>NC_087346.1:99527500-100152500 GCF_030014295.1 Loxodonta africana | reverse complement strand
GCGACCCTGTAGTGACCAAAAAACCCCAGCTCACTCTCCAACCTGATCTATTAGTTTCTTTCTTTTCGTACCTATTTGAGGTTCACAGTATGAATGCAACCAAGGTAAGGGTGAGGATAATAACAATGGCATTTTGGGTGTGTGGTCATCCTAGAAAGTGCATTGCGCCTGGAGGTGGGAGGCAGATAGGACAGAGATGGTGACATCTCTGACAGCAGTTTAAACTGAGGAGATACAGTTTTTCAGGTGTTATATCTGGTCAAAGAAAAACCACATCTGATTCCCTGGTATTTTTAGAGAATTTGAGTGTTGGGGCTGAAAATATCTCATGTCAGACAGGGTTACAGTATATGAATACATAAAGGAAACAAACTGAGCCCCTCCAGGTCTGGATCTGTGAGGTAAAATCTACCATCTCACAAGTCAGATATCAGGCTACATATTCTACACACGTTTTCAGAGAGAAAAGAATCAAGTATGGATAAATTTGTCCTTGTTCAGGGATGAGGAAAAGAAAAGGAAAGGGGGAAAAATCTGGAGGCAACAAAAAATTCCAAAACACAAAAGAAACTGAGCATTTGTGTGTGTGTGTGTGTGTATGCTTTAAGTAAAAGTTTACAAACCAAGTCAGTCTCTCATATAAAAACTTATATATACCTTGCTATGTACTCCTAGTTGCTCTCCCTCTAATGAGACAGCACACTCCTTCCCTCCACTCTCTGTTTTCATGTCCATTCAGCCAGCTTCTTACCCCATCTGCCCTCTCATCTCCCCTCCGGACAGGAGCTGCCAATATAGTCTCATGTGTCTACTTGATCCAAGATGCTCACTCATCACCAGTATCATTTTCTATCCCATAGTCCAGTCCAATCCCTGTCTGGAGAGTTGGCTTTGGGAATGGTTCCTGTCTTGGGCTAACAGAAGGTCTGGGGGCCATGATCACTGGGGTCCTTCTAGTCTCAGTCAGACCATTAAGTCTGGTCTTTTTATGAGAATTTGGGGTCCTCATTGCACTGCTCTCCTGCTCCCTCAGGGGTTCTCTGTTATGTTCCCTGTCCGGGCAGTCATCATTTATAGCCAGGCACCATCTAGCTCTTCTGGTCTCAGACTGATGTGCTCTCTGGTTTAAGTGGCCCTTTCTGTCTCTTGGGCTCATAATTACCTTGTGAAACTGAGCATTTTTAAGAAAATAATGAAAGTTTTATCTCTGAAAATTGTTTAATAGGTAAATAAGTATTTAGTGACTTATTGTTCTAAATAAAATTCAAGAAGACATGACCTACATAAAATTAGAAAAGGAAGTAGCAAGCACATAATAGATAAAGGTCATTTTGAGATGTGTGATCAGCTTAGATGTGTGTTCATCATAGCTAATAAATAATAAAAGCTTATAGAAATAAGAAAATGCTTCAAGGAAATTCCAAAGTTCAATGGTTAAATTGATACATTATTAAAGAGCATGATTGGTATTTCAGGAAATCAAATTATTGGTATAGAAAACAAGTTTGAAAAAACTCTTAAAAGACTAGAAGTGATGGAGAAAGACAGTGATGCATAAAGAAGACAAAGCTATATGACAGCATATAGAGTTAACACGTTCCCGAGGAAGAAACCAGAACAAATTACCTAATGAATAAGCAATCCAGAAATAAAAATAACACTGACCTTATTCTTCTGCCTGCAATATTTAACGTTAACAGAGAAGGATGTATAGGGTGTATTAAAAAGCAGGCTATATCTTAAAAAAAAAAAAAAAGATATCATCACATATATGCTTTTTGAAAAATATGAATAAGAGATCTGTTTTAGTTGAAGAGTATAATAAAAATTAACAATTTAATTAAAATATTATGTAATGGGGAAATTAAAAAAAATTTTTTTTTTTTGGTAATCTAAAAATATTTAGGTTTCCCATGTATTTGATAGGTCAAATAGTTTCACACTAATGGAATTTAATAATCAATAGAAAAAAACTAAAATAAAATATGATTCATATGATAAATGACAGAAGCAAAAGAACCAGCAAAAATATATGCTAAGCTGTGCAAAGCAATACAAAAAACATGGCAGTCCAAACAAACTATGCTTAATGTTGACTTAAAGGTAGATGTCATCAGATTTAATTTAAAAACTTATATAAGAAATACCTTTAAAGTAAAGATATTATAAAATCATAAAGATAATATAACAGTCGAGAATCTGTGTGAGACAGATGCCAGTTGAAAACCACAAGAAGCAAAAACACAACAAACAGAAGGAGAGATACATAAAAGTATATAAATAACATAAAATTGCATAAAGAAATACAACTTTATTAAAAGATTCCCATCTGTCTGTGATAAGCTTATATTCTAAGCTCCCTAAGAATATTTTCAAAATCTAGACATAAACTAGGGCATACATAAATTTGAGAAAAGCAGACATCACTCAGGGCAGGTATTATATTATGACCAAAAACAAAAATAAAAATATTCTGATCCTCTGGAGATGAAAGAAAAGCTCTCCTAAATTACTGCTGTTCTATAGAAGAAATAAAATTATGTTTATAGATAATATTTTAAGAGTAATTACATCACATATCAAAATTTGTTATTAAAAATATATATCTGGAAATAAGCTCATAGCTCTAAATGTTTCATACATTAAATGATAAAGAAGGAAAATAAATGGACTAAATATTTAACTTCAGAAATTAGAAAAGGATTCAATTCAGTATGTGTGTGCATGTGTGTATATACATGTAAAACAAAAGGAAGAAACTATGCATGTAAAAGCAAATTTTAGTGCTGCCTACTCAACAAATCAACAAATTAAAAAAACCCAACAACATGGATCCGATAATGAAATCTGAGATATCTAATAAATATTGAGTAAATTACTTAAAAACAGTGAACCTATTTCTGCATGATGTTTGTTAAAATGCGGGGTGGAGTAGGTTTTGTGTAGAATATTTTTAATCAGCTGTTTACAACATTGTTGCATTGAGAAATCAATATGAAAATCTTTAAAGACCAACTTCATCTTTTGAACAGGAATGAATTTTATTAAAATCTGGTTGATACAGATTTTGAACTTGTTCCAGTATAAACCAATAATTTACTTGAGTGTTAATAATTTAAATAACAATTTAACAAATTTACGGCAGTGAACATTTGCTTAATATTATTCATTAATACTCATACCATATTACTATAACAAAAAATCTAATACTTTTGATAAATCTTTCCTCCTTGTTGCAGAGAATGTTCTTTTTCTAAAAAGACCCATCAGTTCACCTCATCTCTTACTATATAGCCTTTCACCTCTGCTGTCTTTATTCTGTCACTAACAAGCTTCTTTCTCTTGCGTCTTCATTCTATCCTTTTCTCTGCCTTCTCTATGGTTTATCAAATTTCCCCTATTCTGTTCTTTTAAATTTTTTTTAACCCTGTCACCCAATTGAACTCATACTTTTCTTCCCTTTCAAATTACTTGAAAGAGAAGTGTATGGGTATGTATATGTGTATGTATATATATATATACACACACACACACATTCCTTTAGAGAAAATCCACTCCAACCATATTGTAATTCCATTCATTGGAAGCATATCTAATTCTTTTTTATTGTGGTAGTCTTTTAAATGTTTATATCTGTCATCTATTTATCTGTCTATCAAAAGCAGCCAGAGATGTAGAAGAATATGATGCAATGTAAGTCAAAAGATTAGCACGTTGATCCTCTTGACTAAATGAGTTCCTAGAATGTCTTTTTCATAAAATTAATCACTGTTGAAGTTTTCATTTATTCATGTGATTCTTAAGTTGGTGTTTGTTTCAACTAGTAGAGTCATAACTTTATTATAGCCCCAATAAGTACAGTGGACAGTACATAGTTGAAACTGAATATGTATTTATTAAGTGAATGATAATGTATTTATTGAGTCAACCAACGGTCAACTTTGTCAAGTGCAGTTTGGATATGAAATAAGATGATAGAAATTGATGCAATGGATTTTGCAGTATGGAGGCATCTGATAATTCTAACCAGACCTGTTTCGGTGGTAAGTGTGAAATTCTGCAGCTTCCATATTTAATAGGAGATGAGGATGTGGCTACTGAATATATAATCCTTTAAGGAGTTTGGTTATAGACAGGCAGTCAATGGAGGCAAAATTCAAATTCACACACACAGGAAAAAGACTAGACTTGCTTGCCTGACAGAGACTGGAGAAACCCTGAGAGTATGGCCCCTGGACACTCTTTTAACTCAGTACTGAAGTCACTCCTGACGTTCACCATTTAATCAAAGATTAGACAGGTCTATAGGGCCAAGAATAACGCATATGAGGGACAAGCTTCATAATTCAATCATGTATACAAGACTAATGGGCACACCAGCTCAAAAGCAAAGAGGAGAAGGCAGGAAGGGACAGGAAAACTGGATAAATAGAAACAGGGAAACTAGGGTGGAAAAGGGGAATGTGTTGACCCATCACGGGGTTGGCAACCAATGTCACTCTTTAATTAGAAATTAACTCTTCAATGAGAAACTAATTTGCTCTGAAAATTTTCATCCAAATCACAAAAAAAAAAAAAAAAAAAGAAATGGAGACATTAAATGGAGCCAACTTGGAACAATTTATAAACTGAGGTTGATGCAATTAAAGAAACTCTTTATCTTTCCCCAAAACCTGCTTCAAACCATAGCACTCTTTCTTGACATATTGTAAAAGCTATTTTTGAGTGATAGTCTCAAATTACTGATTGAATTGATTGTGACACTCCCTTTGCTTAAAACCTTTAATAACTCTCCATTAACCTTAGGATGGGGAAATCCTTGTGGCTTGGTGATTAAGTGCTACGGCTGCTAACCAAAAGGTCGGCAGTTCGAATCCACCAGATGCTCCTTAGAAACTGAGGCGGTTCTACTCTGTCCTATAGGGTTGCTATGAATCGGAATCGACTTGTTGGCAATGGGTTTTTGGGTTTTAACCTTAGGATACAAACACATCTAAGCACATCACACAAGGCTCTGCACATGCTCTGGTCTCTCCCCACTTCTCTAGTCTAATTTCTTCTGACCCCTCCCTCCCTTCTTTTCTTTGCTCTACTCACACTTGGCATTTTCAGGCCCTGAGATCGTGTTTCCCATTTTGCCCTTCTTTATGGAAATTTCTTCCCTCTTCTCCTGGTCCAATTAATGTGTATGAATTCTCCATTTCTCAGCTCAAATACCACTTCTTCAGGGACTTTGTCCCTGATTTCTCTGAAGAGTTTTCATTGCATCATATACATTACATATGTCTTATAACACTTAGCTGACTTATAAAGTACGTTTGTGTGGTTGTTGTTAAATATCTAGGTATTTCAACAGGCTGGAAGCCCTATGAGGTGAGGGATTATGTATTTCTTTGTTGCTGTTATTAGGTGCCATTGTGTTGGTTCCAACTCATAGCGACTCTATGTACAACAGAACAAAACACTGTCTGGTCCTGCATCATCCCCACAATCTATGCTATGCTTGAACTCATCATTGCAGTCACTGTGTCAATCCATCTCATTGGGCATCTTCCTCTTTTTTAATGACCCTCTATTTTACCAAGCACAATGTCCTTCTCCAGGGACTGACCCTTCCTGATAACATGTCCAAAGTGTGTGAGACATAATCTCAACATCTTTACACCTAAGGAGCATTCTTGTTGAACTTCTTACAAGACAGATTTGTTCGTTCTTCTAGCAGTTCATGGTATATTCAATACTCTTTGCCAACGTCACAATTCAAAGGTGTCAATTCTTCTTTGTTCTCCTTTATTCATTGTCCAGCTTCTGCATGCACATGAGGCATTGAAAACGCTATGGCTAGGAGCAGGTGCACCTTAGTCTTCAAGGTGACTTCTTTGCTTTTCAACAGTTTAAAGAGGTCTTTTACAGCAGATTTGCGCAATGCAATGCAACTTTTGATTTCTCAACTGCTTGCTCCCAAGGGTGTTGATTGTGGATCCAAGTAAAATGAAATCTTTGACAACTTCAATCTTTTCTCTGTTTATCATGATGTTGCTCCTTGGTCCAGTTGTGAGAACTTTTGTTTTCTTTATGTTGAGGTGTAGTCCATAGTGAAGGCTGTAGCCTTTGATAATCATCAGTAAGTGCTTCAAGTCCTCTTCACTTTTAGCAAGCAAGGTCGTGTCATCTGCATAACGCAGTCCTCCTCCAATCCTGATGCCTTGTTCTTCTTTATATAGTCCAGCTTCTCAGGTTATCAGCTCAGCATACAGATTGAATAGGTATGGTGAAAGAATAAAATCCTGACACACAAGTTTCCTGACTTTAAACTATGCAGTATCTACTTGTTCTGTTTGAAAGACTGCCTCTTGATTTATGTACAGGTTCCTTATGAGTACAAGTAAGTTTTCTGGAATTTCCATTCTTTGAAAAGTTATCCATAATTTGTTATGATCTACACAGTTGAATGCCTTTGCATAGTCAATAAAACATAGATAGGTAAACATCTTTCTGATATTCTCTGTTTTCAGCCAGGATCCATTTGACATCAGCTGTGATATCCCTGGTTCCAAGTCCTCTTCTGAATCCAGCTTGAATTTATGGCAGTTCCCTGTCCATATACTGCTGCAGTCAATTTTGAATGATCTTCTGCAAAATTTTACTTGCATGTGATATTAATGATATTGTTTGATAATTTCCACATTCAGTTGGATCACCTTTCTTGGGAATAGGCATAAATATGCATCTCTTCCAGTTGGTTGGCCAAGGTAGCTGTCTTTCAAATTTCTTGGCACAGATGAATGAGCACTTCCAGCGCTGCATCTTTTTGTTGAAACATCTCACTTGGTATTCCTTCAATTCCTGGAGCCTTGTTTTTTGCCAGTGCTTTCAGTGCAGCTTCCTTCAGTACCATTGGTTTGTGATCATATGCTGCCTCCTGAATAGTTGAATGTCAACCAATTATTTTTGGTATAGTGGCTCTGTGTATTCTTTCCACATCTTTTGATGCTTCTTGTGCCATTTAACACTTTCCCCGTAGAATCCTTCAATATTGCAACTTGAGGCTTGAATTTTTAATTCAGTTCTTTCAGCTTGAGAAATGCTGAGTGTGTTCTTCCCTTTTGGTTTTCTATCTCCAACTCTTTGCCCATGTCATTCTAACACTTTGCTTTGTCTTCTCAAGCAACCCTTTGAAATCTTCTGTTCAGCTCTTTTACTTCATCATGTCTTCCTTTCACTTTAACTACTCAATGTTTAAGAATAAGTTTCAGGGTGTCTTCTCACAACCATTTTGGTCTTCCCTTTCTTTTCTGTCTTTTTAATGACCTCTTGGTTTCTTCATGTATGATATCCTTGATGTCATCTCACAACTCATCTGATCTTTGGTCATTAGTGTTCAATGAGTCAAATCTATACTTGAGATGGTCTCTAAATTCAAGTGGTATCAAGGTCATACATTGGCTTTCCTGGACTTGTTCTAATTTTCTTCAGTTTTTACTTGAACTAGGATATGAACAATTGATGGTCTGTTCCACGGTCAGTCCCTGCCCTTGTTCTTACCGATGATATTGAGCTTTTCCATCGTTTCTTTCCACAGATGTAGTCAATTTGATTTCTGTGTATCCCATCTGGTGAGGTCCACATGTATAGTCACCATTTATGTTGGTGAAAAAACATATTTGCAATGAATAAGTCATGGGTCTTGCGAAATTCTATCCTGTGATCTCCAGCATCGTTTCTGTCACCAAGGCCATATTTTCCAACTACCAATCCTTCTTCTTTGTTTCCAACTTATGCATGTCAGTCATTAGTAATTATCAATGCATCCTGATTGCATATTTGATTAATTTTAGAATACAGAAGTTGATAAAAACCTTCAGTTTCTTCATCTTTGGCCTTAGTGATTGGTGGGTAAATTTGAATAATAGCTGTATTAGCTGATCTTCCTTGTAGGTGTATGGATATTATCCTATCATTGACAGTGTTGTACTTCAGGATAGATCTTGAAATGTTCTTTTTGATGATGAATGCAATGCTATTCCTCTTCAGTTAGTCATCTCTCTCATAGTAGGTCATATGCTTGTCCAATTCAAAAGGGCCAATACTAGTCCATTTCAGCTAACTAGTGCCTAGGATATTCATCTTTATGCATTCCATTTCATTTTTAACCATTTCCAATTTTCCTAGATTCATACTTCGTACATTTCAGGTTCCGATTATTAATGGATGTTTGCAGCTGTTTCTTCCCATTTTGAGTGATGCTACATCAGCAAATGAGGGTCCTGAAAACTTGATTCCATCCACATCGTTAAGGTCGACTCTACTCTGAGGAGGCAGCTCTTCCTCAGTTGTATTTTGAGTGCCTTCCAGCTTCAGGGGCCCATCTTCTGACACTATATCAAACAATATTCTGTTGCTGTTCATAAGGTTTTCACTGGCTAATTCTTTACATAATTAGGCTGCAGGTTCCTTCTTCCTAGTCTTAGTCTGGAAGCTCAGCTGAAACCTGTCTGTCATGGGTGACTCTGCTGATATTTGAATACTGGTGGCATAGCTTCCAGCATCACAGCAACACGCAGCCTCCACAGTACAACAAAACTGACAGACACATGACAGTGTCTGTCTTTAATCACCATTATATTTCAGTATCTAGTATGACGTATACTCAGAATAAGCACTCAGTAAAAATTTACAAGCTTTATGTTTTTGTCAAATAGCCCTAGTGGCACAATGGTTAAGTGCTCAGCAGCTAACTGAAAGGTCAATGGTTTGAACCTACTAGCCACTCTGCAGGAGGAAAAATCTTATGATCTGCTCCTGTAAAGATTACAGCCTGAGAAACTCTACTGGGGTCAGTTCTATTCTGTCATATAAGGTCTCTGTGAGTCGGAATAGACTCCATAGCATGCAACAGCAACAACCAAAAACAACAAAGACATCTTTTTATCAGAGAACAATCTGTTAGAATCAATTAATTTTCATAATGGCAGTATAGGGCAAAAAAAAAGCCAAAAGGTCTTATGGCTTTCTGACTAGCAAGCAATGGAATTATAGACTAAATTTACATAGGGAACAGATAGTGGGTTAATTAGCATAGTGATGGTGTGTACATTGAAACTTAAACAGGTAAATTTTATTTGCTATTAACAATTTTTTTAATCAAATAAATGTTTTCTATTAAAAATGTTGTATACACAATTTCTCATAAAAAACTAAAAAACTTTGCATCTATAACAAATAAAAATAAAGGAAACCTTTTTCTTCTCCTCAAACAAAATAGCCACAAATTCACTTTCATTACGGCAAATCGAAGTACGTATTAACATAAGAAACCTTGACCCCACAAGCCTAGTGCTCTTTATTCACTGTAACTGGTGTGTAAGTAGTCTTTGACTTTCTCTTTTATCTTTTTAACAAAGAGTAATGGCTAATTCTGTGCTTTATATTCTCGAGAGTACTTATGAAAAGAATATTCTTTCTTTAATCTTCTTGAGCAAATCTGTCTTAGAAGAAGTACAGCCAGAATGCTCCTTAGAAGCAAGGAGGGTGGCAAAACTTAGTCTCACATGGTTTGGACACATTATCAGGAGACATCAGCCCCTGGAAAAGGACAATATGCTTGGCAGAGTGTCAGTAAAAAAGAAGACCCTCAGCAAGATGGATTGATACAGTGGTTGCAACGACGGGATCGAACATAGCAATGGTTGTGAGGATGCTGTAGGACCAGACAGTATTTTGTTCTTTTGTCCTTAGGGTTGCTATGAGTCGGAGCTGACTCACAGCACCTAACAACAGCAGTCTTAGTTGTGGAAAAAAAGTCAAGGTTTGTCATTAAATATTGTGTTGATAAATGGCTTACTGTTTTCAAAATCAACTTTAACCAAAATGAAAACAACATATTTGGGGATATATGTACCTACACACATATAACACATATACATATTTTATTTTCATATTTTGGCACTATCTTGAAACCATGTGAGTTCCAATTTTTCTTGTTCTCCTCACTCTTTCCCAACTCTATTTCCAAATACACATTGTGTTTTTTTTTTTTCTGATATCCTGAAAGATGAATTTCTTTGCATATCTTGTATCAACCAGAAAACCAAACCTGTTGCTGTTGAGTTGATTTTGACTCATAGTGACCCTGTAGGACCGAGTAGAACTGCCCCATAAGGTTTCCTAGGCTGAAATCTTTACAGAAGCAGACTGTCACATCTCCTTCATGTGGAGCAGCTTGTGGGTTTGAATACCTGACCTTTCAGTTAGCAGAGGAGTACTTTAACCCCTGCACCAGCAGGGGTCTTCCATTTCTTGAATAGTGTGTCTTAAAAAATATTTTCTCAGTATTATTGATACATATAAACAAAACTTTATTGTCAATATTGTTACGATACCTTGCATAATTTTAATTTCCAAGTTTCCTGTTACATTACCACTCCAGAAGATATTTCTCAGTTGTAGTCCTGTCTGAAATATTAGCTCCCTTTCAAACATGAGTTCTGAGGGATAAGAAGGGTATTTAAGTCTTATTCTCCATTATTAGAACAAACAGGCAGATATGTTATAAATAAACTAAATACATGTATGACTCACCATACCTTCTTCCATTAAGTTACATGGACTCCTAAGGGCTTGAGTGCCTTTTTACTCTGGTATGCTAAGTGCACGATGTTGTTCTTGGGTGCCTTTATGTTGATTCCAACTCATAGCAACCCCATATGTCAGAGTAGGATTGTCCCATAGGATGTTCTTGGCTGTAATCTTTACGGAAGAAGATCACCAGGTCTTTTAGGCATTTAAAATTGCTTCTTAACAGCACAAACTGCTGTTATTAGCATTACATTCTAATCTAAGCATAGTATTTGCCAGTTGTGTGCTTCTGAATTTTCCCATTCCAATTTCCCATTGGAAGTATCAGCTTTATAAAGTACCTTTACACATTCCCAGAAACTATAACCATTGGATGTCTACCTCTCACATATGTTATTCTAGGTGAAAGACACTGGTATTACAGGTGTTCTTCATTGTTGGGAGGTGCGTGAAGACAGATAAAAATTTTAGAAATATTTTAGTCCTTTTTTGTTAATGAAAGAAATTCTCGTATATTCTTTGATATCAGTGAAGAAAGTGTTTATCATCTCCCTACCCCCAATTACGGTCATTGTTAGTCTGAATATTTAGTTGACAACAAATCTTTTTTGGTCTAGAATGACAAACATTCTAAACTTTACACCTGAGGCTAAATGACCAGACCAAGGATTACAAGAGGAACATTGAAAAAAATGGCAATTTTATTGCTATGATTAGATGTCCTTGTGATTTTATATTAGTTAGGTCTCATCTATGAAGGTGAGTTTACTAAATAGTAAGATCACTTATGCTTTTATGTTGTTCATATGCATTGGGTATGATAATATTTAAGTGATGATGAAAACATGATTAAGTCTTCTTGGGCACTGAAGGATTATCAGTAACCACTTTGAGTCTCTTGACCCTGCTCATAATAGGATGGCTAAATCTTTATTCCTTCATAAGAATGATTATTCATCTACCTCTTAGAATGCATATGGTAAATAAGCCAGAAACATGAACAGTGAAAGGTAAAAAATTTTAACTAATGAGAAGTGGGTTAGTTCTTGCTCTGCCAAAAGGTCTTTTCACGTAACACCTATCAAAGTAAGGGGGAACTCACTTGAAAAAGTCTCGGTGGCTCTAAGGCAATTTACAATATTTACAGTCTATTCTCATGGGCCAGTAGTTGGAGACTGATAATTGGGTGCAACTAGATTCATGAATACCAAGAATATCTGTGAACCAGCACAAATGTGAAAAACAAAGGAACGAGGCTGGTAAGCAGATCTGTTTCTTAGGTCAAATGTAAGAAATGGGTGAAAGAAAAAAGGAATATTTAAAAGCATGCACGCTGACTCTAAATACTGACCTTGCCATAACATTCAAAACCCTCCATGTTTGGCCTCTATTTCCTTTGCACCCTTATCTTCTCCCACTCATGTACTTGATGCTTTAACCTAACTGTACAAATCAGAACTATGTCATATACTTTCTATTTATAATTCTGTTGCTGTCACTTTCCTACTGGGAAGCTATTTCCCTCATGTCTGCATTATAAAATGTGCCTCTTCTATAGCAGTACAAATATCAGTTTCATTTGGATTACACCTTGCAAATAATCTTTTTTGTGTATTTTCTGTTTACTTGGGCATGTATAGCTTCTATTTATGTTACACCACCTGATTTGACAGTTTTAATGAAGAAGATACAAATGGAAAAGAATTGGCTTTTAGAATGAGGGAGATAATTACCCCATTTAAACAAACATATGCACAATTATGTCTTAACTTTCTGTGTTGTTGAATGCTTGGTTTGAAGATTAATTTTGTTGTCAAAGAGTTGAACTTAAGATAAGTTAGACACTGGATTATGGGTCTAAAATGTCTGCTGAAATTTTAACATGTAAATAACCTCTGAAGAATCTTCACAACAAATGGAGATTCTTTTACTCTTAATTAATTAATTTTAATTAACAATTTCTTATGGCAAGGTAATTTTTAAAGAGGTTTTATAGCTGTCACTCATCTGCAGTAGAATGGGGCTAACTGGGGAAGTAGGAATAGATTTGTCCTCTTAGAACAGATATTATGAAACACCACTATTTAAAGGGAAATCCTGGTGGCATAGTGGTTAAGAGCTATAGATGCTAACCAAAAGCTTGAAAGTTCGAATCTACCAGGCACTCCTTGGAAACCCTATGGGGCAGTTCTACTCTGTCCTATTGAGTTGCTATGGGGTAGAATTGACTTGATGGCAATGAGTATTATTTAAAGACCTGTTGAACAATTAAGCCTATGTTGTGACTGTGTAATGGTTACTGCAATTTTTTATTTTTTTATTTCAAAATATGTGCATAAGCATATACAAAAGTCTTGTCAGTTCTGCATACATAATTGATACTGATGGCATGAATGATAGAAAGAATTATAAGGTAAAATCTCAGTTTATTCACCCAAAATGTTTTTGTGGAAAATGAGTCTGAGAATTGACATTGGACAAAGAATTGCTGAAGTTGGTTAAAGATCATGTTATATTTGGAAAGAGTGTGCTTTCTTTGAAAACAACTGAATCATCCATCGACAATGGTGCCAGTATCTATGATATAGTGAAAATTTAGGCATACAGGTTAAGTGCATGTCAGAGGAGAAGCGATAAAAATAGCCCAGACACACATGCATAGCTCTCCCAGGTTTCCTATATTTTCCTAGATACAGAATGAAAGCATAGAAACAGTTTTAGCCCTACTAGTAATGGCTTAAATGGAGAACATAATCTTCTTACAAAGCATGACATCTAGAAGCAGACTGTTGGTTGTTAGTTCAGTCAATGTTTTAGTTAACCAGTACTGCTATAGCAGAAATACCACAAGTGGATAGCTTCATCAAAGAGAAATTTATCCTTTCACAGTCTAGTAGGCTAAAAAAATAGGCTAGAAGTCCAAATTTAGGGTGCCAGCTTCAGGGGAAGGCTTTCTCTCTCTCGACTCTGTGGGAAGGTCTTTGTCATCAATCTTCCCTTGGTCTAGGAGGTTCTCCATGCAGGAACCCTTTGTCCAAAGGATGTGCTCTGCTCCCAGCTCTGCTTTCTTGGTGGTATGTGGTCCCACATGCCTTCTGCTTGCTTCCCTCTTTTATATCTCAAAAGAAATTGGCTCAAGACAAAACCCAATCTTGTAGATTGAGTCCTGCCCCTTTAACCTAACTGCCACTAATCCCATCTCATCAATATCATAGAAATAGGATTTACAACGCATGGGAAAATCACATCAGATGATAAAATGGTAGACAATCGCACAATACTTGGAATCATAGCCTAGCCAAATTGATATACATATTTTGGGGGGACACAGTTCAATCCATGACAGTCAATATTTTTGTGATTATCTTGGCTTTCCTCTCATGGACACAACATGGCTACACTACCTTCAACACATTCTCACATCATATTCAAAAGCAGGCAGTAAGAGAAGAAATAAGGCCAGTAAACTTTTCTTATATATCTGTTATTTTTATCAAAGAACAATACCTACACTTTACCTTCTGTCTCAGTGGCCAGAACAGTGGATAGCGGTCATCTCTTGCTATGAATAAGGCTAGAAAATTAATCTCTGGAAAAGAGAATGACAAGATCATGAAGGGCTTAAACCCGTCATGATTATCTTTTGGGGTTAGTCACTATTAAGTCTTGAAATGGCTGTAGGCAATAATCTAACAATATCTATGATAAAAATATTACCTGAAAAACTAGCTATTCTGTACAGTTGCCAAATCTTTAAACATTTAATCTCAGATCAGTTAATAAATTAAAAAAAAATATTCATTCTGAGGAAGAAGTATAAAAGGACTCAATACAATTTTGAGGTTGGTATAATACACAGATGGCCAAAGATTTGCAAATAATATTCTCTAAATTTCCAGAGAAAAATTATGTGTATTATTATGTTGGTGTTAAAGTTTGCAAAGAAGAAAAACTGAGGCATATGTGTTGCCATTTGCTGAACACCAAGAAGTTTTAAAAGGGTGACGTTACTTAGTGATATAGGTTTTGGAGTTCACCTGGGCATGCATGTACACTGGAGATGATTAGATCAGTCAACACAGAGATGATTAGATATTCTTAAAGTCACTGGAGGCAGATATATAATTCAGAATGAGACATTATTTCTTTACAACAAGATATTCATCTTTTCAGTGACAAGACAGTGTGCATCATCTGATTCTGTTATATAAATGAGCCAAAAATGGACTCCATGTATTGGTCCCAATTTGTTTACTTCTTCACGGCAAGCTGAGGACCATTAGCCAAACAGCCTGCCAGCACAAATCTCAAATTTGTATACATCCAGTTCTTTTAAAAAATAGCCAAAATAAGCAGTTTTTTTAGCCACTTAGAGCCTGCCTGATTTACATACCCCATGAAACTGCACCCAGTATCTGTTATCCATAGATAAGATAAAATCCTATAGTTATAAGGACCCTAGGATGCTGCTGTCTTCAGAGCTCTCTGACCCAGAAACTCCATACCTTGCTTCAGAAGGACATCATTAAAATGTCCATAAGCCCCACCCCTACTCCTTCTTCCCCAGTGTTGGAGGGTAGATTTCATGCCCTCTCACCCTTCTGTGGCTCCCTGTACAGCTTGCCTCTGGAAGGCCTCCCACTCTGGTGGACTGCCCCTTCCCTGCATGTGGTTGTCATTGTATCAGCCCCAATAAATGGTTTGCTGTACAACACTATCTCTGGTAGTATCTTTTTCCTGGATTAACTTCAAATTTCCTCGAACTCATTAAAACCAAAAAACACAAAACCAAACCCATTACTGTTGAGTTGATTCTAACTCACAGCAACCCTATAGGACAGAATAGAACTGTCCTACAGGGCTTCTAAGGCTGTAAATCTTTATGCAAGCAGACTGCCACATCTTCCTCCCATGGAGTAGCTAGTGGATTCAAACTGCCGACCTTTCTGTAAGCAGTTGATCACTTAACCATTGTGCCACCAGGGCTCCTCATTACAGTATCTAAATTTAGCAATTATAAAGTTGCTTGGTAAAAATAGAATTATCCAATGCAAAGGCATATAGTCTTGAGTGATATTTCCAGGCCAGGAAGAAGTCTGAAATATCTTTGCACCATTGTTGTTAGGGTCTGTAGAGTTGGTTCTATCTCATAGCAATCCTATGTGCAACAGAATGAGACACTGTCCAGTTTGCGCCGTCCTCACAACCATTGCTGTTTGAGCCCATTTTTGTGGACACAGTGTCAATCCATCTCGTTGAAGGTCTTCTTTTTTTTCTGCTGACCTTCTACTTTACCAAGCATGATGTCCTCCTCCAGGCACCAGTCCTTCCTCATACCCCTGTTGCTGTTGAGTTGTGGTTCCAACTATAGGGTTGCTATGAATTAAAGTAGACTAGAAGGCAATGGGGGGGAATCAGGAGCAACTAGTCTGTGGAGGAGGACATCATGCCTGGTAAAAAAAGTAGAGGGTCAGCAAAAAAAAGAAACCGAAGTACATGAGACTAAGCCTTGCCATTTTAACTTCTAAGGAGCAGTCTGGCTGTACTTTCTCCAAGATAGATTTGTTCACTCTGTTGGCAGTCCATGATATAGTCAATATTCTTCACCAACACCATAATTCAGACATCAATTTTTCAGTCATCTTTATTCATTGTCTAGCTTTCCTGTACATGTGAGGTGATGGGAAATACCATGACTTGGGTCAGGTGCACCTTAGTCCTAAAAGAGACATCTTTGATTTTTAACACTTTAAAGAGGTCTTTTGCAGCAGATTTGCCTAATGCAATAAGTCTGCACCATAAAAAAAAAATAGCAGACTGCATTTCCCATAATAAGCATTTTTAGGGGGACCTGAACGTTGACGAACATGAACTACCGAAGCTCATCTTCAGGTGCACTTTTTCCATATTGTGTTTCTGAATATGACCCTTTCTTGATATTTCCATATTTCCTTTGTTATGTGAATATTATGGACTGAACTAGTTAAGTAGCTGATCCCATGAGTAGGAAATATTCATTTTCATTCTATGTTGTTTAAATTGATTTAAATTTCATAGAATAATTTTATTATTATTTTTCTAAAAACCTCTATATTCTTGAAGTTCAATTTACTTTGTTCTCTATATGCCATATATAACTGTGGATGAAGAATGAGAATTTTGATAATAATTTAGAGAAAAAAGTTTAACTGTGGGGAAGATTAAAGGAAAAGCAGGACTCTAGATTTAGCAACTGGGAAAATCAAGCAAACAAGGGTCAATTGGCTAATATCTGACCTCACAGAAACAAGGTGAGGTAGATAATTACAGTGACCATTTAAGGGTGTGAATAAGAGGAATTAGCAGGAACTTGGGATGGGAAGAGAAAGCAGAAGAACAGCATATTGTACAGCAGAAATTGAGGGGTTTTTTTTGTGTTCGTTTTTGTGGGTTGTTACATTTTGTTTACAATGAATCATTGATAGAGTTAAGTAAACTGTGGGCATATTTTTCTTCCATTGGCAGAAAAAAGAAGTTGAGACATGGGAATAGAAGGCTGAAGGGGAGTCAGATGATAATATTTCACTAAATTTTGTCATTAAGTTATAGTCAAATTCACTATATAAATTCTTATTTTTTATGATACGGTGAAATACCCCCGGGTATTCCAGAGATGACTCCAGAACAACTCCTACTCGGTGTATGGATTAAGTATGCAGCAAGTCATACTTAACTGCAATAAACTCTAAGGATACAGGTTTCAGCAAAGGATATATGAGTACATTCACTGGGGTTGTTCAGTTAGTGCTGCTTCTGGAATTTTCTCCAGTTTCCTAAGGAAAAGACACTTGGTGGTAGCAATGGTTGCCAGATTTTCTAAGGTGGGATCTACCAAGCTAGGAAGTTATGGGTAGGGCTTTCTGAGTCTCTGGTATCCACAGCCGTGCCTCTGAAATCTCCAGCATTATCCTCTATATAGTTGCAAAAACACCTCTACTAAGGCATGCCATCTAGATCTAACTTTGGTGTTCTGGGTTGAATCTCTTTACCACCAGAACCATGTTGCTGCTATTTTTGTCTCAGATTACGTAATAATGACTAGGTACTACTCTAGACACTACAGCAACATAACAATGACCAGTTGTGGGCATGAACTAATTTTATCTTCTCTTTTTGTGCGACAAGACAATGGAGAATGAAGGTGGAGGGACCAGACAGCAAAACTATCACTCCGTTTTATCTAACGACAACTTTTCCAGTCTCAAGCATTCGTGTTACTCTTTATCTTCAGAGCCAAAAAAATCTGAGAGAGGGAAATCAGTGCAGAAAATATTAAAAAGAACTGAATAATCAGATACGTGTGTAAAAAACATGTTTTAAATTTTATTAGTTTTCAGTTACCTCTAAGGAAGTCAGTATTGAAAAATGGACTGAGAACCAGAAAACCAGATAGGCTGTACCTCTTGTGTATCACTTGTGTTGAAATTATTTTCTACCCTCTAGATTTTTGTTTTTTATATCTTGATTCAATAATCCAGATTATTTTTCTATGTAAACATAAATAAGGCAAGAGTGCAGATTCTGATTCTTTATGTTAATTTTTGGCTAATATACTTATGTAATGATCAGGTACAAAGGTGATAAAAGAAAACAGGGCTATTTATTGATTACTACTCATATATATCCACTATTCATCTGTCAGTTTGTTGTGCTGTGGTGGCTTGCATGTTGCTGTGATGCTATGTGGCTAGTGTTTCAAATACCAGCAATGTCACCCATGGTGGACAGGTTTCAGCAGAGCTTCAAGACTAAGACAAACTTGTAAGAAGGACCTGTCAATATAATTCTGAAAAATTGGCCAGTGAAAACTTTATGAATAGCAACAGAACATTGCCTGATATAGTGATGATAGATGAACCTTTCAGGTTGGAAGGTGCTCAAAAGATGACTGGGGAAGAGCTGCCACCTCAAAGCAGAGTCAACCTTAATAATGTGGATGGTGTCAACCTTTTGGGACCCTTATTTACTAATGTGACATGACTCAAAGGAGAAGAAACAGCTGCAAAATATATTAATAATTGGACAGTGGAATGCACAAAGTATGAATCTAGGAAAATTGGAAAATGTTAGAAAATGAAATGGAATGCATAAAGATCGATATCCTAGGCATTAGGGAGCTGAAATGGACTAATATTGTCCATTTTGAGTTGGACAATTGTGTGGTCTACTATGCTGGGAATGAAAACGAGAAATGGCATTCCATTTATTGTCAAAAACAACATTTCAATTTCTATCCTGAAGTACAATGCTGTCAGTGATAGAATAATATCCATATGTTTATAAGGAAAACCAGTTAATATGACTATTATTAAAATTTGCACACCAACCACTAATGCCCAAGGTGAGGGAATTGAAGATTTTTGCCAACTTCTACAGGTGAAATTGATCACACATGCACTCAAGAGGCATTGATGATTACCAGTGATTAGAATGGGACAGCTGGAAAAAAGAAGAAGGATCAGTAGTTGGAAAATATGGCCTTGGTGATAGAAATGACATCGGAGATTGCACGGTAGAATTTTGCAAGACCAACAAACTTCTTCATTGCAAATATCTTTTTCCAACAACATAAACAGTAGCTATACACATGGACCTCACTCGTTGGAATACACATGAACCAAACTGACAACATCTGTGGAAAGAGAAGATGGAGAAGCTCAATATCATCAGTCAGAACAAGGCCAGGGGCTGACTGTGGAACAAACCATCAATTGCTCATATACGAGTTGAAATTGCAGAAAATTAGAACAAGTCCACAAGACCCAAATTATGACCTTGCGCATATCCCACCTGAATTTACTGACTAGCTTATGAATAGATTTGAAACATTGAACACTAATGACTGAAGACTAGATGAGTTGTATAATGACATCAAGGACATCATACAGGAAGAAAGCAAAGCTCATTAAAAAGATAGAAAAATAAATAAATAAATAAATAAAATGTCAGAAGAGACTCTGAAACTTGCTCTCAAATTTGTTGTTGTTGTTGTTGTTGTTAGGTGCCGTTGAGTTGGTTCCGACTCATAGTGACCCCATGCACAACAGAACAAAACACTGCCTGGTCCTGAGCCATCCTTACAATTGTTGTTATGCTTGAGTTCATTGTTGCAGCCACTGTGTCAATCCACCTCTTTGAGGGTCTTCCTCTTTTCTGCTGACCCTGTACTCTGCCAAGCCTGATTTCCTTCTCCAGGGACTCATCCCTCCTGACAATATGTCCAAAGTGTGTAAGACGCAGTCTCGCCATCCTTGCCTCTAAGGAACATTCTGGCCACACTTCTTCTAAGACAGATTTGTTCGTTCTTTTGGCAATCCATGGTATATTCAATATTCTTCGCCAACACCACAATTCAAAGGCGCCAACTCTTCTTCGGTCTTCCTTATTCATTGTCCAGCTTTCACATGCATATGATGCGATTGAAAATACCATGGCTTGGGTCAGGCGCACCTTAGTCTTCAAGGTGACACCTTTGCTCTTCAACACTTTGAAGAGGTCCTTTGCAGCAGATTTGCCCAATGCAATGCGTCTTTTGATTTCTTGACTGCTGTTTCCATGGCTGTTGATTGTGGGTCCAAATAAAATGAAATCCTGGGCAACTTCAATCTTTTCTCTGTTTATCATGATGTTGCTCATTGGTCCAGTTGTGAGGATTTTTGTTTTCTTTATGTTGAGGTGTAATCCATACTGAAGGCTGTGGTCTCTGATCTTCATTAGTAAGTGCTTCAAGTCCTCTTCACTTTCAGCAAGCAAGGTTGTGTCATCTGCATAATCCAGGTTGTTAATGAGTCTTCCTACAATCGTGATGTCCCGTTCTTCTTCATATAGTCCAGCTTCTAGTATTATTTGTTCAGCATACAGATTAAATAGGTATGGTGAAAGAATACAACCCTGACGCACACCTTTCCTGACTTTAAACCAATCAGTATCCCCTTGTTCTGTTTGAACTACTGCCTCTCTCAAACTTAGAGTAGCTAAAACGAATGAAAGAAATGATGACATAAAAGTGCTGAAGACTTTAGAGGGCTGCTCGAGAAGACAAAGCAAGTATTACAGTTATTACAGTTAAATGTGCAAAGATCTGGAGATAGAAAATCAAAAGGGAAGAACACACTGGGAATTTCTCTAGCTGAAAGAACTGAAGAGAAAATTCAAGCCTCAAGTTCCAATATTGAAAGATTCTAAGAGTTTGGCTACTAACCAACAGATTGGTAGTTAGACTCCACCAGCCCCTCCTTGGAAACCATATGGGGCAGTTCTACTCTACCTGATAGGGTCGCTATGTGTCACAATCAACTTGACGGCAATGAGTTTGGTTTTGTTTGGACGGGCAAAATAGTGAATAACCCAGAAAGCATCAGGAGAAGATGGAATGAATACACAGAACCACTGTACCAAAAATAATTGGTCAACGCTCAACCATTTCAGGAGGCAGCATATGATCAAGAACTGATGGTACTGAAGGAAGAAATCCAAGCTGCACCAAAGGCATTGGTGAAAAACAAGGCTCCAGGAATTGACAGAATACTAGTTGAGATGTTTCAACAAAACGATGCAGCGCTGGAGGTGCTCATTCGTCTATGCCAAGAAATTTGGAAGACAGTTTCCTGGCCAACCAACTGAAAGAGATACATATTTGTGCCCCTTCCAAAGAAAGGTGATCCAACAGAATGCATAAATTATCAAATAACATCAGTATCACAAAAGCAAAATTTTGCTGAAGATCATTTGAATGAGGTTGCAGCACTATGTCAACAGGGAACTGCTAGAAATTCAAGCTGGATTCAGAAAAGGACATAGAACATGGGATATCATTGCTGGTGTCAGATGGATATTGGTTAAAAGCAGAGAATACCAGAAGGATGTTTATTTGCATTTTATTGACTATACAAAAGCATTTAATTGTGTGGATCATAACAAATTATAGGTAACATTGAGAAGAATGGGAATTCCAGAACACTTAATTGTACTCATGAGGAACCTCTGCACAGACCAAGAGGCAGTCCTTTGAAAAGAACAAGAAAAGGTGTATCTCAGGATTGTATCTTTTCTCCATGCTTATTCAATCCATATGCTGAGTAAATACTTCAAGTAGCTGGGCTATATGAAGAGCAATGGGGCATCAGGATTGGAGGAAGACTCATTAACAACCTGGGTTATGCAGATGACACAACCTTGCTTGCTGAAAGTGAAGAGGACTTGAAGCACTTACTGATGAAGATCAAAGACTACAGTCTTCAGTTACGGATTATACTTCAACATAAAGAAAAAAAAATCCTCACAATTGGGCCAATAAGGAGCATCATGATAAATGGATAAAAGATTGAGGTTGTCAAGGATTTCATTTTACTTGGACCCACAATCAACACCCATGGAAGCGGCAGTCAAGAAATCAAAGGATCTATTGCATTGGTCAAACGCGTTGCAGAAGACCTCTTTAACTTGAACTGTTAAAATACAAGGATGTCTTTTTGAGGACTAATGTGCTCCTGACTCAAGCCATGGTATTTTCAGTTGCTTCATATGCATGAGAAAGCTGAACAATGAATAATGAAGACAGAGAGAAGAATAGATGTCTTTGAATTATGATGTTGGCGAAGAATGTTGAACATACCAAGGACTGCCAGAAGAATGAGATAATCTGTCTTGGGAAAAGTACAGCCAGAATGGTCCTTAGAAGCAAGGATGGCAAGACTTCATCTCACATACTTTTGACATGTTATCAGGAGAGGAGGCACCAGTCCCTGGGGAAGCACATCATGCTTGTTAATGTAGAGGGTCAGTGAAAAATAGGAAGACCCTCAATAAGATAGATTGACACAGCAGCTGCAGCAATGGCCTCGAACATCACAACAAATTGTGTGGATGGCTCAGATAGGGCAGTCTTCTAAGTCTTTTGTTTTGTTGTAGGAGGGCCACTATGAGTCAGAACTGACTGGAGGATACCTAACAACAACAACGACTAATACACATTATTTCATTCAATCCTCCCACCCAGTGTGGATCAGCCCTAGTATAATTTTGTGGTTAACAATAAGAACACTGAGGACCAGAGAAACATAAGCAACATGGTTGTGACTAGACTTGGGTACCTTAACTTTCAAGTCTACTTTCTTTCTACAACACTATCATACCATTTTATCTACTTTAATAACTTGAGTGGCTCATTCTAATATGTTAACTTATTTACTTTAAAGATCGTGCACAAGAAGTGCATTAGCAATTTAAGCTGTTTTCTTTGATGCTTCAACATTCTAAGCATAAACTTTTAGGACTCAACACCTGCAGTAGGCTCCTGCCCTTTGCCATGTTCGGGTCCCCTCCAGTGCACTGGAATAACCACATTGGTCCCCTGTGATAATTCCCTAGGAAACCCCCACCACTTTTCCAATGTGATCCTATTTGATAGCCTTCTTGGGACTCATATCCTTTCCTCTTACCATTGTCCCATTTGATAGTCTCCTTGTAAACTTGGAACAGAGTCTCTGTGATGTACAAACAGTTAACATGCTGAGCTGAAAACCAAAAGCTTGAGTGTTCAAGTCTACCCAAGGCACCTCAGAAGAAAGGCCTGGCAGTCGACTGCTGAAAAATCAGCCATGGAAAACCATATGAAGCACAGTTCTATACACCATACATAAGGTTGCTGTGAGTTGGAATAGGCTCTGTAGCCATGGTTTTTGTTTTTATTTTTTGTAGTTTAGGCATGATCTTTAAAATTTAGCCAACCCCAAAGATGCATAGCTAACTGCTTGGCCCAGCCACCTAAAGTCCACATAAACCTGAAACCTGCCAATAAAGGCAGAGACCCACAGTTCCTTGCTTGTTCTCTCTTGGTCTCCTGTTGGGGTTGCCCTGCATCTGGTCATTCTCCTGTGTGACATTCCGTGGTGTGCTGTGTACCTCTCTGGGAATTGTGAGTATAATATGTAAACTTAGTTATTATCACAGCCTTCCTGCCTCCTTTTTCCAGCATTGCACCAGACTTACCAACTCAAAAATTTGTCAAAGAAAGAAGATTGTAGAATTACCAAGAGATGTTGATTATAACAAGTTACTATCTACAATTGGGTCCCTAGATCATAGCAGGGAGCCTGAATGGCAAAAATGGTTTTCAATTGGTTGCTAACCGAAAGGTTGGCAGTTCAAACCCACCCAGTAGCTACACAGAAGGAAGGTCTGATGATCTGCTTCCATAAAGATTACAACCAATAAAACCCTATGGAGCAGTTCTACTTTGTAACACTCGTGGTCTTCATGAGTCGGGGACTGACCTGATGGCAGCTAACAACAACAATGACAGGACATATGGAGTCTCTTGCTTTGTGACCAGGGAGAGAGCACAAGCTCCAGTGTATGTGCAGTCGAGGATGCTGTCACTCATCAAGAGTTCTGTTTATGACAGGCCAGCCATGTGTCAGTATGGCTCTACTAACAGATCTTGAAAATCATGTGTGCCTCTCTGAGAACATGTGAGCATTCAATTCAAGAAAAACACTGAGACATCTTGCTTAGAAAACAGATCCTTTGAAAAGGCCAAACATTTCTTGCCAAGGAAGGTTATGAATTAGCTTTCTACATAGAGAAATGTTTTTAATATCACACATTAAAAAAAAAAAAAGAAAGAAGCAACACATACCTAATAAGGAGGTGTGAGAAAACATGAGACAGAAAGCATCTGTTAGTCTATCAAATCAAGTGAAGAAGATAACTTAAAAAAAAAAAAAAAAAGGTTTTGTGAAATGAGCACAAAAATCAGGAATATAAAAAGCACCTAGAAATTGAAGAAAGTTTTCTGTCTGTAGGTAGCCTGTAGGTAATAGTATAGCGGGCTCATGAGACCCTCACCCATTTCCTGGTGGTTTTTTGCCTTTCCGTCTTTAACCATGAATTATCAGTTGTTTACAAGTAACTGATAGTTCCTTTTACAACTCTGATCTTTAAAATAACTATTCTAAAAATCTTTCCCAACTCTCATGGCATCATTAATTCTCAGGAGAAAGCTAAGTAAAAAAGATTATTGCATATAATTCACTGTCATTATCAACATGATTCATATTTTCTTCTTGCGTATTATTTATACAATATATTTACTATTCTGGATTGAGCAAAGGCATAGTCTGGACAGAAATTGAATTTGAATAAATCAAGCAATTTGACTACTGTAGGAGTGTTTGAAAGTTTTGCAATATGTCTCAATCATGAAAATGTAAAAATACTGACCTCAGTTTGTTCTCAAACCAGTGAAAGATAATGTTATTTGATTGCTTTCTTTCAGAAACCGAACATGTGTAAGTCTCTATGTTAAGCTGTTTGTCTATCTAGAAATCTGGGCCTTCATGAAAGAGAAACTAAGAAGTGATCGTTTATAGAAGAGTCTCCTGGCATTCTTTAACTACAAATTTCTCTTATTCAGAATGCCTTAATCTGGAAAATTAAAACAAAAAATAAACACTTTCATGAAATAGAATTATACTCCTATATTAACTGATATTTAAATGAATTTTTAAGATCTGTGATGGATTTTAACAGAGTCCAAGCTGTACGAATTATACATCTATGCCTCACCAGGCAACATCAGCCTAGGGGAGACATTAGGGTTCCATCCACACAGTAATAAGCAACATTTTTCTGATGATTCTCTTCACCCACTAGTGAAAATGCTCTTTATTGTTTTAGGTGTCTACAAGAGGTGTCTCAAGAGTGCTTATTAAAAACTGTTCTCAACCTTGGTGCAATCTTTAGGCACCCACTCTCTGGGAGCTACCTAAGGATTATACCTCATCAACAATACTGACTTTTAAGATGGAGTTGTCCCAATTGCCTTGCCTTGGAAGAACATGAATTATCCAAGAGACTCAGGAATAGCAAAAGAAAAGAAGAAAATCATGTTCCAGATCATATAATTAAACATCTTGTGTCCTGTGTTTTACCTTCTTGTATTTTCAAATATAAGCATTTCTCTTATACCCTGAGTGTTCTGAAGGCAGATTAGATATGACACAATTAGGAATTTAGATTAATTAGGAAGCACAATTTGCATTCTGCCCTTGACTCTCAAGATGTTTTCCACAGGCCACTTACATCAGATACACTGTGGGTATTTAATATAATGCAGATTCCTGGTCTCTTCATAGACTCACTGTTTCAGCAATACTGGGAATGGTGTCTGAAATCTGGGTTTTTACAAATCTTGCCGGGTGACTCTTGTAAGCTTTCAAGTGTGGGAATGTCAGCATCATGCTGACCGTTTTTGATGGTAACTAACTGGACAAAAACATGGTAGTGTTTTAGCCGCAGGTTACTTCATTTTAATAGCTTTGTGTTTTGTTGGAAATATCACTGGGTGATAGGAACATGTTGGAAGCACTCCGCTAATGAGAAAAGACAAGCCATTGCTCTTGATCAAAAGAAAGAAATTAAGATTGGGTGTCTTAGGGATGTTTAACTTTTGGATTTAATGTTTAGTTTTTATAAGTATCGTTATTATTTAAATTCTTGTAGGAAAGATAATAACTTTTTTCTTAGTCTGAAGATTCCTTGTCCCTAAACACTTTTTTTTTTTGGCTCGTTTTACTAGAAAATAAATATTATAAAACTGTTGTCATATTTATATCTTAATGTTTATTTTGAGTCCTCTTAGGACTACAGCTCTCATGTTACAGAAGAGAAGGCTGTACATGCCTATGAGACCCCCATTACTATTCTTATTTTAAAGACAAATGAACAGAGGTTCAAAGAGACTCATTAAACTTGCCCACAATTACCCAGCAAATAAGTGGTAAAGGCAACACCAGTTCCAGGACTTTCTACAACACTATGCTACTTGAAAAAATATTTATTTATTTATTTATTTACCTTAAAATGGACATTCTTGTCTTCTGTGCTCCATAATCATGGTAATACACAAATGATATTATTTAAACACAGGTAGGTCAAAGGATTGTAAGGCAATTTCCTTTAAACAGAAATTCTAAGAACAAGCTCATAAAGGACCTTTATAATATGTATGTCATATGTATTACATATATATGTATAATATGTAGGTATGTAATACACTCACCATATTCTGTGTTGCAAAGAGAATGAGGGATGGCTATGCTATAAGCTATTATTTACCTAAATGGACAAATAGTTGTCCATTCTGTCATCCATGTACTCTGTGTTTATGTCTTGTACTACAACTTTCCAAGTGGCAAGTACAATGTCAGGCCAGTTGCAAATACATGCCTTTTCCCTTCTAAAAACATATGTGGAACTTTACAGTTAATGTTCATAGATTTCAGCCTTTCCTGCTGTTCCAATTAAGGTAGCTCTTTCTCTCCACCATGGGAATTGCACTGTATAACTGATTACCAAGCATATCATGTAAACAGCTCTTAGAAACTGCAAGCAACCCATTATGGAGAAGGCACCTTATTAACAAAGGTCATATTAGAAACTCACCCTGGTAACTAATCGCGTCAAATGTACAGTACATCAATAGGCATATAGACTAGGAGGAAGCATTTTCCAATTAAGTGAATTCGTTTGACCTTCTGAACTATAAACAAACTGAGACAACATCTCCTGATTAGGCTTGAGGGGTCTGATTTCTACTGGAAATAAATGCCTCAGAACTTAAGCATACTTAGAGAGTTAATCCTGTAAAGAGCCAATGAACAGATTTAAAGTTTCAGCATTAATGGCTCAAACCTGAGTTTCTTAAAATTTCTGCAATGCAGGCGCAATGGGAATGGATCCCTGTGAATAGATAAGCAAGCTCTGAATTAGACTTCACCCTCCCTCAGGATAACTAATTTAATGGAAGCAAGCCCATTTTCAAAACAGATGAAAATATTTTGCTTGCCAAAGTAATTGCCGGGCTTGGTTGGGCTACTGATCCTACATGGGTATATGCAATTAGCTGTACTCAGCGGAAACTTAAAGTACTTGTTAAAAAACAGCATTTGACCCTTGTTTCTTTTTATTTGATGTCTATGCTAGAACTAATTCAAAACCCACTCATCCGATTTAGAGCTGAAGTTAAAACCCAATCCACTACTTTAATTTACCAACATTATACTCAGTATACAAGGCCGACACCACTGACCTACCATCAAGAGAGAGTATGCTTGAGTTGTTTTTCCAGTTTTGGTAATGGATTTACATAACCTTTCTAGGTCTCAACTTCCTCATCTGTAAAATGAAAGAGTTGGACTAAATAAGGTTCGAGCCTCCTATAGCTGTAAAAGCTTTGTGTGTCAACATTTGTACACAATTATCAGGCATTCAGGCATTGTTTGACGAGCCCAGATAGAAAAGATTGTCAGTAGTATTTACAGAAACTTTTATTCTTTTTATCAGAATTTGGGAAAGGAAGGTTAAATAAATGAGAATTTAAGTTCCTACAAATCCAAAGAAATAATGAGGTATATATTTTTATATTTTCCTCAAAGCAAGAAAAGAGTTTAATAATCAGGGATACAAGCTTATTTTAAATAAAGACCAGTTTAGAATTCTTATATGAAAATAATATTAAGTTTCTGAAATGTCTTTGAATAGCTATAAAAAAAGCCAAAACTGAATCCACTACCGCCGAGTCGATTCTGACTCATACCGACCCTCTAGGACAGAGTAGAACTGCCCCATTGAGTTTCCAAGGAGCATCTGGCAGATTCGAACTGTCAACCTTTTGGTTAGCAGCCGTAGCACTTAACCACTACACCATAAAAGTTATGTTAATGTTCTAGCCAGGGTACCTGGGTGCACATAAGGGTTGATAAGCACTAGATTCCTTCACATAACATTTCCCCCTTTAGTCAACACTGGAAACAACAAACTGTACTTGGAAATACTCCATATTACATCTCATTATTTAAATTGACAACCTCTTCATTTACTTGATTAAATGGTTCCAACTATTCCAAGACAGAGTGGTAGAGGGAAAGAAATACCTCCCTGAACAATGACAGTTCTGATTATTTATTTCAGCTTTTGTGAATTGGTAATGTGTAGTTGACGGATCACTCTGTAGTCAGGTTCTCAAGGCATTCAGAATTGACCTCCAATACATGAAGTTAGAGACTGAATATTTTATTTGACTACTATAGTTGTTGAAAATGAGCACATCATCTAATATTCTGTCATGAAATCTTGGCTTTTGATAATTTTTTTCCTTAAAAATTAGTACATTTAAATTTAAAAGCCCTTATTAGATTTTTTTTTTAAAAAAATTGTACATTTAAATTTAAAAGCCCTTATCAAGCTGTGCATAGATGTCTGAAGTGAAATTATAAAATGGGAAACCATTTCTTTACACAGTCCTCCTTCTGTATATGTTTCTTTGTCTTGTGGGCTCTCTCATTCCACTAGATATTTTCTGTCTCAAATAAATTCATTTCACAGGGGGAGTCACACAGAAGCTCTTGTAACTTAATATGCCATTATTTAAAGTAGAATTATATATTTATAAGGAAGAGGAGTAGCTCTGAGGACTAAATCTCCATCAGTGGAATTTCGGACGCTATGATATGCTACCTGAGTAAAGGAGACATTTCCAATCAAAGGGATTGCAATTTTAGAGGCCCCCTAAGACCACTTCTAGGTTTGATAATTTACTAGAAGTACTCATAAAGCAACCAAACCCATTGCTGTCAAGTCGATTCCAACTCATAGCGACCCTACAAGACAGAGTAGAACTGCTCTGTAATGTTTCTAAGGAGTGTCTGGTGGATTTGAACTGCTGATCTTTCGGTTAGCAGCCATAGCTCTTAACCACTATGTCACCAGGGTTTCCAGAAGTACTCATAGAGCTTGGAAAATCATGTTCAAGATTATAATTATTTACAGTAAATACATAAAGGCTAATATCAGTCAAAGGAAGATGTATATAGGGCAGGGTCCAGGACGCTGTCAGACTAGAGTTTCTATTTGTCCTTTCCCAGTGGAGTCATGTAGATAGCACTTACTTTGCCCACCAATGATGCGTGGCAATATGCATGGAGTATTGCCAACCATGGAAACTCCATGAGTCTTGTTGTCCAGGGTTTTATTGGGTGTTGGTTATATAGGCCTGGCTGACTACTTCCATGGCTGATGTTAGTCTCCAGCTCCTCCAGAGGTCAAGCTGGTACTGTATGACCCAATGCTTCCACCATAAATCACTTTAATTAGCATAAAACATCTGGCATCGTCCAAGGCCCCCAGGTGAATGACTTTCTTATCATGAAGACAGTTCTAAGGGCTTGGAGGTTACATCTGTGGAGCAGGGCAAAGGCCAAACCTTGCAGCAAAGTTACTCCTTTATTGTACAGGGACCTTTTGATTGCCACTGTTATTCTATAGTAGACACAGGCAGGTGACTTTTATTTTCACAAGCCTAGGCTTGCGAGGTGCTGAGATAATGTATACTCATGAAGGTTAGGAGTTTGGTTTTACTAACAACTTTCTCTAGCACCTAGAGCAGTATCTAATACAAAGTAGCCTCTCAGTGGATATATCTTAAATGCATAAATCCTCACTAACTTCTCCTGCCAAAAGTCAGGCATATTAAATTAAAGCTGGTAGGTGGAGCAGAGATCTGACTATGACATTTATTTTGAGAAGCTCAGATATAAAACTAAATGAGGATTGGCTATAGAAGAGTAATGAGACTATGTGGCAGAGACTGCAATGGGTTCACAAAAATCATTTTTTTCCTCCTAAGCAGACAGTTAGACCATTTCCTAGCCTCCTTTGCATTTAAGTGTGGTTGTGTGACTGGGTTTTATCCACTAGAATGTGGGCTGAAGCAATGTGTGTGACTACCAGACTTAACTCATCAAAACTGATTGTATGATCCCTTATACTTCCCCCATCTTTCAGCTAGAAGCAGAAGGTCCAACAGAGGACTGCAAGTTTGAGAGAAAGCTGAAAGGTGGTTGGGTCATGAACGACAATGTGCAAGGCCCCTACTGACCAGGAACATCTGCATTGGGTTGTGTACGTGAGAGATACATGTTTATTTTACTAAGCCATTATGGCCTTTAATCACAGAAGGAAGAGTGGAGGACCATTAAGAAGACTGGTGAAAGAAATAAAGCAACCAGTAGGAGTAAGAACAGACGGAATGGAAATGTCGTTTGAAATAGTGACAGACTGGGACATCTGAGAAGGAGCCAAGTAGATTATTTGAGGTTAGAATCAGATGCTAGAAATAAAAAAGAAACTGCCTGGATTGACAAGGAATGGAGGCAATGGCTAAAAACTATGGCTATTAAAAAGAATAGTAATAATGTCTTGGGCAAGTCTTCCTTTGAAGTTAATAGGCACTACATGAGCATAGTCCCTAACTGGCCATTATGTTCATCATTCTACACAATAAAATTTAACAACTAAGTGGTCTTATTGCCTAATGTCTTCTCCCACTAGACTAAATCTTCTGAATAGACCTGTTTCCCAGGTAATATTGAAGTAGTTTTCCTACCAACCTTCAAAATATTAATTAAAACTTACCGTCTTACTTATCTAGTGCCGCTATAATAGAAATACCACAAGTGGATGGCTTTACCAAAGAGAAATTTATTCCCTCACAGTCTAGGAGTCTGGAAATCCAAATTCAGGGTGTTAGCTCCAGGGAAAGGCTTTTTTTTTTTTTTTTTTAAATTGTACTTTAGATGAAGGTTTACAGAGAAAAATAGTTTCTCATTAAACAGTTAGTACACATATTGCTTTATGACATTGGGGTTTAACAACCCCACGCCATATCAACACTCTCCCTTCTTGAACTTGGGTTCCTTATTACCAGCTTTCCTGTCCCTTCTTGCCTTCTAGTCCTTGCCCCTGGGCCTGTGTGCCTGTTTAGTCTTGTTTTCTTTTATGAACCCCTCTAATCTTTGGCTGAAAGGTAAACCTCAGGAGTGACTTCCTTACTGAGGTAAAAGAGTTTCTGGGGGCCATATTCTCAGGGTGTCTCTAGCCTCTGTCAGGCCAGTAAGTCTGGTCTTTTTCTTTTTTTTGTGAATTAGAATTTTTTCCTACATTTTTCTCCAACTCTGTCCAGGACCCTCTATTGTGATCCCTGTCAGAGCATCAGTGGTGGTAGCCAGGCACCTTCTAGTTGTACTGGACTAAGTCTGGTGGAGACCATGATACATGTGGTCCATTAGTCCTCCAGACTAATCTTTCCCTTGTATCTTTAGTTTTATTCATTCCCCCTTGCTCTCAAATGAGTGACACCAGGGGAGTATCTTAGATAGCCACTCACAGGCTTTTAAGACCCCAGACACTACTCACCAAAGTAGAATGTAGAATATTTTCTTTATAAACTATATTATGCCAGTTGAGCTAGATTTTCCCAGAGACCATGGTCCCCACAGCCCTCAGCCCAGCAGTTTGGACCCTCAGGGCATTTGAATGTGTCTATGGAGCTTCCATGATCCAGGAAAAGGCTTTATATCTCTGTTGGCTCTGGGGTTAAGTCCTTGTCATCAATCTTTCCCCTGTTGAGGAGCTTCTAGCACATGGACCTTGGGTCCAAAGGATATGCAATTCTCTGGTGGTATGAGGTCCCCAACCCAAGTTTCAAGATCCCATTTCTTCTCAATCAATGCCCTCACTTTAACTTCAGACACCTTTCAAGTTTGGCAACTGAGTTGCCATTGTAATTCAGCCACCCTTACAATAAGACTCTGGGTTTGGTTCTTGGCAACAAGAGCTCTGTTGCTACAAGAAATAAGTCTTTCTTTCAGGCACAAGTGGAAACTTTGAGGTCATTTATGTGACATTTTAGCTTTGACTCTGAAGCCCTGAGCTCATAATTTTCTTCCACCAGCTTGTCTAGTGAAGGTAGGACCAATAAACATGCTTTCTTATACTCATTATGACAAAATTGTGGAAAGGTATCACACATGCAGGCATCCAGAGCCTTGCCTTTCACCAATACCTGATCTATTTGGTGGTGATATTTTGGGTATTTGTATTGCTACTCATGCCGTGGATTAGTAGTGTCCTCTTTATTACCAGAAGCAGAATCATCAGCATTTTTAAGACTAACCAAACTTGAGAACCAATTTAGAAAAGTCATCCTTACAAGTTTGTTTCTCTAGAACCACTCTCAGCACCAAATGTCTTAGGCTGGGTTTTCCAGAGAAGCAAAACCAGTAAAGAGTATAAATATATAGAGATTTATACCAAGGAAATGGCTCACATGGTTGTAGAGGCTGGAATGTCCCAAATTCATGGGTCAGGGTAGAGGCTTCTCTTGACTGATGTAGCCGCAGGGGCTGGAGAACCCAAAATTGGTAGGTTAGAGAGCAGGGGTCTTGCTCACAGGCTGTGAAGATTGACAAATTCCAAGATCAGCAGGCAAGACCACAGGTAAGATGCTAGCTCAAGTCAGGTCAGATGAACAGGAGCAAGCTGCAGGATCCAGAGTGAGCAAAAGCCCATGAGCCTTGCCAGAATGTTCAGTTATATTCAATGCAGGCCACACACCCAAGGAAACTCCCTTTCAACTGATTGGCTACTCATAGCAGATCCCATCATGGAGGTGATCACATTATATCAAATCTGATCACTGATCACAACATTATAGGGCTGCCAAATTACATCATAACTGCCAAACAACTGAAAATCATGGCCCAGCCAAGTTGACACACAACCTTAACCATCACACCTACTTTGTCCTTGAACCTTTGTACATTCAATGATAATCTATGTGAGTGAGCTATTAATGTCTTAATATTTACCTGTTGCACCAGCTGGTTTATGTTTTTATGGAAAGAAATTGTAATAATTTTTTGATTCCTTTATCAACATATTTCAATGTCATTTTTGCAACTTTTTTGAAAATTCTCCTACTTAGATTTTAATCTTCATAAGTACACATTATGCTTGTAATGCTTTCCCTTTGGGGAAGTTTTCCCAAACACTTTATCCCTCAGATTCTGTTGTGGACGCCCACCCATGTGTTAAACAAAACAAAACAAAAAATCAAAACAATGCAAAGCAAATAAAAAGTAAATAAAAATAAACACTGCTTTTTTACTACACTCTGATATATTTGTACTTAAATATTTGTGTCTACTATGCTAAAATGTAAGCTCAAGAAAATGTTATGTCTTATTGATACACTTTCCACAAATTAGAATTCCAAAAAATATTGTTGAAGAAATAAGAAGCTAATTAAATAAATGAATATTTTCATTGTTACTAAAACTAGCAGGGCGAAGAACTTCAAGAACGTACGTATTATTGTTATGAAATTGAATAAAGATAAACCTAAAAAACCAAACCCAGTGCCTTCGAGTCGATTCTGACTCACAGCGACCCTAACGAATGAAAAAGCCTTTTAAACATCTTTTTCTATCAAGGTACAATATGTATATAGTGAAGTGCAGTGCTGTGGTACTGTGCACTAATCTTAGTTGTACTACTCAAATAATTTTTCACATATATTTATGAATTAACCTTTACTCATTTTCCAAACTCCAGAAGTTTCCCTCATGCATCTTCCTAGCCAATACCAACCCCCTCCTGGGGTAGAAATGCCTCTCAGTTTTATCACTGATTTATGTATTTTATAAACTATATTGAGTTCAAAACCAAATATTGTTGTTGGTTAAATAAAATACTTATGTAACATAGCAAACACTTGAAGAACTGACCTAGAATATAAACTAGCAGCCAAACAAACCTCTGAGTCACATCTGGCAAATGATGTAAATTTAGAGTATGAAGAGATTCGATATTCAACAAGGATCAATTCAAGGAAAACCACACCCACATATATTACAATCAAACTTCTGAAAACCAGAGACAACAAAGCTAAAACAAAGGTTCATCTCATAAGCCATTTGGGAGTCTTTGCGTGGTGCAAATAGTTAATGCACTCGTCTACTGACCAAAAGGTTGGTGGTTTGAGTCTACCCAGAAGTGCCTCCAAAGAAAGGCCTGGCAGTCTGCTTCGGACAAGTCACAGCCTTGAAAACCCTATGGAGAGCAGTTCTACTCTGCAACACATGGGATTACCATGAGTCAGGATCAACTCTACGGCAACTGCTTTTGTTGCTGTTGTTGTTTGTTTATATACCATTTAATGCTTGTTGCCATGGTGTCACGAGAGCGTCAATGACTGAAAGCTAAAGAAGCATAGCAACAAGTTTGCAAGAAAAAAAATCATAAAGTATTATAAGACAGACACTTTATGAGAACAGGGCAGGGGTGACCTGAAGCACCTCTTTGAAAACCAAAATTTGATTCTTATACCCTAAGTGCTATGATTCTCAAAAAAAGAAGTTGAAAGGCAAGAAAATTAAAAAAGCGATGTCATGAAGTGCAGAGTGAAGTTGGAAAACAGCCATTAAACATTTAATTCTCCTTTTTATGCTGGAACCTCCAGCAATATTAGGTTAGAAGGTTTACAATATAGAATGGAGTCCAGTTCCTCCAGGGTACCAGGCAAATGGCTTTAAAATAAGAGGAAGTCATAGGTAAGTTTGTCCCATGTAACTGTTTTTTTTTTTTTTTTTAAGGACACAGCAGGAAGCATTGGTCTGCATTTTAAGATGCAAGAAGAACATGAAATGTGAGAGGCTTTGCCATCAGGACAAAGGCCAACATGCAGACTGCTCCTTCGAGTTAAAAATTTATGCAGACTGCTCCTTAAAGTTAAAAACTTGCTTGTGTTCCAATTGAGTGCTTCAGCTTCATCATAAACATTTCATTCTTCAAGACTTCAGCACTCTATGGAGTTGAGTTTTCAGGTACAGTGTGGCAAGGTCTCCAGAATAGGAGAGGAAAATGTACCAGCTCACTCTGCCTTTGTGTTCACTGAAGAACAGCCGTTAATTAATCTGGGGACAAAAAAACTCTTTTCCTGTCCTATCTCCAGTTAATAATGCATGACCGAAAGTTATGTTCTAACTGTAAATCAGGGCAAACAAAACGTACCACAAACTTATTTCCCTCTCAAGCCCAATAGTTTGATATGTGTGTTGTTTTAATATTCCCACTTGGGGCTGTGCATCTAATGTTATCTTTGAAAATGTGCTAACAAGCCTGAAAGTATTGGGGCTTTTTAATACATTTTTATTACAAGTGGGGCTTTTGAAAAATGAAAGCTGATGCTTCTTACTCAGAACATAATGTAAAAGCAAAATAAGAAATAATAATGTGGCAATAGAATTTATGCCACATGGTAGAATTATCTTAATTCATTTCCTTGTGTGCAATATTTTTTTCTTTAATTTATGATGTAGCTGTTTTTTAATGTTGCTGGCAGATTTTTAATAAGAATGTTTTTGGTGTTTTTTTTTTTGTTTCCCCAGCATAGTCAAACTGGTATCTGGGAGGGCAACTTTTGACATTGCCTTCAAAATGTGACAAACAATCACATTAGATGACGTTCTAAAATTCTAAAGAAGATATTTTGAAACTCTGGGAGGACTTGGTGAATTGGAAATTAGCTCATCATTCAGATGCATAATATTCTGGTTCACACCATATGGGCTCCTTCGAAAAAAGATCAGCAATACTGGCAATTATGAGTTGTAAATTCACAAAGTTACCATGGCAAGAAGCAAGTCACCATATTGAATACTCCACTGTAGCATAGTCCACCTAAGTTACTAAATGCCCATGTAAATTGGGTAAATTACTGAATTGCATTGAAATCTATTTCTACACAGTAAAATGCAAAGATTGAATCAGATCTATATTTTTCAAAATTTAACCCAAGGCCCCAATAGAATTTCATAGAATGATATCTGGGACCTAGTTGGGGAGAAAACTGGTGTGGTAGTAGGAGAACAATTAAATAGCTTAATGCCATTTAATAAGACTTAATGTGGCTTGTTCAGTGAGTGTCATGACTCCTATGATCTAGAAAGGAGATGATAAGACTTGTGAAGGATATAATGTTTTTCTCCTTATCTTAGGACACAGAAATTAATTATAAAGATACAGAAAAGTGTACTTTAGCTAAAGCGAGGACAAATCAGATTGTTTATTCAAAGCCTTGCTGTCTTCAGGTGATGTCATTAGGAAGGGGAGCACTATGAGATAAACTTGAAGTGGTCTCCCTTGCTGAGAAGTCTTCTGTGAGTCCTTAACAGGGGAAGCCTTAAGCAATAACTGGGCCTACACTGTGGCACCTGTGGTGTGTAATCTGTCAGGAACATCTGGGCAACAATCTGAGCAAGACTGAGTGGAGGGAAGTAGAAATGGAAGCAGGGACTCAACCTGCTGGAGGAAACAAGGAGGCAAACTCCCTTTGTAGTGGTTTAAACAGGCACCTTCCAGCGACAATATAGATGATAATGACTATGGCAGTAAACTTGGACAGAAAGTGGAACAGGAAGCAACTTAAGGTTCTGCAGTGGATTGGAGTGGCACCTGTGAGAGGCATTGATGCAAAATAAGTGAGGTTTGCAGTGGTGCTCTGGAAGGTAGTGGCAGTTTGGAAATGATGGCAGATTCAGCAGAAGCTATTCAGCAGGATGCATGCTCTGCTCCAATCATAATTGGTCCGGCCTTCAGGAATGATGATGGTGAGACTATTGGGAAGTACCATTCAGGAGCAGTGTTGGTATAGGCTCACTGGTGGACTCCTGGAGCAATGGTGAAGAGATTTCCTGTGGTATCATGGACAGAGTGTTTATGTTAATGGAGAAAGACATGCTGTCAGGAGGATGGAAGAGCAATTGTCATTATGAAGATGACAAACCTAAATTGAAACCTGCATGGGCAGAATCATATGTAACTGAAACCTCATTATTTATTGGGCAATTAGGAATAGACAAAAAACATATAATGAATAGTAATCTGCCTCCATTGAATTGGGAGTGAGATGAGGAAGGTGAAGATAACTAACATTTCCCTACAACTGACCACACTCAAAGGGCAAACCAGAAAATACATACTAGGTAGAGTGGCCCCAAATTTCTCTGATGGTCTAAATGTATGCCAAGAACTTATGGGACTCTGGTCTTTGATTTTGGTAGGTAAGGCAGAACCTGAAACTCAGGCTTGCATCAAAAATAGGATATTATTTGTAATTATGTTATATAACTTTGAAGTTTCATTTGTTCAGTTACTAAAATACAGTCAATGAAGAAACAAACAATAAAAAAAAAATGGTATGCAGATTTTGAGCTTTGATTTTCCTATATAAATTAGTAACTAAGACAGTGATGGATTTGTGGATCAAAGGAACAAAACCAAACAGCCTAGAATTCTGCTTCTAACTATGATGCAACAACCAGGGCAGGAACGGCATTCATGCTATGAACAACGAAAATATTGCACGCATTACATGGGGCAACTGTTTTCAGGCATTTTAGTAGCAGATCTTAAGATCTTTGAGAGAAGGGAAACTCTAAGATAAGTCCCATGATCTCCTGCTCTGTCTAGAGACAATTTCCCAAGTATGGCCAACTGAGCATTGTAGACCTGCTGGGATAAAAGGGAATAAATCAGAGGATAGGGAAGCTGAAGTTACTGGAATTTACAAGGCAGAGCACTAGGGAAGAGGAAACTGAATGTAAGGGTTCCTAGAGTTCTGTAAAGGGTTCCCTGAAGCTCCTTCAGTGAGAATTGAGCTGTGCATACACATAGAAAGATTACACAAGGCTTAACAGAGAGTGACTGCTATGATTTGGAGAATGGAAAAGTGATACTAGAAGTGAAGCAGCTCTAGAGGACTTTTGGAGGAGCCCTAGCGGTACTATGGTTAAGTACTCGGCTGCTAACCAAAAATGTTGACATTTTGAACCTACCTAGTGGCTTCTCAGGATAAAGACCTGGCAGTTAGCTTCAGTAAAGGTTACAGCCTAGGAAACCCTGTGGGGCAGTTCTACTCTGTTAGAAAATTGACTCAGTGGCACAAAAAAATTACAAAAAATAAAAACCAAGTCTGTTGCTGTCAACAACAACCACAAAAGACTTTTGAGGACTGGCTTTGCCCAAGTGGAGTGATCTCTTACAACACCAAAGGAATTCAGCTGAGATATCAGAAAGGTGTGGAATGTAGCAATTTTATAGTCAGAATACTGTAGACTCACCTTAAAAATCCTGAAATTACAACCCTTACATAATCTCCTGGGGGGAGAGAGATTGGAGGCTGAGACCTGACAAGTTAGAAGGTGTGATAAATATTTTTAACATTCTACAGATTTGCCCCCAAAAATAGTTAAAAAAAAAAAAAAATCTACACATGTTCAAGGTAGTTAGTCAGTAATGAACTGTCCACGAGGGGAAAAAAAAAAAAAAAAAAAAAAAACTTCGGAGGAATATAACATAGCTCAGTGTGTCTACAATGCAACATCAATGATGTCTAGTATCTGATAAAAATTATTAAACATAAAAATAAAACAAGAAAATAAGACCCACAGATAAGAAAAATCAATCCATAGAAATTGACCTCAACAAGACACAAAGATTTCAAATTAACTATTAAAATTATATATATTTTTTAAAAAACTCTAGAAAAATATCTTCAAGTAATTAAGGCAAATATTGTCTTAATGAATACACGTAAATAGGAAATTTCAGTAAAGAGATAGACACTATTAAAAGAGACCTAATGGAAATCCTAGGACTGAAGACTAACTGCAAGAACTGGAGCAAACAAAACCACTGGATGGGTTTAAAATTAGCTTGTAGATAGCAGAAGAGTTGGTGAATGTCAAGACAAAAAAATTACAAAAAATAAAAACCAAGTCTGTTGCTGTCAAGTCCATTCCAACTCATAGCGACCCTATTGGACAGAACAGAATGGCCCCATAGCATTTCCAAGGAGCTGCCGGTGGATTTGAACTCCTAACCGTTATACCACCAGGGCTCTTTGTAAAGACAGGTTAACAGAAATTGCCTATCCTTAAGAAGAGAGAAAACAAAGACTGAAGAAAAATGAACAAAGGCACAGAATCATGTGGGACTGTATAAAAGAGTCTAACATATACATTATAACTGTTCCAGAAGGAGAGAGGATGCGAATAGGAAAGAAAAAATATATGTATTTTAAGGAATAATTCACAAAAATTTCCAAAATCTGTTGAAGCACATTGGCTTACAGATTCACAAATTTCATCAAAACACTATTCAGAATAAACACACACACTTTCTTTACTTCTCTCTCTCTCTTTGACACTCACACACACCTAGGTGCACCATAGTTGCACTGTTAAAAAAGGAGATAAAGAGAAATTTATAAACAGCCATACAAAAAGACATATTATATTAAGGGGAACAAAGATAAGAATTATCTTTGACTTTTCTTCAGAAAAAAACAAAACAAAAAAACGGAGGCTAGAAGTCAGTGGACTGACACATTTGAAGTACTAAAAGAAAAATAAAAACTATTAATCAGTGAAAATATCCTTCAAAACGAGAATGAACTAAAGATGGGCTCCAATAAATGAGGAGTCCCTGAGTGGTGTAAACTGTTAACAGGGTCAGCTGCTAACTGAAAGACTGGAGGTTCAGGTACACTGACAGACACCTCAATCTACTTCCAAAAAAATCATCTATTGAAAACTCTACGAACCACAGTTCTATTTGGACACCCTGGGTCAGAATCTACTCGGTGACATTTTTTTACCCCCAATAAATGAATGTTGATCTGCTCTACAAGAAGTGATACAGGAGTTTTTTCAGGAGGATGGGAAATGATTCCATATTGAAACTCATAGCTACAAAAAGGAAAGAACACCATAAATAGTAGCTAAATGGATACATGTAAATGTTTTTATTTTTTACGAAATTTCTTTAAAAGACTACTCTGCCAATTACTAATTTATTGTCTCTCAGCTGCAAGCCACCCTCATTGCCCTGCTTTTGATGGTATAGGCCCTATAACAATTTCTTTATTTCCACTGGGCATAGTATTAAGATTTATCAATGAAGGCAATAGACATTTCAGGAAGAAGAAACTTTTCTTCCTGGTTCTCATGTGCTTCCCTTCCTTCTTGGCACTGTGAATACACACATACACATAAACTAGTCTGTGGGCATATGTAAATATGCTATTGTAAGGTCATTACAGCTGTGATGTAGGACCTAAGAATTGTGAAATGGGAATTATCAGGTGTGATGTGAGACAGGGAAGAGTGAAGGAAGAAGTGTAAAGAGAAGGGGTATAATATTGATTTTGACAAACCAAGGATACACGTTGTTAGCTCCATAGCAACAAATAGAAAGTGATAAAAAGGGGCTCAGCTATTAAACCAATAAGCCAAGTCAAATCCATTGCAGTCAAGTCCATTCTGACTTATGGAGGCCCCATGTGTTACAGAGTAGAACTGTTTTGTAGGGTTTTCTTGTCTGCAATCTTTACAGAAGCAGATCGCCAGGGCTTTCTTACATAGTACCATGGGGCGGGGTGGGGGAGGGTGGTTAGAACCATCAACCTTTAGGTTAGTAGTTGAGTGCAACCCATTTGTACAATGTACAGACCTATTAAACCCATAGAGTAAATAAAATTGAGTATTAACAATATCCAATTAACTCAGAAATAAAGCAACAGAGGAACATTAACAATAATGAAAGAAAAGATAAAAATGGACAACACATAACAGGGTGGTAGGTTTAAACCCAACCATATCAATAGTCATTTTAAATGTAAATGAACTAAGCACTTCAATTTAAAGACAAAGAATGGCAGAATACATAAAAAGTAACACCCAATTAAATGTCTACAAGAGATTTACTTTGAATTTAAATCCACAAGTTGTAAGTAAAATTATATATACATATTTATATATATAAAATACAAATATGAAGCATAAGGAACTACCATAACTTAACTATCATTAGTATCAAATAAAGTAGGCTTTAAGACAAAGAGATAAATGAGACATTTTATATAATTATAAAAGGGAAAATTCATCAGGAAGGCATTGTTGCTTTTGTCGTTAGATGTCGTCGAGTCAGTTCCACCTCATAGCGACCCCATGTACAAAGAACAAAACACCCCCAGTCCTTCATCATCCTCACAATCATTATGCTTAAGCCCATTTTTGCAGCTACTATGTCAGTGCATCTCATTGAGGGTCTTCATTTTTTCTCTGACATTAGGAAGACATAATATTCCTAAGTATCTATGCTCCTAATAATAAGAGTATTAACTTCAAAAACTGAGAGAACTAAAAAGGAAAAATAAATAAATAAATAAATTTGCAATTCTAGTTGGAGATTTTAGCCCTTTTTTTTTTATAACACCTAGAAAAAAAAATTGTAAGAAAATAGAAGATTTGAACAAAATTATCAACCAATTGGCCTTAATTGACCTTTACAAAATACTATATGCAACAGCCGAATGACAGCAAAAACATTCTTTTCAAATGCCCCAAAATAGACCATATGTTGGGTCATAAAACAAGTTCCGATAAATTTCAAAAGGTTGAAACCTTACAGGAAATGCTCTTTGAATGAAGAGAATGTTCTGAGATTACTATTAGAAACCAATAAAAAATGACATTAAAAATCTCTATGTATTTGAAAATCGAACAACATACTTATTAACAATAAAGCATAAATCAGGGAAGAAATCAAAAGGTAACTCAGAAATATTTTGAACTGAATGATAATGAAAATAACATATCAAAATTTGATACATTTGTATTTAAAAAGAAATTTATAGCTCTAAATGTCTATACTGTAAAAGAAGAAAACATAAACTCAAGCTATGTTTTCTCTTTACAAAGCTAGAAAAATAAAGTAATAAAAAGAAACACTGTTAAAGAAAGTGATAACAGTAACATTATAAAACAAACACAGAAAATTAGCAAAGTCAAATTTGGACCTTAGAAAAGAAAATTTTCATATCTTACCTTAACTAATCAAGAACAGGAGAGAAAAATGTCAACATCGGGAATCAAAGAGGAGATACTGTATCTGTCCAACTATATGTGAGGCAATGAATTGTAAAATTTGGATAAAATAGACAAATTCCTTAAAGGCACAACTTATCCAAACTGACTCATACAAAATTAGAAACTCTAAATAACTATGGCTATTAAAGAAATTAAATTTATAATTAAAAACAACCTCCTCTCAAAGAAATTTTCCGGGCCAGATAGGTCAACTGATGAGTTCTATCAAATATTTAAGAAAGTAGCAAAACTACTACTACACAAACACTCTCAAAAAACAGGAAGGAATGCTTCCAAAATTAATCTTATAAGAACAGCATATTCTTCGTACCAAAACCTGACAGAGACCTTATTAGGAAAAAAAAAAAAAAAAAATTACAGTCCAGTGTTCTCCATAAATGTGGTTGTAGTTGTTAGGTGTTATTGAGTTGATTACGACTCAAATCAGCTTATGTACAACAGAACTAAACGCTGCCTAGTCCTGAGAAATCATCAAAATAGTTACTACCTTTGAGCCCATTGTCGCAGCCACTGGGTCAGTCCAAACTATCCAGCGAGGCTTGGATTTTTTCTTACATTCTTTCAGCTTGAAAAATGCTGAATGAATTCTTTCCCTTCAGTTTTCTAACTTTACGTCTTTGCACAATTAAATATAATATTTTACTCGAGCTGCCTTTTGAAATTTTCTGTTCAGATCTTTTGCTTCATCATTTCTTCCTTTCGCTTTAGCTACTCTAAGTTCGAGAGCAAGTTTCAAAGTGTCTTCTGACGTCCATTATGATCTTTTCTTTCTTTCCTGTCTTCTTAATGACCTTTTGTTTTCTTCATGTATGATGTCCTTGATGTCATTCCGTAACTTTTCTGATGTTCGTCATTAGTTTTCAATGCATCATATCTATTCTTCAGATGATCTCTAAATTCAGGTGGGATACACTCAAAGCCATACCTTGGCTGTCGTGGACTTGTTTTAATTTTCTTCAGCTTCAACTTGAAGTTGCATACGAACAATTGATGATCAGTTCCAGAGTCGGCCCCTGGCCTTGTTCTGACTGATGATATTGAGTTTTCCCATTGTCTCTTTCCACATTTGCAGTCAATTTGATTCCTGTGTTTTCTGTCTGGTGAGGTCAACGTGTTGAAGTTGTTGATAAAGGTATTTTCAGTGAACAAGTCGTTGGTATTGTGAAATCTATAATGGGATCTCCAGCATTGTTTCTATCACCAAGACCAAGTTTTCCAACTACCAACCCTTCCTCTTTTTGTCCAATTTTCACTTTCTAATCATCAGTAATTATCACTGCCTCTTGATTGCTTGTTTGATTAATTTCAGACTGTAGAAGTTGGTAAAAATCTTCAATTTCTTCATCTTTGGCATTAGTATATAAATTTGAATAATAGTCATATCAATCAACTGGTCTTCCTTGTAGGTGTACCGATATTATCCTACCACTGACAGTGTTGTACTTCAGGATAGATCTTGTTATGTTCTTTTGACAATGAATGAGACGCTGTTCCTTGTCAATTTCTGCCATAGTAAACCTTATGATTATCTGATTCAAAATGGCCAATATCAGTCCAGTTTGGCTCACTGAAGCCTAGGATATTAGTGTTTATACACTCATTTTTGATGACTTCTAATTTTCCTAGATTCATACTTCAAGCATTCCATATTCTGATTATTAGTGGATATTTGCAGCGGTTTCTTCTCATTTTGAGTTGTTCCACAACAGCAAATGAAGGTTCAGAAAGCTTTGCTCCATCCATGTCTTTAAGATCAGCTCTGCTTTGAAGAGGCAGCTTCTTGGCGGTCGTCTTTTGAGTGCCTTCCAATCCAAGAGTCTCATCTTCCAGCACTGTACCAGATAATGTTCCACTTCTATTCATAAGATTTACATTGGTCACCTTTTTCAGAAGTAGACTGCCTGGTCCTTCTTCCTAGACTGTCTTAGTCTAGAAGCTCTACTCACTGAAACCTTTCCACCATGAGTGACCCTGCTGGTATTTGAAATACAGGTTGCATTGCTTCCCGCATCACAGCAAAATTCAAGCCACCACAGTACAAGCTGACAGACACTTGGTGGCTCCCATGGATACAGATATAAATATATTCAAAAGTATTAGAAAATTAAATATAAATACTTAAGATTATTAATTACCCAATTTAGTATATTAACACCTTAAAGGAGAAAAATCATTTGATTATCTCAAGGGATATACTTAAAAAAAATTGACAAAATTCAGCATCCACTCATTATAAAACCTCTCTCCTAACTAGAAATAGAAAGAAACATCTTTAACCTGATAATAGGCATCTATGGAAAACCTAAAGCTGGCATAATATTTATTTGTGAAAAATGAATGGTTTCTCGCTGAGACTGGCGACAAGGTTAGGATTCCACTCTTAGCACTCCTATTCAACATCATGCAGGAGGTGCTAGACAGTATAATAAGACAGAAAAACAAACAAGCATAACAAAAAAAGAAATATTAAGATTTGAAAGGAAGAACTTATTTTCAGAGAATATCATTACACAGAAATGTGTGCACTTTTTTTTAATCCATTACACCTTAATAAATTTGATGAAAATAAAGGTTTAAAAACTAAATGAGCTAGGGCAAAATTATGATATGGGCATCTAAATGATTAGTTTGTGAGTGAAGTCTTATAAGTTTTACTGAAGTTCCCAATTAGATAGCCAAGATTTTAACTACTTTGGGCTTTCTTACATTTTTTAATACAGTACAGTCAGATAAAAACAACTCAAGAATTATTGATTTGCTGATGAATTATCAAAAATACTTTTGAATTAGAAAGACTTTTCAAAAGAGTTGAAAACCAGACACTTGGACCTCTTAAAGACAAATAATAAAAAGCGGGAAGAATCAGAGGTTATCCTAGATTTGTTTGGTCACATTGTGCTTTATAATCATCTTTTTGGGTCAAACAGATGCAGAAAATTTGGCAAAAGGAAAGGTACTAAAATGCCTTATGAAAATGAATGGTAACTTATAACAGTTATTTTTTAAATTGCTACTATCTTTTTACACAAAAGTCGAGATTATATAAAACAATTTTTTTTTCTAGTTGAATTCTTCATTTTTACCAGTAGTCATTATAGAAATGCTTAGGCATTGATAATAGCCTAGAATAAAAATGTGCCGAGGTTCATTGATCTGTTTTTGATAACCTCACAGTAAAGTTTGTAAAACGTGGCTGCTTCCACCTAATGACTGAGTAATGCTGCTGCTTGTAGGGGTCAATTGCTGCCACGGTGCCCATGTTTCCAATAATGGTACACATTTGAGTTAAGGAATGAGGTGGTTTGGTTTATTAGTCCGTGCAAATCCCAAGTTTATTGAGAGAAGTAGGCAGTAGAGCTTGTGGAGTCCCTGGGTGGTGCACATGGTCAGTGTGCTTGACTGCTAACTGAAAGGTGGGATTTCAAGTTCAACTTCAGATACCTTGGAAGAATGGCCTGGCAATCTACTTCCAAAAAAAGCAACCATTGAAAATCATACGGAGCAGTTCTACTCTGACACTCATGGGGTCATCATGAGTCCAAAATGACTCAACACCAGCTGGTAAACATAGGAGCAAAATTAGATAATCAGTTTAATTACCTGCCATCTTATATAAACAAAAAGCCCCATAATGGAGAAAAGACATAATGCAAGGAAAGTTTGTGGTGGAAAGAGCAGAGGCAGAGAGGGATTGAAGTATCGAGGCTGCTGTGGTCCAAAAAAAAAAAAAAAATAGAGTTCTTGGAACTTGGTGAAATGGGAGGCCTGCAACATAACGAGTGCTAAGTACATGCACTGTGAGTAGCTGCATGACTTATCAATGGGTCTTTACCCAGGGCCAGGGGATTGTTAAAAAGGAGTCTAGAGATAATTGAAGGCAAACACGTGCTAAAAGAAAGGGAGCCATTTACAGAACACAGTATCTTTCTCATTATTAAAAATGAAAGCCAAAATAGTATAAAACATTTTTTTTTTTTTTTATCAGATATTTGCTACTAAAATTCTTGGGGAAGTAGAGGATACGACAAAGGTGCTTTATCCTTTGTTCTTTGGAGAGGTTTTGGTGGTGATGGGGCGTGGGGCTTCTGGGCCTTAGAACAAGACGTTTTTCGTGTTTAGTAGGAAGACACGCAGTGATGATGGAGAAAGGGGTCGTTGCAAGGCTATGGAGCATGTTACTTTTAGTACAGTGATTGCAACCAGGAAAAGTGAACCCTTGCAAGTCTTTATGAAGACGCAAGGGTGTTGGTACAGGCCACTTTTATTTTTATACATAAAGGGCTGAAGCCAGAGCTGGATTCATACCTATTAGGTTCTGTTTCATTGGCATCGTCAAATGTACAAATTACAAAAGGAAGTTGCAATACTTCCCACTGCCTACCTTTTTTCTCAGCTGAGCTGCTCACCCTGACAAGTTCAGAGCAAAAACAGAGCCTGTGACTTTTCTCCTCTAAACACCATTCTCGAGAGATCACCTGCATGTAGAAAAAGCAATTAACAACTTTATTTTCAGTTTTAGCAATTTTTTTTTTTTTCTGTCCAGCTGGGTAGGAAGGAAATACAGAAATACACACCTAAAAATAAGGCAAAGTTTAAAGTAACATTGTTATGCCATAATTTTTACTGATTCGTGTATCAATGATTTTTTTCCCTATTAGTAGTAGAGTATATATGAACACAAAGTCATTAAATTAAAAAAAAATTAATTTCCTGATTTCTCTTCTTTTTTTCTTTCATAAATCAACAGGATGTCAACAGGATTGAAACCCAGCAGACTTGTAATCAGTTTTTAGGTTTTGAATAAAAATCCTATTGAAATGACAACAGTTGCAAACACAGGCTATTTACTAATACCAAGTACTGATCTACAATTCTTACCTCAGCCTTAAACCCAGTGCCGTAGAGTCTTAGGAGGTAGGTGTTGTCTTAATTCTCATTTTACAAATGATGTATCTAAATCATGGCAAGATTTAATAGGCTGACCAGGAAGAAGAAAGTAGCAGTTGGTAGAGCTGGGATCTGAGTGCAGGCGGTCATCAACACTCTGTGTGCTTAAACAATATACCAGAGTCTACTGCCTCTCTCCTTTTAACAGTACGCAAGAATCAAAAGCGAAACAACACCCATCTGCCATAGCATTCCAGAATCTCAGGTTATGTAAATCTCTCTGTGAGACAGTACAGATTTCTTTAGTTTTTACAATACTTTTGAAGGATTTGTGGTGTACCATGTAATGACATCTGTACCTACATTTTCTTTGAAATTTCATCCTGTAAGTAGACATGTGCTTTCTCAGAATCCGGTTATTCCACCTTGGTTGGCATCCCTTCTTACCAGTCTTCAACTCCTTGTCACTTCATGACTGATGTTCATGAAAATGCTGGTCTACTGGCTGTTGAGTTAACAAAGTGACTATACAAAAAAAAGAAGTACTTCAAGTACTTAAAATAAATGACTGTAATTTGCCACATCATTTGAATATTAAAAATCTTAATAGCATACAACTTGGCTGTGGCTGTCCAGTAAATTACATTTTTTTTTTTCACTATTATATACTGAGAACTTAACCTAGTGCCAGACACATAATGGACACTCAATATATTGTTACAATTTTGAAAGATGTTTGCAATGATATTATGTATTATCTGGGATGTAATGTGTGCACGATGATTATATGTCAAATATTAGTATCTTTTTTTTTATTTAATTGAGGTTAGATTCACATAAGACTCACTATTATAACCAGTTAAAAAAGTACAATTCAGTGACTTTAGTACATTCACAATGTTGTGCAACTATCACCACTATTTAATTCCAGAATTAATCATCCCAAAAAGAACTCTCATACTCATTATGTAGTCACTCCCTGTTCACTCCTCCATCTAGACACTGTCGACCACTACTCTGTTTTCTGTCTCAATGGATTTACCATTCTGGACATTCTGTAGGAATGGAATAATACAATATATGACCTTTTGGTTCTGGCTTCTTTCACTTAGCATAATGTATTCCAGGTTCATTTATGTTGTGCCATGTATCAGGACGTCATTCCTTTTTATGGCCAAATAACATTGCATTTCATGGATATACCACATTCTGTTCATAAATTCATCAGTTGGTGGACATTTGAGTTATTTCTTTTTTTGCTATTATGAATAATGCTGCTATGAACATACATATGAACACTCATGTACAAGTGATTGCTTGAACATCTATTTTCAATTTTCTTTGGAATATACCTACTAGAGAAATTGCCGGGTCATATGATAATTCTATTTTTAGTTTTTGAGGAACTGCCATACTGTTTTTTATAGAAGCTTCACTATTTCACATTACCTACAGCAATGCATGAGGGCTCCAATTTCTCCAAATCCTTGCCCAAAACCAAAACCCAACCCACTGCCCTTCAGTCAAATTTGACTCACAGTGATCCTACAGGACAGAGTAGAACTCCCCTATCCAGTTTCCAAGGCTATAAATCTTTAAGGAAGCAGACTACCACATCTTTCTCCTGTAGAGTGGCTTGTGGTTTGAAACCACCAACTTTCTGGTTAGCAGTCCAGCACTTTAACCTCTGTGTCTCCTTTTCTTTTGTTGTTGTTGGTAGCCATCCTAGTGGATATCAAGTGGTATCACATTTTGGTTTTGATTTGCATTTTCCTGCTGATTAATGTTTTGAGCATCTTTTCATGTGCCTATTGTTTTTATTGAATAGTTTGTTTTTTATTATTATTGAATAGTTATATTTCTTTCAAAAAATTCTTTATAACTTCTTTGCCAATTTTTTTATTAAGTTGTTTACCTTTTTGGTAGTTGAGCTGTACTTGTTTTTTCTGTCTTCTAGACAAACCCTAACCAGTTACCATAGAGTCACTTCTGACTCGTGATGATACCATGAGTTTCAGAATAGAGCTGCCCTCCGTAGGGTTTTCATGGTTGTGAATTTCAGAAGCAAATCACCAGGCGTTTCTTCTGAGGCTCCCCTAGGTGAGTTTTAACTGCCAAATTTTCAGCTACTAACCCAGTGTTTAATTGTTTTCTCCACCCAGGGAGTCCATGTATCTTCTGCATACTAAGTCCTTATTAGATATATGATTTCCAAATATTTTCTCTCATTTTGTGGTTTGCCTTTTTATTGTCTTAGTAGTATCCTTTGATGCATAAAAGCTTTCAATTTTGATGAAGTTCAATTCATCTATGTTTTCTTTTGTTTCTTATGCTGTTACGTCGTATCTAAGAGTCTCCAGCCAAATCTGTTGTTCTTGTTGTTAGGTGCCATCTACTCCGTTATGACTCATAGTGACCCTGTGTACAACAGAACAAAACACTGTCCAGTCCTGTGACATCCTCACAATCACTGTTATACTTGAGCCCATCATTGCAGCCACTGTGTCAATCCATCTCATTGAGGGTCCTCCTCTTTTTCGCTGACTCTCTACTCTACCAAGCATAATGTGTTTCTCCAGGGACGAGTCCCTCCTGATAAGATGTCCAAAGTATGTGAGACAAAGTCTCACCATTCTCACTTCTAAGGAGCATTCTGGCTGTACGTCTTTCAAGACAGATTTGTTTAATCTCCTGGCAGTCCATGGTATATTCATTATTCTTCACCGACATCATAATTCAAAGGCATCAATTCTTCTTTGGTCTTCCTTATTCATTGTCTAGCTTTCACATGCATATGAAGCGATTGAAAACATCATGGCTTGGGTCAGGCTCACCTTAGATATCCTTTTTAACACTTTAAAAAGGTCTTTTGTAGCAAATTTGCCCAGTGCAATGTGTCATTTGATTTCTTGACTGCTGCTTTTATAGTCGTTGATTGTGGATCAAAGTAAAATGAAATCCTTGACAACTTCAACATTTTCTCTGTTTATCATGATGTTGCTTATTGGTCCAGTTGTGAGGATTTTCATTTTCTTTATGTTGTTGTTTTTATGTTGAGGCGTAACTCATACTGAAGGCTGTGGTCTTTGATCTTCATCACTAAGTGCTTCAAGTTCTCTTCACTTTCAGCAAGCAAAGTGCTGTCATCTGCATATTGCAGGCTGTTAATGAGTCTTCCTCCAATCCTAATGCCCTATTCTTCTTCATATACTCCGGCTTCTCAGATTATTTGCTCAGCATACAGATTAAATAAGTATGGTGAAATGATACAACCCAGACACCCAACTTTCCTGACTTTAAACCACCCAGTACGCCCTTGTTCTGTTCAAGCTGCTGCCTCTTGGTCTAAATACAGGTTCCTTACGAGCACAGTTAAGTGTTCTGGAATTCTCATTTATTGCAATATTATCCATAATTTGTTAGAATCCACACAGTCACATGTCTTTGCAGAATCAATAAAACACAGGTAAACATCTTTCTGGCATTCTTTGATTTCAGTCATGATCTGTCTTACATCAGTGGTGATATCTTATTCCACGTCCTCTTCTGAATCCAGCTTGAATTTCTGGCAGTTCCCTGTCACTGTACTGCTACAACTGCATTTGAATGATCTTCAGCAAAATTTTACTTGTGTGTGGTATTAACGATATCGTTCAATAATTTCTCCTTATCACCTTTCTTTGGAATGGGTACAAATATGGATCTCTTCCCATTGGTTGGCTAGGTAGCTGTCTTCCAAATTTCTTGGTATAGATGAGTCAGCCCTTCCAGTGCTAGATCCGTTTGTTGAAACATCTCAAGTGGTATTCCATCAATTCCTGGATCCTTGCTTTTCACCAGTGCTTTCAGTGCAGCTTGGACTTCTTCCTTTAGTAACACCAGTTCTTGATCATATGCTATCTTCTGAAATGGCTGAATGTGGATCTATTATTTTTGGTACAGTGACTCTGTGTATTCCTTCCATCTTCTGTTGATGCTCCCTGTGTCTTTTAGTATTTTGCCCATAGAATCCTTCAGTATTGCCACTCAAGGTTAGAATTTAATTCTCTCAGCCTGAAATATACAAAGCGTGTTCTTCCCTTTTAGTTTTCTAACTGTAGGTCTTGCATATTTCATTATAATACTTCATCTTTTCAAGTCACTCTTTGAAGTTCAACTCTTTTACTTCATTTCAAGTAGCTATCGCTTTATCGCTTTAGCTACTTGACATTCAAGAGCAAGTTTCAGAGTCTCTTCTGACATCCATTTTGGTCTTTTCTTTCTTGTCTTCTTAATGACATCATGCTTTCTTCATTTATGATGTTTTTAATGTCATTTCACAACTCTTCTGATCTTTGGTCATTAGTGTTCAATGCATCAAATGTATTCTTGAGATGGTCTCTAAATTCAAGTGGAATATGCTCAAAGTCGTATTTGGCTCTCATGAACTTGTTCTAATTTTCTTCAGTTTCAGCTTGCATATGAACAATTCATATCTGTTCCACAGTCAGCCTCTGGCCTTGTTCTGACTGATGATATTTAGCTTTTCCATCATTTCCTTCCACGGAGGTAGTCACTTTGATTCCTGTGTATGCCATCTGGCAAGGTCTAAGTGTACAGTCCATGTGTTTAAGGCCCGAAAGCTTGATTTCATCCACAACATTAAGGTTGACTCTACTTTGAGGAGGCACCTTTTCCCCAGTGATCGTTTGAGTGCTTTTCAACCTGAGGGACCCATCTTTTCGGCACTATATCAGACAATGTTCTTTTGCTACTCACAAGGTTTTTGCTGACTCATTTTTTTCAGGAGCAGACCATGAGGTCTTTCTTTCTAATCTGTCCTAGTCTGGAAGCTCAGCTGAAACCCGTCCACCAAGGTATTGGAATACCAGTGTCACAGGTTCCAGCATTATAGCAACATGCAATCCCCCATGGTACAACAAACCGACAGACATGTGGGAGTCTAGTGACCTTAAATGTCATTAAATATTCACATTTTTAATTATATTATTTTCCAAATTTTTATTTGAGTAATTTGTACAAATGACTTTGTTTTCTTATCACCATTATTATTAAGAACTTTAAAAAAATATAATAACTTATATTCCTTTTTTTTTTAATTTTAGGAAGGTATGAATTTTTCTAATTTGCCCAAAACCAGCCTACTCCAAATACTCCCTTTTGGAGCCTTGTCTGGATAACTCAACTCATAGACATTTGTTATAAGACATAGGATAGAAGATGTGATGTTAGTAAAATCCATATCACACAAAGTAATGAAGGAGAAAATGCTTGCTTTGAAAAAGGAGTCAGGTATGGGGGATGGAGAGCAGAGGGATGACTATGAGAGAATGTTGCCTGGGCACATTATGGAAATAAGGATGAAGAGAGGAGTTTCCTTGGAGAAATAGGAAAGACAGCTTGGATAGCATGTTTGAACTTTCCTTTACTTTATATTTCTTAAAACACCAACAATAACTAAAGCAACAAAAGAGCCTCAAACTTTGGTAACCTCAAAACACTGCTGTGGACCTGGAATAGACTAAGGTATTTTTACTGCCAAGTTCAAGGGTCTACCACCCTGCCTCCTTTTTGCCTACTATTGAGTGAAAATGAGAACTGTGGAGCAAGACTAGCTCAGTTTTTTTATAAACACGAATTACATTTTTTTATCTGAATTGTATAATGTGCATTTAAACTTCTGCTACGCTAATATTAATTTAACACCTATTAGGTCTTAGGGGTGCTCTAGGACTTTTATGGTTATTTAATTAATGTTCATAAATACTTATGAAGTAAAGTTAAAGAGATTAGACAAATGTCCCACATCAGGGAATTATTTGCCAGATCAAAAATGTGTGCTCTTTGCACTTTCAACCACTACCTCTCACCAATAGGAATTATTTTACAAATTATTTCTGGAGATAAAATGAAAGAAAAACAAATTGTGGTGAGGAAAGGAGAGAGAGGCAAGGTCAGAGAGCTTGAGAGAGAGGGAGAGAAGAATGAAGGAAGAAAGGAAAGAAAGAAGGAAGCAAAGAAAGAAAGGGAGAAAGAAAGAAAAGAAGCAAAGGAAGGATCTAGGCCTACTACTGAAGGTTGTTATCAATTTCCTTAAATTCAGCTCTGACCCAGGGTCACCCCATGTGGAGCAGAATGAAACATTGCCTGGGCCAGCACCGTTTTCAGGATTGTTGATACGCTTGAATTTTGAGTGTTTTTCAGCCTAGGGGGCTCATCATTGAGTAGTATATTGGACGATATTTTATCATGACCCATAGGTTTTCATGGGCTAATTTTTGGAAGTAAATCACCAGGCTTTTCTTCCTGTAGTCTGTCTTAGTCTGGAAGCTCGCTGAAACCTGTCCATTAGGGATGACCCTTCTGGTATTTGAAATACTGGTGGCATAGCTTCCAGCTTCACAGCAACGCAAACGTCACCACCGTCCAACAAGTTGACAGGCAGATGGTGCGCTTGGGATTAGAGATATAGATGTTATGAGAAAGAAGTGAAGAGATCAGAACTTTTCAAATTCTTGTGTTTTTTTTTTTTTTTTGGCAACTGTTCACTGAAATGATGAAAATGGTGAACAGAAAGGAAGGAGAAAGAGAAAACATCGCAGAAGTGCAAAGAGATGGTGAGGGAGTGATTAGATACTATAAGTAAATTTATATTTCTTTGCTCTGTGATTAGATTCTGTTGTATAAGGAACTCACAGATGGAATATTACAGTAGCATTTAGCAATTGTAAAGACTAAGACAAATTTCAGAAAAGGAGATAGGAAATTGCAATTCCAATTTTTACCACAGTAATGTACGTCAAGAGAGAATAGCATTGTCAGGTGGATTTATAACAGATAGATAGTGTCCAACAGTGATGATTGATGGCTTGATTTCAAATTGCAGGGAGAATTTTAACACAGAAGCAATGAGTTTGTCTTCCACATTTAAAATGGTCTGCATTTTATAGCAATGACTTATATGGAGAGAGAGAGGGCATGTTTGAACTTGCAAGTTACACATAGCTGAGAGGGGTACTAAAACGTTGCCTGAGAAAAGCTAGATGCAAATTGATGTTAATATGTTGCAGTGATAGATTAAATATAAAATATAAACCATGTTCTATTTAATTTTTTTTTAAACTACACAAGTATAAAATGAGGAATATGTGACTTCCCGTGGGCTTTTATTTATGAATTGCTATTTTTATGTGTTGTTGAAAAAGCTACTTTGAACCAAGGTTTTTTTTTTTTTTTAAAGATATACATTATCTCAAAAAAGGAAATATCATGGCTAGTTCTGTACACCAGTTTTTCTAAGGAGATAAAGGGAAAAACAAATGGGGTTGGAATTTGGAGAAAGTGACTGGTCGGAGAGAAACACAAGCCCTTAAGAAGTCAAGCCTCATCCAAACTGCCTTTTTGTGTGGTGAAAAGCCATCACGCTTAGTCAATAAGAGGTCTAATTCTGCAGAAATAGTGTTAATTGAACAGCAACTGATGTTTTATTTAATATAAGGCCGTATATTTCTCACACTCAGGATTGCTCGGATAAGCCACTTCAGGAGGTAGTAGGTTTCCCGTCATTGGAGATTTTCAAAGTGAAGTTTGATGACCAGTTGGGGTAATGTATTTAGTATTGCTCATTGTTTTCTCTCCTGTGTTGAGAATGATGCTGGGCTCACATTGTTGTGAGCTGCTGTCTAGTCAGCCCCCGAGCCCTGGTGGCTCCACAGAAAATGGAAGGAAATGCTACCCAGTTCTCTGTCACCTTCATGAGCAGTTGCTATTTGAACCTTTGTGATCCATAATTTTAACTGGCTGATTTTTGAAAGTAGATCACCAGGGTTTTCTTCTTAGTCCCTCTTAGTACTGAAGCTTCCCTGAAACCTGTTCAGCGTCATAGCAACATATAAGCCTCCATTGACAGAGGGGTGGTGGCGGCACATGAGGTTCACTGGCTGGGATTTGAACCTGGGTCTTCCTCTCGGAAGGGGAGAATTCTACCACTGAACTACTAACGCCCCCATGAGCTCGCATTAGCCGCCACAAATATTTATTGATTCAATGACTGAATTGAGAAGGATTACTTATAACGAACATTTGTTGAGCGCTCATTACTGTTCAGGCACTGCTAGTTTTGCAATACGCTATAGGAAGGCACAGCTATTATTTTCACATCACAGCTCAGAGAAATGAAGCTAAGAAAGGGAAGGAACTGACCCCAAGTCACCCAGGTTGGAAGTAGGGGAACCAGGTTTAGAATTTCAGTGTATCTGTCTCCTGAGCCTGTGTCAAGTCTCAGAAGATGGTTGGGTCAGAGAATCTGTTCAGTTCCTTCACCAAACATTCCTTAATATATATATATATACTAATAGAAAAGGCTCCAATTTAAGATCTTAATACATTAGATCCAATTTGCTTACTGTAATTGCTAGTATTAAAATGGAGAAGTTGGGATTTTTTTTTCCTCCGGGGAATTGCATATAGATTATAAACATTTTAATGAAGGGGGGAGGGGCAAGCACAAGAGGGAAGTCAGGCAAACTGTGCAATGTGTGAGTTTGAGTAGCTGGAGGCCAGGGTGGGACTGGGGTTTTATTTTGATTTGAGTACCTAAAAGATGTGTATGAATGTGGGGGAAGGTGGAGCCAAGAACAGATTGCAATATTTTACAATCTTGTCTGGTTTAAATTGCTGGTTAAATTTTGATCATTAATATAGAGTGTGAGTAATTTGAAGGCAGGTTTCATATATTGCTAATATTTGTCCTCAGAGACCTTACACATTGACAAGGATACAATCAGGGTAGGATAAATATGTGGCAAATATCACTGTCCTTGGGCAGCTGGACTTCTTATTTGTAACCAGCCTTTGTTATGGTAACCCTGAAATTTCCTTAGCATCTTATCTTTAAGATTTACCTCAAATTAAGTTTTGGAAAGTATCTTATGCCCCATTTGCATAACTAGTGTTTTTGGCTTGTGGTTTTTCAAATAATTTGTCACCCTGTGTTTTCTGGGTCTCTGTGACACTGGTTGTAATGATCTGCTCAGTTATCTGCAAGCTCCTCCCCCCACATTCTAGACTCTGAACTTCTTGAGGATGTGGTCATCATGCCATTCATCTAGGTATATACCCAATAAGGAGTTCTCGTTGTACAACGGTTAAGTACTGGGCTGTTACCCAAAGGTCTGCAGTTGGGACCTACCAGCCACTCTGGGAGAAAAGATCTAGTGATCTGCTCCCACAAAAATGGCAACCTGGGAAGCACTATGGGGCCAGTTCTACTCTGTCCTAGAGGGCCACTAGGAGTCTGTATCAATTCATTGGCACACAACAACAACATATGCCTGATGTTAAAACAAAACAAAACAAAACAATCCACTGCCATTGTGTCGATTCCGACTCATACTGACCCTATAGTTGAAAGTAGAACTGCTTCATAGAGTTTCCAAGGAGTGCCTGGTGGATTTGAACTGCAGACCGTTTGGCTAGCAGCCATAGCACTTAACCACTCCATCACCAGGGTTTCTGCCTAATGTTTATTTAGCACCCTAAAACCCATTGCTGTGGAGTCAATGCCAACTCATAGCGACCATATAGGACAGAGTAGAACTGCCCCATAGGGTTTCCAAGAAGTAGCTAGTAGATTTGAACTGTCGACTTTTTGACAATAGCTTAACCATTGTGCTGCCAGGGCCCTGGTGCCTAGCACAGGGCCTAACAAATAGTAGGTGCTCAATGCATGTTTGCTGAATGTTGAATAGCAAATTAACAAATAAAGTTTATCTCTTTGAGTCATAATTTTTAATGTTTATTGAAAAAGTAGTGTTAAAATAAAGCAATTTAAAATAATATTTAAAAGACTTCTCTGATTTCTATTGCTCATTCGATCCTTCATGGTGCAGAAAATGTCACACATGCCAAAATATCTTGCATGTAGAATACACATAAACTTTTAAAAAATTTAAAAAGACTCCTGACAACTTTTCAACTGGAAGCATAATTTATAAGCCATTTCCTGCAGTGGAGCACACAATGATATATTAAGTGTCTTTTCAAGAATATAAAAATCATTTTTTCAGAAGCTGTTTTATTTTTAACATTTTTGTTTATTCGTAAATTCAAGACATTACATCAGGCCCTGAGACATTATGTGTAAACTTTCTCTGCAGTAGCCGTGGCTATAAAATAGGAATAATAATGCCTTCTCTTCCTACCTTGATGGGGTTGTTTATGAAGAGAAAATGAGAATGTGAAAGCACTTTAGAATAGGAAAAGTAACTGTGGAAATACAAGGAATTATTAAAATGAATATATATAGTCAATTACTAAGGTAGTTTCATTTTCCTTAACAATAATATCTAAAAAGGTAATAGGATATGGTGATTTGGACTATCTCTTAGGACATGGAAAAGAATATTTTGGTAATGATTACTTTAAAACAATTGGTAAGTCTCAATTAGTAATATGTTTAAATATTGAGGAGTCCCTGGGTGGTGCAAATGGTTATTGAGCTCAGCTACTATCTAAAAAGTTTGGAGGTTCAAGTCCACCCAGAGGTACCTCAGAAGAAAAGCCTGGCAATCTACTTCCAAAAATCAGCCATTATGCACTCTATGGAGCATAGCTCTACTCTGACATACATGTGGTCACCATGAGTCAGAATCAACTTTTTTTTTATATATTGAATTTTAAACAATAAATGAAGTTAAAAAACATTTCAAATATACGGATGAATAGCCGCACAAAACATGATAATATCTAGCAGAATAATCATCAGGGAGAAAGTATAAAATGTTCTTTCGGATCAAAGGCTTTATTTGGACTCAGGTAGTCTCTGTTCAAACCCTCAATCTCTCACATATTAGCTTTCTAACTTTAAACAAGTTAAATGAACTCTCTAAGCCTCTAGTTTTTCATCTGTGAAACAGGAAAAATATCTACTTGCCAGGGCTGTTGTGATATCATATGGGAGAGAGTATTTAAAGCATTCAGTACAGTGGTTAACTCACAAGAAATGCTAAAAACAATTACAGAATACACACACACACACACAATTAAACATAACATGCATACATATAATCAATCCTAGCCAGTGCCCTTGAAAGCAGTTCATTTTTTCTTCAGGTGGCAATATTTTTCTTACAATCTTTGTTATATAATTCTTTGAAATATAAATCTTTTCTGTTCCACTGTTAGTGCAGCAATTTTAGCAAGATGCCATATAATATATCATTAATTTTAAATTGCTTGAAGTAAAGACATTTTACCAAACCATATTTGGAAACTGTGTCAGAGGCACTGTAGTACAGAAGCAGTAACACTGAACTGGAGTTACCAAGCTCTAAGTTTGTTGTTTACCATCAGTTTGGGAAAGTCATTTGTCTTCCAGAATCCCAATTTACTGATTTGAAACAATTTGGATAATTAAAACCACCTGAAAGGATTGTGGTGAAGATTAAAAGAGAGAATACTTCAAAAACACTATGAAAATTAAATACTTGTTGTAGCCATTTGGCAGAAGGAGGATGAAGCTCCACCCGAAGCTTGGTTTCAATGTCAAGACTGATGATGCCACACACACGCTAAGAAAGTATGAAAGGTTTATGGCTCACATAATGAGGCTTCCTGGGGAGGGCAGGGTAGAACTTTCAAGCTGGTCAAATGGGTTGAGAGAAGAGAGAAGGGAGACTAGTTTGAAGTTTTTGTGGTTAGGGGGTGGGACCAGGGTGAGCATCCTCATAGGGACTGAGGCTTGTGTGGATTGGACTTCTTATAAGTGTCAAAGGAAGGAGCACCTGGAATTTCTTATCAGCTTGTGTAGATATGGGGTAAAAGTGGAAGAAGGTGGGGTGGGTGGGCTTAAAAGTTGTCAGCAACTACTCATCAAATCAAGGAGTTTATTATTAAACTGTCAGTACAAGTGTGGTGGTATTGGTTGCTACTCAATAACTGCTTCCTTGTTGACAGAACCTGTTTCCCAGGATAGAAGTTGAAAATTTAACCCAACTGTGGCCAATGGGACCCAAGAGGAAGTCGGCTGGACGATGACTAGGAATGGTTTTGCTCTGTGGGAAAAGAGATGCACGGAAGCCAAATGCTCTGTTTAGTTCTCATCAGTGTATTTCTGTGATTCAAATTCATAATTGAATAATGGGTAAATTTTAGAGTTGCTCAGGAACATTGTCAGTGAGTCCAAAATACATCATGGAATCCAAAAAACTCTGTGCCTTTAAGATATTATTGTTGTAACATGTCATCGAGTCAGTTCTACTCATAGTGACTCTATGTACAACAGAATGAAACATTGCCCTGTCCTGCCCCATTCTCACAATCACTGCTATGTTTGAGCCCATTATTGCTGCCACTGTTGTCAATCCATGTCTTTCAGGGTTTTCCTCTTTTTTGCAGACCCTCTACTTTATCAAGCATGATATCCTTATCTGGGTTTTGATCCCTCCTGGTAACATATCCAGAGTAAGTGAGACGAAGTCACTCTATCCTCCCTTCTAAGGAGCATATGGGCTATACTATTTCCAAGACAGATTTTTTCATTCTTTTGTTAGTCCATGGTATATTCAATATTCTTTGCCAACGCCGTAATTCAAATGCATCAATTCTTCTATGATCTTCCTTATTCATTGTCCAGCTTTCCCATGCATATGAGGAAATTGAAAATACCATGGCTTTGGCCAAGCACACCGTAGTCCTCAAAGTGACATCTTTGCTTTTCAACACTTTTAAAAAAACTCTTTTGCAGTGAATTTGCCCGATGCAATTTGTCATTTCATTTCTTGGCTGCTGCTTCCATGGGCTTTGAATGTGGATCCAAGCAAAATGAAATCCTTGACAACTCAATCTTTTCTCCGTTTATCATGATGTTGCTTATTGGTCCAGTAGTGAGGATTTTTGTTTTCTTTATGTTGAGGTGTAACCCATACTGAAGGCTATATATAGTCTTTGATCTTCGTCAGTAAGTGCTTCAAGTCTCCTTCACTTTCAGCAAGAAAGGTTTTGTCATCTGCATATCACAGGTTGTTAATGAGTCTTCCTCCAATCCTGATGCCCTTTTCTTTTACATACAGTGCAGCCTCTCAGATTATTTGCTTAACATATGGGTAGAATAAGTATCATGAAGGGATAGAACCCTGAAGCACACCTTTCCTGATTTTAAACCAGGCATTATTGCCTTGCTCTGTTTGAATGACGTCTCTTTGTCTATGTAGTTTCCACATGAGCCCAATTAAGTCTTCTGTAATTCCCATTCTTCACAATCTTATCCATAATATGTTATGATCCACACAGTCAAAAGCTTTTGCCTAGTCAGTAAATCACAGATAAATATCTTCCTGTTATCCTCTGCTTTCAGCCAAGATTCGTCTGACATCAGCAATGATAACCCTAGTTCCAAGTTTTCTTCTGAATCCAGCTTGGGTTTCTGGCAGTTCCTTGTAGATGTATTGCTGCAGCTGTTTTTGTATTATCTTCAACATAAATTTGCTTGCATGTGATATTAATGTTATTGCTTGATAATTTCCACATTTTGTTGGATCACCTTTCTTTGGAATGGGCACTGATATGGATCTCTTTAGTTGGTTGGCCAGGTAGCTATCTGCCAAATTCTTGGCATAGACAAGTGAGCACTTCCAGTGTAGTATGCATTGGTTGAAATATCTCAATTAGTATTCTCAGTTCCTGGAACCTTGTTTTTTACCAATGCTTTCAGTGCATCTTGGACTACTTCCTTCAGCACTATAGTTTCTTTTTGGTACAGTGACTCTATGTTTTCCTTCCATCTTCTTTTGATGCTTCCTGAGTCATTCTTTTTTTTTTTTTTTTCAGATCTTCAGCTTCAGAAATGCTGAGCATGTTCTTCGCTTCTGATTTTCTAACTCCAGGTCTTTGCACATTTCGTTATAACACTTTGTCTTCTTCAGCTGCTCTTTGAAATCTTCTGTTCAGTTCTTTTACTTCATCATTTCTTCCTTTTGCTCTAGCTACCCTACATTAAGAACAAGTTTCAGAGTCTCTTCAGTGTTCATTTTGGGTTTTACTTTCTTTTCTGTCTTTTAAATGACTTTCAGCTTTCATCATTTATGATGTCTTGATGTCATCTAATAACTTGTCTCATCTTCGGTCATTAGTGTTCAATGCGTCAAGTCTATTCTTGAGATGGCCTCTAAATTCAGGTGAGATGTCAAAGGAGTACTCTGGCTTTCATGGACTCATTTTAATTTTCTTCAGCTTCAACTTGAACTTGCATATGAACAATTGATGGTCTGTTCCACATTTGACTCCTGACTTTGTTCTAACTGATGGTATTGAACTTCTCCATCAAATCTTTCCACAGATGTAGTCAATTTGATTTCTGTGTATTCCATCTGGTGAGGTCACATGTATAGTCTCCATTTATGTTACTGAAAAAAGGTATTTGCAGTGAATAAGTCATTGTTCTCGCTAAATTCTGTCATGTGATCTTTGGCATAATTTCTTTCAACAAGGCCATATTTTCCAAGTACTGATCCTTCTTCTTTGTTTCCAACTTTTACTTCCCAATCACCAGTAATTATCGATGCATCTTGTGTACATGTTTGATGCATGTCAGACTGCAGAAGCTGGTAAAAGTGTTCACTTTCTTCATCTTTGACATTAATGGTTACTCCTTAAGTTTGAATAAAAGCTGTATTAACAGGTCTTCCTTGTAGGATATTATTTTATCAGTGACAGCATTGTGTTTCAGGTTAGGTCTTGAAATGTTCTTTTTGATGATGAATATGATGTCTTTCCTCTTCAATTTGTTGTTCCTGGCATAGTATGCCATAGAATTGTCTGATTCAAAATGGATGTTATCAGTCCATTTCAGCTCACTAACACCTAGAATATCAATCTTCAAGTGTTCCACTTCATTTTTGACAACTTCCAATATTCTTTGATTTGTACTTTGTACATTTCACTCTCCAATTATTAGTGGATGTTTGCAGCTGTTTCCACTAATTTTAAGTCATGCCACATCAGCAAATAAAAGTCCTGAAAGTTTTACGTCCTCTACATCATGAAAGTTGACTCTACTTCGAAGAGGCAACTCTTCCCCAGTCGTATTTTGTGTGCATTGCAACCTGGGGGGCCCATCTTTTGGTGCTATATCAGACAATGTTCTGCTGCTGTTTCTAAGGTTTTCACTGGCAGATTTTGTCAGAAGTAGATCTCCAGGTCCTTCTTCCCAGTCTTTCCTAGTCTGGAAGTTTCACCGAAACCTGTGTACCATGGGTGAACCTACCGGTATTTGATATACTGGTAACATAGTTTTCAGCAACATGCAAGCTACCACAGTACGACAAACTGACAGATGAGTGGAGGGCTATTTAAGATAGAATAAATAAATAAAAGCGAATACAGTAAGACCTGTGAAATCTGGAACATGTGTTCGTGAAAACCTGTCAGAGAAAGAAAGCTCAAATATTTTCCCCTAAAATAAATGACAGAAAAGTGATAAGACTGCACCCTGTCAAAAGCAGAAAACTTGAGAGTCCCAGAAAAACAAGGCTGTCCTGTATAGTTGTGGCTCTCACAGATTTTACTCTATGGCTCTTTTTTTGTTATAAAATTCATTTTAATGCTGGCTATTTTCTGGTAAAGAAGCCCTGGTGGTGTAGTGGTTAAGTGTCTGGCTGCTAACAAAAAGATCAGTAGTTCAAACCCACCAGCCACTCCACGGGAGAAAGATGTGGCACTCTACTCTGATAAAGATTACAGCCTTGCAAACCTTATGGGCAGTCCTGCTCTGTCCTACAGGGTCACTATGAATTGGAATCGATTCCACAGTAGTGGGTTTGGTTTGGTTTGGACCTTCTTGTAAACGAAAGTTCTAATTTTTAGTAATAAAGTCCTTTGTAATTTTAATACTAAAGTACATTTGATTAATAAGTAAATGAAACTTAGTTCTTTGCCACTTCATAAGTATAATTTGTGGATTACATACAAATTTCAATTTCTGTGTGTGGAGAATTCTTGGTAGTGATCATGTTTGGACATACTGATTTAAAGTGCAACAACTTTCCTTAGTGGACAGCATTTTAAAAGGGAATTCTGGTTTAGTTTTTTTTTTCTGGTAGGCAAAGGAACCTTGTGGTGCAGTGGTTAAGTATGCAGCTGCTGACTGAAATGTTGGCGGTTTGAACCCATCACCTGCTCCATGGGAGAAAGATGTGGCAGTCTGCTTCTGTAAAGATTTACTGCCTTAGAAACCCTATGGGGCAGTTGTACTCTGTTCTACACAGTTGTTGTGAGTCAGAATTGACTCAATGGCAGTGGGTTTAGTTTGTGTTTGGTGAGAAGCAGGGAGTCCTTGGATGGATTAAACAGTTAACATACTCAACTGCAACTGAACGGAGGGCTGTTCAAGTTCACCTGGAGGCATTTCAGAAGAAAGCCTTAGTGATACATTTATGAAAAAATAAGCCATTGACAACCCTATGCAGCACAATTCTAGTCTGACACACATGAGGTTACCATGAGTCTGAATCGATTCAGTGGCAATCGGTGTGGTAGGCAGAATAAAATGACTCTCCAAAAATGTCCACACAAAATCTCCAGAACCTATGAACATGTTACACAGCAAAGCGCACTTTGCAAATATAACTAAGCTTATAGACTTCAGGATAGGAAGATTAGTCTGGATTGTTCAGGTGGGTTCAATATAATCACATAGCCCTTAAAAACAGAGCTTTCTCCAGGTGGAAGCAGCAGATGAAGCATTTGAAGAATGAGAAGAATTAGACCAACAACTGTTGGATCTGAAGATGGGGGAAGGGGGCCATGAGCTGAGGAATGCAGGCAGCCTTTAGAAGCTAAAAACGGTGCCAGACCCCAACAGTCAGAAAAGACACTGGGATCTCAGCCTTTTAGACACATAGAAATAAATTCTGCAAGCAAACTGAATGAATTTAGAGGTGGATCTCCCTGTACTCCTGCCTCCAGATACAGACATGTGAGGTAATACATTTATGTTTTTTCAGAATTCTGCATTTGTAATAATTTGGTACAGCACCAATAGAAAACGAATACAGGAACACTGATTCTGAAGCCTTCTCCATCGACTAGATTCCAGTTTCAATGGCAGGTAGTTAGGGTATCATGGACTGAATTGTGTTCCCTAAAAATACGTGTTGTAACTCCTAACCCCTAGACCTGTGGTTATAATCCCATTTGGGAATGGGTTTTCTTTGTTATGTTAAGAGGCCTTATCAGTGTAAGGTGTGTTTTAAACCAATCACCTCTGAGATATTAAAATGAACAGATTAGGCATAAAAATGCTAGCAGAGATGGGAGAAGAGAGATGGATGCCAAGCCACATGCTGATTGCCCAGGAACAGAAGCTCAAAAGAGACAAAGACCTTCCTCCAGAGCTGGCAGAAAGAGAAAGTCTTCCCCTAGAGCCAGCAACCTGAATTCGGACTTCTGGCCTCCTAACCTGTGAGAAAATAAATTTTTGTTTGTTAAAGCCACCCATGTGTAGTCTTTCTGTTGTAGCAACAGTAGGTGACTAAGACAAAGGCGAAGGGAGTTTCAGGTGGGAGGTCTGACATTATTCAAATATTATCGCAGATTTGATTGCCTAATCATCATACTCGTAAACTTAATGATAAAGTCATGGGTAAGTATAATTTTTTATGACTGACTGAATTGCCCCCTCCCCCATCAGTTATTGAGAAGGCCAAAGGTTGCATTATTATAAAGACACACCTTTTGAGTACCTGAGAGTTTTCTGACCAAATGTTGCCCTTACAATCTCTATAACCTCTTGGAGCAGTTTTATCTTATTAATGATGGAGCATTACCTTCACCTACTTCTCCATGAGCTCTAGAAATTCTCTATGTAAATGCAAAGGCATTCATTCTTATGGACTTGTTAGTGTGTAGTGAAGAGGAAAATATTATCTTTTTCTATTAAAGTCCACGAAAGTAATAATTGTAGGCCTTTTTTCATTCTCAAAGTCCTCAACATCAGCTTTTACTTATTTATTTTTAATGCTAATTATTTGAGAATATTATTAACAGTAACAAATATGATAATGCATCATCATATCCCTTACAGGTATTTTTCTTATTTCTTGATCTATGCACCTTACTAAAGAGCCCCCAATCCAGGTACTATAAGGAAAAATAAGTCAAGAAATTGAAGATTTTTTTTTTCCTTAATTTTCCAGTTTTCAAATTGCTTGGTAGCATTTCTACAGTAAATGTTTGGAAAACTTTATGTTCCATTTCAAATGGAAAAAAAAAAAAAAAGGAAATAAGAGTGACTCTGCTTTTCCTGAGGGATGGTCCCTGTCTCAGAGTCCCTTTCTAAGGATATATAGATCATTTTATAGTTATACAGCCAGCCATGCATAGCTGAGACATAATCATATTAAACTCATTTCTTAGATACACTGTTTTTTTTTCTGGTAAATTGCAATTCTGAAGCCATATCTGTGAGTCACTGTATCTGTCTTAGAATACCATAAAGCTGACATTTTGTTTTATCATTTTGGATTGCTGAGTCCTTGCCTTATAACCCTTATTGTTAGCAATGAGTTGAAAAAATCAGCAACTGATTTTCCTTACTAAAAACATGCATTTTAAGAGCTTAAATTCCCCAGATAAATTCTGACAGGATTTATGCAAAAATGACAAGCTTGACAAATTCACAGTATGACAAAAAATTATTTGTGATGGAAGAATTGCCAATATTTTACCACTGAGTGATAAGTCTACATTCCTTGTGAACTCTAAACCCTATTTCTGTTAATTGTCACATCTTCTGTGTATGAACCAAAGTGTCAGCACTATATTGGTGTCTTTAAACTCAGAAGATGTTACTTATTTTAAAAGCAATATTTCCCTAGACTTTACCTTCTAGGAAGATATTTACTTTTTTTTCCATTGACAACTCTATTGTTGCTGTTAGATGCCATTGAGTCAGTTCCAGCTCACAGTGACCCTATGCTCAACAGAAAAAAACAAAGCCTCGTCCTGCACCATCCTCACAATCATTGTTATTTTTGAGTCTATTTGTTGCAGCCACTGTGTCAAGCTGTCTCATTGACTGTCTTCCTCTTTTTTGCTGACCCTCTACTTTACCAAGCATGATGTCCTTCTCCAGGAACTGGTACCTCCTGATAATGTACACAAAGTACATAGGATAAAGTCTTGCCATTCTTGCTTCCAAAGAACATTCTGGCTGTACTTCTGAGGCACATTTGTTCATTCTTTTGACAGTTCATGGTATATTCAATATTCTTCACCAACACCGTAATTCGAAGACATCAATTATTTTTTGGTCTTCCTTATTCATTGTCCAGCTTTCACATGTATAAGAAAAAAGACTGAAAATACCATGGCTTGGATCAGGCACACCTTAGTCCTCAAAGTGATATCTTGGCTTTTTAAAGCCTTAAAAAAGTCTTTTGCAGCAGATTTTCCTAGCGCAATACATGATTTGATTTCTTCACTGTTGCTCCATGGCTGTTGATTGTGGATCCAAGTAAAATGAAATCCTTGACAACTTCAGTGTTTTCTCTGTTTATCATGGTGTTGTTTATTGGTGAGTTGTAAGTGTTTTTGTTTTCTTTATGTTGAGGTTTCATTCATACTGAAGGCTGTAGTCTTTCAAATTCATCATTAAGTGCTTCAAAGTCCTCTTCATTTTCAGCAAACAAGGTTGTGTCATCTGCATATCACAGGTTTTTAATGAGTCTTCTTCCAGTCAATGATGCTGCATTCTTCTTTATATAGTCCAGCTTCTCAGATTATTTTCTCAACATATAGATTGAATAAGTATGGTGAAAAAATACAACTCTGACACACACTTCTCCTGATTTCAAACCATCTGTTACTCCCTTGTTCTATTTGAAAGACTGCCGCTTCATCTATGTACAGGTTCCACATGAGCACAATTGTTTGGAAATTCCCATTCTTCTCAATGTTATCTGTAATTTATTGAGATCCACACAGTCAAATGCCTTTGCATAGTTAATAAAACACAGGTAAACATCGTTCTGGAATTTTCTGCTTTCAGCCAAGATCCTTTTGACATTAGCAACAATATCCTGCATTCTACATCCTCTTTTGAATCTAGCTTGAATTCCTGGTAGTTTCCTGTCAATGTACTGCTGCAACCATTTTTGAATTATCTTCAACCAGATTTTACTTGCCTGTGATATTAATGATATTGTTTGATAATTCCCTCATTCTGTTGGATCACCTTTCTTTGGAATGGGCACAAATATGGATCTCTTCCAGGTGGTTGGCTAGGTAGCTGTCATCCAAATTTCTTGGCATAGACAAGGGAGTGCTTACAGAGTTGAATCCATTTGTTGGAACATCTCATGTGGTATTCCATCACTTTCCAGAGCCTTGTTTTTCATCAGTGCCTTCAGGGCTACTTAGTCTTCTTCCTTCAATACCATCAGTTCTTCTCCCTTCAGTACGATCCTCCAATAACATAATAAATCTACCTCCTGAAATGGTTGAACATTTACCTATTCTTTTTGGTCCAGTGACTCTTTGTGTTCCTTACTTATTTTTTTAATGCATCCTGCCTCATTCAATATTTTCCCCTTACAATCCGAATCCAACGTAGCAACTTGAGACCTGAATTTTTTCTTCAGTTCTTTCAGCTTGAGAAATGCCAAGCATGTTTGTCTTAGATTGGGTTCTCTAGAGAAGCAAACCCAGTGGAGTGTATATATATATATATACATAGAGAGAGAGAGAGAGCTTGGTTTCCTCACGTTCCCTGAATCCAAACTCACACAGTGTTTATACAAAGATTTATTTATTTGCCCCTCAAGATTTCAGAAAGAGTAAATACTGTAAGAAAACAAAACAAAACAAAATAAAATAAAACAAACATCATCACTATCGCCCTAAAATGAGAAAAAATAAAGTTAACTCTAAAACTCAGTTTTTCTTAAGAATTTAATTTACTTTTTCCAATTCTTTCTAGCCATCATAGCTTTGGGATATGTACTTCAAAATTTTGAAAAATTGAAGTAAGCTGCTTTGGGGTATAAATTATTGCCACTCCACATCGCCAACATAGAGCATTATGCCTAGAGTCAAGGAGATACTGGATGGCTAGATGGACAGATGGATGGGATATTCAATGATTAATAAACTCAGCCTATACTTTTTTTTATATACTTAGGAAATTTGAGGCCAAAAAATGCAAACACAGTGTGTGGATAATTTTTTTGCTTTTAAAAACAGTGTTACAGTCCTCTTTCACCCTTACATGTTGGTCACATTAAACCTCTTTGGCTGTAAAAATGCTCATTTCACTTTGTTTAACAGTTTATTTATTTATTCATTCATTTGTCAAGAATAATCTCTCCTGGCTCCTTTTTTTCTCTCGGGCAATTCTTATTTATCCTTCAGGACCAGAGTATAAGTTTCTCCATCTGAGAAAATCTCCTTGTCTCTTAAATTCAGGAGAAGAATTTTTTATTTTATTTTATAGAGCTGGAAATTTCCTTTACTAAATACAGAACTAACCACACCGTATTTGTGTCTTTGTCTCCCACAATATCACATTCAGTAAAGAAATTAACAGCCAAAAGTAAAGATCCATTGTTATTTAGTATTTCTCAAAGAATGTCAACTTCAATTTGCAACCAAAGCAATAGTTTTTGAAGTTGTTTTTCCTATGAGATGCCTCCAAGCTTCTCTTCATGCCTTATTTTCCTTTCCCATCAAAAACACCTTCCCAAACTGAGAGTGAAGTATTCTTGACAATTTCAGCCCTTCTGTCACCTTCCTGGAGCCTTGGTGGTGCAGTGCTTAAGAACTTGGCTGCTAACCAAAATGTTGGCAGTTCAAACTCACCAGCCACTTCTTGGAAACCCTATGGAGCAGTTCTACCCTGTCCTATAAGGTCACTATGAGTCAAAATCTACTCGATGACAATGGGTTTGGTTTTTTTGGTTTGGTCACCTTCCTAAGACTGTGCTTTCCTTTTCTTTCTTTTTTAATGTAGTACCTTCCAGTATGGGGTAACTCAAAGCATGGTGAACAGACTTGTGCTCATCCCAGAAATGTTTGTTAACAATAGTAAGGAGATAAGTAGAGAAATTGAGAAGTATTTAAAAATTTTTATAGCAAATTGATAGTGATTTTTTTTTGTCAGATGGTCCTAGGCATTAAAAAATAATAATAATACGGGTTTGATTTTGTCTTTTTTAAATTTTATTTTCCTATTATTTGATTTTTGTTGTATTTTACAAAAAATGGATGTGATAGATTGGGGGGAAGTTGGTTCTTTACCACAGATATTTTGAGAAACACTGTTCTAGCTTCTTCTTGGGCTTGATATTCAAAATATTTAACCACCTTTACTGTACAAATACAATTCTATTAGAATGGAAACCAACCACAAATAATATTTTTTCCCTCTTATGAACAATTGTCTGGATATCCGTCCTCCCTGTCCTTCTTCTAGAATTATCCCTCTTCCAATTTCTCCAATTTCATAAAATGCCCCAGAAATCTTTAGGAGTTGGAAACTGCAGGGAGAGGCCAACAAGTCAAAGACAAAATCCTTTTTCTCAGCCTGCTAAGTCTGGTGAGGGTGTGGGCAAGAGAAACAGACAGGGCCAGAAGCAGGGGTTTTCCAAGCATTTATCCCAAGCAAGTTAATCTACTCTTCAACATCTTTTCTTCAATACCCATTACAAATATACATCTATTTTGGAGGAAAAGGACTGAAGACATCATATACATTTACATACAAAATTAATCTTTTTTGTCACACATTTTAAATTTAGGTTATTTTTTAAAAGAGATAATAACAGAAACACATATTTTGTTTTCTGGGTCACCCAAAGAAAAAAAGGTTTTAACACAGATAATTCAGAAAAATAAGAAGAAAATCAGTGTTTAATGAGGGCTTCATCAAAACCTTTTTTGCCATCAAGGTGATTCCAACTCATAATAACCCTATAGAACAAAGTATAACTGCCCCATAGGGTTTGGAAGGAGCAGCTGATGGATTCGAACAGCCAATCTTTTGATTAGTATTCAAACACTTGACCACTGTGCCACCAGGGCCCCATGACTTCATTAGAGTCTCTTTATTTTGTGCCTGTTTATTGATAAAATTTTTGGATAAGACCATACAAATCAAATTAAGGTGATCAACCAGGAGAAAATTTTTATTTCTGTACTTTTAATCCAAATATGCTATATATTTTATTTAAAAATAATTTCTTTAATGCACGATTGAGCTATTAACTTCTTACAGCTCAGTTTTTCTAAATGCAAGATACTTATGGAATAAACTTTCTTGGGGTATACACGTTTGCAAAGACATTCGCATCTCATTTTGAAAATTGCTTCAGGCTGTTTTTTTGCCTCCTCCTAAAAGGAGCCCTGATGGCACAGTGGTTAAATGTTTGGGTTACTAGCCAAAAACTTTGGCAGTTTGAATCCAGCGTCTCCTTGGAAACCTTATGGGGGCAATTCTACTCTGTCCTACAAGGCTGTCATGAGTCAGAATCGACTGAATGGCAATGGGTTGTCCTCAAAAAGTATCTCCTTGGGACCTATATTCGTTGCTTCTTTAAGGCTTTTATTTCATAGTTCCAAAGGAAATAATTTGCATTGTTTAGAAAGACATCTGAAAATAACATGGTTAGTCACCTGCCTTCTAGGATCAATAACTTGCTTGCACCATCCTTAGATTTCACTTGTTGAGTCATTCCCATTGACAGTAATAAATTCATCATTTTTATGAAATAAGTGGACTGTATAAGCTATTCTTCACTCATCTGCCACATATAGCTTTCTCTTTCTGGGAAAACGCATTCACATTTACCACTTCTACTACCATCAGTATTCAGATATCTCCAAATCTGCTTCTTCGGTCCCAGCACTCTCCTTGTCGACAATCTGAATTTTCAAGTACCAGATAAATGTCTTCACTTTCTTATACCTAGGTTCCTTAAACACAATATATATGAAATTAAATGGCTTTTCTCTACCCACTGCTATTCTTATCCCAAAAAAATAACCTACTCTTTTAATTGGTCATTATTTTTATTAATGGTGACATCAATCTTTCAGTTGCCTAGAACACAAAAACTTATCTTCCTTTTCTCCACAAATCTGATTCGTCACCAAGTCTTCTTGATTCTACTTTACAAATGTCTTGTGTACCTTCTTCTATCTTTTCTCCGCACATTTTCATTTCTTTTGGCTTGTGCTTTACTTCCTATTTCTAATTTCTCACCATTCAATTTCACTCTCCACTCTGTCACAAGTATTTTTTCATAAATCACAGACTGGTTCATAATCACCTTTCCTCATCTCAAAAATCTTCACTACTTTTCTACTACTTGCAGAATAAATTCAAACTTGTTAGCATGAAATTCTAAGCCTTTTAGGCTATGTGGTGTAATGCAAATCTAAGCCTCAGTGAATTCAGTATAGTCAACCCAGACAGGAATTTTCATTTCATGTCTATATCTTTTGAATATTTTTCTTTCCAATCCTTTTATTCACATGTAATCATTGTTCTAACATTTCAAGACTTACCTGAAATGATTCATTATTTCCTGTATCCAGGAGACTCATTCATTCATTGATGTGAAACCCTAGGGAAATTGGTTTGGATACTTACTTTGTTTTGGTTTTATTACGGATATAGTATGGTTTTATCACAGATATATTTAGCTTACTCAGCTCATCTATATGTGTGCTCACAATTTTAATAGCACTGTTGATTCCATATTTACTTGCCATTCTTCTCAAAGAAAGCCTGAGTTGAAAGCCGTGAATTTGAAGTTCCCCATATAGGCCTCAATTCCTACTGAGTTTTGATAGGAGAACCTGACTGAGTTATGGCCTGATGTGATTCTAATTTTGGAAGATGGAGAATTTTTTTGCACAGATTAACAATGTCCTTACATGCTAGGCCAATGATAAAACAAGGGTTGTTTCTTCTCTCACTGTGTTGGACTAATTGAAGAAATGTAGGTTTATTTCCAATGTGGCATTTTCCAAAGGAGAATTTCAATACTTGAACAAGATGCATTTTTGCAAACACTTAGGTTTCAACATTCTAGTTTGAGAATTGTCAACTTCCTAAGACAAATATTTATCAGATCTGTTTGATGCATGCTCTTTGAACTGAATTTATTCTGACTTTTTCTAAGCAGCATAGATCTCATAGAGATACCAGGGTTCTTCCATCCTGTTGTCCTTGGTGCACAGTGGGCGTTCTATACCTCTACTCCTGTAAGGTGTCATGATCAACTGAAATATTCTCCAGGAAACCTTTGTTACTGCTTTTGTGAGTTACCAGAATGGTTAAGCATCTAAACTTCTTACTCCAGTAAATAAAACTGCTAGGCTGATCTGATCAAATTGCTTGAAATTTGAGGAGAATGAGGTTTACCGAAGCCCTCCAAAGGCTCAGAAAACTTCCAAAAGGTTCATGAATGTGGTGACCTTGTCTCATGTGCTTTAAAACTCAACAAATATAGCTAACTGCATCTTTCAGAAATATTCAGGATTTTTAGTTTGGTAGAAGGAAACAGAGGTTTAATATCCTTACATGATTATATACATATATATAACATTATCTCACTACTAATAAAACTTTCTTTCCTTATGATGTTGTGACATTTTAATACTTTTTCAAGGAAAGATAGCACAGAGTCTTCTGTAAGTTGAAATTTTGCACTTTGGAGATTTCATCTTTTGATGGGATCTCTTTTATAACCTGACTAATGCAAGGCTATGTTGTCTCTCATTACCACCTTTGATCATCTTCTCAGCAGAACAGGGCTAATGTCATCATCATCATTAAGCTCTGGAAGAATTTCCTGCTGGTTTTTCAGATCATCACAATATTTTTCATTTTGTGGAAAGCATGAAGGAAATTTCTACTCCTCTCTTCTTATTTCTCATATTAAATGTTTGGGGTACGGGCAAAAAGGAGAAGTAAAATAAGTATCCTGAAAAATGCAATGCTATCTATACTTCTAAATGAAAGTTTCTCCTAGTAGTATTGTCCCTGTGTTTTCTGGGTGGGCATCTGCTTGGGGATGCGGTCTGGAGTGCAGGGACCATGTTAGATGTTTATCTAAATTGTCCTATTTCCACTAGATGTTAACCTTATCATGTATAACCAAGTGTAGTAACTATCAGAAATCTAACCTGATACTAGAAGTTTATGGGTTTTAGCATTTCGTCTACCCTCCTCCACCTAATATTTTCTGCCAGCTTGTTGCACAGTGGTTAAGAGCTGGCTGCTAACCAAAAGGTCCACAGTTTGAATCTAACAGCCACTCCCTGGAAACCCTATGGGGCAGCTCTACTCTGTCTTATAGGGTTGCTATGAGTTGGAATCAACTCAACAGGAATGGGTTTTATTCCTGTTTCAATTAAGCTGTTGAAAGTAAATCATAGTTTTATAGTTGCTAATGCTATCTTTTTGCTTGTTTTTGATAGACTTTTTTCGTAATGGGGAATTATAAATATTCCATATGAAAATTATTTAACGTATGCAAATTATATTTACCCTATTTGCGTCAATGTTAGAAGAATATTATTAGTACCTGGACTAATTTACTCTAGAATGTAAATGGAACGCCAGCTTGACCACTTCCACAAACATTTAGGAAGGTGTATTATGTTGTAGTTATAAAGTACTGAATTGTTGCTTGGATTATTTATTTCTGGCCAGCATCACATGAAGTCAGAAAGAATTACTTTCGTTAGTGTGATTTTACAATTAGGGGAAATGAAGGACACAAATAGGTGGAAACTGTGGTTAAGCCTGTTACTTAAAATCATTGCTAAAGTTATTGCTAAAGTGGAAATCTGAAATCACATGTCTAAGCCCCTATGTGTTATTTCATCATTTGATGAAAGGATGCAGATTACTTCTTAGATGTAGTACGCTTATAGCCTTTCAGAGTAGAACAAAACAATACCATATATTTATATAGTGTCTTTAAATTTCATCTCATCTAATCGTTCAGCAGATAATTATTTAATGCTTACTATGTGAATTGCGCTATGAAGAATTGTGCCCATGACGATGTCACATTTTCTGTCCTTATGGAGCTTCATATACACAATTCATTATAATATAAGGCAGAGAGAAGGAGCAGACACTTAATGGCTGTTGCAAGGAAGTATTAGACTAAAGAACAAAGGGCAAAAGTTGATTTCCATAAATCCCTTAACCCAGTTTCTGTATTGCCAAATTCATCAGACCTACACCTTTGGTTAGGGTACGTACTCACCCTGGAAAGCCAAATGATTTGGTATACTTTTAAAGTGATAATCTTTAAATATCATTTAGCATGTATTTAGTTGTAGAGATAAGAAAAATGAGTTTTCTATACTAAAGATATAAACCACAAGATCAAGATAAATGGAGAAAAAACTGAAGTCAACAATTTCATTCTACATGGATCAACTATCAATACATATGGAAGCAGCAGTTGAGAAATCAAAGGTTGTAATATCTTGAGCAAATTTGCTGTAAAAGACGTCTTTAAGTTTTTTTAAAGCAAACATATCACTTTGAGTACTAAGGTGTAAAGGTGTACCTGGCCCAAACCATAGTTTTTCAATCACCTCATATGCATGAGAAATTTCCATAATGGAAAGGAAAGACAGAAGAAGAATTGATACATTAGAGAATTGCAGTGTTAGCAAAAAATATTGAATATACTGTGAACTGCCAGAAGAACGAACCAATCAGTCTTAGGAAACACACAACTAGAATGCTCCTAAGAACCAAAGACGATGAGACTTTGTTTTACTTACTTTGGACACATCATGAGGGATGACCAATTGCTAAAAAAGGACATCACGTTTGGTAAGGTAGAGGGTCGATGAACACGAGGGGAACCCTCAAGGAGACGGACTGAAACAATAGCCAGAACACTGTACTCAAACGTGCCGATGATCATGTAAGTGGCATAGGACAGAACAACTCTTAAACATAAGATCACCATGAGTCAGAGCCAACTAAATGGCAACTAAAAACAACAACAATAACAAAGTTATAAATCCTTTTTAGATTTAAAATAAGATATTGATGCACAAGATGAAAAAATCTTGGTTCATAATCTCAGGTTTAATATGTAATGTTTTAAATTTTCTACAGTTTGGGTTAATTTCTGCCTTTGAGACTCTGGTTTCTGCTAGATTAATGAGAAACGTTAGGTATTCTAGAAGTTCCTACCTGTTGCAGGGTTGTACAGTGGTCACAGGAGAGGAAAGGAATGTATTATGTTCTCAGTAGTATGCATTGCATATTAATAAAATAAATTGGGAAGACAGCAGCAAAGTATCCATATATTGATATAATATTACTTCATTCTTTTTCAGTAACTATTTTTTGTATCCATAAAGATGTATCTTCTAGGTTTTTCCTCAGAACTGTTCAGGGAGATGGGACATGGTTTCTTATCCAAGACAGTGACTTCAGGCTTCTGAAGTTGGATAGGCTGGAGTAGCTTTCCCATATGAGACGTAGATCTTGTTTCCTCACGAATCCTTTCATTCTCCCAGCATGAAGCCTCCCTTTCTTGCTGGGGCTTAGTCACAGACAGGCAGAAGTACCCCCACAGGACCAGAGGATGAACAGCCGTCTGTGCTTTGGAACTAGCCATGCAGAAATTGTAGATGTTCACATGATGAAGACTTTATCACTCAGCTGAAACCCTAACGTGATTCTTTCCTTCTCAACCTTATTGTTTTCCACCCAGCCTCTAGCCTTCACTGCCAAGGAAGCCTTTCTGTTCAAATTTGTCCACATAAGGCGATGGAAAAGAAGGGCATCTAGCAAGCAAGTGCCCGGGTTCCTGCACATCTTTACTCCATCACAGGTGGATATTTCTGCCTTTTTTGTTTCCTGGTCCTGCATCACTGCTATCTGGCATGAATGGAGAAACTAGAATGGGATGAGACCTTCATGGGATAGAGAAGCTCCACTCTCTGATCCATGTCTGAACCTTGAGACCAACCCCAAAGGCCTTAGCTTCCACATGACTAGTTGTGGATTCCCTCTCCCCCAACCCTGGATACAACCCATTATGCAGTGTTCTCCTACCCCACAGACAAATCAAAGAGAAGGGGTCCTTGCATTTTCCTGAGTACTAGTTGCTGCAATAGAATAGTCACCATCTGAGACCAGGCAGCCCTTTTCATAACCTTCTGATGGAGCAATTCTTCCTTGGCACTGCCTCTTTGCTGGTGGCATAGGCACATCTCTGAATATTATGGGCCAGATTCTTTGGAACGGAGCTGTTGATTCTAGCATTCCCACAGAGGCTTCCTTATATACCTTTTATAAATATTCTACAAACTCAAGTTTTTGAGTAATATAGCTCTTTATTCTTTATAACTAAACTAAATATTTTGATTCTTGGCTGGCAGAAAACTGAGTTTTAGTTCTTCCTGAGGATTTATCCATCACAACTTTTCAGGAGTTTCAGGGCTTCTAAGGAATTAAGGAATTAAGAGGCATCATACAGGCCCCTGTATGATGAGGCCAGCCTAATTGACCCCTTCGGATGTTTCCATGCCATCTAATCCATAAATCAATATTTGTTTGTCTCTCTCATCCTCCCTCTCCTTCTGATTTCTCACATTAACTCTTTTCTATTCCAAAAAAATCCTATTCCCTGGAGGTGAGGGAAGGGAAACACAGGGAGAAGGAAAACAACATGAATATGAATAAACTCTCAAAATATTATTTCAGATATACATGTACCTAACTGAACATGATTTTGTCTCTTATTTCACTCTTTATCTGTTACTTACATTCATCAGATATACTGATGACTGGAAGGGAATGGCTATCAAGTTCCTTTTTGTTTGTTTGTTGTTTGTCTATTTTCTTTGTTAGCAGGTTTGATTTCTCTTTAATCTTCCTAGGTAATTTCTTTAAATCTCACAATTTGTTTTGGAGGTATAGCAAAGGGTTTAAATGTAGATAATAAGTCTCACATCAGGTGCTGTACACCCTTGCTTTAATAATTTTAATTAACTGCAATTTCTAACTTAAGATCTCAGGGCTGGTGGCCTGGCCTAGAGTTGCATCCTCTAACCTGAACAACTGAACTAAAAAAAAAAAAAACTGCACTGTGATAGGAATCTTTGAAAAATTGTCCTTCTGTTATTCAGTGTGAGCATGACCAATGTGCCATGTTGTTAATTATGTTAGAAGTCTTAGGAAGAAACCTGACTTGACTGATATCATATTTCTGATTTTGCCCAATGGCTATTTAGCATCATTTTATGTTGGTACCTCAGGCATCTTTCTAATTGGTCCATGCCATAACCTGACACTGTTCATGTCACCCTCATATCTTGCTTGGGCCACTGTAATAGTATTGTAATTAGTTTCCTGCCTCTGGTCTTGCCTTGCTCCAGTCATTTGGCCACAGGGAAACCAGAGGTATATGTCTAAAATGCAAATCTAAGCACGCTGCCCTCTGTCTTAAAATGCTTCAGTGGCTTTCCAGGATCTATGACAGTGAACCACATAAGCTATCTGCTTAGAATCCTCTGGAGTACCTTTAAAAATACAGAATACTGGGTAATATTTCACAGATACTGATTCAGAACTTCTGCTGGGACTGAGAAGTCTCTGGTGAGGTGTGGAAATTTGTCTTTGCATTTGAACAAGAGCCCAGGGAGATTCTTATGCCTGTCCAAGTTTGAGAACTACTAATTTAAAGGCAGTAAAAAAAAAAAAAGTAATTAAATATGATTGAATTGCATATCTTTCTACTGTTATTATGTACTCTCTGTTCAAGTCATGCCGGATTGCTTGTATTTCCATTTCTTTTTGTACCTTCATGCCTTTGCACACTCTATTCCTTCTTCCTTGAGTGTCCATTCTTATCTTTTTAACTGGCTCATTCCTACTTGTTCTGTTAGAGGCAGCAGTAGCAATTGTTCATCTGTGAAGCCTTCCCTGACTTCCCACTTCCTACAGAGAACCTTTCTCATCCCCCAAGTGTTCCTATGACACTTAATAAATACCATCATTACAGTGAGAAAGGGCTCAAGTTAAAGCTAGTGGGTGGCTCTGAGTATTGTGGCCAAAACCAGGGCATGAGCTAATGTACCTAACTATAACTGTGAGGGATGTAAATGTATTTTATCACTTTCTATATTAGCACTCAGTACAATGTATTTTTTTTTTTGAATATTGAATTATAAAGAAAATGTGTACTAGGAAATACTGCAGGATTTTTATGTTTCCTAGAACTTAACAACCCAACTCAGTTAAAAGCTGAAGAAAAAATCACTAAATACATTCGATTCTAAGGATGTCATTGTTGTGGCATGCCAGTCGAGTCAATTCCAGCTCAGAGCTACCCTATACAACAGAGTGGGACTGCCCCATAGGGTTTCATAGGCTATAAGCTTAATGGGAGCAGATTGCCAGGTCTTTCCTCCTACGGAGCTGCTGATGAGTTTGAACTGCCCACCTTTCAGTTAGCAGCAGAGCTGTTAACCATTGTACCACCAGGGCTCCTTACTCTAAGGATTAAAAAAAAAAAAGTTGCCATCGAGTCAATTCCGACTTATAGCAACACTATAGGACAGAGTAGAACTTCCGTATAGGGTTTCCAAGGAGCAGCTGGTGAATTTGAACTGCTGACCTTTTGATTAGCAGACATAGCTCCTAACCACTATGCCACTAAGGCTACAAAACCTGGGGCCATGTATTTCTCCTTCCAGCTCTACTAAGTACTTTTGGAATCCGCTCTCCTTTAACCACTTACTAACTCAAATGTACCTTCTGTCCACTATATCTATGAAGTCTAAGGAGGCAAGACAGAAAAAAGTGTTCATCATGGCATCGTGGGAAGTGAAGTGTAGACAGTGAGAGTCTTTAACACTAGGAGGATGAAAGCTGGGTATTCTGGCCTCAAATCAATAAGAGCGTTTGGTATTATTTTCCTCATTTGAATATATACTTCAGCAGTAGAATTCTGATGGTCTCCGTGTCTTTCTGAAGAGCAGAAAAATTAGAATTAGAAAGAGGGCGCAGGGCAGGATGGGGCGAGTGTGAATCAGTCTACACACTCACCGCTTGGCATGGTAAGGATGTGTGAATTTCCTTTGTGCCAAGTGCACATAAGTAACTGCTTTTCATTTATCCTTGTGGGAACCAACCGAAGATATTTGATTGTCAAGGAAGATACCATTACATAAGGTGAACTACTGTGGGTGGAAGTGGGCGGTTCTGGTGAAAGAGAATGGGCATGAACTCCCTTATCCAGGAAATGTGAAGTGGAAAAACCCTACAGGGAGATGTACTGAGACAGAAGTGCCTTACGAGAGAGGCATATGTGGTACATGTAGACATCAGTCAACACTGGCCGGAAAGACTGTAACAGCCACCAGAAAGAATTGCAGCTATGCCCAATTAAATAAACTGACATTCACCATTTTCCCTTTCCTCCTTCTCCTCATTACAAGAGTAGCTATTTTACAGAAGAGGTAAGAAAGAGGAGAACTGAAAAAGCATATTACATCTGCTTTCCAACTAATGTCCAAAAGCCACAGTGTGCCAAGAATGCTGAAGAGGAAGTTTTGAATAGATTATCATTTGGAATTTTAAACGGGATTGGCTGGCTATGTAGTCAATAATGATCAGAGAGCTATATAAATTTCCTAAGATTTTTTAAAATATATGATTATTTTATTTGTTGTTGTTGAGAATATACAAAGCAGAACGTACACCAATTCAACAATTTCCACACATAACAATGCAGTAATATTGATTACATTCTTTAAGTTGTGCAACCATCCTCACCTTCCTTTTTCAAATTGTTTCTCTCCCATTAACATAAACTCACTGCCCCCCTGAGTTTCCTACCTAATTTTTCAAATCACTGTTGTCAATATGATCCCAAATAGATAGCATTGTGCTGTTTACTAGTTAAGTTAAACTATTGTTTGGTTTTACGAAGACCTCAGGGGGTATTTGGGGTTTAAGTTTTAAGGATTATATTTGGGTAATGGTTTCAGGGGTTCATCCAGCCTCAATGACTCTAGAAAGTCTGGATCCCATTATAATTTGAAATTCCGTTCTCCATCCTCTCTCTTTTGATCAGGATTCTTCTATAGAATCTATGATGAAAATGTTCAGTAACAGTAGCCGGACACCATCCAGCTCTTCTGGTCTCATGGAAAAGGAGACAATTAGCCACACATGCCATTTCTTCCTCCTATTCCTGACTCTCCTTCTTCCTCTGATGCCATGGGTGAATGCAAACTGGTTATTGTACCTTGGATGGCTCCGCTTGCAAATTTTTAAGACCCCAGGCACTATACAATGAACTAGGAGATAGAACAGAAGCACTAAACAAGATATCAGGCCAATTAACTGGTGTATCCCATGAAACCATGACTCTAAAACCCCAAGCCAAAAAGACAGGAACAGGCAAATGTATGGAAACCAAGATTTTACAAGTGGTTATCAGGGGAAGGAGGGAGGTGTGGGGGGATTGACAGTTGTTTATGGTGATGGAAAAATCTAACTGATTGAGGGTAGGGTTGCACAGCTGATTAATGCAATTGCTGTCAATAAGTTGTACACCTGTAAAAAGTTGAATTTGCAAAAGTTGTGTGATACATATATTTAAAACAATAAAACAGAATGAATAGCTACCTAGGATGCTTATGTACAACTAAGAAAGTTTCTAAGGGGTCTATCTGCTGCTCAGTAGGAGATGAGAATCCACAGAACATTTTAGAAGGCATTGATTCAAGAAAAATAAACCATTTTCTATTTTTATACCATCAAGTTGAGATTCCTTTTAAAAATCCAGTTTATTTGAATGAAAATACTGAGCACTAGAAGGCAACAGGAGCTCAGCAAGCGCTCCCTACTTCACAGTAATACCAGTTCACTTTTTGGGAATGTTCCTAGAGGTTTGGAAATACCCAACTCCAAACCAGGTGAAAAAGGAAGTTTTGGGATAAGAATGTAGATAAAGGTAGTTATCCAAGCATCTCAGGAAATAAGTGTCAGCCAGACTGAAGTCAAGTCTGTATTGAGTTTAGAAAAAGGAGAATAAAAACAAATGATTTTCTTCAGTTTTCGCTTGGCATTTCCCATTCAGGAAAGATATTGCATTAAAGTGGAGAGGAGAGAGTATCACATTGAATAAGCAGTCAGGAAAATCATTGTTTAAGAAGCATGGATTTTCTGTTTATGACGACGGAAAATTTGACAGTGGATATTGGTGATGGTTGCACAATATGATGGATGTAATTGATGTCATTTAATTGTACACATGGAAGATGCTGAATTGGCAAATGTTGTCCTACCCTGGTGGTGTAATGATTAAGAGCTACGACTGCTAACCAAAAAATTGGCAGTTTGAATCCATTGGGTACCCCTTGGAAACCTTATGGGGCAGTTCTACTCTGTCCTTTAGGGTCACTATGAGTTGGAATCAACTCGAAGGCAATGGGTTATATTTGGACAACAATATAAAATTAAAAAGTAAAATAATAATAATGAAAGAAAAAAATTCTAATAAAAAGAAAAAGTTTCTAGTCTTTGGTGGACTTTTATGCCAAACAGGTCTGAATCTGAACCCTGACTACACTTCTTAAAGCATAAAGACTTTCTTGTGAGAATAACAACATCACTCACTTTGGGTTGTTGTACAGATTAAGTGAAATTACATATGTAAACAATACCATAGCTGACACAGGGTAAATCTTAATAAATACAAAGTTCTTTCCATTCAGTAGAACTGTATTCCACTACTGAAGAAAATATTAGTTTTTCACATTATTCTAATAGATGAAACATCCTTCAAAAATGTTCAGTTCTTTTAAGAACAAATTAACCCCAATCAAACTACTTTTAAATGATAAATTCTGCCTTCTAGACCTTTGATTCTGATAATGGATGATTTGAATGGAGACCCTGTTGTTTTAATTTTGTGACAGAGATCCATTCAAGTTAATGAATTATCATTGTCTTGTGTGTTTAGTTACTCATACCCCGATCTGATTTCTCAAAGCCTGATCATTTCTTGATTAAACAATAAAATTGGGTTTCTGGATTAAAAGAGCAGAGGAGCAGCTCTTGGGAAGTGATGAGCACACAAAGGGGTGACTTCCCACCCTCTAAGGACCAATTAGACTTCCTGTGTCACATTGCTGCTACCTGTCACTTGAAAGACTCTGTGGAAGCACACTAAGACTCCAAGAATAGAGAGTTTTGAAAACAAGGCAAATCTATAATGTGTCATGAAAATACAACTATAACATAGGTGTGCACAAAACAGCAAGCTCATCACACAGGAGAGATAGGCAGATTAAACAGCAGGTACACGTTTCTCCTTAGGGCAATAAATGACATGAAACTGCAAGCAGGCATTAAGGGAAAAGGTTTGCAGTTGTAAAAATTGTTAGCCACCTGCTAGTACAGCACAACGACAGGTACACATGTTAAACGTCCACAAAGTCAAAACGACTTTTTAAAGATTTTGTATGGTTATAATACCACTTCTCTTTCTTTAAAATAGCAAGGTAAACAAGACGATACTGTAGTACATTGTGTATTTTAATTCTTTGTCTTGAGACGCAATGGTAATTTTATTTCTAAAATTGATATAATTAAAAAAATCTAAAATAATTACATGGACATTCATCTTTTACAGTGGATTTTCAAAATTTAACTGTTCCCATTATTACAGATTTCCAACAATATTGGGATTTGGCCAAATCTGTTCTCTCAACAGTTAATTATGATTTTCCTATAGCAAAACAATTACTCTTACCCAGAATGCTTCAGGGTAATATTCCTGGTGGGTTTGTTGATGGGGTTGATGTTGTTGTTAGGTGCCGTTCAGTTGATTCTGACTCATAGTGACCCTATGTACAATGGAACAAAACACTGCCCAGTCCTGTCCCATCCTCACAGTCTTGCAGTGTTTGAGCCCATTGTGTCAATGTTGCAGCCACTATATCAATCCATCTTTTTGAAGGTCTTCCTCTTTTTCGCTGACTCTCTACCGAGCATGATGTCCTTCTCCAGGGACTGGTCCATCCTGATAATATGTCCAAAGCCTGTGAGAGGAAGTCTCAACATGTTTGGTTCTAAGGAGCATTTTGGCTATACTTTTCCAAGACAGACTTGGTTGTTCTTCTTGCAGTCCATGATATATTCAGTATTCTTTGCTGGCACCATAACTCAGAGGCATCAGTTCTCCTTCAGTCTTCCTTATTTATCGTCCAGCTTTTGCATGCATATGAGGCGATTGAAAACTCCACGGCCTGAGTCAAGCACACCTTAGTCCTAAAAGTGACATCTTTGCTTTTTAACACTTTAAAGAGAATTTTGTAGCATATTTGCCCACTACAATGCATCATTTAATTTCTTAAGTGCTGCTTCCATGGCTGTTGATTGTAAAATGAAATACTTGACAACTTTTTTCCACTTATTATGATGTTTGCTTGTTGGTTCAGTTATGAGGATTTTTGTTTTCTATATGTTGAAATGTAATCCACACTGAAGGCTGTAGTCTCTGATCTTAATAAGTGCTTCAAGTCCTCTTTACTTTCAACAAGCAAAGATGCGTCATCTGCATATCTGAGGTTTTTAATGAGTCTTCCTCCAATCCTGATGTCGCATTCACCTTCATACAGTCCAGCTTCTCAGATTATTTGCTCAGCATACAGATTGAATAAGTATGGTAAAAGGATACAACGCTGACACACGCCTTCCCTGATTTTAAACCATGCTGTATCCCCTTGTTCTATTCGAAGGCTATCTCTTGGTCTATGTACAGGTCCTGCATGAGTACAATTAAGTGTTCTGGAATTCCGGTTCTTTGAAATGTTATCCAGAATTTGTTATGATCCACACAGTTGAATGCCTTTGCATAGTCAATAAAACACAGGTAAACATCCTTCTGGTATTCTCTGCTTTCAGCCAAGATCTGACATCAGCAATGATAGCCCTCCTTCCATATCCTCTTCTGCATCTGGCTTGAATTTCTGATGGTTCCCTGTCTATACACTGCTGCAACCACTTTTGGATGATCTTCAGCAAAATTTTACTTGTGTATGATTTTAAAGATATTGTTCAATAACTTCCACATTCCATTGGATGACCTTTTTTTGGAATGGGCACAAATAGGGATCTCTTCCATTTGATTGGCCAGGTAGCTGTCTTCCAAATATCTTGTCATGGAAGGGTGAGTGCTTCCAGGGCTTCATCCATTTGTTGAAACATCTCCTTCAGTATTTCGTCAATTCCTGGAGTTTTGTTTCTCACCAATGTCTTCAGTGCAGCTTGAATTCCTTCCTTTAGTACCATCAGTTCTTGATCTTATGCTACCTCCTGAAATGGTTAAACATCAACCAATTCCTTTTGGTACAGTGACTCCATGTATTCCTTCCATCCTCTTTTCATGCTTCCTACATCATTTAATATTTTTCCCATAAAGCCCCTCAATATTATGTTACCTACAAAACTATATATTCAGCATATTTTATGAGACATTCCTTGTGATTATGGGTTGGATCCTTGTATGATTTGGCTTTGTATCCATTTTAGAAATTCTCATAGAATCTGGTACACAGACACTCAGTAAGTAGTTTTTCAATCAATGCATTATTTATGTTGTCTGATAGACCTTAGAGGATACCTTTAGGAAGATAAAACCATTTGAATTAAAAAAAAAGTTTATAGAATCATATGATGTTTAGTTTTGAAAAATATATCAAAGGCCATCTATCTCATCTCCTTTATAAAAAAAAAAAAAAAAAAAAACAAGAGACTGAGGAGAAAAAAGGTGAAATTAATTGTGTAACTATACCACTGTTAGCTGATGGTTGAAATAATCCAAATATAAAAATAATTTTTTTACTTAAATACATAACTTTTGCTTAAATGTGTGTTCATCATCAGAGTAAATTCAACAACTGCTTTAAGAACTTAAGAAGATAAGTGATTTTGTTATTATTTTTACATCTTCAATTCACTTGTGGGTGATCCAGCTCTCCTCTGGTTGCCTTTGGTGATTTATAGTATATGCATCACAGCACAGCTGTCATTTAACATCAGCTGAGTATCACAGTCTAAATTTTCTCTGTGTTCCAACTATGATGATGCTTTATAATCAATACACCTCCATTTTTGCAGCCAATATGAATTATAAGATTAATTTAATGTTATGATATAGACCCTGTCCTTTATACAACTAGGCAAGTATTCTATGTGTATCCCTACCTCCCTTTTGTTAGTTTGTTTTAGAGCCATGTGACTAACATGGGACAAAGAACTGGGAGGAGTAATGCATACTATGGAAGCCCTGGTGGCGTAGTGGTTAAGTGCTATGGTTGCTAACCAAAAGGGTGGCAGCCGGAATCCACCAGGGCTCCTTGGAAACTCTATGGGGCAGTCCTACTCTGTCCTATAGGGTCGCTATGAGCTGGAATTGAGTTGATAGCAATGGGTGTGATTGAATGCATATCACTGCCAAACTGAGGCAGTTCAAGCTGAGTACTTCCTCCATAGTCTTTATTCTCCTGCGTGTTGACTCTGGAATGTAGTTTTACAGGATAGAAACAGCCTAGCTTTTTGAGCTAACATGTAAAGGAGGCATGCCCATTCTGTCCGACTTTTTGTGAGGAAAGAAAACCAAAATTTGGTTGTTTTAAGCCACTGAGATTTCAGGGCTTGTCAGCTGGGCAACAGAGACTGCTTAACCACAGTATTGCAAATATTTTTCATACATAAGCCCATGGTAAATTGCTTATATTAGTTTTCCGTATATCTTTGTATCTTTCTACTTGCCAATATTCATCTTTAGTAGGGTACATTACTAATCCATGTCTAAGGGTAAGGAAGGTCTTGAGAAACACTTCATTTGGTGTTGGGCACTTGATTTTTAGCCAAGGCAGTGTGGCTCATGTGGCTTGTTTAATCTACAAGCCAGGCTGTAAGGAGTAGTTGTTTTATGAGGATGACTGACCTGGGGACAGCAAGCACAAAGTCTGGGACTTTGCAGCCCTGGAGATATTCTATATCTCTCCAGAGGGAGCAGATTAAAACTAGATGATTTTTTTTTTTTTTACTTTTCTAATTCTAGCTCTTCATAGTTAACAACAGAAAATTTATTGTTAATAAGGTTGAACGGTAAATACAGGTTTTTTTTTTTAATTCTTTTCAGAGAGACTGGCATATCACTTCCATCCAAACTCAAAGAATGAGACACAGAGAATCTTTTTCTGTTCTGACACATTCATTAGATTTGAATAAAATTGAGGAAGCCAACTGGGTTTATGGGTTATATTGCAGAATAAGGTAGGTTTCATGCTAGTATGTCATTGATAGAGCCCTGGTGGTACAGTGGTTAAGAGCTTGGCTACTAACCAAAAGGTCAGCAGTTCGAACCCACCAGCCACTCCTTGAAAACTCTATGGGGCAGTTCTACTCTGTCCTGTAGGGTCACAGTGAGTCAGAATCAACTTGATGGCAATGGATTTGTTTTTTTTTTGGTCATTGATAGAGTCAGCCTGAATGACATTTTGATATGGGCCCAGGTACTTGCTAGCTATGTGCTCTTGAGTTCCTCCCTTAAGTCATTTAAATCTCAATTTTCTGATTTATAAAAATAAATTTACATATGTCGTGGGATTACTTTATGGATTAAGTGATCAAACGCATGGGAAATATACAAGCTCAGTGACTGACAGCTCTCTTTATTTCAGTTTTCGAGACTTGTAAATTGATGATCACTAACACATCCCAACCTAACTCACAGAGTTGTTTTATGGGGAACAATTTAGATGATACACATAAAAAGAAATTGTAAGGTTACATACTTTATGGTCTGAATATAAACTATTAAAATATGTTAATGTTGCAATGATTTCTATTTTAAAATTGTTGTTGTTGGGTGCTGCCCAGTCAGTTCTGACTCATAGAGACCCTATGTACAACAGAATAAGATACTGTCTTATCCTGCACCTTCCTCACAATCATTGCTACGTTTGAGCCCATTGTTAATACTGTGCTAATACAGCTCCTTGAGGGCCTTCCTCTTTTTTTGCTGGCTCTACTTTACCAAGCGTGATGTCCTTCTACAGGGACTGGTCCCTCCTGATAACATGTAAAAAGTATGTGAGACGAGTCTTTCCCTCCTCAATTATAAAGAGCATTCTGGCTGTACTTCTTCCAAGACAGATTTTTTTGTTCTGATAATCAATACTATATTCAATATTCTTCACCAACACCATAAATTAAAGGCATCAATTCTTCGATCTTCCTTATTCATTGTCCTCCTTTCACACACGTGAGGCAATTGAAAATACTATGGGTCAGGTGCACCTTAGTGCTCAAAGAGACATCTTTTTTTTTTTTTTTTTAACATTTTAAAGAGATCTTTTGCAACATATTTGCCCAATGCAAGGGGCAAATCAGTGATGCAATGGTGCCCAATGCATCATTGATTTCTTGACTGCTGCTTCTATAGGTATTGATTGTGGATCCAAGTAAAATGAAATCTTCCACAGTTTCAGTATTTTCTCCGTTTCTCATGATGTTGTTTATTGGTTCAGTTGAAGGATTCTATGGGCAAAATATTGAACCATGCAGGAAGCACCAAAAGAAGATAGAAGGAATACACAGAATCAGTATACCAAAAAGAATTGGTAGACATTCAACCATTTCAGAAGGTAGCATATGAACAAGAGCTGATGGTATTGAAGGAAGAAATCCAAACTTCACTTAAGGTGTTAGCAGAAAGCAATCCTCTAGGAACTGATGGAGTACCAATTGAAATGTTTCAACAAACACATTCAATGCTGGAAGCACTCACTCGTCTATACCAAGAGATTTGGAAGACAGCTACATGGCCAACCAACTGGAAGAGACCCACATTTATGCCCACTCCAAAGAAAGGTGATCCAACAGAATGTGGAAATCATCAAGCAATATTGTTAATACCACACAAGTAAAATTTTGCTGAAGATAATTCAAAAACGTTTGCAGCAGGACATTGACTGGAAACTGCCAGAAATTCAAGCCGAATTCGAAAGAGGATGTGGAGCAAGGGATATCATTGCTGACGTCAGATGAAACTTGGCTGAAATCAGAGAATACCAGAAAGATGTTTACCAGTGTTTTATTGTTGATGCAAAGGCATTTGACTTTATGGATCATTTTGAAATTAGAAAGGCAAAAAGAGCCTTTTTTGATGTAGAGATTGTAGAATAATTCAGGCATGTTTCAAAAATTTCAGCTTTTGATAATTTAAAACGGGGGTGACAAACTAAAGCGCATAGGTCATATACAGTTTTCTTCTTCATGTTTTTTTTTTTCTTTGTGTGTGTGTGTGTGTGAAGTCTTACAGGAACACAGGCAAGCCGAAGCATTTATCTACCACATGTGGTGGCTTTCATGTTAGAGTATCAGAGTTGTGTAGTTGCAACAAAGACCTAATGGTCCTCAAAAACCTAAGATATTTATACCCTGGACCTCTGCAGAAGTTTGCTGACCATGCTCTAAACATAGAGAAATACAGCTGTTTGTCCTTGTGATGGTGGATTGGTCTATCAAGGTATCTAGTAAGGCACTGCATCACTGTAATGCTGGCTTTGAGGAAGTACTCCGTAATATTGGCTTAAACTGATAATTAAGGCAGCTAAAAGACCATAAAGCAGATAAGCACTATAATTTCATTCATGTAAGAATATATAAAATAAGGTAATAGCATACAAAAAGGAAAATAGTTATGTTAATCTTACATTAATATCTTTCTAATATCAAAATAAAAAATGACTAAAAAATTAAATTTGCCCTCTTAAAGTGTCATTTCATCAGAGATTCATTTGGAAGGGCAAGCAAATTTAATCCACCTAGGCTGCTGTGTACAGGCAGCTTCTCACGGACAGAACATTTAAATCCTGGCAGATGGGTGAAACACTATTAAGGAGAAAATGTTCTTAATCTTTCCACTCCTTAACCTCACTGCTTTACACATGCTGCATTTGGTAGATTGAAACTTTTGGTGGGTTCATTAAGGACTTTTCAATCCCCCTTTCTGTGAGATCAATGCCACCTCCCTCCACTGCCCACTTTATACATTAGGGGAGTCTATAAACCAAGCAAGAAATTCAATAACAGTGGTGGCTGACATGCTGGATAATTTAGAGATGCAGCCACCTGACAGCTGATTCTTCAGTGACTCCACTTCTACTGACAGAGGTAAAAGAAAATGCTGAAGTTGTCAGTCCACTTCTATTTTTTATGAGCAAAGTTTGTATTTTTGGAGCTATGGGATGGAGGTGTAGAGGGGGAATGAACTTCATGTGCCAATCTGCAAAGCAATCCTTGCTCTTTCTTGTGACGGGAATAACACTTGCGGAGCATTTTTCACCTGAGGATGGCAAAGTACCTCATTAAAACGGATTTATTAAACCTCACAGGCCCTCTGTAGAAGAGGGATGGTCAGCTGCTATTTCATCAAGATTGGAAGCCTGCACAAAAAGGAGTCCAAGTGAGTAGATTATAGAACCAGAAACTGGCAAACTTTATATGTTTTCTGTCCTGGTTTCATAATTGAGGTCGGCTCAGCCATGAGAAATCCTTTAGGCAGCCTAGATGTCTGAGGAAACGAAAAATGCTAGCTGCACATTTTCTCGACCTCAGCACTACTCACATTCTGGGACAGGTAATTCTTTTCTGTGGGCTTCTATATTATAAGAGGAGTCCCTGAGTGATGCAAACAGTTGACATGCTTGGCTGCTGACCCAAAAGTTGGAGGTTGGAGTTCACCCACAGGAGCCTTGGAAGAAAGGCCTGGTGATCTACTTCCCAAAAAATAGCCATTGAAAATCTTATGGAGCACAGTTCAACTCGATATACATGGGGTCACCATGAGTTGGAACTGGCTCAGCAGCAGCTGGTGGTGGTGTTGGTATATCATAAAACCTATGGATTTTTGGATGTTTGGCAGTGTCCCTGGCCTCTACCCACTAGATGCCTAGTGATCATTAGCATTACCCCAGTGTGACAACCAAAAACGTTGCTGTTTTTGTTGTTGTTGTGTGCTGTTGAGTCAATTCTGGCCCTACAAGACAGAGTAGAACTGTCCCATATAATTTCTTAGACTATAATCTTTCCTAGAGCAGATTATCAGGTCTTTTCTCCTGTGGAGTGGCTGGTGGGTTTGAACCGCTGACCTTTCAGTCAGCAGCAGAGCATTTAACCATTATACCACCAGGGATCCTTTAAAAATGTCCCTAAGCATTACAAATGCCCTCTGGGGGACAACATGACTACCCTCCCTTCATTGAGAACCTACGGCTTTATGTACAGAAAAGTAGCCTAAAAACACATCCTGATTCTAGAATTAATTAATCATAGTAGTAACCAGCTTCACATATACAATTTCCATAAGTAAGATGCAAACACAAGCTTGATTCAAGCAAACGTTGTAATAAAACAATGAGAATATTCAGGACCCATGAAGGCTTTGGGTGGCAAGTAATACTAAAGCCACTGGAATAGGGAAGGGTGATTTGGTTTGAGTAATCCATTCCATGAAACTAAAGAGGAAGGAAGCCGGCAAAAAATAGGTAAGGTCTCAGACATCACTGAGCAGACTGGAATACAGGAAGGCAAGAAGCTGAGACCTGATTAATGGCATAAAATGAACCAACAGAGTAGGACTAGAGCTTTCTCCTGCTGTTACCAAACTTTGCCAGATGAAAACTTCTAAGGCTGAACATATCCCACATAAACTGTTTCGAACTGCCTCAGGCAGTGGGCGGTGCTGAGACTGTTAGGGAAAGACATCCATAATAATTGAGAGGGGCAGGGGAGAGCAAGGGTGACCACCAATGGGAGTTTCAATCCCTTCATATGTTACTGATTAGTTGCTGGATACTAATTTATCCCCTGAACCTGCACTAAAGCAATCCCTAAGCTATAATTACTGGGAGAAGTAATAATTTTTATGTATTTAAATAGCATTTAAAAATTTTAAGTTGCAACAGTAAGAGGCTTTACTATCACTGATCTTGTCATCTAGAAACTATCTGAAAGAAATGTTTCCCCTTTGGGGCTGGCGATCCTTTTCACTCTCTGTAGTTATTTGTGGGTCTACATTTAAAAGTATTAAGAGTATTTTTCCCATAGTAAAATATGTTTAAGCCAGCTTAGGCCTTATATGGAACATGGCAATTCTTTAAATAACCTCTAATTCATTAATCCATCCATCCGTCCGTTCGTCCGTCCATCCGTCCGTCTGTCCGTCCATCCATCCATCCATTTATTCATTTTACCAATCAAATTCAAAACATTTTTGAGCATTTATTGGTCTTAGACACACATCCAAATATAGAGCATGCAAATGTAAATTAAGGTGATACCTGACCTCAAAAAGTCACAGACTTTTCAGAGATAAGCTAGTTAACCAATTAATTGTGACAATAGAAATACACGTCAATTGCAATCAGTGGACTTAGGCTTGACAAAGACATGATATTTCATTTTAAAACTGTTCTTTCAGCAGATGAAAACATGGATTTTAGGACTTAACAGTCAGAGCCAGCAGGGAATAGAGAGGTGTGAAAGAGTATCATAATCAGAGAACAGAAACATAATTAATGCGAGCAGTGGGAGCTAAGCCTAGGAAAGTCGGCAGGGGCATGTTGGTGAATATCCTTGTTTAGCATGCTAAGGGATACAGACTAAGGAATATAGGCTTTGACTTTTCAGCAGAGGACTTTTTTAAGCAATGGTGTGATTTGGCCAGGTTGGCGTTTTAGAAAGATCACTCTGAAAGCAGTGTGGAAAATTTATTAAAGAGATTAGTGGCAGACAGACAAAGTGAGAACGATTAGAAGGCCATTGCAATAGTCCATGTGACAAACGATGATGACATAAACTAAAGCAGTGACAATGAAATAGAAGAAAAGTTGTCTCAGATATGTTAGGCAGTAGGAGTAAATGGATGTAGTAACTGTATTAATTATAAATGAAAGTGTTAGAAACTGAGGAATCAAGGACCAGTGTTCATTGATTTTGCATTTAGGGCAATGTCATATCCACGGGAACAGTTTGGTAGTTAGCATAAACCACAAGCCGTGGAAGCTCCAACAACATTATTATAAGGAACCACTCAGGACTTTTTTTGACTTTTCCCTCTGGTGTGCTATAACCCTGTCACAAAATTTTTGGCTTTCATCCTTGACTTTGCCTGCAGTTTCAGTTTTAGGTGTGTCCTTTGATTTTCTTAGCACTGACTTTTATTTTTGCCCTAGATCACTACTCTTTTCCTCTTGACTGCCTGGAGATAAGACCACTGCCTTCTCCCTAGCTTCCTGGACTCAAACTCTAACACAGATCCACCTGATCTAACTGAAGAGAGTTATGGCAAGTTTCTATATAACTGTATAGAAAATTAATGGAGATCCTTTAATTGATGAAGGAATATCCAATTGTAAGTGTCTACTGGGTTCCACGTGTGTTTTACTGGGTTCCACGTGTGTAGTATCCATTAAAAATTTATCTAGAAGCTCAAGAATGAGTACAGGGCAAAAATGCAAACATGAGCGTTCTCAAGTTTTACATGTAGCCATTGAAGCACAAATACAATCACTGGAGAGAGAAATGTATATACTAAGAGAAAGTCAAAGATAGATGTTAGGAAATTAAGTATTTTAGGACTAAGGAAGGAAAGTAAGATAAAATGAAGAAAAATGAAGGAGGTGTTAATAGAGTGAGGAAGAGAATTTTATCCTGAGGTCAAGAGGAAAAATAATTCTTGAGGAGAAAATAGTGGCAAACACTTCAGAAAGGTCAAGCAAGTAATGAATAAAAAATGCCCCGCAGATTCTGAAGTTAAGAAGTTAGTGTAATATAAGAAATAATTTTAATTAAATTATGAAGAAAAATAATATTAAGGAAGTCACACTCTGGATTAAGAAGTAAATGGTAAATAAAAAAAAGGAGGAAATATAGTCTTTTCTTTCAAATACTTGGACAGTTAAGGAATTGTAAGCAAGACTTATGTTTTGAAAGGAATGTAAAACCAAGAAAAGTTCTTTAAATAGAAAAGAAGTAAACATGGTGAATATGCTCAGCAGGAAAGAGTAAAGTGCAACAGAAAGTGGGCTTCAGCAATGAAGCAGAGTCCCTGCTGGACCTGAGGGATAATATGATCAATAACATAGGTGGAACTTTCATTCTTGGCGGTAAAGTAGGGCATCTCTTCTTTTGAGATGTAAGGAAAAAATGAAAGAACAGGCAGAGAAAAATAGATAAGTAGGCGGTAGGTGGGCGGATGAGAGATGAGTTAGAAGGTAGTACGAAGGAAGTTGACGTACTTCACATCTCATAACCTTTAGGTTATCAGAGGAGAATGAGGCAAGATACTTTTCTAGGACTGAAAGAATCAGAGTGCAATGTGGTTGTAAAAAAGTAAAAATTTAGAATAATTGAAATACAGGGTAAACACTCAATGAAATGGTTTGACACAGTAGCAGCAACAATGGACTCAAACATACCAATGATAATGAAGACACGGAACCAAGGAACATTTTGTTCTGTTCTATATACAGTCATCATGAGTCAGAATTGCCTTGATAGCAAATAACAGCGACAAAGAGGACTGTCTACAGGACAGTGAAAGGAATTAAAAAATTTATTGAAATTGTTTAGTTGAGGACAGAAATGTTATTTTCAGATCAGAAATTAATAGCATGGTTACAGAAGTTGATGTAAGATGTAAGTTGGCTAGGTCTTTGATTGAAATTAGCAGTATGAATTTTGCAGAAAGACAAAGAGAAGGGAGGAATGAAGGCAGATTAATTAACTTATATTTTGGATCTGTATGCACTGAGAAGCTTTACACATATTACCTCATTTAATCCTTACAAAATCTTGAGACAAAAAAATATGTAGACATTATTTCCATTTTACTGAAGAGGAAACTAAAGTTGAAAAATTATAGTGCCTTGGAAAAAGTTACAAGCTCTAAATGGCAAAAATAAGATTTTAACCCATGTCTCTCATTTTATATTTAGAGTTCTTTCAACCAAACCATTCCAAGTAAGAATTAACACTTATTTGAAATCATTGACTAGGGAGGTAGGTAAGTAAACTAAAGAAAGCAAGTAAAGAAAATATAGGGGTTTGGAAGTGATAGAATAGGGAAGGGCCAAGGAAAATGGTAGTTATAGTTGATTAAATATTTAGGGCACTGATAATATCAACGTAAAAAGGCCAAACAAAACCCACTGCCGTTAAGGAGATTTCCGACTCAAAGTGACCTGATGTAAAAGAATAGAAGTCAGTAGAATGGAAGTGGGGATTGGACGGTTGAAATTTCAGAGATGAAGAATATCCAAATGACAAAGTCCTGATGTGAGGTCCTAAGCATCCTTCTTTAAAGTAAAGGTATCTTAATTTTGGATTTTGGCAGTCAAGGAATAATGGAGTTGGGGAATCAATTGAGTTAACCCATGTGAAAGCTGAAATGATCCTAATATGAGAATTAGACTGGTAAAGAAGACATTGTTGTCAGGTACCATGTGGTCAGTTCCGACTCATAGCAACCCCATATTGTTGTTGTTTTAGTTAGGTGCCCTTAAGTAGATTCCAACTCATAACCACCCTGTATACAACAGAATGAAACACTGCCTAGTCCTGCACCATCCTCAATCATTGCTGTTCAAGCCCATTGTTGCAGCCACTGTGTCAATCCATCTCGTTGAGGGTCTTCCACTTTTTCATTGACCCGCTATTTTACCAAGCATCATATCTTTCCCGGAAACACTGGTGGCGTAATGGTTAAGCACTACGGCTGCTAACCAAAGGTCAACAGTTCGAATCCACCAGGCCCTCCTTGGAAACTCTGTGGGGCAGTTCTACCCTGTTCTATAGGGTCGCTATGAGTCAGAATCGACTCGACGGCACTGGGTTTTTGGGTTTGGGATATCTTTCTCCAGGGACTGGTCCCTCCTAATAAAATGTCTAAAGTATGTGAGATGAACTCTCACCATTCTTGCTTCTAATGAGCATTCTGGCTATACTTCTTCAAAGACAGATTTGTTCCTTCTTCTGGACGTCCCTGGTATATTTATTATTCTTCTCCAAAACTATAATTCAAAGGCGTCAGTTCTTCCAACTTCTTTATTGACTGTCCAGCTTTCACTTGGATATGAGGCAAATGAAAACACCATGGCTTGGGTCAGGTGCGCCTTAGTCTCTAAAGTGACATCTTTGCTTTTTAACAGTTTAAAGAGATCCCTTGCAGCAGATTTACCCAATGCAATGTGTCCTCTGATTTCTTGACTGCTGCTTCCACTGGTGTTAATTGTGGATCTAAGCAAAATGAAATCCTTGACAACTTCAATCTTTTCTCCATTTATCGTGATGTTGCTTAATGGTCCAGTTGGGAAGATTTTTGTTTTCTTTATGTTGAGGTATAATCCATACTGAAGGCTGTGGTCTTTGATCTTCATCAGTAAGTGCTTCAAGTCCTCTTCACTTTCAGCAAGCAAGATTGTGTCATCTGCATAACACAGGTTGTTAATGAGTCTTCCTCCAATCCTGATGCTCTGTTCTTCTTCATATAGTCCAGCTTCTCTGATTATCTGCTCAGTATACAGATTGAATAAGTATGGTGAAAAGACACAACCCTGACGTATACCTTTCCTGACTTTAAACCACGCCGTATCCCCTTGTTCGTTCAAAGGACTACCTCTTGGTCTAAGTACAGGCTCTCCTGACCACAATTAAGTGTTCTGGAATTCCCATTCTTCATAATATTGTCCGTAATGTGTTATGATCTACACAGTCAAATGCCTTTCCATAGTCAATGACACACAGGTAAACATCTCTCTGATATTCTCTGCTTTTTTCAGCCAGGATCCATCTGACATCAGCAATAATATCTCTTGTTCCATGTCCACTTCTGAATCTATCTTGAATTTCTAGCAGTTTCCTGTTGATGTACTGTTGGTAACCACTTTTGAATGATCTTCAGTAAAATTTTACTTGTATGTGATATTAATGATATTGTTCAATAATTTCTGCATTATATTTTATTTCTTCTCTTTGAAATGGGTATTTATACAGACCTCTTCCAGTCAGTTGGCCAGGAAATTGTCTTCCAAATTTCTTGTCATAGATGAATGAACACTTCCAGCACCGCATCAGTTTGTTGAAACCCTATGTACAATAGGATAAACATTGCCTGGTCCTGTGCCATCCTCACAATCTTTGCTATGTTTGAGTCCATAGTTGCAGCTACTGTGTTAATCCATCTAGTTGAAGGTCTTCCTCTTTTTTGCTGACCCTCTACTTTACCAAGGGTGATGTTTTAACAAACAGAAGTTTATTCTCTCAAAGCCTAGTAGGCTAGAGGTCCAAATTCAGGGTGCCAGCTCCAGGGGAAGGCTCTCTCTCTCTGTCAGCTCTGGAGGGCTTTGTCATCAATCTTCCCCAGCTGAGGAGTTTTTCAGCACAAGGATCCTGGGTCCAAAGGACACACTACTTTCCTGGATCTTGTTTCTTTGTGGTATGAGGTCCCCTTGTCTCTGTGCTTGCTTCTCTCTTTTATATCTCATAAGAGATTGGTTTAAGACACAACCTAATCTTGTAGATTGAGTCCTGCCTCATTAACATGACTGCCACTAATCCCATCTCATCAACATCATAGAGATAGAATTTACAACACGCAGGAAAATCACATCAGATGACAAAATGGTGGACAAATCACACAATAATGGGAATCATGGCCTAGCCAAATTGATAAACATATTTTTGGGGGGACATAATTCAATCTATGATGGTTGGTGTCAACATTGGTAAACATGGCTGTGAGAGGGGGCATGTCTGATCTTCGCCTCATAGGAATTGGCCTTGGGCTTAGACTGTTAATCTTGGTTCTCCTTCTCCATTGTAAAGTTAAAGGAGTTCAGACAACCCCCTCAGCATTTTATTATAAATAGTGGAGCCCTGGTGGAGTGGTGGTTGAAAGCTTGGCCGCTACACAAAAAGTCAGCAGTTCGAATCTACCAGTGCTCCTTAGAAATCCTGTGGGGCAGTTCTACTCTGTCCTATAGGATCGCTATGAGTAGGAATCAATGCATTAGCAAAGTTTTATTTTTTGGCATTATTAGTGGTATTGTTTTCCTGATTTCCTTTTCAATGTTCTCTTTGTCGATATATAAGAATCCAAGTGATTTTTCTATGTTCATCTTGCATCCTGCTGCCATACTGAATCTTTTTATTAGTTCCAGTAGTTTTCTTGTGGAATCTTGGGGGCTCACTAAGTTTAGGATCCTATCATCTGTGAATATGGATAGTTTCACTTCTTCCTTTTCAAGTTGGTGCCCTTTATTTCTTTTTCTTGCCTTACTACTCTAGCTAGGACTTCCAACACAATGTTAAATAGGAGTTGTCATAAAGTGTATCCTTGCCTTGTTCCTATTCTCAGGGGAAATGCTTTCAGTCTCCCTCCATTGAGAATGATGTTGGCTGTGAGTTTTTTATTAAAAAACAAACAAATACCTGTTCCTGTTGAGTCAATTCCAACTCATAGAAATCCTATAAGACAGAGTAGAACTGCCCCATAGGGTTTCCAAGGAGTGGCTGGTGGATTCAAACTGCAAACTTTTTGGTTAGCAGCCAAGCTCTTAACCACTTGTATAAACCAAAAACCAAACCCATGGTCAATGAGTCAATAGCGACCCTATAGGACAGAGTAGAACTGCCTCATAGAATTTCCAGGGAATCCTGGTAGATTCGAACTGCCAACCTTTTGGTTAGCAGATGTAGCTCTTCACCAATACATCACCAGGGTTTCCTAACCACCTCCATAGATGCCTTTTATTATGTTGAGAAATTTCCCTTCTATTCCTATTTTATTGAGAGTTTTATCAGGTATGAGTGTTGAACTTTATCAATATTTTTCTCTGTTAATTGAGGTGATCATATGATTCTTTTGTTCTATTTAAGTGGTAGATTACATTGATTTGATCAATTTTCTAATGTTGAATCATCCTTGCATACCTTTTATGTATCCCACTTGGTCGTGGTGTATTGTTATTTTGTTTTATGTGATGCTTAGTTCTATTGGCTAGAGTTTCGTTGAGAATTTTTACATCCATACTCATGAGAGAAACTAGTCTGTAATTTTCTTTTTTTGTGGTGTCTTTGCTTGGCTTTGGTATCAGGGTTATTCTGGCTTCATAGAATGAATTCGGGAGTATTCTTTCCTTTCGGATGCTCTGAAATAGTTTGAGTAGTACTGATGTGAGCTATTCTCTGAATGTTTGGTAGAATTCTCCAGTGAAGCTGTGCAGGCCAGGGCTTTTATTTGTTGGGAGTTGTTTTTTTTTTTTTAGTTACCTATTCAACCTCTTCTCTTGTCATGGAACTGTTTATATTTTCTGTCTTAGCTTGTGTTAGTTTATGTAGGTAGTGTGTTTCTAGAAATTTGTCCATTTCCTCTAGGTTCTCATGTTTGTTGAAGTGCACTTTTTTGTAGTGTTCTGTTCTGATCTTTTTTTATTTCAGTTCAGTCTGTCATAATGCCCCCATCTCATTTCTTATTTGGGTTATTTGCTTCCTCTCCTGTTTTTCTTTTGTCAGTTTGGCCAATAGTTTTCCAATTTTGTTGATCTTTTTAAAGAACCAATTTTTGTCTCAGTGATTCTTTCTCTTGTTTTTCTGTTCTCTATTTCATTTACTTCTGCTGTATTCTTTATTATTTCCTTCTGGTGCCTATGGGCTTCTTTTGCTGGTCTCTTTCTATTTGCTCAAGTTGTAGAGCCAACATTTTTATTTTGGTCCATTCTTCTTTTTTGATGTGTACGTTTATGTCTATTAATTGACCCCTGAGCAGTGCCTTTGCTGTATCTCAGTGGTTTTGGCATGATGTGTTTTCATTCTAGAAATTTTTTTATTCCTTCTTTAATTTTTTATTTTACCCAGTTGTTTTTAAGCTAGGTGTTATTCACTTTCCATGTAGTTAATTTTTTTTTCTTGCTCTTTCTGTTATTGATTTGTAGTTTTATGGCATCATGATCAGAGAGAATGCTTTGCACTATTTTGACTTTTTGGATTTTATTGAAGGGTTGCTTTGTCAACTAAAAGGTGATCTATTCTGGAGAATGTTCCACATGTGTTGAAAAAGAATGCCTACTTTGCTGCTGTTAGGTGGAGTGTTCTATATGTGTTTAGGAGGTCAAGTTGGTTGAGCTGAACTTTAGATCTGTATCTCTGTTGAGTTTCTTTCTAGATGTCCTGTCCTTTACCAAGAGTGGTGTGTCAAAGTCTCCTACTATTACTGTGGAATGCTCTATTTCCCTTTTAGTGCTGTTAGAGTTTTTTTTATGTATTTTGGAGTCCTGTCCACAATGAGTTGGAGTCCACTTGACAACAATCAGTTTAATTTTTTCGCATTGGGTGCATCGATATTTATTAATATTATGTCTTCTTGGTAGATTTCCTTTTAATCCTTATACAGTGTCCTTCCCTGTCTTTTATGATTGATTTTGCTTTAAAGTTTATTTTGTCTGATATTAGTTTTGGTACTCCTGCCTTTATTTGGTTTCTGTTTGTTTGATATATTTTTTTCCTTCTTTGATTCTTTCTGAGTTTTCAGAGACAAAAGCCTTAAGAATCAAAGGAGAAGAACAGTTTTATTTTATGGTTTGATTTTAATGAGCCTTTACTGTCAATCAAATTTCTACTCGCAATCTTGTATTAAGCCATTACATCATTGCACTTTTGAATAGTCTTTTAATAAGAATTGTCTAAACCTGGAACTTTTCCTCAACATTAATAAGTAACTTATTAGTCTCTATTTCAATTTGGATAACAGTGTTTAAAGCAGGATGACTTACTTCAGTGGAAAATTTGAAAAAATCCTTTGTGGTCTTGCTCTTATTTTAAAGTAGAGAATAATAGAATAGATTAATGCTGCTCAATTTATGGTGTTGCATTATTGAGTATAACTTTTTTTTTAAGTGTGTTATAATTGTGTTTCAACATACCATAGACAAATAGATTAACTGTAGGGGTTTATGTTAAATCAGATTACTGGGAAAGAATAAAATCACTGTTGTTTTAATTCCAGTACTTCCCATTATTACTAGTGAAGAAGATTATTTCTCTTGTGAGTATCAAGGATCTAAAAAGCATTTTTATATCATTCAACAGAATCAGAAAAAGAAAATACTAAAACCAATAAGAAAAATCAATGTGGGGCACTAGAAAGAGATTTCTGTGTAGAAGAATGAACCCTAAGTGTGTGTCAGATGTAATCTGTGACCACAGATCAATTAGTTATGTCCCAGTATGACTGTTTCAGGGTCAGAACACATGACTTTAACACAGTTATTTTTTCATCATCCTCACCTATTAGTTCCTTCTGTAAGTCAACTTCTATTATCACTAATGTGAAATAGAATATTGCAAATTCATATAGAAAATGACCCTTATAATGGGAAAGTTTTATCTTTCACAATCAGAGAACACATTTATAGCATCTTTCCTTAAGCCAAGAAGATGCTCTTAGATTTTAATCTATTAATGATTCTGATGTATGCACTACAGGTTCATTTTGTCCTTTGAATTTGTTTATTTTGTGACAGTTTTGTTTAGCATATTTTCCAAAGGGGCTATAGTAGGATTATTTATATCACCATTTTTCAAATACTTCTTTTTTGGATTTTATTTAGATTTTTTTTTGTTGCTAATGATTGGGTTAGATGACAAAGAAGCAAGTTGGTGAATTAATGAACATAAAAGCAAGTTTAGAGATGTACAATTTTCTTGATATATTATTGCAAAAGACAGTGACAGTAAAAGGTAAGTACTTTGAGTTTTAAAAATTCTATTTCAACTCATACAAACATTTTCAGTCTCTTATTCCAGTTATAACTGATTCAGTTTATGAAACAGTTACAAATGAAGAAATACTTATTTTTCAATTATTTAATACCATTTTATAAAATTCTAGAATTAAAAGGAAAAAAATCACATTAAATATTACTTAGGCCAACTGCCTTACTTTTGGATAAGTAATCTAAAATTCTTAAAAATTTAAATGACTTGTACTATGTCAAACAGAAGTGGAATAGAAACTCATACCAATAAATCATACACATCTATACTTTCAACACATATATGTGTGTTGTGAAGAGTCCAATTGAAAAAAAATAAAATAATCTTTTGACTACAGTATCAAATACAATGCTCAGAAGCCTGACTACAGTGTTTTAAGCAAATAAAACCTTATGTTTCTTAGATGAGTAAGAAACCATCTCTAGCATATAATTTTAATTCTGATGGTGTCCTCATAGTCTCAAGAAAACTTCCCAATTTTCTTCCATCTAAGTTTTAGGCAGGAAAAAGAAATAGTAAGGAGGAAAGATAGTTTATCTATATTCTATATCTATATACTATAGTATCTATAGCTGGAAAGCAAGACATTCCCATTAGTTTTTATGAGACTTCCACGTGAATTTTATTAGCCACAGATGACTGCAAACAAGAATGGAACATATAAATTTTTTTTTTAAAATATGGACACATTACCACTGGTTTTTTTTTTTAATGATATTTTACTGTGTTTTTGGCAAAAGTTTACACAGATGATTAGGTTCACATTCAACAATTTCTACACAGATTTTTCAGTGACATAGGTTACATTCTTCACAATGCATGAACATTCTCATTATTTCTATTCTGGATGTTCTGTTTCCAGTAATCTAGTTTCTTTGCCCACTTACCTTCTCATTCCTTTTTTTTTTATGTAATTGTTGACATTTTGATTTAATGAGTGGTTTATTCTTTATTTTGTGAGCCAATCTATATTATAGCTGTAAGGTAACCTCAGGGAAGAGTTTTGGTTCAAGATTTAAAGTATTTCTCAGGGCAATAGTCTCAGGGAGTCTCTTAGTCTCAACTGGTCCAGTACATTACCAATCTTCGAAAAAAATCAGTATTTTCTTAATAAGGAAACAAGGGACATAGATATTGAGTAGGCATCTAGCAATGTGTGATGCAACTGGCTTAAGTAGGAACTTACTACAGGATATTATGCAGCCATTAGTATCTCAGAAGGTGGAAGAAATACACAGAGTAACTATATAAAAAAAATTGGTTGGTGTTCAACCATTTCAAGAGGTAGCATAGGATCAGGAACTGATGGTACCGAAGGAAGAAACCCAAGCTGCATTGAAGGCACTGGCAAAAAACAAGGCTCTGGGAGCTGACAGAACACCAGCTGAGATGTTTCAACAAATAGATGCAGCACTGGAAGTGCTCGCTAGTCTATGCCACCTGGCCAACCGACTGGAAGAGATCCATATTTATGCCTATTCCCAAGAACGGTGATCCAAACCAATGCAGAAATTTTCAAACAATATCATTAATATCATGCACAAGTAAAATTTTGCTGAAGATCATTCAAAAGAGGCTACAGCAGTATATTGACAGAGAACTGCCAGAAATTCAGGCCAGATTCAGAAGAGGACATGGAACCAGAGATATCATTGCTGATGTCAGATGGATCCTGGCTGAAAGCAGAGAATACCAGAAGGATGTTTACCTGTGTTTTATTGACTATGCAAAGGCATTCGACTGTGTGGATCATAACAAATTATGGACAACAGTGCCAAGAATGGAAATTCCATAATTGTGCTCATGAGAGCCTGCACTTAGACCAAGAGGCAGTCCTTTGAACAGAACAAGGCGATACAGCATGAAGTCAGGAAAGGTGTGTATCAGGGTTTTATCTTTTCACCATATTTATTCAATCAATATGCTTAGAAAATAATCACAGAGGCTGAACTATATGAAGAGGAACAGGGCATCAGGATTGGAGGAAGACTCATTGACAACCTGCATTATGCAGATGACACAACCTTGCTTGCTGAAAGTGAAGAGGACTTGAAGCATTTACTGATGAAGACAAAAGACCACAGCCTTCAGTATGGATTACACCTCAACATGAAGAAAACAAAAATCTTCACATCTGGACCAATAAGCAACATCATTATAAACAGAGGGAAGATTGAAGTTGTCAAGGATTTCATTTTACTTGAATCCACAATCAACACCCATAGAAGCAGCAGTCAAGAAATCAAAAGACATATTGCATTGGGCAAATCAGCTCCAGAAGACCTCTTTAAAGTGTTGAAAAGCAAAGACTAAGGTGCACCTGACCCAAGCCATGGTATTTTCAATTGCATCTTAAGTGTGGGAAAGCTGGAAAATGAATACGGAAGACCGAAGAAGAGTTGACGCCTTTGAATTATGATGGTGGCAAAGAATATTAATTGTACCATGAACTGCCAAAAGAATGAACAAATCTGTCTTGGAAGAAGTACAACCAAAATTCTTCTTAGAAGCAAGGATGGTGAGACTGCATCTTACATACTTTGGACATGTTTTCAGGAGGGATGAGTCCCTGGAGAATGACATCATGCTTGGTAAAGTACAGGGTCAGTGGAAAAGAGGGAGACCCTCAACGTGATAGTTTCACACAGTGGCTACAACAATGGGCTCAAGCATAACAAAGGTTGTGAGCATGGTTCAGGACCTGGCAGTGTTTTGTTCTGTGGTACATAGTAGGGTCACTATAAGTAAGAACTGAATCAATGGCACCTAACAACAACAACATCAGTATCTCAGGGAGAATGGAAGCATCAGGCTCCAAGCAATAGGATCAGGAATGACAGCCAACCAAACCTCAGGGTCATTCTAATATAAACACCATCCCAAATACTGCTTGGCAGCCATATTTCATGATGTGAGAACTTGATATTGTCCACTCTACCACTGCTTTCCTCAAGGTGGACCCAGTGTGCCTTAAACAAAACTTATTTTTCTGCAATTATACTTTTTCACATTGCTTATCTACAAAACTTATCTCTCTACTAGTTTGACCTAATAAATTCAGTCAAACTTGGTTGATAATGACTGAAGATAATCTGAAATTATCTTGATATGATACCACTTTTGCTGATATTTTCATGTCACAAGTTCCTTTAGTGATTTTATGCAAGGAAATTAGTAATACAGAAATTTTAGGTTCCACTGCACTGCTTAATGAGAAGATATTTCCTAAAGTCCTTGAAGACGCCTTAACCAGGGAGTTACCGTTGTTGATGTGACTTATGGCATGGAGAAGCATGTGGTGTTTGGCTTATGGAGACAGAAGGTTCAGATGAATGCCTAGACACCACAACTACTATAATGTGACCTTGGCCAAATGTCTCCAACCAGAGTCTTCAGAAGTACAATGGGGAAAGTAAGTTCTCCTCGAAATGTGGCCCTGAAAGTTCGTAACAATTATGTAAGCAACAAACTTGAAAAGGCCACATGTCCTTTGCATGCTACATTTTAGTAGAAAAAGATAAAGCAAAAGGTAAACTACAAAATCAGTACTCACTTTCCTTTGAAGGACAGCTCTACCAGGCTGCTGAGCTTTTGTTTTAAATACTTGCATGCTTCCTCCTCCTACCCTTGCTGAAACCATTTAACAGTTATCAATTTCAATTTCCTCTGAGAGATAGAATTACTTACTTCTTGTTATCACAAAAGGGATGTGGTAAAATTGATATTTAAAAAGTTAAAAAAAGGAAAACCTACAGTACTCTAGGTGCCGCATTTAAGAGGGGGTTCAGATTGGGAGAGGAAAAGCACAAAACCAGGAGAACAGAACCAAACATAACTAGTTAAATCATAAAAGTTAAGGACATACATTGGAAAAAACTGGTGAGTAAGAAATTGGAAAGGGGAAGACTCTGTAGAACCTTTAAGGGGAGAACCAGTGACTTTAATATCAGACAAAGAAAAACAGCGGTAGAGCAGATCAACATCTCTTCTGTATTGCAGAAACAGATGGTCCTAAATGACTAAAGAAACAGTGTGTATAACCATTATTTGGCTGTGTTTAGTTGAAGATAAACAGATCAAATATGCTATCTTTGCTGTATCATGCAATTCTTCGATGGTTTTTCACATCATCTCCTTCTCCGAATTCATGAAATTGAGGTCACATTTGAAAGGAATGTGGTCAGTGTATGTCTTCATACTTCATCATACTACTGTCATACTACCATCTTGCCAAAGGTTTTACCTTCTTTTTTATTCTGTCTCTCATATGCCATAGCCCCTAACTTCAGGGGCTCAGTAACATTTGATTCTCCTTTTTCTGCCTTGGACCTATCAGATCAGAGCCTGAGCTTTTAGGACACTAGCATCGTCTAGAGACTAAAAGGAACAAGGCCTTGTGCATATGACCCAACCCAAGAGATCCTTTTGCATATACTATGGCAAACAATTGATTGGAAGGGGATGATTTCTATTGATTTGAGAGGGCCATTGTGTCAGAATTCGACTGTGAGCTTTTTGACGTTTTTACAGCTTTACAGATAGAAATGTGAAACCTCAGTAATTTGTTTATTTGGTGTTTGTTAGCTCTTTTGCTGAGTACCTATTACATGTATGACACTGTGTTAAAACCATTAAGTATAACATCTTTTCAAATTTTGATTGCAATTCTGTGATGTGGATGTTTCCCTTTTGAATATGAGGAAACTGAGACTCAAAGAAGGTAAGTAACTTGACCAAAATTATACAAATAGTACATGGTAGAGTCAGGGTTTAAACCCATGTTTGTGTGATGTCAACATTTTTGTAGCTAATGAGTACATTATTCTGCCATCTAGAATATCTTTTCCATTAACAGCCAAAATAAGAAAAAGAAATCAAATACTTCAAGGAAGATGTAACCAGGCAACTTGTAGGAGAAAAACATTCCTTCTCTACATTTCTGGTAAAAGCATGACATCAAACAGGGCAAACAAACAAAACAAAAATCCTCTGGCATCTAGGCGGCTTAAACTATTAATTGAGGTTAGGCGACAGGATAGGTAGATTTAGCTATAGATTCAACTAACAGCATTTGAGATGCTTTATATTAAGACCTCAGAAATCCAAACTCAGCCATTTAAAAAAAAAAAACAGTCCTACAGTCCTACCACTTCACACCTACTAAGTGGCTATTATCAGAGATGTGGAAAAATCGGAACCCTCATCCATAGCTGGTGAGAATATATAATGGTGCAATCACTCTGGAGAAGTTTGACAGTTCCTCAAAAATTTAAACATAGAACTACCATATAACCAGCAAGTCCACTACTGGCCATGTGCCCAAAATACTTGAAAGCAGGGATTTATGCAGATACTGGTACATCAATGTACATTTTCTTACAGCGTTATTTACAATAGTCAAAAGTTGGGAACAACCAAGTGTCCATCAACAGATGGATAAACAAAATGTGGTATATATAGATATACACAATGGGATATTAAAAAAAAAAAAAAAAAAAAAAAAAAAACCTGTTCCAGATGAGTTGATTCCAACTCATAGCAACCCGATAGGATAGAGTAGAGCTGCCCCATTGGGTTTCCAAGGGGTGCCTGGTGGACTCAAACCGCCAGCCTTTCTCGGTTAGCAGCTGTAGCTCTTAACTACTGTGCCAACAGGGTTTCCAAAGGGATATTACTCAGCTATAAAGAGAAAAGAAGTTCTAATACATGCTATGGTAGGAATGAATCTTGAAAACATTATGCTAAGTGAAATAAGTCAGACACAAGAAGACAAGTATTGTATGATTCCACATATCTGAAATATCTAGAATAGACAAATACAGAAAGTCCAAAAGTTATTATTAGTGGTTACCAAAGACTACAGGGAGGAAGGTAAGGAGAGTTATTGCTTAAAGTGTACTGAGTTTCTATTTGGGGTGATGAAAAATTTTGGAAATGGATAATGGTTATGGTTGCACACCAAGGTGAATGTAATTAATGTTACCGAATTGTATGCTGAAAAACTGTTAAAATGGCAATTTTGTTATACACGTATTTTACTGCAATGAAATTAAAGCAAAACAAAAAGCAGTTATTTCTCAGAAAGAATCCTGGTAACAGGGCAGCATATTGGTACAAGGGTTATTTGTCATTTGCAGCATCCATATGTAAAGAGGGGTGGTAAAAACAAAAAACAAAAACAAAACAGGTTGAGGCTGAGAAACATTCCAAAATATCCTTGCGTCAGTTTCATGAAAAAAAGCACGGTTCATCACACCAGCAAAACACTTTTAATTAGAGGCCTTTTTAACTCTTCAATAGGAGCTCTGGTGGGGCAGTGGTTGGTAACCACCAAGGGAGAAAGATGTGGCAGCCTACATAATTAAAATTTCCAGGCTTGGAAACCCTACGAGGCAGTTTTACTCTGTCTTGTAGGGCCTCTGTGAGTTGTAATTGACTCAACGGTAGTGAGATTTGGATTTTTTAACTCTTCAATATTCAGCAATCTATGCACCATTCCAAATTACATTTAGTTTAAAAAATAAACAGTATCTTCTCAATCTTTGAATCCTCTCATCGGACTCAAGCATGCTAAAGATTACCCTTTAAATGTTGCAGCTAGTATCTAAAGCTGGATAAAGATTTCACTACATTTTTAATCCACAGTTTTTTCTAAATTTGTCTTTTTAAATATCCCCTGAAGAGCTATGCCTGTCACCTGATGCAGACTCTAGCGATGCCATTAACTAGTCCCACAAAGTGCACAAGAAAGCAGGAGGTAAACTGCTCCACACCATGCCCCAGAATCACTTTGCATCATATTGAGGCTACCTGACTCTACCAATGAACAAGATGCTCAAAAAGGATTTCTCAGCCTTTGACATTTTCGAAAGCTATGGTTTTTTTTTTTTTTTTTTACAGTACAGCTGAAGGCTAGTGTGTCATTAACAGCTGAGACCCATTGAAGTGCCTCATCCTCCTACTCTACCCCACTTAATTGGCATGTCAGCCCATGGATCCATCCTGTGATAAAAGGCTAAATGTCTACTGATTCTCCCAGCCTGACTGGTGAGTTTTAAGGGGCTCTGGAGTTGCTCATAGACAATGAGACCATTCAGTGTACCTTGCTATTGAAGTTTATAAAGAAGCAGGCTGAGTCTAGGGAAGAACATTTCCACATGTATTATATAGTTGTTAGATGCAACTATGACAAGAGTAATAGAGGCAATGTGGGGCCACCAGCTTATGTAATGCCCTTATATTATTATTATGCTTTAGGTGAAAGTTCACAGCTCAAGATAATTTCTCATTCAATCCCTATAATTACAATAGTTACAATCCCTATAATTACAATAGTTACAATCCTTACAATGTGACAGCATTCCCCATTTCCACTTTGGGTTTCTTTTCTCCATTAAACCAGCTCCTATCCCTTTCTGCCTTCTTATGCTGCCCTTGACAGAAGCTGCTCATTTAGTCTCGTGTATCTACTTGATCTAAGAAGCACACTCATCATAAGTATTATTTTTAGCATTATTTTATAGTCCAGCCTAAATTCCATCTGAAGAGTTGGTTTCTGGGTAGTTTTAGTTCTGGGTTAATAGACAGGCCAGGGGTTATGTCTTTTCGGGTTCCTCTAGTCTCAGGCGATTAAGCCTGGTCTTTTTACGTGAATTTGAGTTCTGTACCCCACTTTTCTCCTGCTCCATCAAGGACTGTCTGTTGTGTTCCCTGTGAGAGCAGTCATTGGTGGTAGCCAGGCACCATCTAGTTCTTCTGGTCTCAGGCTAATGGAGTCTCTGGTTTATGTGGCCGTTTTGTCTCTTGGGCCAATATTTTCCTTGTGTCTTTTGTGTTCTTCATTCTTTTTTGCTCCAGGTGGGTTGAGGCAAAGTGATGCATCTTAGGTGGCTGCTCACTAGCTTTTAAGACCCCAGACGCCACTCATGAAAGTGAAAATTTTGTTAATAAACTTTGTTATGCCAGTTGACCTAGATGTTCCCCAAAACCATGGTCCTCAGGTCCCAGCCCCTGCTACTCTGTCCCCTGAAGTGTTTGGTTGTGTTCAGGAAACTTCTTAGGTTTTGGAAGTCAGTGGTGCTGACTTCCCCTGTATTGTATGTTGTCTTTCCCTTCATCTAAGATAATTCTTGTCTACTTTATCCAGTTAGTGATTCCCTTCTCCCTCCCTCCCTACCCTTGTAATCATCAAAGAACATTTTCTTCTGTGTTTAAACTTTCCCTTGAGTTCTTCTAATATTGGTCTTATACAATATTTGTCCTTTTGCAACTGACTAATTTCACTCAGCATAATGCCTTCCAGATGCATCCATGCTGTTAGATGTTTCGCGGATTCATCATTGTTATTTATCGATGTGTAGTATTCCATTGCGTGAATATACCATAAAAAGAAAGAAGTCTAAGAAAGAGATAAAGATGAGGCACCTACTGAGGCAGAGATATTTTTCTGCTTCATTTCTCTATTTATTTATGTATTCATTTAACAAATATTTTTTAGTACCTGTTATGTTTGAAAGGAGCCCTGGTGGCACAGTGGGTTAAATGCTTGGCTCCTAACCAAAAGGGTTGCTAGTTTGAACCTAACAGCTGCTCCACAGGAGAAAGATGTAGCAGTCTGCTTCTGTAAAGATTTACAGCCTTGGGGCAGTTCTACTCTGTGCTATAGAGTGACTACGAGTTGGACTCAATTCGATGGCAACGGGTTTGGTTTTTTGTTTTGATTATGTATGAAGCGCTGTTCTAGATGTTGAGGTGCAGCAGTGAACCAATATATTTGGTCACAAAATGGCTGCCAGATCTCTAGCCATCACAAATGTATTCTAGGCAATTGAATGGGAAAGGCAAAGGTAATATCTTAGCCAACTCTTCAGCTTTCCCTTTTAAAGGAGTTTTGCTGGAAGTCATACCCTAACTTCTTATAGCTCACTGACCTGAAGTTAGTCACACAGCCACTCATCTGTAAGGCAGATTAGGGTATGTAGTTTTCAGTTACTCATATTAATAGTGCAACAGATTCTGGGTTATGTTGGTGGTGAAGAAAGGCAGAAAGGATACTATGTAGACAACTAGCTACCTCTGACTCTCCTCCCAAAAAAACCATTGTCCCCATAGTAGCCAAAGGGATTTGTTATTATTTTATGGTGATAAACTGATTTAGCTCAGTATCTAAAAAGAGTATCCAGCACATAGCTAAGGTGTCTATCTTTACTTCTCTATTTACTCTTCTTTATCTCCTCTTTCAGTATCCTTCAAGTTCATCATAACTGTATGAACAAGAGCACAATCATTCTGTTTTGCTCACAATTGTCCTTTTTCATATACTTATCTCAGCATTACCAAGGGCAAACCAAGAGATACATGAAATATAATAATTATAGGAGGAAGGAAACTGAAAGAATGAAAGAAAAAAAAAATACGATCTATGAATGAGGAAGTCTATTTATGTTAAATTTAAATAGTAGCCAAAGGTTAGAAAAACACTTATTTCCAGTTGTTTGGGTCATTAGGAAGAATTAGAGAAGTGCTCTGTACTCAGTGTAATTAACTAATTTACCCGTGCTTTTTTTTTTCTCAAAGAAGGAGGTAAATGAAGGATCACCCCATTTCCTGAATAACTCATCATTTTAGGGGGAAAAAAAATTGGCTTGGAAAATGGCTAGAATAAGAAAAGTTACATTCAAAAACAAATGCCATAATAGCAGTTTAGGGAACAGGAAATCTAAAAGTATTGTATGTGTTTTGGATGTTTGAGTTAATATCCTTCAGCAGCTGTTTTACTTTGTTTTGAGAGAACAGCTGGAAGCTAACAGGTTTAAAAGAAAAGATTCCGGGAAAAAAAAGGAACCAAGTAGACAAGCTGTGTCAATCATTTGCAGCCAGCACAGTTTATATTGGGTACTTTAAAATGTATTTAATTAAGCTGGTGAAGCAGTGTTCCTCAGGCCTTGCTAATTAGCTAATAAAGCCCCTATCTCGTGCAATTGTCTTGAACAGAGACAATTACTAGAAAAATGAGACAGTTTCTGCTGAAAGGAAATTCAGTGTTTCTTAAAAACAGAAACATTTGGACAATGTAAATAAATCTGTAGACGCGATTCAAATGAAATGACTGGCTTACATGATTTAAAGTTGGTCAAAGTATAAGAAACATTGATAGAAAGAAAAAAAAATCATGAAGAATGCTAGGAGTTATATATGAGTACTTGCACACATGTATATGAAGCACACTGGTGTGATCATATTCCTACCAACACTTCTTTGTTTATATTGATCACTTGATTGCTTCATTAAATATCTCATTTCAAAAAGAGAAAGAGGTTTTAAGAGGTTTAGAACACAGATATAAAAGAAAAAAATAATATAAATTAGAACTCATTGTGCAAAAACAAAACTAGAAGCAAATAAACAGAACAAAATGTGATTAAGATATATTTCATAAAGATATATATTTTTTTAATTTTTATTGTGCTTTAAGTGAAAGTTTACAAATCAACTCAGTCTCTCATACAAAAATTTATATACACCTTGATATATACTCCTAGTTGCTCCCCACCAGTGAGACAGCACACTCCTTCCCTCCACTTCTCTATTTTCGTGCCCATTCAGCCAGCTTCTGACTCCCTCTGCCCTCTCATCTCCCCTACAGACAGGAGCTGCCCACATAGTCTCATGCGTCTACCTGACCCAAGAAGCTCACTCCTCACCAGTACTATTTTTTATCCCATAGTCCAGTCCAATCCCTGTCTGAAGAGTTGGCTTTGGGAATGGTTTCTGTCTTGGGCTGACAGAAGGTCTGGGGACCATGACCTCTGGGGTCCTTCTAGTCTCATCCAGACCATTAAGTCTAGTCTTTTTGTGAGAAGTTAGGGGTCTGCATCCCACTGCTCTCCTGCTCCCTCAGGCTTTCTCTGTTGTGTTCCCTGTCAGGGCAGTCATCGGTTGTAGCCAGGCACCATCTAGTTCTTCTGGTCTCAGGCTGATGTAGTCTCTGGTTCATATGGCCCTTTCTGTCTCTTGGGCTCGTAATTACCTTGTGTCCTTGGAGTTCTTCATTCTCCTTTGATCCAGGTGGGTTGAGACTCATCGATGCATCTTAGATGGCCGCTTGCTAACATTTAAGACCCCAGACACCACTCTTCAAAGTGGGATGCAGAATGTTTTCTTAATAGATTTTATTATGCCAATTGCCTTAGATGTCCCCTGAAACCACGGTCCCCAGACTCCTGCCCCTGCTACGGTGGCCTTCGAAGCATTCAGTTTATTCAGGAAACTTCTTTTCTTTTGGTTTAGTCCAGTTGTGCTGATCTCTCCTGTATTGTGTGTTGTCTTTCCCTTCATCTAAAATAGTTCTTGTCTACTATCTAATTACTGAATATCCCTCTCCCTTCTTCCCTCACCACTCTCGTAACCATCAAAGAATATTTTCTTCTCTGTTTAAACTATTTTTTGAGTTCTTATAATAGTGATCTCATATAATATTTGTCCTTTTGCAACTGACTAATTTCATTCAGCATAATACCTTCCAGATTCCTCCACATTATGTAATGTTTCACGGATTCATCATTATTCTTCACTGATGCATAGTATTCCATTGTGTGAATATACCATAATTTATTTACCCATTCATCCATTGATGGGCACCTTGGTTGTTTCCATCTTTTTGCTATTGTCAACAGTGTTGCAATGAACATGGGTGTGCATATATCTGTTCGTGTAAAGGCTGTTATTTCTCTAGGATATATTCCAAGGAGTGGGATTGCTGGATCCTATGGTAGTTCTATTTTTAGCTTTTTAAGGAAGTGCCAAATCAATTTCCAAAGTGGTTGTACCATTTTGCATTCCCACCAGCAGTGTATAAGTGTTCCAGCCTCTCCACAACCTCTCCAGCATTTATTATTTTGTGTTTTTTGGATTAATGCCAGTCTTATTGGAGTGAGATGGAATCTCATTGTAGTTTTGATTTGCATTTCTCTAATGGCTAATGATCGTGAGCATTTCCTCATGTATCTGTTAGCTACCTGAATGTCTTCTTTAGTGAAATGTCTGTTCATATCCTTTACCCAATTTTTAATTGGGTTGTCTTTTGTAGTTGAATTTTTGCAATATCATGTAGATTTTAGAGAATAAATGCTGATCAGAAATGTGATAGATAAAAACTTTTTCCCAGTCTGTAGGTCATCTTTTTCTCTTTTGGTCAAGTCTTTGGAGGGGCATAGGTGTTTGATTTTTAGGAGCTCCCAGTTATCTAGTTTCTCTTCTGGTGTTTGTGCATTGTTAGTAACGTTTTGTTTGCTGTTTATGCCATGTGTTAGGGCTCCTAGCATTGTTCCTACTTTTTTTTTCTTCCATGATCTTTATCATTTTAGATTTTATATTTAGGTCTTCGATCTACTTTGAGTTAGTTTTTGTGCGTGCTGTGAGGTATGGGTCTTGTATCATTTTTTTCGGAGGGATATCCAGTTATGCCAGCACCATTTGTTAAAGAGACTATCTTTTCCCCATTTAAGTGACTTTGATTCTTTGTCAAATATCAGCTGCTCATACGTGGATGAATTTATGTCTGGATTCTCAATTCTGTTCCACTGGTCTATGTATCTGTTGTTGTACCAGTACCGGGCTGTTTTGACTACTGTGGTGGTATAACAGGTTCTAAAATCAGGTAGTGCGAGGCCTCTCACTTTGTTCTTCTTTTTCAATAATACTTTACTTATACAGGGCCTCTTTCCCTTCCATATAAATTTGGTGATTTGTTTCTCCATCTCACTAAAAAATGTCATTGGAATTTGGATTGGAATTGCGTTGTATCTATAGATCACTTTTTGTAGAATAGACATTTTTACAATGTTAAGTCTTCCTATCCATGAGCAAGGTATTTTTTCCACTTATGTAGGTCTCTTTTGGTTTCTTGCAGTAGTGTCTTATACTTTTCTTTGAATAGGTCTTTTACTTCTCTGGTAGGATTTATTCCTGAGTATTTTATCTTCTTCTGGGCTACTGTAAATGGTATTGATTTGGTGATTTCCCCTTCTATGTTCTTTTTGTCGGTGTAGAGGAATCCAACTGATTTTTGTATGTTTATCTTGTATACTGATACTCTGCTGAACTCTTCTATTACTTTCAGTAGTTTTCTTGAGGATTCTTTAGGGTTTTCTGTGTATAAGTGTAATGGATTGAATTATGTCCCCCTAAAAATGTCTGTATCAATTTGGTTAGATCATGCTTCACAGTATTGTGTGGTTGTCCTCTATTTTGTAATTGTAATTTTATGTTGAGAGGATTAGGGTGGGATTGTAACACAACCCTTGCCCATGTCTCCTCCCTGATCCAAGGTAAAGGGGGTTTCCCTGAGGTGTGGCCAGCACCACCTTTTATCTCTCAAGAGATAAATGGAAAGGGAAGCGAGCAGAGAGTGGGGAACCTCATACCACCAAGAAAGCAGTACCAGAAGCAGAGCATGTCCTTTGGACGTGGAGTCCCTGTGCCTGAGAAGCTCCTTGACCATGGGAAGATTGAGGACTAGGACCTTCTTCCAGAGACAACTGAGAGAGAAAGTCTTCCCCAGGAACTGATGCCTTGAATTTGGACTTTTAGCCTACTTTACCTTGAGGAAATAAATTTCTCTTTGTTAAAGCCATCCACTTACGGTATTTCCGTTCTGGAAGCTCTAGACGACTAAGACAATAAGATCATGTTATCTGCAAATAGGGATACTTGTACTTCTTCCTTACCAATCTGGATGCACTTTATTTCTTTATCTAGCCTAATTGCTATGGCTAGGACCTCCAGCACAATGTTGAATAAGAATGGTGATAAAGGGCATCATTTTCTGGTTTCCCATCTCAAGGGGAATGCGTTTAGATTATCTCCATTTAGGATGATGTTGGCTATTGGCTTTGTATATATGCTCTTTATTATGTTGAAGAATTTTCCCTCTATTCCTATTTTGCCGAGAATTTTTTATCATGAATGGGTGCTGAACTTTGTCAAATGCCTTTTCTGCTTCAGTTAGTAAGATCATGTGGTTCTTGTCTTTTGTTTAGTTATATAATGAATGACAATTTTTTTTTCTAATGTTGAACCATCCCTGTATACCTGGTATGAATCCCACTTGGTCATGGTGAATTATTTTTTTGATATGTTGTTGAATTCTATTTACTAGAAGTTTGTTGAGGATTTTTGTATCTAAGTTCATAAGGGATATAGGTCTGTAATTTTCTTTTTCTGTGGTGTCTTTACCTGGTTTTGGTATCAGGGATATGCTAGCTTCCTGCAATGAGTTTGGGAGTATTCCGTCTTTTTCTATGCTCTGAAATACTTTTGGTAGTAGTGGTGTTAACTCTTCTCTGAAAGTTTGGTTGAACTCTCCAGTGAAGCCATCCAGGAGAAGGCTTTTTTTGTTGTTGGGAGTTTTTAAATTACCTTTTCAACCTCTTCTTTTGTTATGGGTTTGTTTAGTTGATCTACCTCTGTTTGTGTTAGTTTAGGTAGGTAGTGTGTTTCTAGAAATTCATCCATTTTTTCTAGGTTTTCAAATTCGTTAGAGTACAATTTTTCATAGTAATCTGATATGATTCTTTTAATTTCAGTTGGGTTTGTTGTGGTATTGCCCATCTCATTTCTTATTCAGGTTATTTGCTTCCTCTCCTGTTTTTCTTTTTTCAGTTGGTCAATGGTTTATCAATTTTTTAATTTTTTTCAGAGAACCAGCTTTTGGTCTTGTTAACTCTTTCAATCGCTTTTCTGTTTCTTATTTCATTTAATTCTGCTCTGATTTTTATTATTTGCTTTCTTCTGGTGCCTGAGGCTTCCTTTTGTAGCTGTCTCTCTATGTGTTCAAGTTGTAGGGATAATTCTTTGATTTTGACCCTTTCTTCTTTTTGTATGTGTGCATTTATTGATATAAATTGACCTCTGAGCACTGCTTTTGCTGTGTCCCAAAGGTCCTGACTGGAAGTGTTTTCATTCTCATTTGATTATGTGAATTTCTTTATTCCACTGTTAATGTCTTCTATAACCCAGTCATTTTTGAGCAGGATATTATTCAGTTTCCAAGTGTTTGATTTCTTTTCCCTGCTTCTTCTGTTAATGATTTCTACTTTTATGGCCTTATGGTCAAAGAAGATGCTTTGTAACATTTTGATTTTTTGGATTCTATTAAGGCTTGCTTTTATGACATAATACTTGTCCAATTCTAGAGAATGTTCCATGTGCACTAGAAAAGAAAGTATCTTTTGCTGCCATTGGGTGGAGTGTTCTGTATATGTCTATGAGGTCAATTTGGTTGATTATGGCATTTAGATCTTCTGTGTCTTTATTGAGCTTCTTTCTGGATGTTCTGTCCTTCACCAAAAGTGGTGTGTTGAAGTTTCCTACTATAATTTTGGTGCTGTCTCAGTTTTCAATGCTGTTAGAGTTTGTTTTACGTATCTTGCAGCCCTGTCACTGGGTACATAAATTTTTAATATGCTTATATCCTCCTGGTGTATCATCCCTTTAGTCATTATATAAAGTCTATTTTATCAGAAATTGATATTCCCACTCCTGCTCTTTTTTGATTGTTGTTTTTTCCATCCTTTGAGTTTTTGTTTCTTTGTATCTCTAAGTCTAAGGTGTGTCTGTTGTAGGCAGTGTATAGACAGATCGTGTTTTTTATCCATTCTGCCACTCTCTGTCTCTTTACTGGTGCATTAGTCCATTTACATTTGGTGTAATTATGAAGAGGTATGAGCTTAGTGCTGTTATTTTGATGTCTTTTTTTGTGTGTTGTTCACAGTTTCTTTGTCCCACTTAATTTTTTGTGCTGAGTAGTTTTTCTTTGTATGTTGTCTTTTCCGCTTATTCGTTGTTGTTAATTTTGTTTCTGCTGAGTCTCTATGTTTTCTTTTATTTTGATGAGTAGGATTGTTAGTCTGCTTTGTGGTTACCTTTATATTTACCTCTATTTTTCTAAGTTTAAACCTAGCTTTTATTTCTATATATCACTTTGTCATCCTTTCCATATGAAAGGTCTATGGTTACATTTCTTAGTCCCTCTTTGTTGTTTTGATGTTGTCTTCTTTTACATAATGACCTCACTTTTTCCCTGTTCTGAGTGTTTTTTTATCTTGATTTATTTTTGTGATTTCTCTGTCTGGGTTGACATCTGGTTGCTCTGTCCTGTGTTCCAGTCTTGAGTTGATATCTGATATTTTTCATTTTCTAATCAGAGAACTCTCTTTAGTATTTCTTGTAGTTTTGGTTTGGCTTTTATGAATTCCCTAAACTTCTGTTTATCTGGAAATGTCCTAATTTTACCTTCATATTTGAAAGACAGTTTTGCTGGGTATATGATTCTTGGCAGGCAATTTTTTTCATTCAATGCTTTAAATATGTCATCCCATTGCCTTTTTGCCTGCTTGGTTTCTGCTGAGCAGTTTGAGCTTGTTCTTATTGGCTCTCCTTTGTAGGTGACTTTTTGTTTATCTCTAGCTGCTCTTAAAATTCTCTCTTTATCCTTGGTTTTGGCAAGTTTGATTATAATATGTCTTGGTGGCTTTCTTTTGAGATCTACCGTATGTGGAGTTCGATAAGCATCTTAGATAGATATCTTTTCATCTTTCACGATATCAGGAAAGTTTTCTGCCAACAAACCTTCAAGAATTCTCTCTGTATTTTCTGTTATTCCTCTCTGTTCTGGTACTTCAAACACTCACAGGTTATTTTTCTTGATAGAGTCCCACATGATTCTTACGGTTTCTTCTTTTTTAAAATATTATTTTATTTTATTTTTCTTCAAATATATTGGTGCTAAGTACTTTATCTTCAATCTCACTAACTCTGCTTTCCAATTCCTCAATGCTGCTCCTTTGACTTTCTATTGAGTTGTCTAATTCTGTAATTTTATTGTTAATCTTCTGCTGAACTTCTGATTGTTTTCTCTCTATGGATTCTTGCAGCTTCTTAAAGTTTTCATTATGTTATTGGATAACCTTTTCAATTTCTTCAACTGCTTTATCTGTGTGTTGTTTGGCTTGTTCAGTGTTTTGCCTGATCTCCTTCCTGATGTTGTTCCTTATGTCTTAAAGAATTCTGTATATTAATCTTTTGTACTGTGCATCTGGTAATTCCAGGAAGGCACCTTCATCCAGAAGATCCCTTGATTTTTTGTTTTGAGAACTTGTTGAAGTAATCATGGTCTGCTTCTTTATGTGATTTGATATTGACTGTTGTCTCTGAGCCATTTATAAGTTATTGTATTAGTTTATTTTATGTTTTCTTACTGTATCCTAGCTTCTTGCTTTGTTTACTTTTGATGTGCCCAAATAGATTGCTTGAGTGAGCTAGTTTGATTATTTCTAACTTTGAAACTCTAACATCCTATCACCAGATGGCTAGAGCTGTTATCAGATATATCAACCTAGAAGTCCAGTCACTTTTCTTGTATGGATTCATCTTATGTGTCCAGGTGGTTGGTCATCAAGTGTGTGGTACTGGCTCTGTCCTACAGTCTTAGAGGGGCAGGGGTGATTTGTGTAGGTACCAGTTTCTGGTTGCAGCAGAGGGTCACGCTCTTAACAAAGCAGGGGGCTGACAACTGCTTCTCGAGTATCTGTGAGGAAAGTGCATACCTGTTCCCTAGAGTGCACAGGTGGGTGGGTTCTGCAGATGGGCCATGGGTACCCAATGCTTTTGTTTGTAAGGCCTGGGAGGTACCAGTTATCCTTGGACCCCTGTCTTGGGTGGCTGTGTTACATGGGTGGAGCCACCAGTCCTTATGCCCCTGATGTGGATAGGTGAGGACTGTGTTTAATAGGCAAAGTAGTGTCAAATATCAAAAACCCACCTCTCCATCACACAGCTGAAACAGTTGTAGTCTGCCAACAAGGGCTTATTCTCCTGAAATAGGCCTGCACAGGTCCATGTAGGTGGGAAAGTTATTCAAAGCCTATGGACCATTTATGCCTGGCCAGTAGCCACTTCTGTCCTGAGCTCCCCAGGTTAGTGGAGTTGGCAGATTATCTTTTCTCCAAATTGTGAATTTATTCCTTCTCCAAGGCCAGGAGAATGGCTCAGTGTGCTCAGCAGAACATATCTCATGCCCAGGGAAATCAACAGCCATTGAAGCTGGCTTGGGGGCTGGGGGCATGGTAAAATATACACAAGTACTTAGCTTTTGCCGGGAGCGGCATTCTTCTCTGGTTCTGGAGGTATGAGTAGGCTGTGTGGCTGACTGTCTCTTCCCTGAAGAAAGTGTGGCTGGAATGCTACTGCCAGCACACCACAGTCAGTCCCCGGAGTGGTGCCTGAGGCTTCCTGGTGATTCAGGTCAGGCATTTCCTCTCCACTTCTGAAACAGTTCTCCCTCCCCCTGCTGCTCAGTCCATTTTCTGACTTTGCCTTTGATGGTCAGGGCTCCTAGCTTGTCATAAGTATAATCGATTCACTTGTTTTTTGTGGTCTTTGCTGTAAGAGGGATCACTGGAAGCATCTGACTACTCTACCACCTTGGCCCTGCCTCCCTCTTCCATAATGATCTTTATCCCTCATAGTTATTGGTGACAAACCTGGTTATTCTAGCCAATGTAAAGAGGGAAATCTGGCAAATTACATAATTGACTTTTTCTGTAAATTTAAGATCAATTTAAAATCTTAGGAAATACACAAATATAATTAATCCTAAAATCAGAAATGAATTTCTTCTGAAGGTTCTCATAAAGAGGACAATGCATAACAAACTTGACGGCATAGTTATCAACATACTTTTAGAATGTTTTGGAATAAGTCTCTATAAATTCTTATAATACTACATTAAAGCAAAAGTCAATATTCTGGAACTAATCCAATGTCCGTGTCTCAGCTCTCCACATATTTAGCTTAATCTAGGAGTGTATTTTTCCTTACTCGTCTGTCAGTTTATTGCACTGTAGGGGCTTATATGTCACCATGATGCCAGAAGCTATGCCACTGATATTCAAATATCAGCAGGGACACCCAAGGTGGGCAGGTTTCAGTGAAGTTCAATCTAGGAAAATTGGAAGCTGTCAAAAATATAATGAAACTTATAAATATCAATATCCTAGGCATTAGTGTGCTGGAATAGACTGGTATTGGCCATTTTAAATGAGACAATCACATGGTCTTCTATGCTAGGAATGACAAATTGAACAGGTATGATGCTGCACTCATTATCAAAAGGAGTATTTCAAGATCTGTCCTGAAGTACAACAATGTCAGTGATAGGATAATATCAATACACTTAAAAGAAAGAACAGTTAATACAATTCAACTTTTATTCAAATTCATTTACCAACCACTAAAGCCAAAGATGGAGAAATTGAAGATTTTTACCAATTTCTGCAGTCTGAAATTGATCAATCATGGAATCAAAATTCATTGATGATTACTGGTGGTTGGAATGTCAAAATTGGAAACAAATAAGTATTGGCAGTTGGAAAAAATGGCCTTGGTGGTAGAAATGATACCAGAGATCAAACGTTAGAACTTTGCAAGACCAGCAACTTCTTCATTGCACATAAGAATAAATGGAGACTACACACATAGACCTTACCAGATGGAATACACAGGAATTAAATCAATTAGACCTGTGGAAAGAAATGATGGAAAAGCTCAATATCATCAGTCAGAACAAGACCAGGACTGATTACAGAAAAAATTATCAATTTCTCACATGTAAGTTCAAATTGAAGCTGAAAAAAATTAAAATAAGTCCACTTGAGACAAGCTAGTACCTTGAGTATACCCCACCTGAATTTAGAGACCATCTCAAGAATAGATTTGTCTCACTGAATCCTGACCAAAGACCAGATAAGTTGTGTTATGACAGTAAGACATCTTACATGAAGAAAGCAAGAGGTCATTAAAAAAAATATAGGAGAGAAAAAAAAGGCCAAAATGGATGTCAGAAGAGACTCTGAAACTTCCTCTTGAATGCAGAGTAGCTAAAGATATTGGAAGAAATGATGAAGTAAAAGAACTGAACAGAAGATTTCAAAAGGCATCTAGAGAAGACAAAGTAAAGTATTATGATGACACGTGAAAAGACCTGGAGTTAGAAAACCAAAATGAAAAAACATGCTTGGCATTTCTGAAGCAGAAAAAACTGAAGAAAAAATTCAAGCATAGAATTGCAGTTTTGAAGGATTTTACTGGGAAAATACTGAATGCAGCAATCACCAAAAGAAGTTGGAAGAAATATACAGAGTAACAGTTTCAAAAAGAATTGGTTGACATTCAGTAATTTCAGAAGTTAGCATATGATCAAGAACTGATGGTACTGAAGGAAGAAGTTCAAGCTGCACTGAAGATACTGGCAAAAAACAAGGCTTCAGGTATTGACAGAATAGCAATTAAGATGTTTCAACAAACGGATGCAAGCACTAGAGGTGCTCACTTGTCTATGCCAAGATATTTGGAAGACAGCTACCTGGCTAACCAATTGGAAGAGATACATATTTATGCCTATCCCCAAGAAAGGTGATACAAAAGAATGCAGAAATTATCAAACAATATCATTAATATCACACAAAGGTAAAATTTTGCTGATGTTGATTCAAAAACAACTGCAGCACTACATCGACAGGGAGAAGCCAGAAATTCAAGCCTGATTCAGAAGAGGACATGTGATGAGGGATATCGTTGCTGATGTCAGGTAGATCTTGGCTGAAAGCAGAGAATATCAGAAATTTGTTCATCTGTGTTTTACTGACTATGCAAAGGCATTCGACTGTGTCAGTCATAGCAAATTATGGATAACATTGCCAGGAATGGGAATTCCAGAACACTTAATTATGCTCATGAGAAACCTATACATAGACCAAGAGGCAGTTGTTCAGACAGAACAATGGGATACTGGGTGGTTTAAAGCCAAGAAAGGTGTGTGTCAGCATTTTACCCTTTCACCATACTTATTCAGTCTGCATGTTGAGCAAATAATCTGAGAAGGTGGAATATATGAAAAAGAATGAGGCATCAAGATTGGAAGAAGACTCATTAACAACCTGTGATATGCAGATGACACATCCTTGCCATAAGTGAAGAGGACTTGAAGCACTTAGTGATGAAGATCAAGGACTACAGCCTTTACTGTGGGTTAAACCTCAGCATAAGGAAAACAAAAATCCTCACAACTGGACAAATGAGCAATATCATGGTAAATGGAAAAAAGCTTGAAGTTGTCAAGGATTTCATTTTACTTGGATACACAATCAATGCCCACCGAACAGCAGTCAAGAAAATGAACAAGGGGGGACCTCATACCGCCAAGAAAGCAGTGCTGGGAGCAGAGGGCTTCTTTTGGAGTCAGAGTCCCTAAGTGGAGAAGCTCCTAGTCTGGGGGAAGATTGATGAGAAGGCTGACAGAGAGAAAGCCTTCCCCTGGAGCTGACACTCTAAATTTGAACTTTTAGCCTACTTTACTGTGAAGAAATAAATTTATTTGCTAAAGCCTTCCACTTGTGGTATTTCTGTTAAAGCACCATTACATGACTAAGACAGAATTTGGTACCGAGAGTGGGGTGCTGTTCTAACAGATACCAAAAATGTGGAAGCCGTTTTGAAACTGTGAATGGATAGAGAAGTGGCAGCAGCAGAGGACCAGAAGCAACAGAGAACCAGTAGCAGCAGAGAAGCTGCAGCAGCACAGAAGTGGCAGCAGCAGAGCCAGAAGACCAGCACCAGACAGTGCTGGAGCTGACCTATGGAGCCTGATCTAAGGAGGGAGAGAGCTGAGTGTCTATGTGCAGGAGGCTTCCTGGTGGAGCAGGGTGCACCAGGCACTTGTTGGTGAAGCTGGAGAGCTTTGGAACACTTGCCCAAACAGGGCAGATGTGGGTATGAGGCCCGAGGAGCCAAGAGGCCAAGAAACCAGGAAGCAGAAGCTGAAGAGTCAAGGAACACAGGAAGCTGAGCTGCCTCAGTCTCAAAAGGTATGGCCTTGAACTCTGGGGTTTCAAAGTGTGAGCCAAGGCCTCTGGTGTTTCTAAGGGTGAAGTTGCCACTCAGATGGACTAGGAGAATGGTGCACCTAAAGCTGAGGGAGCAGAATTGCTGCCCCAGTGGGCCTGGAAGATGGAGCTGAAGCCCAGGGCTGAGAGGCCTCCATTCAGAATCTGGAGAGTGTGGCCAATACCTAGAGTCTGGAGGGCAAGGCCATTACGTGAATGGTCTCAGAGAACAGAGAATTGTTTTCCAGGCTTGAGAGCTAATATAATGTGTTCTGCTGACTTGGTTGGTGCCCGTTACCCCTTCTTTCCCTCCAATTTCTCTCATTTGTAATGGAAATGTCTAGCTGGTGCCTGTTCTGCCATTGTACCTTTGGAAGCAGATAACTTGTATTCTAGATTTCACAGATGAAGAAAAATTTTTGGATTTTGGACTTGAAGTTAAGACTTTGGCTATGATATGATGAGGTGAATATGTTTTACATGTTGCAATGGTGTGATTTTCTGGGAGCCAAAGGGTAGACTCTCATGGGTTGAATTATGTCCCCCCAAAAATATGTGTATCAGTTTTGCTGGGCTGTAATTCCTGGTATTGTGTGATTTTCTTATATGTTGTAAATCCTGCCTCTATCATGTTAATGAGGGACGATGGGTGGCAGTTGTGTTAGTGAGGCAGAACTCAATCTAAGAGATTGGATTGTGTCTTGAGGCAATTTCTTGAGATATAAAAGAGAGAAGACAGCAGAGAAACAGAGGTATCTCATATCACCAAGAAAGCAGTGCCGGTAGCAGAGTGTGTCCTTTGGACCTGAGGTCCCTGCGAGGAGAATCTCCTGGTCTGGGGGACGATTGATGGGAAGGCTGACAGAGAGAGAAAGATTTCCCCTGGAGCTGACACCCTGAATTTGGACTTTTAGCCTACTTTACTGTGAAGAAATAAATTTCTCTTTTTTAAAGCCAAAAAAAAAGAAAAGAAAACGAATGACATATTTATTGGGCAAATCTGCTCTAAAAGACCTCTTTAAAATATTAAAAAGCAAAGATGTCACTTAAAGACTGAAGTGGGCCTGAACCAAACTATGTTTTTTTCATTCACCTCATGCATGTATAAGCTGGAGAATAAATAAGGAAGACGAAAGAAGAATTGATACCATTGAACTATGATGTTGACAAAGAATATTGAATATATCATGGACTTCCAAAAGAAGGAACAAATCTCTCTTAGAAGAAGTATAGCCAGAAATCTCTTTAGAGGCAAAGATGACAAGACTTCATCTCACATACTTTGGACATTTTATCAGGAGGGACCAGTCCCTGGAGAAGAACATCATGCTTGGTAAAATAGAGGGTCAGTGTTTCATTCTATTGTATATAAAATTGCTGTAAGTTGGGACCTAGTTGACAGCGCCTAACAACAACAACAACAGGACTATATTTTAGACTACACCTCCTGGAAACAATCCACCCGTAAGTATTGGTCTTCTCAGCCTATTTACGTCTTCAGAGATAGTTGACAATGAATAGAGTGTACTGACGATCTGTAAGTTTATCCTTCTATTCACTAGTAATAAACGAATTAGAAGATTTTTGTTTTGAGTTGTCAAGTTTATTCACAGCCTGATATTTTGCTTACTGAGTTTCTTAACTGTTCGAATCCATCAGGTGCTCCTTGGAAACTCCATGGGGCAGCTCTACCCTGTCCTATAGGGTCGCTATGAGTCAGAATCGACTCGACGGCACAGGGTTAGTTTCTTAAGGAGCTTTATAAAGTTGAGAAGTAAACAAACTGATGATTAGCCTATGGGGAGGATGGGGTTAGCAGAATCATACCTTTATAAATAGCTACCCAAGACAAGAGTCGTCAGCTAAGTCATAACCCTTTTATTTGTAAAATAAAATTTCAGGTGTAATCTCCTACTCTGCATGTTGTTAATGAGTATTAGCAATTATACAAAATGGGGCCACAGTGAATGATTTTTAATGAAATACTCAATTCAAGGCACTTGCTCCCAACATTTTATGTTTTTTTAATGGAAAAAGGCATACAACCAAGAATAGATATATTCAGTATGCTTCTAGGTATTGCTAGAGTTAATAGGGTGTTGAATAGTTAAAATATATATATTAAAAAAAAAAAAAAAACCTTGGAAACTCTATGGGGCAGTTCTACTCCATCCTATAGGGTCGCTATGAGTCGGAATTGACTCGAGGGCACTGTTTTTTTTTATATATATATATTATTATGATTTGTATCTTTCCTTCTGATTGTGTGCTCTTGCAATTACTCTCTTTTCCACAACTGACAAAAGTTACAGAAGGTGATAAAGCATATGTGAAATGTCAGTTTAGTTTGGTTAATCCCAATTTATACTGATAAAAAACGATATAGATTTGCATGTTAGGATTATAAAATAAAATAAAAAAAACCCAAACCTGTTTTCGATTTAATTCCGACTCATATAGACCCTATGAGGATTATAAGATAGAATAGCACAAAATTGACTGAAAGTCTAGAAAATTTGGGTGAGTAAATTGTTTTTCACTCTGAATGTAGAAAGGTAATGGTAGAGGAGTCATGGAAATATTTGGTAGTCTGTCAGACTTCAAAGGGATGATATAGTTACTCATAAAAATTCCTCCGGATATATCTGCTAGGCTGCTGTCCTTCTGGTCCTCTCAGTCACCAATTCCTAACATGATAGTTATTTTACCTTACAGAAATATGCAGTCCATACCAGCACTAGTTATCTTCATGTTGGCCAGACTCAAGGCCAGCCCAAATGTGTCAAAGTAGAAGTGTGCTCCATAGGGTTTTCAACGGCTGATTTTTCAGAAGTAGATCACGAGGCCTTACTTCTCAGCCACATTTGGGTGTATGTGACCCTCCAACCTTTTGGTTAACAGCTGAATATGTTAACTCTTTGCCCCCACTCAGGGATTCCAAACAGTCCATAGACTCTTTTAATTTCTATCAGTAACCTCCTGTATTAACTTCCATCATGTCCCAGCTTAGATATAATGTTCTGACACTTCAAATATGTTTCTGCCAGTATCCTCAATTCCCTTGCTTTACTGTCCTACCTGCAGCTGGACAACTGCTTACCTGTTCTATGTCTTTACACTGCTGGAGAAATTCATAAAATTGTGCTCAAATGTTCCTTTGTGTTGCCTTTGTCAGGCCTCTCCAGTACTCCAGAGCAGTTTTTAGGAATCACCACTCTTCAGAAATCTCTGACTCCTTCATATATCTTTGGCTCTCAGAGGCTATTTTTACCTAACTGAGAAAATAGAAGAAATAAGACAAAACAGACTTGAAATTCCTAACACCAGACTTATTTGCTTGTGCACTGTCTTTATCTCTTGTTGTTTCCTCTCCATCTGGGACCTTTCCATTCAGTTCGGCATCCCAAGTTTGTCCATCATGGCCCTAGATCCCCTGTCTCTCAGCTTTTTTTTTTTCTTTTTAATATTTAGATAAACTCAACTCCCTAAAAAAAAAAAGAAGAAAAGGGCAAAAACAAGGCCGCAATTGTAATTGTGCCTTTCCTAAAGGGTGATAAAACCTTATAAGCCTCCTTCAATCCCATTCTTTCCTTCATTTACTTCCCTCACTTTCTCTGTCTAATGACAGCTAACATCTGGATAAAACTGCTCATTTCAGTGTTTCAGCTATCTCACTTTATATTCACCCCGAGCCCATTATGATTCAGCTTCTGCCTTCAGCACTCTACTGAACATAGCTCTCAAACTATAATCACCCAAGATTTTATGCGGCCAAACCCAAAAGCCCTATTTAGTTCTTGTCTTTCTTGACCTTTCAACATCATTCAACACTGTTGATCATTTTCTTCTTCCATAAAATTATCTTCCCTTAAACTCTATGAAAATTTTATGTCTCCTGAATTTCATCCTACTGCTCTGTCTGCTTTTCTCAGTTTCCTTTGTAGTTCCTCTACTACTTTCACTCCAAAAATATTGATGGTCCTCAGAGATCTGTCCTAAGTTTTCTCTCTTCAATTTGTATTCTTCCACAGCTTTAGTAAACACTTATTTGCTGATGATGGGCAAGTCTATAGCTCAAGATAGACCTATCCCCTTAACTCTAGTTCCATATAGCTAAATTGTCTAATTATTGTCTAAACAACATCTCTACTTGGGTGTATCACTGTAAGTTTAAACTCAGTATGGTACGAATTAACTTATTCTCTTCCTTCCTCAGAGAACTAACTCTCCACATTCTTTTTTTCCTGAAATGCCCGTATCAGAAACCTGAAACATTCTTGACTCTAGCTTCTCACTCTTTCCCAGTCCAATAACCAATTCTTTTTTTTGTTGTTTTATCTCTTAAGCATATGCTGACTCCATCCACTTCTCCCTGATCCAATTGCCAGCTACTCTTCTAGTTGCCTCACCTTAGTCTGATAAATTACTGTTTTCATGAGTGTGTCTCCTCTCCTCTTCTTTAAAATCAGTTATCCAATATTAAAACACACAAGGCTAATGTAACTTATGTGCATGCCTACATCAAAGATATGTGCAATTTAATAAGGGACAAAAGTCTAAAGCAGGAAATATGTAGTTTTTTTGAAAGATGCTATAATAAAAAAAAGAAACACTTGAACAAAATTATTTTCATTTTGCATATTCGCTTCCTCTCTTTCTGCCTGTCCACATGTGTTTATATGGTTGTAATCAATGGATATACCATTTGCCTTCTAGTTTTAACTCTTAAAGTTTTGTATTTTTAGCTCATCTTCATAACGGTGTCTAAAAACCAGAAACTTTTGTATGTACATACTCTCCCACTTTTATATATTTAGTTACTTTTTGGTTATTATATCTAACACTGTAATTAACATCTTTTTCTGTTTAATCATATTTTTCTTGTATGGCATTCCATTTTTTCAACAAATATTCACCTAACATTTGTACTAAGCTTCTAAACTAAAATTTTCTTCTTTGCAAAACAGACTTTGCAGGTTCACAATTGTATTTTAAGGAGTACATCAGAAAACATATAAAATGCCTAATATTGAGTAGTTCCTTTCTAAATGTTATTTCCCTTTCCTTGCAAGTTAGAATGATTAATGGAATAATCCATTGTTAGCTTCCTTATGGGAGGAAGAGGTTGAGAATTAGGGCAGTTCTTTTCTGAGAAAATATTGCACTGCTCTCAGATGAGGTGTTATTTGCCCTGTAAATGATGACTTGTTGCTTTAGCATTTCTGTAGGGGAGAGGAGGTCTTGCTTTCTCTCAGTAGTCCTTATCAATCCCCAGGCCCAGGTGACAGAATGCTGCTGTACATAAATACTGCAGAGTGGGTGTTGCTCTATTATTTACTTCTTCTAAAGAAAAGCATTGATCAAATCCAGCAATCTGTACTGGTGATTTATTATTCCATTTTATTCTTATACAAGAGGATTAATGATTGAGGTAAAACTTAGTTAGACTATTGGAGAAGTAAATATATATGGTACTTAGTTATTTGATTACACCAAAGGTATGTTAAACCTTTAATGTTACATTGGGTTTTAGACACTTTTGAACAGATAGTTCCAAATTACCCAAGGTGTTTTGAACTACGAGTCTTTTCTATTGATTTTTTATTTGCTTGTAATTAAGTTATAGTTTTCTGAGCTCCTAAAGTCACTGTCATATTAAAGCTTATACGTAAGTCATGTTGTTGGAATGAATGTTAGGCATAAGCACTCTGGAACTCTGATATTCTGAAAAGAAAGAACTGTTCCCATATAAGGAAATGGAAAGAGGATTAGAGAAATCTCACTTTACCCTGTACCTCCAGAGCTCACTTCAGGAAAACCAAAACCTATAAGGAAAGGGTAAAACAAAAACCTCCCATCCTTTAAGCTTTATTTTTTTCTCAGAAGTCAGTGAGTCTACACTTTGTCTTGCTATTTTAGACATGGTACCTAAAGTATTTGGGAGTGGGATGCCAAATGCTAACAAAGCTTATTGCTACTCCTACATCTACTCCCTGCTCTCAGAGTTGCTTAAGTACAACATTTTGCATCATATACATCAATCACATACTTTCTGGTTTCTCTTCTTTCTTTGTCTATTTTAAACTTAATGGTCACTCTTTTGAACTACTCTCCCACCAACATCTTCAATTCTCTTGCCCTATTAACTTTACTTCTAACTCAGTCAGAAAAATATTGCCTGGATCAGTGCTATAATCCACGTCCTCTATTCCTACACCTGAAGATTTTTCAGCTCAGCTGTTACAGAAAATAATATTGCAGCATTTTGCATACTGTAGTTAGATGCCACTGACTCAGTTCTGACTCATAGCAACCCTATGCACAACAGAATAAAATACTGCTGGGTCCTGTGCCACCCTCACAATCGTTGCTATGTTTGAGCTCATTGTTGCAGCCACTGTGTCAATCAGTCTCATTAATGGTCTTCCTCTTTTTTGCTGACCTTCTACTTTATTAAGCATGATGCCCTTCTCCAGGGACTGGTCCCTCCTGATAACATGTCCAAAGTATGGGAGACAAAATCTTGCCATCCCCCCATCCCCACTTCCAAGAAACTTCCTGGCTATACTTCTTCGAAGACGGACTTGTTTATTCTTCTGGCAGTCCATGGTATAGTAAATATTCTTTGCCAGCACTATAATTCAAAGGCATTAATTCTTCTTTGGTTTTCCTTATTTGTTGTCCAGCTTTCACATGCATATGAGGTGATTGAAAATACTAACTAAGGCTTGGGCCGAGTACACCTTAGTCCTCAAAGTGAAATCTTTGATTTTAAACATTATAAAGAGATCTTTTGCACCAGATTTGCCCAATGCAATAGATCATTTGATTTCTTGACTGTTGCTTCCATAGATGTTGATTGTAGATTCAAGAAAAATGAAATCCTTCATGACTTCAATATTTTCTCCATTTATCATGATGTTGCTTATAGTTGTGAGGATTTTTGTTTTCTTTATGTTGAAGTGTAGTCCCTACTGAAGGCTGTAGTCTTGGATCTTCATCAGTAAGTGCTTCAAGTCCTCTTTGCTTTTAGCAAACAAGTTTATGTCATCTGCATCTTGCAAGTTGTTAATGAGTTTTCCACCAATCCTGATGCTATGTTCTTCTTCATATAGTCCACCTTCTTCTATTATTTGCTCACCATACAGAAAGAATAAGTGTGGTGAAAGGATACAACCCTGATGCATATTTCCTGATTTTAAATCACACAGGGGTCCCTACTGTGGGAGGCTTGCATGTTGCTGTGATGATGGAAGCTATGCCACTGGCTTTCAAATACCAGGAGTGTTGCCAATGGTGGACAGATTTCAGCTGAGTTTCCAGACTAAGGCAGACTAGGAATAAGGATCAGACAGTCTAGTTCTAAAAACAAAATTATCCAGTGCAAACCGTATGAATAGAAGCAGAGGATTGTCTGATATAGTGCCAGAAGAAGAGCCCATCCTGTTGGAAGTCACTCAAAAGACAACTGGGGAAGAGCTGCCTCCTCAAAGTAGAGTCAACCTTAATGACATGAATGGAATCAAGCTTTGAGAACCTTCATTTGCTGATGTGGCATGACTCAAAATGAGAAAAAAAAGCTACGAACATTCATTAATAATCAGACCATGGAATGTACGAAGTATGGATCTAGAAAAATTGCAAGTTGTCAGAAATGAAATGAGATACTTGTGGATAGATACTCTGAGAATTAGAGAGCTGAAATGGACTAGTATTGGCCATTTTGAGTCAGACAATCATACGGTCTACTACGCTGGGAATGACAGCTTGAAGAGGGATGGCATTGAATTCATCCTCAAAAAGAACATTTCAAGATCTATCCTGAAGTACAATGCTGTCAGTGATAGGATAATATCCATACGCCTACAACAAAGACCAGTTAATACTACTATTATTCAAATTTACACACCAACCACTAAGGCCAAAGACAAAGCAATTGAAGATTTTTGTGAACTTCTGCAGCCTGAAATTGATCAAATGTGCAATCAAGAAGCACTGATAATTAGTGGTGATTGGAATGCAAAAACTGGAAAGAAAGATCAGTAGCTGAAAAATATGGCTTTGGTGATAGAAATGTTGCCAGAAATCACATGATAGAATTTTGCAAGACCAATGGCTTCTCCATTACAAATATGCTTTTTCAAAAACATAAGTGGCAACTATACGTATGGTGAGGACCAGGTAGAATGCACAGGAATCAAATTGACTATATCTGTGCAAAGAGGCAATGGAAAAGCTCAATATCATCAGTTAGAACAAGGCTAGAGGTCAACTACAGAACAGAGCACCAATTGCTCATATGCAAGTTCAAGTTGAAATTGAAGAAAATTAGAACAAATCCACTAGATCCAAAGTACCATCTTGAGTACATCACACCTGAATAGAGAGACCATCTCAAGAATAGACAAATCTTGAACACTAATGAACAAAAACCAGATGAGTTGTGGAATGACATTAAGGACACCATACATAGAGAAAACAAAAAGTCATTAAAAAGACAGGAAAGAAAGAAAAGACCAAAACGATTATCAGAAGAGACTACGAAACTTGATCTTGAATGTCCAGTAGCTAAAGCGAAAGGAGAAATGATGGGGTAAAAGAGCTGAATGGAAAATTTCAAAGGGTGGCTCGAGAAGACAAAGTAAAAAACTGTAATGACTTGTGCAAAGAGCTGGAGATAGAAAACCAAAAGGGAAGAATATGCTTGGCATTTCTTAAGCTAAAAGAACTGAAGAGAAAATTCAAGCCTGGAGTTGCACTATTGGATTCTATAAGGAAAATATTAAACAATGCAGGAAGCATCAAAAGAAGATGGAAAGAATACACAGAGACACTCTACCAAAAAGAATTGGTTGATTTTCAACCATTTCAGGAGTTAACATATGATCAAGAACCAATGGTATTGAAGGAAGAAGTCCAGGCTGCACTGAAGGCATTGGCAAAAAACAAGGCTCCATAAATTGACAGAATATCAATAGAAATGTTTCAACAAATGGATGCAATGCTGGAAGTGCCCACTCATCTAAGCCAAGAAATTTGAAAGACAGCTACTTGGCCAACCAACTGGGAGAGATCCATATTTATGCCTATTCCAAAGAAAGATTATCCAACAGAATATGGACATTATTGAACTATATCATTAATATCACACACAAATAAAATATTGCTAAAAAAAAATTCTAAAGATCACTCAAAAGCAGCTGAAGCAGTATATCGACAAGGAAGTGCAAGAAAGTCAAGTTGGATTCAGAAGAGGATGCAGAACAAAGGATATCGTTGCTGATGTCAGATGGATCATGGCTGAAAGCAGAGAATACCAGAAAGATGTTTACCTGTGTTTTATTGACTATTCAGAGGCATTCTACTTTGTGGATAATAACATATTATGGATAACATTGCAAAGAATGGGAATTCCAGAACACTTAGTCATGCTCATGAGGAACCTATACATGGATCCAGTGGTGGACATTCAGAACAAGGGGACACTGTGTGGTTTAAAGTCAGGAAGGGTGTGTGTCAGGGTTTCATTCTTTGACAATTCTTATTCAATATGTATGCTGAACAAATAATCTGAGAAGTTGGACTATATGAAGAAGAAAGGGGCATCAGGGATAGAGGAAGACTACATTAACAACTTGTAATATGCATATGCACAACTTTGCTGAAAATGAAGAGGACTTGAGGTACTTATTGATGACAATCAAAGATCACAGCTTTCAGTATGGATTATGCCTCAACATGAAGACACCAAAAATCCTTACAACTGGGCCAATAAGTAACATTATAATAAATAAAGTGCTGAAGTTGTTGAGGATTTCCTTTAACTTGGATTCACAATCAACACCCATGGAAGAAGAGTTCAAGAAATCAAAAGACACATTGCATTGGACAAATCTGTTACAAAGCACCTCTTTAAAGTGTACAAAAGCAAAGATATCACCTTGAAAACTAAGGTGCACCTGACCCAAGCCATGGTGTTTTCAGTTGTCTCATATGTATGGAAAAGCTGAATGATGAGTAAGGAAGAACAAAGAAGAATTAGTGCCTTTGAATTATGGTGTTGGCAAAGAATATCGAATATACTATGGACTGCCAAAAGAAGGAACAAGTCGGTCTTGGAAGAAATACAACCAGAACGTTCCTTAGCAGTAAGGATGGTGAGACTGTGTCTCACATATTTTGGATATGTCATTAGGAAGGATCAGTCCTTGGAGAAAGACATCATGCTTGGAAAAGTAGAGGGTCAGGGAAGAAGACGAAGACTCTCGATGAGACGGAATGACACAGTGGCTGCAGCAATGGGCTCAAGCATAACAGTCGATGTGAGGATGTCGCTGGATCTGGCTGTGTTTTGTTCTGTTGTACACAGGGTCACTGTGAGTTGAAACCAACTCAATGGCACCTAACAACAACAACAACCATTTATTAACTGATACTCCCAAATGTATATTCCCTGGTAAAATGTCTTTCCCCTTTCTCCCCCAGTACTCAATCTCTGATCTTCAACACCTTTCTGCTTAGTGAACAACTCAACCTGTAGGAAACTCATCACCTTCTCTCTCAAACCCTTGGAGAAACCAGAATATGTGGTCATGGTGTATCCAACTCCTTAAATTATTCCTCTGTTGTTTAAGGCTCATAACATGGCATGCGTGGCCTAAGTTAATCTGCCTTCTATCTGCTCACTAGATAACCTAAAATCTATTATTCATATTTCTGGAGTACTTCTGGCTCCTTTTATTCATATATACTGCTTCCTGCCTCTTTTGTCTTAATGCTACTGCCTCTCTAGAATGTTGTCCACACATTTTTAGCCTGCCTTTATCTGTCCTTGAGTGGTGTAATTGGGTAAGCCTTCAATTGCTAGCTGAAAGGTTGGAGGTTCCAACTCACCCAAAGGTGTCTTGGAAGACAGTCTTAGCAATCTTCTTCTGAAAGGTTAAATCCTTGAAAACCCTATGGAGCAGTTCTGCTCTGTACACACGGGATTTCCATGTGTCAGAGCTGACCTGTCAGCAACTAAGAACAACGCATATTCCTAGAATTCTCTGATGACCCTCTTTTCTATTAGTTACACATTTCGGCTGAGTTATCTGTTATGGATTGAATCGTGTCCCCCCAAAAAAATGTGTCAACTTAGCTAGGCCATGATTCCCAGTACTATGTGATTGTCTACCATTTTGTCATCTGATGTGATTTTCTTATGTATTGTAAATCCTACCTCTATGATGTTAGTAAGGCACGATTAAAGGCAGTTTTGTTAATGAGGCAGGACTCAATCTACAAGATTAGGTAGTATCTTGAGTCAATCTCTTTTTGAGATATAAAAGAGAGAAGTGAGCAGAGATGGGGGACTTCATGCCACCAAGAATGAAGAACCAGGAGCAGAAGGTGTTCCTTGGACCCGGGGTCCCTGCACTGAGAAGCTCCTAGACCAGGGGAAGATTCATGACAAAGACCTTCCCCCAGAGCAAACAGAGAAAGCCTCCCCCTGGAGATGGCACCCTAAATTCTGATTTCTAGCCTCTTGAGAAAATAAATTTCTGTTTCTGAAAGCCATCTGCTTGTGGTATTTCTGTTACAGCAGCACTAGATAACTAATATCCCTCTCTTGTGTTCTCATAATACCCTGTGTATACGTTTACATAATACTTATGACATTGTTTTAAGGTCTTTTTTATATCAGGTGAATACACTGAGGACTTCAAACACAGGGCTATATCTCGTACAGCACTGTGTATTCCAAAGATCTCACTGTGCTTAGCAGATAGTGGACATAAATACATTTTTGAATATATGAATATATAAGTACTGTTACCAATACTAACTTCTGTTTGCAGAATGCTTCATTAGAGCAAGGCATTAGGGGACTATGTCTTTGAGTCCTTACTACAAACTTACAAGGCAGATGACATTATTCTCATACTCGGGAGGAAAGCGTGACCTGAAAATGTTAAGGAAGATTTTTCAAGGCTACGTAAGTATTATGTGGCAGAGCCAAGCTTTGAATCCATGTTTTCTGTCCATGTCAGCACCATTTCTTTGAATTCCTTAAGATGTGTGACCGACCTTCAGCCGTGAACCTCCTGATCAACATTCCAGTTTATGCCAGAAAGGGAGCTTCACTCTGATCCTAGGCTGCTTGTCTGATGTCCTGACTTCATGTATATTGGATGTTGTGGGACTAGGCTGCTAGTAACTGCTGTGTTTCTGTCTGCTACTGCATTAAAACCAGTTGATGGTGCCTCCCAGCACACTGCTGTCTGCTGGGACCCAGCCTAAGTCCCTCAAGCACAGCTAGGTGGTTGATAGTTTGCTGATTTCACTCTTAGAGGCCAGATTTCAATTTGGATCGGTTTCCAAGATTTGGTTCAGTAAAAACCTTCCTTATTCTCCATTCCTACTAGCTCATGAAGCTGAGCTCCCAGTGGGCTTGAATATACTGCAATTGTGACAGAGTTAATTCTAATTGATGAGGAGGACAAATACAGTTTAGAATGCAAGATGATAAAATTCCATACCACAGTATATAAGACTGCTAAGGGGAACATAGAGAAACAAGCTTTGGATTTGGCTACTGAGAGGGTGATAGGGATGTTTTCAAAGTGATTTTTGAGCTAGGTCTATTTTCATAAGTGCAGGAACTTTTCAGGAAAATTCTAATTATGCTAAATGTGTTATATTTTCTTTAAAAAATAAGCTGAATGAATTAATTGCTATATTGTCATTTTTCTTAAAAATAAAACTTTCTTAAGACTGTAATTATTTATCATTCATTTATAATGTCAAAGAATAGTTAATGGGGTAAACATAGTGTTGTCATCATTGAACAACTCCAGGGGCATCGTCGACATTCTATTGCATTTGATCTTGTTGATCACTACCATCTTTGTAGTGCTAATATTATTTACACTGAATTACAGGAATAGCACTCCTTGAAATTGAAAGCAACCAATAAACACATTTATGGAGCACTGGGTATATACCCAATCCTGGGTTAGGTCCCCTGTGTTTTTGAAGATACAAGAACAAGCATTAGACCTGCTTTCCTGAAGTCAAGGATTTTAAACCAAGGTCACAGGGGAAAAAAAAAAAAGCTCACACATGTGTCTGACAAAGAGCAATGCACAGCATTATGTAAATAGGTGCTAAATTGTTAGGCATAATGAAAATTGCTAGAAGGCAGAAGTCAGTGTAAGCTAGAATATTCTGGAAAATCTTTTGAGAAGAGAGAAGGGTGTGAACACTCAGGGAAAAGAGATGAGTAATTCAGCACCAACTAAAAACACACGAATAATACTGAAACCTGGAGAGGCGTTCAGGAATTCTCTCAAATTTCATTTGCTTGTGGTCAGCAGAAGATGCCGAAAAATGATTTCTGCAGTAACCAGGGCTAGGGAAATCAGTGTCTCATTTGCTTGCTTTTATTATTTTTTTCCTTTCACCATTTAATACCTTACTGCCTCATAAATAGTATTCAAGATTTGATAAATAACCATCACCCATGGGCATGAGGCAAACCAAGTAAACATTCATGAGGAGCAGCTAGTTTCTTTCTTCCTGGCCTTGATTTTATTTACTCAATTAATTATTTAATCTTAACAAGGAACGTAGCCTCCCTGTGCTGTCTTCATCCCTTTGAAGCAATCAGCAGTGAAGGGAGGCAACGCAGTAAATAGACTCTGTGTGGAAGGATAAAAGAATCGCCGGGAACTGTTGTTTTAATAAGTACCATGAACATAACAGCAGCAGTTCAGTAATAATAATAAAAAACTAATTTATATTAAGCACGTCTTATGAAAGGTTATTATATGAGAATGACGACTGGTTGTTCTCCATCACAGGTAGGCGCAGAAAAAGATGATTTGGATTTAAATATTAGTAGACTCTATTATTCAAAAAGACAGTAATATTTTCCCAGGGAGACTTAAAAATAAACAAGAATGGTTATTCATCTGTCAAGAACATCTTTTAATTGAAGTCTGTGTGCAGCCAGGGGGATGGATTCAAAGATTATCTTGTAAAAAAAGATTATCACTAGTATTTTGGGGGGAAATAGAATACTAGAGAAGTTATTTCTAAAATAATATAATATTCTGTTTAGATAGTGCTTTACATTTTTAGTTTGTTTTCTTTGTGAGGTGCATGACTGACTCCCAGTATTTCCAGTGGATTAACTACGTTCTAAGTGATTTTTTTTTTTTTAAAGGGGACTTGCCAAGATCACATCATTAATTAATAACGGTGGACTGGTGGGGAATAATGGTGGAGAAGCTCAGAACTAGGTCTTTTAAAACTCTTTAAAGGATGAATTTTCTTTTGGAATTTTTTGGTGATGCCATGTTTATTCACTAATGGAATGACTGCTGAATAATTGTTTATTGGTAGTTTTTTATTATTGGAAAAAAATGAGATGCCAATTGCAAATGGTCCATATTGGTACCATTTTCCATGAAGTATATCATAAACACAGTATGTATCGGTACCATAGCCCAGGAAATGCATCACGGTTTCTGTTACACTTGAGCCCTAAAATATCTTACTCAATTTTGCAGTGAGTGCTTTATAAAAGAGGTTATCAGGGAGGTGACTAATACAAGCTGGCCATATTGGTCCCATGTTCCATGAAGCACATCACAAATGCAGTGTACATGTTCTGAGAACCACATCACACATATTGGTACTATTGGCCTAGGAGGTGTATCACAAAGTGTTTTCAACCCAAAAATGACACATTTACTTGAATATTTCCGAATGCCAGTAACGGTACCTTCCCGTGAACACGAAGGAAATAGTAAATGTGATTGAAAGCCTTATCTCACTGTACAGAAGCCAAAAGACACAAAAGTTTCACACAATCACTCCTCCTGGAAGCATCCCCTCATACGAATGAATCTCAGCACTCAAACGTGGCACGGACCAGCCTCCTTGTTTTTTAGGAAATTGTACCAGTACCTGCTACAGCACCAGAAGGTACTAAAGTGATTCAAATGCCTACCAGTAAACGCCAGGGACAGAAAATGTAACGGGGGTGTTTAACTTCCAGGGCTCATGAAAGGGTTAACGCCAAAGTCAATGCTGAAATTGCAGCCTTGCCACGAAGGATTCTTGAAGAATATTCTGTTTTTATTGTCCGTTGCCCTTGAGTTGGCTGCAACGCATGGCAGCCGCATGTGTAACAGAACGAGACATTGCCAGGTTCTGCACCATCCTCATAATTATTAGTATGTTTGAGCTCATTATTTATTGTAGCTATTATGTCAGTCCATTTTATGGAGAGTTTCCCTTGTTTTTCACTGACCCTGTACTTTACCAAACATGATGTCCTTTTCTAGTAACTGGGTGTTCTTGATTTGGTATTTCATTACCTCGCTTCCAAGGAGTATTCTGCTATACTTCTTCCAAGACTGATTTTTTCATTCTTCTGGCAGCTCACAATATATTGAATATTCTTTGCCAACACTGTAATTCAAAGGCATCAATTCTTTTTCTATCTTCCTTATTAATTGTCCAGTTTTCACATGCATGCGACGGAGTTAAAAAGGCTATGGCTTGGGTCAAGAGCACCTTAACCCTCAAAGTGACATCTTTGTTTTCAACACATTAAAGAGGTCTTTTGCATCAGATTTTCCTAATGCAACAATGGCCCTCAATTTATAAATGAAGAAATTGAAGCCAAGATAATTAAAATTACAAAAATGTTATAGGAATAGGATTTGAATCCTCTATTTTCCACAAAAATATGCCTTCCACTAGCTACAACTCTACTGATCTCTCATATATACGAAAAAGGCAGCATGATTAAGTGTTTATACATCCAGATGCCCTTTCCACACCCAATTATCATCAAGAATGCCAGACCCCACTGCCATTCTGCTGCTTTTTGTTCTTTACTGACAAAGGTGAAGTTTTAAAACCTAAGAATACGTAGTCCTGACTCCATCCCCTGCCTTGTAAAGATATAATATTGGTTGTGCTGATAGTCTCCCAGACTTTTGCTAATAGTTTTAATGAGGCCAGTGGAGACCTGGGGAGGGGGGAGGTGGTGGGAGGGACAACAAAAAGGCCCAAGTTGAGTGTGGAAGAAAATAATATTCAAAAGGCTGGAAGAAGGGGTGAGTAAAATCTTGAAGAGCTGAAATAAAAGAGGATCAAGCTGTTTTGCGAGCAGTGAATAGAAATGGAGAAGTGATAATTTTGTAAAGCGATTGCTATGACAAGTGAGATTCTGGGAGGAAAGATGTTTATAAGAGTTTTCTTGAAAGTTTTGCTGTGTTTGTGGATGTAATCTCTCACTCTTCTTCTCTATCCTTCGCCTTTACGAGGGAATTCAGTAAAATCCTGTGTTACTCTTCAGCGCTTTCGATGTCAGAATTGCATTTGGTGGTGAGGAGGTGAGTGCTTCAACAGCCACTTTTTTGAGATGGGTTTTTCGTGTGACTATTACGTTTATATCTTTAATCACTGAATCCCATGTTTATTGTTAACATTTTATTTCAATGAAATAATATTCAATTTTATAATCTTCTTTTTCCCCTTTGGGACCTGAAAGGGGTCATTGTTCCTAGATAGAAAAAAGGATTATTGACTGTCCTGTCTTATTTCTTTCCTAATCCAGTCAGTCTTTCTGTACTCTGTGAAATTTCTGATTTTACCACTTTATGTTTAAAAGCAATAAGTAGCTCTTAGCTACCTTCAGAATAATGTCTACACTCCCTCTTTGGCATATATGATCCATCATCATCTAGACACAAGCTAGCCAGTCATGTCTCCTAGTGGTGATGTGCTATGTGTGTCGTGTACACTGAACCACCTTAAGTTCCTCAAACACTCTGCTGTCCAGTCATGCCTATGGCTTTTGCACAGGTTTTTGTTTCTGTACTTCCTTCCTTTTGGCTTTGTATTTTGGCTGGGGGGAGGGTTCTTTTGACTATATCTTTCAAAATGTAGCTTCCCTATCATTTCTGTTGTCTTCTCTATATTTGTAAGGCACAGGAAATTAACCCAACCTTGTATAGTATAAGAATTTGGAGCACAGCTTCGTCGTGGAGCATACCACAGTATTGTACAGTGGTGGTTTCTGTACCTGCCACCTGGTGATTTTGAGGGCAAAGACCATGCCTTCTTCACGTTCGTTTACCTGGAACAATAAAACAATACCTAGCATAAAAAAAAAAAAAAAGCATATAGTAGACACTAATTAAAATTTTGTAGAATAAATTGAATTTGACTAGAGGGTCAAAGAGACTTTTTAAACAAGTAAATTGCAATTTATAAATTGTTTAACTAAGGGTATTACAGAGAAAAGAAAAAGATTCATCATGCATTGCAATCCTTTTCTGGGACGTTTCCTCCATTCTTTCGCTTATTCGAATGTGAGTGATGGGTTTCTCATTGCACAGGGAATTCTTTTAAGTCTGGCCTGTAGTCATCTGTTAGGAAAGGTGGTCTGTAGACTTATTTACAAACAGCCAAGATTTCTGAGATTTTCTGTGCAGGCTGCCACCAAATGGGGGGTAGAGGAGAAGGAAAGGAAGCCAGAGGGGCCCAGACTATGCGGTGCTGAGTACTACATGGGATGTGGAAAAACTAGATGGAAAGCACCAATATCTGCAGGTCACTCCTGACTATTAGATTACAGTTTACTTAGATTCTAAAATTCTCCTTTCTGTGTGTTTTGCTGGTGAGATGGTCTACAGTGAATCATTGCGTTTGCTCTAACCCCTGCCATCTAAAATCTTTTTAAAGAGATGAAGACTGATTAATATGAGCAATTAAGGGAGAGCAATAGGGCAGTTTTTGTGACATGTTAGGAAGAGAGAACAGAGGGTTGTTATTGAGTATAGAGACTCTGTTGTGCCTGGTTTATAAAGCTTTAGAATTAATTGTCTGTGACATCCCCTTTCCTCGTGATGGTTTCCTCTTTACAAAGGGGTCACCATGGATATTATCCAGGGTTTATTTAAAACTAAGTACTGTTTACCTTCAAAGACCAGAGGAGGAGAGATGTAATTTAGCCTCATTGCTAACCTATTCATTTGGCAGTTCCAAAGCTAGAACACAACAAGAAGTAGCAAAATACTTTCTGCATTCTATTCACTATCATCTCTCTAAGTTACTTTTCTCTGTAGGTAACCAAATGCCTATTTATAACATAAAAGACATTGCAACATGAACCTGACAACTGTATGAAAGAACAAACAGCCACCGAAGAGGTCATTTGCTCAGGAAAATTTTGCTTTTCTGTTTTCAGTGTCTTAGCCAATATCTTATGCCCAGGAGGTTGCCCTCCTTGTTTAGAGGAATTCTTTGTTGTAAGTGTGCTACAACATGATAAACTCGATCCTGGAGGCTTTTACTTTTCATGTTTGATATTTCATTAGGCAGTACAGTGACCTCTTTTCTCTTTTTTTTCACTTTGGTCTGTGATGGAGATTGTCAGTCTCTATTTCAATTTAAGTATAATTGAACTTGAGATTAGCTGCTCACAGATGCTGGCAAGCCTTGCCATGTGTTGCCTAAAATAAAAATTCCAGCTTCAATTTGAATAGCACCTTTCACATCAATGCCCCAAATTGCTTCACAGTAATACGTCATCAATATTGCACAACATGGCATCACTGAGCAGCATATTCAATGGTCCAGCTACCACTTCAAAGAATCCAGAGAAGCAACAACCAGAGAAAAGCAGGTCTTCTTATTATTGTACAGGGATATAGATTAAATAGCTCCCAAGTGTTTTACTCTTAAAGCATGTTTATAGTACAGTCTAGCAGAAAGGTGCAAAACTGCCCCAGGGGCACCATTGATATTTTCATCAATAAATCCAAATCAAACCAACAAATAAGCAAACATTTGCTGTATACGTAAGGATAAACCTGATATTTCATTTGATACAATAGCTTGAATATAGTCTATGAAGCATCTTTTTAAAAGTTAGACGTAAAACTGGGTTACTTTTGTCTGAAAACTAATTCATGAGATAAATGCCTAATTATCACCTGGGCATGCAGTTTGCTCAAGCTAGGGACAAGAAAGTCATTGTCTTAGGCTGGGTTCTCTAGAGAAGCAAAACCAGTAAAGCATATAAATACATATAGAGAGAGGTTTATATCAAGGAGATGCCTCGTTTGATTGTAGAGGTTGGAACATCCCAAGTCCCTGGATCAGGATAGAGGCTTCTCTTCTTTCCCGATAGCCCCAGGCGCTGTCGAACCCAAGATTGACATGTCAAAGAGCAGGGCTTCTGCTCCCAGGCTGTGAAGATCAACCAATTCCAAGATTGGCAGATAAACAGATGTCTCAGCTCCCACGAACCAGAGGTCAGCCAAACAGAAGGCAGCCTCAGGATCCAGAGTGAGCAAAAGAGCCAGAACGTCTGCTTATATTCAGATGCAGGCCACACCCCCAAGGAAACTCTCTTTCAAAGGACTGGCTACTCACTGCAAATTTGATCATGAAAGTGATCACATATAAACACTGAGAATCATGGCCCAGCCAAGTTGACACACAATATTAGCCATCACAGTCATCCTGGATTCCTTTCCCTCACTCCTCACCACATTCGGTCCCCATCTTAATGCCTCTAGAGTTCACACTATTTCTTTCGGTAGTATTGCCATAACTATGCTTTAGATTCTGGTTTTTTACCTGGATTGTCTTGAGACTTGCCTAACTGGTTTTCTTAAATTTAGTTGTTCCTAAATACCTTATCTTAAAAAAAGATACTACCCTCTATATTCTATACAATATTAACCAAAGTGAATTTTCTATAATGGAAAGGGACAATGTTTCTTCCCAGTTAAAAGTACCCTCCAATGACTCTCCATAGATTTCAGGGTGTTTAAATCCAATAATAAATGCATAAAAAGAGACCAATGTCTCTAGGAGCTGACAATAATGAGAATGATACTAGGTTCATCAAGCAATTTCTATAAAGTATCTTCAATTAGGCCTTAAAATAGAAGGAGACTGAGGGGTAAAACAACAATCACACTTTTACTACCTGCAACGGATGCAGTATTTTTATGCAAATAACATGCACCTTGTACATTTCTTTGCCAACCATGCCCTTCCCCAAGGTATTTTTGTAAGGGCACTGAGCTAATTTTTTTTTTTTTTTACAGCAACAAGTAAAAAATAATCACATAGCGGCACTTAGGAAAATACCTGGGGTGGGGGTGGGGGAGGATGTTGTTGGCAAACAAAAGTAGAAGGTGCCATTTATTTGTGTACAAATACAGTACTCCGATGACTTGACTAGATATTCCAAACAGGACTGAGGCCCTTATTTCCCCAGGTTCTGGGTGTGTTGTTGAGTAATGACTCATAGGCACATAGTTCTCCAAGACTGACCTCTGAAGAAGGGAGCTGCTTCACCTAACATAACCCCTACCCTCAGGGGAGTTGTACATCCAGCTACTGATTTTTCCAGAGGTGATTGAAGGTTTCTTGCTTCGATTTGAGATGGCTTAAAAGAGCTAAGGGAGCACTGCTGGCCCAGTGGTTAATGCACACGGCTGCTAACAAAAAGTTGGCTATTCAACCCACCAGCTGCTCTGAAGGAGAAAGATGAGGCAGTCTACTTCTATAAAGATTACAGTGTTGGAAACCCCGTGGGGTAGTTCTACTCTGTCCTAAAGGGTCGCTATGAGTAGGAATTATCTCGACAGTAGTGTGTTTTTTTTTTTTTTTGGTTCTGAAGGGCTATCCCAGCTGCAGAGCTCTCTGTGGGATTGGCTGAGGCCTCTGTTGAAACTGTACCACAATTCTACCTCACCTTTACCTCAGTCAGGTATTGTTCTCCAGACCATTTCTCAGTAACCTCACTTCACTCAATTCTGTATCTTGTAGTCAGCTTCTAGGACTCTGACTTAGCCACTACCTGTAAGAATGAATTCAGCTCTTTTGTAGAGTCTTGAGACAACTTTGTCCTCTCTTTTTCTTTTCTTATCATGCTACATTTATAATACAGGTGATATATGTACTTTGGAGAGTCATATATTTGAAGAGTTTTTAGCTGATGTAACTGAACCATAGGTATTCATTGACTAGTAAACAGCATGACAGAATTTTTTTTTTTTTCCAAACACTTCCATTAAATAAGGATATTTTCTCAACAGTGGATGATTTTACCCTAGGGGGGCAGTGGCTAACTGCTGAAGGATCCATGGTTTGAAACTACCAGCTGCTCCCAAGGGAGAAAGATATGGCAGTCTGCTTCTGTTTCTTTTGGTATGGAATGTGAGAGAAACGAAGCACTAATATATTAAAGACCAAATATGAGAATCTATTTCTTCTTGATCAGCAGAATTCCGTTAAGTCCTACAAATAGCAATAGCAAAAACAAGGGTTGAAGGCGATTTGAATTATTGACTACGATACCCAGGAAGAGATCATCAATTATGAATTAAGATAATATTTCCAGCTGTGTTCTTTTTCAGTTGACTGCCTTATCAATAATTTCAGCACATTTTCCACAAGAGTGAGAAAGAGAAATCATCAACATTTCAGAAAAGGAAAAAAAAAAAAAAGAAAAAGTCTTGTATTGAACATAAGTAATAGTCTTTATATAAACATGCTTCAGTCTGAAATAACTAAAAAATACATATACATTGTATTAAAGAATTAAGAATTAATGCACATTCCAAAGTATCAAAACTATTACTAAAATGAATCTTTAATGCCATAGAATCTGGTTCAATAGGCACATTTTTCTCCATGTTAAAATATACATAGCATTTTTGTATTGTAGAAACTTTGGGGTGAAACAAACAAAAACTACTATCCTGGTTAATTACCTAAAAATGAAATTGAGGCTTTATTGTGGCATTAAAACAAAACGAAGCAGTGCTTTATAGTGAGCAAAGAGAAATTGGGCTCTAATGTAGAGACATTGCACTTTGCACTTCACTGAGTGTAAAATAAAATAGCCCTGGTGGGGCAGTGGTTAAGTACTCAGCTGCTAACGGAAAGGTTCAAAGCCACCAGCCAGCTCTGTGGGTGAAAAATGTGGCAGCCTGCTTCTCTAAAGTTTACAGCCTTTGCCACCCTATGGGGCAATTCCACTCTGTCCTATAGGGTCACTATGAATCAGGATCCACTTGATGGCAATGAGTTTATGGACTCTGAATGAATATACTCAAATTTGCAATTCAACCACAGAAACATGGCCTATATGTATACACACACATTCACACACATAGCTTTCTAGGCATGTGAGTGGTTGTAAGAACATGCATGGATGTGTGTATGCATGTGTATGGTTGTGTGAGGTTCACATATGTGTTTCTTGAGTGATGAATCATGCTATAGTAAGGCAATAGAAAGAACATTCCACATACTGTAGTAAAGAATTAAATATTGATTTCACTAGAAGATAGCAAATTAGAGAATGAAAAGACTCTGGCTTCTCTGATATTAAAGTATAAGTGCTGTCATCAAGCTATCAAATACATTTTTCAAAGGAGTTTTTATGTATGTCTTCATACAAAACACTTCTCTAAATAGGGAAAGAGATGGATCCTGCCTATTAGGAGCTGATATTCTAAAATAAAGTAAGCCTCAATTCATAAGCACCCTGATTTATACCTTATTGATTAATTTAATTTGTTAGCACCATAAGAAATACCTGGAGATTCCTAAATCGAAGCTCCTCTCCTGCAGCCACCAGGTGGATATTTGAACAAGATACCAGCATTCTTAACTTTTGTTTTCACGGATTGTCAACATTCATAGGAGGACAAAGATTTCCTTTTGCAAGCTGGCTGACCCCTTGGCTAGATGTGGTCCCCTAACTGATCACTTGCAATTAACAAAAGAATGTGTTGATTCTTTATTTTATTTATTTTTTCTCATTACCTGCCAGTTCTCTCTCTCTCTCTGTGAAATAATTACTGGAATTTTTTTTTTTTCTAAATCTACAGTCAGAGAGAAATTTTATAAAATTATTCACTTAGTGAAGGTTACAATAGAATATTAGTGACATAAAGTACTGCAAACCTTGGCCTTGAACTCACCACTGCAGATTCCCTGGCCTTTATGAAGATAACAGCACTGATATTTGTTCTGAGGTCACCTGCAACCCCACCCCCAATGAGCCTTCCTTGCTGTGGTAACATTGACACCAAACATACATCTGGACAACGATGGAGAAGTAAACCCTCCATGCCTGCCTCATGTTTTTTTTTTTTCCTCCAGCATCTAGCCAAACATAATACCCTGAAATCATGTTTCATCTTCCTAATGCATAATTCCACATTGCTCAGTCCTTTAAGTCCTGAAATCTTTCATTTATGATTTCAACATCTAATTTCATGACAAGTGACTTTCCCAAATATTCAGCCTCTTTGTTGACCTGTCCAGCCACTTCCTGCTTCAATGAAAATTTGCTGATTAACTGATAATATTACTTCTTCAGTTTTTTTTTTCCTTTGTTGCACAAAATTATTCAATATATCACACAAACCAGTGTGATTGAATGCCTGAATACGAGGCCAACATTCTTCTACCACTTTGTTACTATTTCCAAAGCATTAATTGTGTACCCTTGTGGGGAAAAGCCTTCCTCCTCTAGGGTTAATTACATGTACAGTAAAACCTGCAAAAGCCAGAACCTGTGTGTAATGGTTAAGATTGTGTGTCATCTTGGCGGTGCCATGATTCTCAGTGTTTTGGCAGTTGTATAATGTTCTGATCACTTCCCTGTTGAAATGTGATACGTGATCACCCCCAGGATGAAATCTGCTGAGTGGTATCAGTGAGGATGGGTCCTGTGGCAGCTCACTGCTCCCTTAGCCTTCATCTGTCCATCTTCTGCAGCCTACTTCCTTCCTGCTCACCCTTCAAAAGTTGTTGGCTTGTTCTGGATCCAGTAACTGTTTCTTGTCTGACCTCTGGTTCTTGGGACTTGAGCTAGCAGCTTACCTGTCCATCTTGGGATTTGTTGATCTTCACAGTTTGTGAGCAAGAGTCCTGTTCCCCAACCTACCGATCTTGGGTTTGCCAGCTCCTGCTGCTACATGAATCAGGAGAAACCCTGAGGTCTTGCCTGACGACCGTGGGGATTCCTAGAACCTTCACAGCCTGTGAGTGGGAGCCCTGCTCACCGACCTGATGATCCCCAGATCACCTTCACAGCCTGTGAGTGGGAGCCCTGCTCACCGACCTGATGATCCCCAGTTCACCAGCTTCTGAGGCTCCATGAATTAGGAAAGACCTCTATCCTCATCCAAGGACTTGGTACGTTCCAACTTCTACAATAGTGTGAGCTGATCCCTTGATGTAAATCTCTCTATATATTTATATGCTTTACTGGTTTTGCTTCTCTTAAGAACCTAGCCTAAGACACTGTATAAGGCAGAACCTATCAGAGACAGAAAACTTAAATGTTTTCCACTAATAAAGAATGATAGAAAAGTGGTAAGATTGTACCCTGTCAAAGGGAGAAAACTTAGGAGAACTGGAAAAACAAGGCAGTTCCATTGAGTTCTGGCTTTCACAGGCTTTGTTGTATTTATCCTATGTTTATCCTTTCTCATCATAATCACCACCCAATGTATTAGTCTCTTCTTTATCTTCATCAAAATCTTTGATGCTTTCTCTCTACTGCATAAGTCTAAGCATCTACCTGTATAATTTCAGTGTTCATACTAATGATGAATCCAATGCCTTAGTCCTTTCTGTTCCTTGATATCTTGGCTTCAAATAAAGCTTCATTTCTACCCTACTTTAATCACCAAAACATTCAGGCCCTTGTGGGCTTGGCTATTATGATCATAAATGCCAAACTGGAATATTTTACTTTCTGTTTACAGTCTTAGATTCTTTCGTTCATTTCAGACTCTCAACTCCAACTATTCTTTTTTTATTAATCATAAACAGCTTCTGTTTCCTTACTGCTACACTCTTCTCTCATAAATAACATAAAGAAAACAAAAAATTCTTACAACTGGACAATTCAGCAACATCATGAAAATATTGAAATTGCAAAAGATTTCATTTTACTTGGATCCACAATCAACACCCATGGAAGCAGCAGTCAAGAAATCAAATGGCATATTGCATCGGGAAAATCTGTTGCAAAGACCTCTTTAAAGCGTTAAAAAAAAAAAAAAAAGGACTGAGGTGCACCTGACCTAAGCCTTGGTATTTTCAATTGCCTCATATGCATTCTGGGACATTGAATAAGGAAGACCAAAGAATAATTGGTGCCTTTGTATTATGGTGCTAGCAACAAATATTGAATATACCATGAACTGCCAGAAGAAGAACCACATCTATCTTGGAAGAAGTACAGCCAGAATTCTTCTTGGAAACAAGGATGGTGAGACTTCTTCTCATTTACTTTGAACATGTTAAAGGAGGGACCAGTCTCTGGAGAAGGATATCATGCTTGGTAAAGTAGAGAGTCAGAAAAAAAATAAAGAGCCTCACCAAGATGGATTGACACGGTGGCTGCAACAATGGGCTCAAACATAGCAACAATTGTAGAGGTGCCACAAGACTGGGTGACATTTCTTTCTGTTAATACATGGGGTCACTATGAGTTGGAATCAACTCCACAGCACCTAACAACAACAACACACTCTTCTCTCAGTAGCCTACACTCTTCTGGCCTCATTTTTATTGCTCCCAGGGTCTACTTATGGTTCCTGATCAATAACATCAACTATGTGGTATTACTCTTTTCTTCCTCATCCTCCCAGCAAAACTACAACCCTAAACCAATACTAACTACTCCTTTTTTAAGCTTCCAAGAAAATTTTAATGAAACAAGTCAGAATATGTCATTTGCAGAAATATCATTTTCTTCAAATTCAGCTAGGCCCTCAATGGCAGAATAGTTATCCTACTTGTTCAGTTATCTCTTCTATTCACCACAGCAGTTACACTAACCCTTCTCTTGTCCACTCTCTTTCAATAAATAACCTTACTTTCCTACTTCCTTCTTCAAAAAAACTGAGGCTTCTAGATAACAGATACTCCACTCTCCAGTCCCAAATTCACCAATATCAGAACCTATCTTTACTTACCTCTTTACTATAATCTCAAAAGTAAATATGTTAAACAGTAGTGGTTAATACAACAGGAAATTCTTAAATATCTTAGCCCAGTAACCACTACCACATGTTTATGTTTATTCCAGACATAGTTTTCAAATCTTCTGTATTAATTTGCTTTTAATTTCCCATGTTTCACTTTTTCAGCATAATGGCTGTTACTTTAGAGGCTATCAAGAACAATAAGTGGAAAGGCTACATTCTAAATCTGACATTTGCTCTCTTAGTTCAATTCAAAAGTTTTCATAGGTTTTTTTCTTTGGAAGCCTTTTAATCCCACCTTTACAAGCAGTTGCTTTCCTGAAAACCCTGAATTTCTGGATATCTTTTTTTCATTCTCCTTTATGCTTGCAAATGAGACAAATTTTGTTTGTCTTTATGTGTTTATTGTAATATGAAATCTGGCCAAATGTCTACACACAGAGTTACCTTTCTCTTTTGTTACTCTTTTCTATAGTTATAGTGGACAAGTGGTCTGCCCTCCAAGTCATTGTAACCAACAGTTTTATCAAATGTTTTGCCACTCCCATAGCATGGATCACCATCTTTCCCGTGTGTCGTATCAGTTTCTTTACCTGGCCCAACCACTAGAATAATGAAATATATTTGAAATTTTAGTTATAGCAGCATCCCACTTCTAGCACCAATTCCTACATTACTTAAAGTGAACAACATTAGCTGACAAAACTAAAAACCTCAAAATCTCAGTGTCTTAGCGAAATAAAAGTATATTTCTTTTCTACTTTTCTGTATGTTTGAACATTATTTATAATAAAAACATTTAAAAATAGAGCTGAGATGCATGTATCTTTTGCTCACTTCTTTGTAAATAGCAGATTTGACTGCCCTTCTCTGTTTATAGCTATGTCACATGGAGTGAATTCTTTCCATGAGTTCTGGGAAAGGGAAACAAAATTACAGAATAACACAGGAAGCTTCCTAGAAAAACCCAGGGCCAGAAAACATTTCTTCCACCCATATTCTATTGCTGCTGCAGTCTGAAATTGATCAAACATGCAATCAAGGTGCATTGATAACTACCGGTAATTGGAATGGGAAAGTTGGAACAAAGAAGAAGGATCAGTAGCTGGAAAATACGGCCTTGGTGAGAGAAAAAAATGCCAGAGAATGAACGATAGAATTTTGCAAGACCAACAACTTCTTCGTTGCAAGTACCCTTTTTCACCAACATAAATGGTGACATTGACCTCACCAGATGGAACACACAGAAATCATATTGACTACATCTGCGGAAAGAGATGATGGAAAAGCTCAATATCATCAGTCAGAACAAGGCCAGAGGCTGACTGTGGAACAGACCATCGATTGCTCATATGCAAGTTCAAGCTGAAACTGAAGAAAATAAGAACAAGTCCAACAGAGCCAAAATATGACCTCTAGTATATCCCACCTGAATTTAGAGACCATCTGAAGAGTAGATTTGACACATTGAACACTAGTAACCAAAGACCAGATGAGTTGTGGAATGACATCAGGGTCATCATACAAGAAGAAAGCAAGAGGTCATTGAAAAGACAGGAAAGAAAGAAAAGACCAAGATGAATGTCAGAGAAGACTCTGAAACTTGCCCTCAAACATTGAGCAGCTAAAGCAAAAAGAAGAATTGGTGAAGTAAAAGAACTGAACAGAAGATTTCAAAGGGGGGCTCGAGAAGACAAAATAAAGTATTATAATGACATGTGCAAAGAGCTGGAGATGGGAAACCAAAAGGGAAGAACACACTCTGCATTTCTCAAGCTGAGAGAACTGAGGAAAAAATTCAAGCCTTGAGTTGCAATAGTGAAGTATTCTATGGGGAAAATATTAAACAATGCAGGAAGCACCAAAAAAAGATGGAAGGAATAGACAGAGTTATGAAACCAAAAAGAATTAGTCAATGTTCAACCATTTCAAAAAGTGACATGTGATCAGGAACTGATGGTGCTGAAGGAAGAAGTCCAAGCTGCTCTGAAGGCATTGGCAAAAAACAAGGCTCCAGGAACTGATGGAATATCAATTGAAATGTTTCAACAAATAGATGCAGTGCTGGAGGTGCTCGCTCGTCTATGCCAAGAAATATGGAAGACAGCTTCCTGGCCAACTGACTGGGAGAGATCCATATTTATGCCTATTCCCAAGAAACGTGATCCAACCGAATGTGGAAATTATAGAACAATATCATTAATATCACATGCAAGCAAAATTTTGCTGAAGATTGTTCAAAAACGGCTGCAGCAGTATATTGACAGGGAACTGCCAGAAATTCAGGCCAGTTTCAGAAGAGGACATGGAACCAGGGATATCATTGCTGTTGTCAGATGGATCCTGGCTGAAAGCAGAGAATACCAGAAAGGTATTTACCTGTGTTTTATTGAGTACGCAAAGGCATCCGACTGTGTGGATCATAACAAATTATGGATAACATTGCGAAGAATGGGAATTCCAGAAGGCTTAATTGTGCTCATGACATACCTTTACATACAGCAAGAGGCAGTTGTTCACACAGAACAAGGGGATACTGATTGGTTTAAAGACAGGAAAGATGTGTGTCAGGGTTGTATCCTTTCACCATACCTTTTCAATCGGTATGCTTAGCAAATAATCCAAGAAGCTGGACTATACGAAGAAGAACGGGGCATCAGGATTGGAGGAAGACTCATTAACAACCTGCATTATGCAGATGACACAACCTTTCTTGCTGAAAGTAAAGAGGTCTTGAAGCACTTACTAATGAAGATCAAAGACCACAGCCTTCAATACGGATTGCACCTCAACATAAAGAAAACAAAAGTCCACACAACTGGCCCAATAAGCAACATCATGATAAACGGAGAAAAGATTGAAGTTGTCAAGGATTTCATTTTACTTGGATCCACAATCACCAGCCATGGAAACAGTAGTCAAGAAATCAAAAGATGCATTGCATCAGGTAAAACTGCTGCAAAGGACCTCTTTAAAGTGCTGAAGAGCAAAGATGTCACCTTTAAGACTAAAGTGCGCCTGACCCAAGCCATGGTCTTTTCAATCGCATCATTTGCATGTGAAAGCTGGACAATGAATAAGGAAGTCTGAAGAAGAATTGATACCTTTGACTTGTGGTGTTGGTGAAGAATATTGAATTACCATGGACTGCCAAAAGAATGAACAAATCTGTCTCAGAAGAAGTATAACCAGAATGCTCCTTAGAAGAAAGGATTGCGAGATTACATCTTACATACTTTGGACGTTTTCAGGAGGGATCAGTCCCTGGAAAAGGACATCATGCTTGGCAGAATATAGGGTCAGCGGAAAAGAGGAAGACCCTCAACGAGGTGGATTGACACAGTGGCTGCACCAATGAGCTCAAGCATAACAACGATTGTAAGGGAGGCGCAGGACTGGGCAGTGTTTCGTTCTCTTGTGCATAGGGTCGCTATGAGTCCGAACCGACTCGACTATTCCTAGCAACAACAACATAGCTTCCATAGATCGTGATTTCTGTGATAGCGCTGGACAATGTAAACTGAAAATCTTCTGGAAAAGATTCACCATTCTAGAGGCCATTAAAAGCATTCAGGATTTGTGGGAGGAGGTCAAAATATTAACATTAGCAGGAGTTTGGAAGAAGTTGATTCCAACCATCATGGATGACTTTGAGGGGTGCAAGACTTCAGTGGAGGAAGTAACTGCAGATGTGGTGGGAATAGCAAGAGAACTAGAATTAGAAGTGAAGCCTGCAGATGTGATTGAATTGCTGCAATCTCATGATGAAACTTTAACAGATGAAGAGTTGTTTCTTATGGATGAGCAAAGAAATAATTTCTTCAGATGGAATTTACTCCTGGTGAAAATGCTGTAAAAATTGTTGAAATGACAACAAAGGATTTAGAATGTTACATAAACTTAGTTGATAAAGCAGTGGCAGGGTTTGAAAAGACTGGCTCTAATTTTGAAAGAAATTCTACTGTGGGTAAAATGGTATCAAACAGCATAGCATGCTACACAGAAATCTTTTTATGAAAGAAGAATCAATTGATGCAGCAAATTTCATTGTTGCCTTATTTTAAGAAATTGCCATAGTCATTCCAACCTTCAGCAAACACCACCCTGATCAGTCAGCAGCCACCAACACAGAGGCAAGACTCTCAACAAGCAAAAACATCACTACTCACTAAAGGCTTGATGATGATTAACAGTTTTTAGCAATAAAGTACATTTTAATTAAGGTATGTACATATATATTTATACATAATGCAATTGCACACTTAATAGACTACAGTATAGTGTAAACATAACTTCTATATGCACTGGGAAATGAAAAATTTCATGTCATTCACTTTATTGCAATGTTTGGTTTGTTGTGGTGGTTTGGAACCAAATCCACAATATATCTGAGGTATGCCTGTACTGGAGCACTTAAACTTTTACCACCCTAAATGTATTCTTCCCACTCTGTACAAAAAATCTAAGTAAGATATAAATCATTACAACCACTTGCTGATTATCTTTTAGTGGCTTTTATTTGCCTACAGAATGAATTACAAAATCTCATCGTGGCTTTAAGAAAACACCAAAATGGATGTCAGAAGAGACTCTGAAACTTGCTCTTGAATGTAGAGTAGCTAAAGAGAATGGAAGAAATGATGAAATAAAAGAGCTGAACAGAAGATTTCAAAGGGCGGCTCCAGAAGACAAAGTAAAGTATTATAATGAAATGTGCAAAGACCTGAAATTAGAAAGCCAAAAGGTGTGAAAACACTCAGCATTTCACAAGATGAAAGAACTGAAGAAAAAACTCAAGCCTCATATTGCGATATTGAAGAATTCAACAATGCAGGAAACATCAACAGAAGACAGAAGAAATGCACAGAGCTGCTATACCAAAAAGAATTGGTCAACATTTAACCATTTCAGGAGATAGCATATGACCAAGAACTGATGGTATTGAAGGAAGAATTCCAAGCTGCACTAAGGCATTGGCAAAAAACAAGGCTCCAGGAATTAACAGAATATCAATTGAGATGATTCAACAAATGGATGCAGTGCTGGAAGTAATTACACGTCTATGTCAAGAAATTTGGAAGACAACTTTCTGGCCAACCGACTGGAAGAGATCCATATTTGTACCCATTCCAAAGAAAGGTGATTCAACATAATGTTGAAATTGTTAAACAGTATCATTACTATCACACACAAGTAAAATTTTGCTGAAGATCATTCAAAAGTGGTTTCAGCAGTACATCAACAAGGAACTGACAGAAATTCAAGCTGGATTTAGAAAAGGATGTGGAATGAGGAATACCATTGCTGATTTTAGATGGATTTTGACTGAAGGCAGAGAATATCAGAAAGATATTTACTTGTGTTTTATTGACTATGCTAAGGTGTTCAACTGTGTGAATTGTAAGAAATTATGGGTAACATTGTGAACAATGGGAATTCCAGAACACATAATTGTGCTCATGAGGAACCGGTACAGAGCCGGACTACAGGATTGGAGGGAGGCTCGTTAACAACCTGTAATATGCAGATGACACAGGTTGAAAGCAAAGAGGACTTGAATCACTTACTGATGATCAAAGACTACAGCCTTCAGTATGGATTGATCCTCAGATAAAATAAAAACCCTCACAGCAGGACCAATAAGCAAAATTATGATAAATGGAGAAAATATTGAAGTTGTCAAGGATTTCATCTTACTTGGATACACAATCTGTGCTCATGGAAGCAGCAGTCAAGACATCAAATGATGCTTTGCATTGAGTAAATCTGTTGCAAAAGATCTCTTTAAAATGTTGAAAAGCAAAGTTGTCATTTTGTGGACTAAGATGCACCTGACCCAAGCCATGATATTTTGGATTGCCTCATATGCATGTGAACGCTGGACAATAAATAAGGAACACAAAAGAAGAATTGCTGACTTTGATGGACTGCCACCCTCCTGAGACTTCATCTGACATACTTTGAACATGTATCAGAAGGGACCAGTCCCTGGAGAAGGACATCATGCTTGGTTAAGTAGTAGGTCATCAAAAAAGAGGAAGACCCTCAAAAAGATAGATTGACACAGTGTCTGCAACAATGAACTCAAGCATACAAGGATTATGAGGATGGTGCAGGACTGGGCAGTGTGTCATTCTGTTGTCCATAGAGACCCATTGAGCTGGAACTGACTTGATGACACCTAACAACAACATCATGGCTTTATGGCAGTGTATATGAAGATCTTCTACAATATATTTTCTTCCCACTCACTGCCTTACCTTTTATTCTCTTGTAATGTAAAACAGAAAAATTCTATATCCTCCACTTACGCCACTCATTTCATATTTTCATTCCTTTACACAGATTGTTTCTTTGAGTGGAATACTATCCACCTTCCTTTCCCTTAATAATTTTTACTCGTCTTTCAGGACTCAGTTTACTCTTTACTTTCCCCACTGCGGCTTTTTGAGATCCTAAGAGTATGCTAGGTTTCCTCTCTGAATGTTTTCCAACACTAAATGCAAACCTCTATTATATCATGAATGGATTATAGTCTAGTACTGCCACACTGTGAGTTTCATGAGGCAGAATCTATGTTCACTGACTTTAATTGATACTTCTGATACTTGGAGGGTGAATACTAATATCCTTAAAATGTCTTATAAGGCTTTGAGTAATCCATACGGTATCTTTTCTGAAGGCCTTAGAAGATACTGTTCTTCAATTTGGAATGCCTTCCCCAAACTCTTCTCACTACCATCTACCACCAACACACGCCACCTTCTCCTTGTTAATCTGAACACATCATCCTGTCCCTGACTCTAAAGGAAAATTAACTTTCTCACTTATAGTCTCTAGATGCAACTTTTACTGTTTCTTCATATCATTTTGTGATAATACTTTTTTTTTTCTGATTATTTCATTGATGCCTTTACTTCTCCAGAAGGATGTTAACTCTGCAGGCAAGGATTGTGTCTACTTTGCTTTTCATTCTGCTTTAATACTTTGTGCAATGTCTGGCATTTAGAATACATTCAGTAAATAAACATAGGCTCAATAAGCTTATCAATGACTGACTTAATAATGATACCAGAGCTCAACTCAATTTCTAGTGTATTACAGGCTTTAAACAGAGTTTTTTTTTTTTTTTTTAACTGAAATTAATGCTGCAATGGACAAACAAAGCTGAAGAAATCCCCAAAAAGATTATCTTTACATTTTAATTTCCTACTGAGTTATTTTTATGTATGCCAAGGCGTATTTAATATATTCTGTATTTGGGGTATGTCCATTGGGTAGAATAGGCTTAGATTTCTACAATTTTGTGAAAATATCAGTCTTTTATCTCAGCAAGAACTACTCTGGACTGTCTTGGTTGGTGTTGTAGTTATCTAGTACTGCTATGACGAAAATACCACAAGTGGATGGCTTTAACAATCAGAGATTTATTCTCACATAGTTTAGGAGGCTATAAGTCCAAATTCAGGGCACCAGCTCCAGGGAAGTCTTTCTCTCTCTGTTGGCTCCAGGGAAGGTCCTTGTCATCAATCTTCCTCTGGGTCTAGGGTGGTAAAGGGGGGTGACACAAGATACATCCCACCCTAATCCTACTTCATTAACTTAAAACATAAGCTGATCCTCATTAATATGGTTTAATCTGGCTCCATTAACATAACTGACAAAAAAACAAAACTGTTGCCTTCAAGCTGATCCAACTCATAACAACTCTATAGGACAGAGTAGAGCTACCCCAGAGGGTTTCCAAAGATGTAATCTCTATGGAAGCAAACTGCCACATCTTTCTACTGTAGAGCATCTAGTGGGTTCAAACTGTCTACCTTTTGATTAATAGCCAAGCACTTAATCTCTGTGACACTAGGGCTCTTTTATCACAAACATAGCAGCTAGAATTTACAACACATCACAAAATGGAAGACCAGTTAATACAACTATTACTTAAATTTATACACCAAATACTAATGCCAAAGATGAAGAAATTAAAGATTTTTACCACCTTTTGCCTCCTGAAATTGGTCAAATAGGCAAACAAGATGCATCGATAATCACTAATGATTGGAATGCCAAAGTTGGAAACAAAGAAGAAGGATTGGTGGTTGGAAAATATGGCCTTGGTAATAGAAATGACTACGGATATCATATGATAGAATTTTGCAAGACCAACACCTGATTAATTGGAAAAGTCTTTTTTCAACAATATAAATGACTACCATACACACGGAGATCACCAGATGGAATACACAGGAATCAAATCAATTACATCTGTGGAAAGAAACAATGGAGAAGCTCAATATCACTAGTCGTAACAAGGTCAAGGGCTAACAGCAGTACAGATAATCAATTGCACATACGCAAGTTCAAGTTGAAGCTGAAGAAAGTTAGAGCAAGTCCAGAAGAGCCAAAGTACGACCTTGAGTATATTCCACCTGAATTTAGAGGCCATTTTAAGAATAGATTTGATGCATTGAACATTAACGTCCAAAGATCAGATGAGTTGTGGAATGACATCAAGGACATCAGACATGAAGAAATTCAAAGGTCATTAAAAAGACAAGAAAGAAAAGACCAAAATAGATGTCAGAAGAAACTCTGAAACTTGTTCTTGAATATAGAGAAGTGAATGGAAGAAATGATCACATGAGCTGAACAGAAGAAAATGTAAGCATTATGATGGCATGTGCAAAGACCTAGAGTTAGGAAACCAAAAGAGAGGAACACGCTTGGCATTTCTCAAGATGAAAGAACTGAAGAAAAAATTCCAAGCCTCCAGTTGCAATATTGAAGTATTCAATGCGCAGTGTGGTGCCCTGGCGGCCTAGTGGTTGACAGCTTCGCTACTAACCAAAAAGGTTGGCAGTTCTAATCCACCAGCTGCTCCTTGGAGACCCTATGGAGTAGTTCTATTCTGTCCTATAGGGTTGGTACAAGTTGGAATCAACTAGATGGCAATGACTTTGTTTTATCAGCAAAATATTGAACAACACAGGAAGCATCAAAAAAAGATGGAGGAAATACACAGAGCCACTGTACCAAAAAAAATTGGTTGATGTTGAACCAATTCAGAAGGTAGCATATGATCAAGAACTAATGGTACTGAAGGAAGAAGTCCAAACTGCACTGGAGGCACTGACGAAAATCAAGGCTCCAGGAACTGACAGAATACTGAGATGAGAAGTTTCCAAAAATGGATGTAGCGTGGGAGGTGCTAAATCATCTATGCCAAGAAATTTGGAAGACATTTACTTGACTAACCGACTGGAAGAGGTCCATATTTGTGCCCATTCCAAAGAAAGGTGATGCAAGGGAATGTGGAAATTATCAAACGATATCATTACTAACACACACAGGTAAAATGTTGCTGATCATTCAAAAGCGGTTTCAGCAGTACATCAACAAGGAACTGCCAGAAATTCAAGTTGGATTTAGAAGAGGATGTAGAAAGAGGAATACCATTGCTAATTTCAGATGGATCCTGGTGGAAGTCAGGGAATATCAGAAAGATGTTTACCTGTGTTTTACTGACTATGCAAAGGCATTTGGCTATGTGGTTCATAACAAATTATGAATAACATTGTAAAGAATGGAAATTCCAGAACACTTAACTGTGCTTATGGGGAAACTATACGTGGATCAAGTCCTTCAAACAGAATGAGGGTCCACTGGGTGTTTTAAAATCAGGAAAAGTATGTGTCAGCGTTGTGTGCTTTCACCATACCTATTCAACCTGTATGCTGAGCAAAGAACAAGGCGTCAGAATTAGAGGAAGTCTCATTAACAACGTGTGGTATGCAGATGACACAACCTTGCTTGCTGAAAGTGAAAAAGACTTGAATCACTTACTGATGAAGATCAAAGACTACATGTTCAGTACGGGTTACACCTCAACATAAAGGAAACAAAAATCCTCAAAACTGGACCAATAAGCAACATCATAATAAAAAAAGAAAATATTAAAGTTCTCAAGGATTTCATTCTACTTGCATCCACAATCAACACCCACTGAAGCAGCAGTCAATAAATGAGACAATGTATTGCACTGGGACAATCTTCAGCAAAAGACATCTTTAAAGCGTTAAAAAGCAAAGATGTGATCTGAGGACTAAGGTTCACCTGACTGAAGCCATGGTATTTTTAATTGCCTCATATGCATGTGAAAGCTAGGTGATGAAGAAGGAAGAATTGATGCTTTGAATTACGGTGTTGATGAAGAATATTGAATATACCATGGACTGCCAGAAGGATGAACAAATCTGTATTATAAGAAGGACAGCCAAAAGCTCCATAGAAGCCAGGACAGCGAGACTTCCTCTCACATCCTTCGGACATGTTATCAGGAGGGACCTGTCCCTGGAGAAGGACATCATGCTTGGTAAAGTGAAGGGTCAGCAAAAAAGAGGAAGACCCTCAAGGAGCTAGACTGACACAGAGTCTGCAACAACAGGCTTAAGCATAGCAATGATTGCGAGGATGGCACAGGATTGGGCAGTGTACTATTCTGTTATACATAGGTTTGCTATGAGTTGGAATTGACTTGATGGTAACTAACAATAGCAACAGTATATATATTCTATTTTGTCTTTACTCATAAATTATTTATTGGTTAGACAATTTGAAATCTCTACTCTTTAAAGGGAACATATTCAAAGTACATAGATTAGTTTTCATCTTTATCATGGAGACCTGGTTACACTGTGGTTAAGCATTCGGCTGCTAATGAAAAGGTTGGCAGTTTGGATCCACCAGCCACTCCTTGGAAAACCTATTAGTTGAAATCAACTTGATGACAACTGATTATATATATATATCCATTACCTTCGTGCCTTCTAGTTGATTCTGACTTATAGCGACCCCATAGGGTTTCCAGGTCCAAGGCTGTAAATCTCTATGGGAACCCAGTGCCACATCTTTCTCCTAGGGAGCCGCTAGTTGTTTTGAACTGCTGACCTTTCCGTTAGCAGTCGATCCCCTTTAGCTTTCAGTAGATATATATATATATATATATGTATATATATATATATCAGCTAGCCAACTCAATAAAGTCAGTGGGTTTCAAATAAATAGGAAAGTGCTATTTGTGACCAGAGTCTAGAAAACATTGTGAAGGCACCAACTGAATAACATGTGATACCCTACAAGCCCATTAGTGTGAAAAGCTTTTCCAGACTGAGATGTTAACTCTCATTTCTTCTGGTGTAAGCTTGCAAAGGGCAGAGTTTAAGAAATATTAACAATGTTAGCACACAGTATAATAAGGAAAAAAATACCACTGTGAAAAGTGTAAAACTAACGTGTTTCAATAGTCATTTACTTCTGTGCAACCAATGGCCAAGGCTGATTTGCAATTATAGAGGAAAAATGTAAGGAAAACAAAACAAAAAAAACATGGCAGTTTAATCCTTTCTCTAACAAGATTAGGTTTAATTGCAATAAATAGACCAAAAGATTTAAAGAAGAAGCACATAAAAAAATTGCTTATGAAGCAATTTGCCATGCTATGCTGATTCACATTTTCATCAATAGGACCCTGCCACATTAAGGCCTAACGTAATGACATCTTTGATAATATGGACACGTACAAGTAGAAATAGAGCAGCGAGAGCAAACCAGCTGGTTTACATCACACTTTCCAGCATTGGAATTAACTTCACATATGGATTTTTGCTCCTTCTAGGCCAAATGCCATTCCAAAAACCAGCCTCATTTGAACCTATGTGCTACCAGTGGGTACACTTAATATGCTCTGGATTTCAGTAATCGTGGCAGAATGCAGGCCAAATGCTACCCAATATCAAAATGTGTTTTCTAGCCCTGTGTCAGTCAGCGTCCTTTAACACTGCAACATTTGTAATTTCTGAACAATTCCCATAAATCTTAGGGGTTGTTGACCTGAACTAAACTACCCATAGCTAGCAATGTCATTCTCCCTCTTGTTTCACCTTCCAGATTGATAAAAATCAATACTTTCTCTCATAGAATTCTGATTTTCAAGCAGCATTTAGGTTCATGTGAAATGTGTGGGGAAGATAAAGGGATCAGAGCTGTTATTTTATCTTTCCAAGAGATATTTCCTGTATTCATCCAAGCAGAAGACGATGCTAGGAATGTTATCAAAAACAACTAATGTGAAATTAACAAGTCTTGGAATTTTGATGGAGTTGGTGTAATTTTTGAAAATAGCTTGCTATGTCATTAACATCTAGCTTCAGTCAAACTACAGCTAAAATCTTTCAGCCTCATGGCTGTTCTCAACTACCATACCTATTTGATTTCAATTTTTGCTGGTTTATTTTTTAAAGGAAGTGAAGTTTTCAGCTATTGCATGGATGAAATTAAAAAAAGAAAAAACTGAAGATGCTAAAAGGAACATAGAGCTCTGATCCCCTGTTTGGTTTTACTCTGCATCTACTACAAAAATGAGGTGAAATAAATTCACAAAATATTCTTCCTATTCTTCCCTTTTGGAAGAAACTTTTCATTGTGTGCAGCTTTCCTAAAATGAATATAATTACCCATTCTGAAAACTGTTCAATTTTCTATTTTCGGGGCTGTAAAAAGATAATTCCATCTCTTTCATATGGTAATTAAACCACTATCCAATACTGTAAATCAGGGATTGGCAAACTTTCTTTTCTAATGGGTCAGATAGTTAAGATTTTCGGCTTTGGGGTCATATGGTCTCTATCACAGCTACTCAACTCCGCCGTTGTAATATGAAAGCCTTCACAGACAAAATGTAGATGAATGAACAGGCCTGTGCTCCAATAAAACTTTATTTATAAAACAGACAGCAGGCCAGATTTGACCCATGGGCCTTTTTCACCAATCTCCACTGTAAACTAATAACTCTCAAACTTTGGTTCATCTTAGAATTATCTGGGGACCTCAGCCCAGACCTATATTGAGGCCACAACCCATACCCAATAAATCAAAATGCATGAGGCCCAAGCATTTGTATATTTAATAAGCAGTTCAAGTGATTTCAATGTACCTTAAAGTATAAGCTATTGTTCCAGAACATGTCAGTTTTGAGAATTTCATTCCATGCTTCCTGGTTGGGGGAATCAATTAATTTCACTTTCCTTGCTTTCTGTTTGCATGATATTGTTCTGTGTATCTAGGAGATCCTTTGGAAATGTTCTTATGGATTTACACCAGTCTACTCATCTAATACTTAGTCAGATAAATGGGATTTGAGTAATCATAGTGGTGAAACCTTTCTATAGCAATAGTGTGTCAGGATACACACTCAGCTGTCACAGCGAGCAATCTTATATGAGCGGTAGTTGAAAATCATCCCTGTCAAACCAATAGTCTACCTGCTGCCTAGAAATGGCATAGCAGGTATGCACTGAAGTTTGGAAAGTCTAAAAGGAATAATATAATAATGGTTGAATTTTATTAACTTTTTAAAAAAACTGTATTATCTGCCCAAAATCATTCTAACCCAATAGCTACTAATTTATTTAATCCTTATATCAACTATTTGGTCTAGGTACTATTACTATTAAAAGCCCCATTTTTTTTAACTTTTTTTTTTCAAATTATGAAAGAGCCTCAGATAGACTAAACAGTTTACCCATGTCCATAAATCTACTTAATGAAAGAGTCAGGGTTCTACTCCAGATAGTCTCTTCAATGCAGTCAAACACTTAACCTCTATTCTTTTTCCCTACTAGGCAAAAAGATTGCATTAAAAAAACAAATCAATGACAATGCAATGTAGTTAAAAGAAAAATAACAAAATAGTATGAAATCTATGAAACATTAGGTAGCATATTCAAAATAAAATGTATTAAAGACATGATATTAATATGAAATCCAGGGGGATTTAGGTTCCTGTCAACTTCATACCACAATACCTGAGTAGAATTATTTAGAGAAAAATATTTTAAAAGAATTCAGGTAGAGGAGAATCAATCATGGCATGTCATGTGGGGAAAAAATAGATTAAAAAAAAATTCCACTATATGCCAAGGATGTTATTTCTACAACGACTGTGATTTAATTGGATTCTTTTGATAACGTGAAAAGAGAATTCTAAGTAAACTAATGTGAGTTTCTTGAGAATATATGGAACTACCTGTGTATGAAATTGGAGGTAATTAATCTACTCCGCATTAGTGTACACAAGAAAGGTTATTATACTATAGAGTACTGCAAAATGGTGGCACTGGGAAGGGCACGTGGAAGGCAAGACCAGAATTTGCACAAAAGAGGGCAACACAGTAAATTCGAAAGGAAGTCTAAAGGCTGGGAACCAATTCCAGAAGGTATCTGATATAGGAAATCAGCTTCATAAAGGTACACACCACCTATGTCTTCTTCACTGTTGTATTGTCATGGTGCGTGCGCTAAGTTAAGAATTGACTGACTCAGGACAAGCAGGATGGAAATTATTCCAGATTGGAAAAAAAAAAAAAAAACAGAACTTCATGAACTTCTCTATACCTGTGACTTAAAATTTGACATCTGTAAAGACATTACTGAAATATATTTCCATCCTTTATAACAGGGTTAAACATTCAGTGCCCCAAGAGTTTCAGGGCAAGGCCCACTACCTAAGCTACTTAAGTCATGCAACTCAGAAACCCAAATTGCTCTGTGGAGGTTCATTTGCAGTAAGTTGGCATAGAAATTTTCACTGGCATGTTATCTTGCTTATATTTCTAGGGGAATCTGTAACCACTGGGGACCAAAATGCAGTACTAATTGTATTTATATGATTGTATTTTGATTGACTCTTATAATTTCAATATACATACTAGATATCTTATTTCTCATTGATTGACTAATCTTAGGTCATCAGAGCTGTAAAGAAGGTATTACTTATGCAGTAAAGACTATAGAATAAAGAAACATTCCTTTTTCTAAAGCATGACATGTGGAGAAATCTTTGTTTTAATGCAGAGGTTATAATTATCAACTTCAAGAAATACATATTTCCTTAAGTATTTAAAAGAATGAACTTACATGTTGCTCAAAGCAAATCTGAAGTGGAAAAAGAATCCTTTTAAGACTGGTGTGTTTCTTAGGAGTTAAAGATAATAAAAAATCTGCAAAAAATATACCTTGAAAATTCAAAGAGGTGATATTTTGAGGAAATAAATAATCTGTTTAATTTGGAACAAGATCTCATTAAGTAGAAAAGATAAGAGGGCATTTCCTCACCATGGAACCTGTCTCACCCCAGACCTGCTTATTTCTTCTACTTCCTGATACAATTTTCAGGAACCCCCAAGAGGAATACACTGGGAAACACTAGGTTACTATTTACACATAGAAACTCACTGTGTCTCTACAATTTTAAAAATATCATGGTTTAACTATTCATAGTGTATGTGTGTGTGTTCTATTGTATACTTCAATGGAATCATCACCAGAATAGGACATACATATGTTTAATCCTTTTTTCTTCTTCTTCTTATGACTTGCTCTTCTCCCCCTTGCTTTTTTCACTTAAAAATATGTCCCAAAGATAATGCATAGTAGCATAGAGAGCTCTCATTTCTTTTTAAAGTTGTATAGAATTCCATTGTGTGACTATACCATAGTTTATTCAACATTTGGGGTTTACAAATGATGCTAGGATGATTGGCCTTGTACCTTTTCAAATTTTTGCCAGTGTATGTGATAGATCCCTGAGGGTGGAATCTTAACAGGTGTCATGGATTGAATTGTGTCCCCTCCAAAATACCTGTCGACCTGGCTAGGTCATGATTCCCTCTTATGATTGTCTACCATTTTATCTTCTGACATGATTTCCCTATGTGTTGAATATGATGTAATAAGATGGACCAGTGGCAGTTATACTGATGAGGTCTACAAGATTAGATAGTGTCTTAAGCCAATCTCTTTCGAGACTTGAAAGAGAGAAGTGAGCAGACACATGGAGACCTCATACCACCAAGAAAACAGTGCCGGAAACAAACCGTGTCCTTTGGACCTAAGGTTCCTGCACTGAGATGCTCCCAGACCAAAAAAGACTGATGACAAGGATCTTTCTCCAGAGCCAACCGAGAGAGGAAGGCTCCCTTTGGAGCTGACACCCTGAATTTGGACTTGTCGCCTGCTAGACAGTGAGAGAATAAATTTCTCTTTGTTAAAGCCATCCACTTGTGGTATTTCTGTTATAGCAGCACTAGATGACTAAGACAACAGGTAAATACATATGTTCATGTTGTTAGGTATTGTCAAACTAGCAGTGTTTGAGAGTGTTTGTTTCTCCACAGGCTTACCACAACATTACAGTCAAACATTTAAATTTTTGCCAATCTGATAGGAGATAAATAAGTATTTCAATGTAATTTTCTTTTTCAACTATCTTGTTATGAGAAAGCAGAGCATAGTTCCTTATGTAAAGGTTGATTTGCATTTCTTTATTCTGTGAAGTATTGATTTCCATACTGTTGTTCACTTTTATCTTCTCTGTTTCTTAGTTCTTTACATATAAGGGATAATCAGCCCCTTGTGGTATGTTGCCATTATTTCTCAGTTTTTCGTTTATCTGTTCATTTATTACTTTGCTTGTGTGTGTTTTTCCATACAAGAGATTTCCTTTTCAAAAGCTTATGTAATTAATATTAATTTTTTTCTTTTTGATTGCGGATCTTGAGTCATAATTAGTAAAATTTTCCCCACTCCCAAGCTCTAGAGAGTCACACACATGTATTTTCTTCCAGTACCTGTATTGTTTTATTTCTTTATATGCAAATCTATGATGTGATTTGAATTCATAAATTGGACCCAATCACATTTTATTTTTTTCTCTAAGAATCTCCAATTATCCCAACATCACATATTCAAAAGGGCAAATTTCCTCACAGATTTGAGATGCTGTCCTTATTGTATTCTGAGTATTCTATGCAATTATACAATTCATGGATTTTCCATTCTGTTCCATTTGTCTGTGTATTCATGAAACAGTACCAGACTTTATTGTTATTGTTTTAATTACACAGGGTTTATTGTACATATCAATCTTTAGTAGGGCTATTCTCTGGAGAAGGACATCATTCTTGGTAAAGTAGAAGATCAGTGAAAAAGAGGACCTTCAACGAGATGGATTGACACAGTAGCTGTAACAATGGGTCAAGCATGACAACAATGGTGAGGATGGTGCAGAACCTGGCAGTGTTTTGTTCTGTTGTCCATAGGGTCACTATGAATCAGAACTGACTTGACAGCACCTAACAACAACAGCATTCCTTATCACCGCAGCAATGTTTCTCCCTGGCTTCCCTGGCTAGTCTCGTTTTCTTTTCCAAACAAATTTTATAATCAGCTTAGCTTCAAAAATATAAGCATCAATACAAATTTCCATTTCTTAAGTCTCTATTTACTTTCTCTTTTCTAACTGCATTGGCTAACATTCTAGAACAATTTTAAATGGTGGTGGAAGTGTGGGCATATTTTTCTTCTTCCAGTCTTTAGTGAGAAAGCTGCTTTGTCCTAGTTGAGTAAGATTCCAGTTCTTAGACTGACATATATTCATTTTTGTTCTATGGTTCATTACACTAAAATGTGACTATCAGTTGCTTTTTTTAATACTTTTTAACATAAATGAGTGTTGTATTTTGTAAAATTCCTTTTTCTATATCAATGTACTAACTTTTCGTAGAGCCTTTTTATATTCTTAGCTTCCAGAACTTATTTTGTTTCTCATCCTACCACCTGGTCATTCTTTCTCAATCCTAGAATCTCTGCTCTCTAAAATTTGGATAGCTAAAAACTCAGTCCTCTGTTGTCTTACTTGTTGTGTTAGTTATCTAGTGCTACTATAACAAGTGGATGGTTTTAACACAGAGAAATTTATTCTCTCACAGTCTAGGAGGCTAGAAGCTCAAATTCAGGGTGTCAGCTCTGGGGGAAGGCTTTTTCTCTCTGTTAGCTCTGGGGGAATGTCCTTGTCATCAATCTTCCCTTGAAGGTCTAAAAGTTTCTCAGTGCAGGGATCCCAGGTCCAAAGGACACGCCCTTTTCCTAGCTTTTTTATCTTGGTGATATGAGGTCTCTCTACTCTCTACTTGCTTCTCTCTTTTATATCTCAAAAGAGATTGACTCAAGATACAAACTAATCCTATAGATTGCATCCTGCCTCAGTAGTATAACTGCCTCTGACTTTGCCTTATTAAAATCATAGAGGTTACAATTTACAACACAGAGTAATTACATCAGATAACAAAATGGAGGAAAATCAAACAACATGGGGAATCATGGCTTAGCCAAGTTGACACACATTTTCTGGGACATAATTCATTCCTTAATACCTGTCTATACTTACTCCTTAGGTAACCTATTCTGACTCCTGACTGTAAACAGCATCTATACACTGATAACTGCCAAATTTATGTCAGCAGCTTAGACTTTTGCTTGGAACTCAAGATGAAGATATCCACCTCTTCTTCCCTTGGTTATCTACTAGGTATCTTAAAAGGAACTGAACTCTCGGCTTCCTTCTACACAAAACTATTTCTCATCCAAGTATCCATGTGGCAGTGAATTTATTTTTAACATATACCTGGATGAGGCATGCTGTGTGCCAGACATTTAAGAATTTTATAAATATTAATCATTTAATTCTCATAATAACTCTGTAAGTGCTATTATTATGCCTGTTTTAACCATGTGTCTACTCATTGTTATTTATGTCTATTTAAGATAGGTAGAATTTAAAGTGATGTGCCCAGTGATTCACAGGTAGTCAGTGGAAAATCTAAGACTAAAACCTGGGCAGTTTGACCCCAGAGTCTACGCTGTTTATCACTTTACAATGTGTTCTTCTGTTTGTTCATCGCAATCAATTACAGTTATGCTTGATCCCCTATTTCTCTTAAACACCACATAAAATGCATTAGCAAATCCTGATGGCTCTTTCATAAAAGTATATCCAGCAACTGAATACCCTGTACCTTAGCCACTCTAAACCTCTGGTTTGAGCCCCATAATTCTTTACCTGTATTGAAATAGACTCCAAGCTAGTTTCTTAGTGTGATGGTTCATTCTATATGTCAATTTGCTATGGTGCCTAGTTTTTTGGTCAAGCCCTAGTCTATACTCTGTTATGATGTAGTTGCATGTGATTAAATCAGTTTGATTTAAGTAAATCAGATTACCTTCCACAATGTGGGTGAGCCTCATCCGATAAGGCGAAGGGTTATTCTGTCTCCAGAATATAAACAGAAATTTTGTCAGAAATTCCTTACGTTTTGCTCTTCTAATCATCTGACCTGCAAGTTTTGAGACACAAGACTGCAGGAATCTCCAGCCTACACAGATAAATATATGCATATATCGGTGTGTATACCTATCAGTGTATATCTGTCTGTATCTGTCTACCTATCTGTCTTATCTATTTACTTATCTGTCTTATCTATCTATCTATCTGTCTGTCTGTCTGTCTGTCTATCTATCTATCTATCATCTATCTATCTATCTATCTATCTATCATGTATCTCTCTATCATCTATCATCTACCTACCTACCTACCTGTCTGTCTGTCTATATATCTATCTACCTGTCATCTACCTACCTACCTACCTATATATCTGTCTATCAATCATCTACCATCTATCTATCTCTCTCTCTATCATCCATCCATCCATCCATCCATCCATCCATCCATCCATCCATCCATCCATCCATCCATCCATCCATCATCTATCCATCTATCTATCTATCTCTATCTATCCATCTCTATCTGTCTGTCTCTATCTATCATCTATCTATCTATCTATCTGTCTGTCTGTCTGTCTGTCTGTCTGTCTATCTATCTATCTATCTATCTATCTATCATCTATCTATCTATCTATCATCTATCTATCTATCATCTACCTACCTACCTGTCTGTCTGTCTATATATCTATCTACCTGGCATCTACCTACCTACCTATCTGTCTGTCTATCAATCATTTACCATCTCTCTCTCTCTATCATCCACCCATCCATCCATCCATCCATCATCTATCCATCTATCTATCTCTGTCTATCTATCCATCTCTATCTATCTGTCTGTCTCTATCTATCATCTATCTATCTATCATCTATCTATCTATCATCTATCTATCGTCTATCTATCTATCATCTATCTATGTATCTATCTATCTATCATCTATCTACCTATCATCTATCTCTCTATCATCTATCATCTACCTACCTACCTGTCTATCAATCATCTATCTATCATCTATCTATCTCTCTCTCTATCATCCATCCATCCATCCATCCATCCATCCATCCATCCATCCATCATCTATCCATCTATCTGTCTCTACCTATCCATCTCTATCTATCTATCTATCTATCTATCTATCTATCTGTCTGTCTGTCTGTCTGTCTATCTATCTATCTATCATCTATCTATCTACCTGTCTGTCTGTCTCTCTATCTATCTATCTATCATTTATCTGTGGTTCTGTTTCTCTAGAGCCTTTTACATCTGTTGCTCTTACAATGTATTCTGCAGTGGCATCTATTGCCCCATTTAAAATATACATCAGATCTCGTCTGTGCTCTGCTCAAAACCCTCCATTGTATTTCCAAATCACTTAGTGTAAGACCAAAGTTCCTAAAATGACTTAAAAGCAGCCACCTGATCATGGCATGTTGACCTCATCATTCATTCTAGTCTAAGCACACTTGGCATCCTTATGGTTTCTTGAATACACCAAGCACATTCCTTCCCTTTGCACGTGCCGTTCCCTCTGCCCGGCACACGCTTTCCCTGTATATCTTCATGTTGCTCTCAACTTCTTTTAGTTTGAAATTCATATGTCACCTTCTCAAAAAGGCCTTTCTTAAGTGTCTTCTCCTCATTACTTTTTTTCCATAACATTTGTCATCATCTGAAATAGTATATGCATATTTGTTTTCTTGTTGTTTACTTTGTATATAGCCAAATTGGTACTTTTATTATTCACTACTAAATCTGTAGCACCTGAAAATGTATTTTACCTAAAATAGATGTTCAGTAATTATTAGCTGAATAAATAAAGAAGTAATATGCAGGGTTTTCTTTGCTTAATTGATTAATAGCTCTTCTTACGGACCATTCCACAGTGCCAATGTTCCATGGAACACCTTTTAAGAAGCTGTGAATTAAATACCAGACAAGAAGTTCTTATCTAATCAATTTCTTCTTTGTTTTGATTGCTGGTGTGCCAAAAGATGGTACTGAATTAAGCTAGTTTTCTCCTGCCTCTGTTTACTCATGTCCCAACTGCTTGAGTTGGTACAACCTAGATTGTATCCCTTTATCTTTATCTAAACTCAACAAGTCTTTGTGCTCTGTAAAGAATAAGCATTCATTAAATATTTATCTCCTTTTCTTTCCTCTCACATTCAACACATTTACCAGGTTGGTCAATAGATTTCAACTTGCAAGTCAGCTTTGAGGCTGAAAGAGTAATGTGTTGAGAAGGTTTAGGAGGCTCAATCAGGGCTCAGTGGGAAAGAGTGTCTTCTTTGATAAGTCATAACTGCCTAGGACTAGAAAGAATGAGTGGCAGCAAGAGTGACACATATTTTCATGTCTTTGATATAGAATGTAAGTTCCTAGAGAAAAGGTAATTTACGTATATATATATGTATATTATCTTTTCATTATCTAACATACAACATTGTTAGGATATTGTACATAATGGGCACTCCATACATATTTTTTGTTTGCATGGTTGTTCTATGAATGCTTAAGAAATGTTTGGTTGTACCCAGAGCATGAATCTCTTGCCTCTGTTTCCTAGGCAACTTTCCCTTTACAGGAGTAAAAGAGCATTAATCCTCAGTATATTGCTAGATGAGTCTTTTTGTGGTGCTCAAATATCACCTGTTTATTTATCATAAAAAATAGAGTTCTGCAAGTTATTATGTAAGAGAAAAGCATCTCTTTTACCTGTACACTTTTCATTTGCAAATAGGCATAATTTATCTTCTCTGGGGGTTAACAAGTATTGCAAGATTCCTCAAAATAATTTATAAAGCCCCACTAAAATCCAGTAGCTCAGTGTGAATTCTTGTTGAACTCAATATAAGTTACTATCTTAACCTAAAAAAAAAAAAAAAGTCATACTGTTGACAGGAATGAGAAGAATCTGAGATATAAGTTAAGAATTTATAGTGCCTAGGGTCTCTATGAGTCAGAATCGACTCTACGACAATGACTTTGGCTTTTTCTTTGGGAATTTAAAAAAAAAATTTCTCAGTGAGGTGTCTCATTCTCAAAACAAAAATATTATATACCAAAGTATACAGGTGCAGGTTGATATTGTATTGCATTTTCAGCAGCAGTTCTTAGTTGCTAGAGGAGCAATTTCAATTAGCAAGTGAAAAGCATTGACTTTTAAGGTGTTTGCCAAACTTCTCAATGAAACTAGGCTTTTTTGGTTCATGTCAGTGAGTGAGTGTTTCTTCTCAGAGTTCTCAACCTAATTGTTGTTTTTGATGGGCTTTTAATGAATTTCATGCTAATAAAGGGCAGCCATGGTCACAGACCTTGTTTAATCAGCCTTTCCTCAAAAAGAAAACAAATGTATGCAGAATAGCCAATTAATGCCTGAGCAATTGGTTAGTAATTACATGCTTATCACTTATCCCTTTATATTAAAGTACATCACTCCAATTCATCAAACTGTCAGCTAAGCCACTAGGAATCTGATCTAAAAGGTGCTTTCTCTCTGAGTAAGAAACTTTGTGTGAGTCTGATGGTATCTGGCAGGGAGCCTGCTGTGAAGGGGGCACTGGTTGTTCAACGGTAGAATTCTCATTTTCCATGAGGGAGCCTCGGATTTGATTCTTGGACAATAAACTGCATGTGAAACCACCACCCGTCTGTGAGTGTAGTCTTGCATGTTGCTATGATGCTAGCAGGTTTTGGCAGAGCTTCCGGAGTAAGACAGACTAAGCAGAAGGGTCTGGTGATTTATTTCCAAAAATCAGTCAGTGAAAACCCTATGAATAACAGTTGTCCAACCCACGACTGATCATGTGGATAGTTCAGGACTGGGCAGCATTTCATTCTGCTGTGCATGAGGTCACATGAGGCAGTGGCCAACTCTACTGCAGCTAACAACAACATGCTGTAGTTCAGGCCCACGCTAGTGAAGTATGGAGAGCATAAGACACTTGATGTTAGACATATTTGACTGACCCAGATTCAAAACCCAGCTTTATTACTTATGCTAAGTGTGCTTAAGTTATTTATGCTTCATTATTTATGCTAAGTTCATGACTTAGCTTTTCCTACATCCTACGTCATCCTCACAAGTATTATGTTTGAGCCCATTGTGGTAGCCGCTGTGTCAATCCGCCTTGTCAAGGGTCTTCTTCTTTTTCACTGACCCTCTACTTTACCAAACACGATGTCCTTCTCCAGGGTATGGTCCCTCCCGACAACATGTCCAAAGTAGGTACGGCTTGGTAGAACTTAGTGAATGTACCACAGTGCAGCTGAACTCCAAACATAAGCTTGCCAGCAACCAACAGCACAACTCAAATGCCCTGTAGCCAGCAGCAAGCAGCAAAAAGGATATGCTCACCAGGAAGCCTCAGAGCCAGTTAGCAAGTCAAAAAAAGAAAGACCCCCTAGGTGGTGGTGGCCATCACTTTGATCATGCTCCTCACAGTGCCAGTTGTTTTGTGTTTGCCCATTGGATGGAAGGATCAAACCTCCTTTCCCAAAGTTTGTTCAGCTATTGAAACAGGTGATGCTACATATGCAACAAGTGGATACAGAAAGGCTTAGTTCTTACAAAATGAGGCTTCCTGGGAGAGGTGACAGGGCAGATACCTGCTGTGGCACAGAACGTCTTGAGCAAAGGAACAAGTAGTGGTTTTTGTTTGTTTCATGGTTAAGAGATGGCACTGGAGAGAGTGTTCTTGCATGTGGGCCAGGCTTTGCATGGTTTTCTCTTGCCCCTGGGCACCAAGGTGGGGAGTGCTTGGGCTCTCTTACTGGCTTGCCCGTATATGGGACAAGATTAGATGAAGAAGAGATGGATCTGAAAACTATCAGAGGTCAAACATCAAAGATGCAATCATACTCCTAATTACACAAGTAGATCATATAATGAAATCTTAGACATTTGATGTTTTCTCAGGTTGTCTACCAATGATTTTCTCTTTTCCGTTCTCCTCCAATCTAAAGTGATATACAGTAAAAGGCAACGATATGCTTCTTTCTCAATTTTTCTCCATAGTGCACCTAAAAATGTTATCAGTCTCCCCAGTCTTCCTTACAACTATTGTTCAGTGCTTTTCTTCACCGCTCGGTTATAAATTCTCAGAGGACAGAAGCGGCATTTGTTTTATGAAGCACTGACATATGGTAGGCATCCAAACGAGAACTGTTCAATGAATAAATAACTCAAATTAGTTGATAGACATTGCACCATTTAGTGAGGTCATAAGTGATGCGTTGTGCAGAAATATTGCTACGTGAATTTGACCCAAAGAGAGAAGACTGCTATCTTAAAAATCAATAAGTCACAACGCAAAAAACAAACAAAATAAAGCCCTACAGATTGACAAAGCATATAACTTCTTTAACCCTCACTTTCCTAATCTGCAAAATGGGAAAGTTACTTTCCTGAAAATCTGTGATTTTTTTCCCTGAGATTTTGTACCTGAAAGGAATCTAAATTATGGATTATTACTTAAATGTTATCAGATTTTTGTCATTCCCTCTTCCTTTTAGTGGTCCTCCATTGGTAAGGAATGATAATAACTTGAGGATATTAAGCTCAAAGCTTGTATGTGCAATCCATTTTAAGTGAAGAGGAGAATAGCGCGTCATCCCACCTAACACTGAGCCCTGTCTGCCTAAATGGGAGGCCCTCTATGCCCTCTTAAGTGGTGCTTCAGACCATTGCTCATGCCTGTCAGCAAACATTACAGAATAATTAGGGAGAGGAGAAATCATTACAATGTCAGCCTTCCCTATTATTGAATTGTAACCCCTCGATATGGAACTGCCTAAAGCAATTGCCGAATGCAATAGATCCAACTGTATCTCCTTCAGAGCCCACAGAACCACCCTGCTGTAGCCTGTGAGTTCCACACATGGCCCTTCCCTCAATTAGGATTTAATCACCTTGGAGAGCAGCTCAGAATTCTAATCATTTTTTCCAAGGTCCCATCAATCTTATCTATTGAAGTAATTTGATTTTTTTTTCTTCCTCTACAAGAATGCTAAATCTTCTTAGTGGTGAAAAATGACGGGGGGAAATAAAAGGGAAGAAACTAATGTTTACAGAATGTTTAAATGAAACTTCTTAAGAACTGTTGTTTTAAACCACTCCGTTATACCTGTACCTCAATGCCTTGGGAACACAAGGAGTTTCTCCGAGGGCCTCATTTCTTATTGCCTATTGCAGCGACATGGGAAAAATTTCTCATTTAGGTGGTTAAAGAACTAGGGATTTAGAGACGGATGGCTCCAGTTTCAAATCCCAGTGCCACCACACCTGCACGTATGAACCACGTAACCTTAATTCAGATATGTTTCTTGAGACTCGGCTTCCTTATACCTAAAAAAAGGATAAAATAGAGTTACCTATTTTAGATTTAAAAAACTGTAAATGCTAGGTGGAATATATGATCTTAAGTACTTAGAACAGTTCCTGGTGCATCATATTATTTTAAAATGGTAGTTATTATTTTTACCCCATATTCTGTATTACCTTCACAACTGATCTTCAGCCTCTTATGATGAAAAGTATGTCAACAAACGAAATAAAATGGATTTCTACACAGGAACGTCATCAGCATCATGAGGCTAGCTAGAATTAGTCATCATTCTCATTTTGTGAAATCAAAGAGTCGAGCAATGTCTTTTAAGGGGCACACATACACACAAAAAATCATCTTTGGAGATTAAATTTTAGCTTATTATTAAATGCATTTATTAGCATGTAATGATTAGTCATTTACAAGCTTGATAACTTGAAATATCCCTTCTATTTTTTGCATCCTTTGAAATTGCTGTGGGAAAATAATGTGACATGAACATTTTATAACAAACCATCAAGACTATATTTTTCAATCTTAAATTGAGGCTGCAAATAGTCTTTGAAAATTTTTCCTTATTCTTTCATTACACTTTATTCTTACTTTGACTATAAGAGTACAGGCCTGATTATATCAACTTGCAATTATGTGTTTCTATATCTTTCTTATCTCTACGCAGACAGAAAGCTTCTTAAGGGTAAAAAATCATTTTCATATCAGACAAGACCTCAAGCAGAACCCATAGTAGAATCTTAAACTATAACAAACAAACCTGTTGCCATCGAGTCAATTCTGACTCATCATAACCCTATAGGACAGAGTAGACCTGCCCCATAGGATTTCCAAGGTTGGTGAATTTGAACCAAACTTTTTGTTCGCAGTCATAGCTCTTAACCACTGCATCACCAGGGCTCCTAGTAGAAGCTTAATCACCCTTTACTGAGTGAAGAAAAAACTGCAAGGATGAGTAGGCAATTTCCTGCTATCAGGCTATACTAGAACTTTATCCTTGTCTTAAAGATTCTGGGTCATCTTAATTTTAAAGGCCATCAGTGAAGGGCATTCCGAAAATCTGTCTGACTCTGTTCAATCACCATCTGTCCAGAATATTTTGCTTCTGTAACTGTAATTCCAGGTACTGCAGTTTTCAGCACGTCCCTTGAACTTTAGACTTAGCTTAGGACAACAGAACCTACCATAGATAACGTAACAGCTCACATATATTTAAGAGTACTGTTTTAAATTTTTTTCTTATCTCTCCAAGCTAATAATGGAAACTTGGAGAGTGAAGAGGAGGAATAACAGAGATAGGAACATACATAATACTTAATATGTGGTAGACACTCTTCCAAGCACTTTACATATATCAAATGATTCAATCCTCACAACATCACTATGAAATGTATAGTTAATGTTATCTACATTTGACAGCTGGGAAAACTGAGGCAGAGAACATTTAAATGATTTACGAAAGGTCACATAGCTAATAGAAAGTGAACCAGAATCTGTGCTTTTGTCCATTAAACCTCCTAATGGCTTCCCCTAGAGTGAAAACTTTCCACTCCAGCTTATCACTTGTTTGGGGCTCAATTTGCCTATGATAATGCCAAGTTACTGGTAGTATCCTGTATTTTGCGAGGGATAGGGCAAAAAGATATGATGACTTCCAATATTGCCCAAGAAAGACTTGCTACTGTTAGGATTGAACTCTTATCGCACCGCTAGAAAACTGGACAAGATATACAAAAGAACTGTTTTCAGTCATTTACAACAGGCAGTGCAGATATGGGATTTTTGAGAAAGGAGTAACAAATAAGTTTAGCCTATGCTTGCCTCACATTGCTGCCTTGAGGCAATCTCCAGGCTGCCTTGGAGAGAGGGAAAGTCAGGTATCTCAAACACAGCCCTGCAAATCTTAATGAACTGAAGAGGTAGAAATCAGAGTACCAGGTGGTCAAAGTGGCTAGAATTTGTAGGACATAGTACTAGGGAAGAGGGAGAAAGAAAAACTACCTAACACCATGGAGAACTAGGACAGAGTAGCCAAATAATTTCTAGAACTTACGCTACGCAGGAGTGGTTTATGTTTCCACCAGGGAATAGTTTGCATTGCATCCCTTGAAGGCTGGAGAGGTGACTCAAGGAAAGCATTGCTTTGCTTAGTGGATAGGATATTTAACCCCTAAAGAAAAAAGGACTTTTGTTTTTATTCAATACCTCACCTATATTTAAATAAACACACAAAAATTGAGTGATCTGAAAAGCTCTCTCTGGTGTCTCCTTGGTAAAAAAGTAGGTCCATATGTTATGCGATCAGCATGTATTAAAACTATTTTTTTTTTTTTTTGGTGTATTGCAAGGAAGCAGTCACTGTTCTTATAGGTGAGAAATATGGCATTGATAGAATATATGATGAAAAAAGATCTGAGTAGATTATTAAAAACCTGTAGTATAAACTATTACAAATGCAAATTATTAGTAATCTCTGTTTCAAACATGTAAGATATTTTCAATTATAATCTAAATTTTTCTTTTAATCTAATACACTATTTACCTTCTCTTTAAGAGAGGACAGAATTTTTATTTTTAGTAGCCAAACAGGGAGTTAGTCCACATGGTTGTGGATAGTTAGGGATACACTTAACATTAGAAGTATGAACTTAATATAGAAGGGGAAAAGACAGAGATTTCCTTTCAGCCCATTGGGCTGGGAGCATAGCCGTCAGAGTTAGACCATTCCTTGATTATTGCCTTCTTGTTTTGAAAAGTTTAAATTAGAAACTGAGATTAAAAAGCCTACAATGAGGAGTGAACTGATAGAAGAGGAAGGGAAGGTAGAAATAAAATATTTGGTGTCTTTTCCTTTTAGTAAATAGGTATGTTGAGTGGTTCTTAATAAATATACAGTGCTTACAAATCATGTCTACATTGTTTTACTGTTTAATCTACAAAAGTGTATATTATTCTTGGCCTTCTTGATGTTGAAGCAAATAAAAGAGATAAAAGAGAGAAATAGATACAATTTACAGAAACTTTCATTATTGCAATAGTGTAGGATTCTATGGGCAAGATACTGAATGATGCAGGAAGAATCAAAAGAAGATGGAAGGAGTACAGAGTCACTGTACCAAAAAGAATTTGTCGACGTTCAGCCATTTCAGGAGGTAGCATATGATCAAGAACAGATGGTACTGAAGGATGAAGTCCAAGCTGCACTGGAGACACTGGTGAAAAACAAGCCTCCAGGAACTGATAGAATACCAATTGAGATGTTTCAACAAATGGAGGCAGAGCTGAAAGTGCTCACTACTCTTCTATGCCAAGAAAATTGGAAGACAGCTACCCGGCCAACTGACTGCAAGAAATCCACATTTGTGTGATCCAACCAAATGTAAAATTTTGCTAAAGATCACTCAAAAGTGGTTGTAGAAGTACATGGATAGGGAACTGCCAGAAATTCAAGCTGGATTCAGAAGAGATCGTGTAACCAGGGATATCATTGCTCATGTCAGATGGATCTTGCCTGAAAGCAGAGAATACCAGAAAGATGTCTACCTGTGTTTTATTGACTAGGCAAAGGCATTTGACAGGGTGGGCAATAACAAATTATGGATAACATTGCAAAGAATAGGAATTCTAGAACACTTAATTGTGCACACAAGGAACCTGTACGTAGATCAAGAAGCAGTAGTTACAACAGAATAGGGGAATACGGCACGGTTTAAAATCAGGAAATGCGTGTGTCAGGGTGGCATCTTTTCACCATACTTATTCAATCAGTATGCTGAGCAAATAATCCTAGAAGCTGGACTATATGAAGAAGAGTGGGGCATCAGGATTGGAGGAAGACTCATTAACAACCTGTGATATGCAGATGACACAACCTTGCTTGCTGAAAGTGAAAAGAACTTGAAGCACTTACTGATGAAGATCAGTAAGTTTGGATTATTCCTCAATGTAAAGAAAAAAAAAAAAACCCTCACAACTGGACCAATAAACAACATCATGATTAACAGAGAAAATATTGGAGCTGTCAAGGGCATAGTTTTACTTGGATTCACAATTGACAGCCACGAAAGCAGCAGTCAAGAAATCACATGACTGATTGCACTGGGCAAATCTGCTGCAAGAGATCTTTTTAAAGTGGTAAGAAGCAAGGATGTCATCTTGAAGACTAAGGTGCAACAGACCCAAGCCGTGGTGTTTTCCATTGCCTCTATGCATACGAAAGCTGGGCAATGAATAAGGAAGACCAAAGAAGAATTGATGCCTTTGAATTATGGTGTTGATGAAGGTTATTGAATATACAATGGAATGTCAAAATAATTAGCAAATCTGTCTTGGAAGATATACAGCCAGAATGCTCCTTCAAAGAAAGAATGGCGAGACTTTGTCACACATAATTTGAACATGTTATCAGGAGGGATCAGTTCCTCAAGAAGTACATCATGCTTACTAAAGTAGAGGGTCAGCGAAAAAGAGGAAGTCCCTCAACAAGATGAATTGACACGGTGGCTGCAATGATGGACTTAAGCATAACAATGATTGTGAGGATGAAGCAGGACCAGGCAGTATTTCATTCCGTTGTGAATGGGGTCACTATGAATTGGACTTGACTCAAAAGCACCCAACAACAGCAACTACAATTGTATAAAAATCACAATTAGGGCCAAAGCAAGGAAAGAGTGAACTGCAAAAGTTGCAATTCTATGTGAAGGTTGTGCCCAGAAAGTTGTTTTCTTGGCTACTTGCATCTGAATCCTAAAAAAAAAATTGATACATACTTAGAAAATTGATGATGAGACATATTCTAATAATGACATAAGTCTCATCCATCATGGCTTGTTTTCCATCAAAGCTTTGTGATACTTTGATTGATAGAATGAGAAGAAGGATATCATTTCCAATTTTAGCTAAAGAGTGAAGAGACAGATTCACTTTAAAAATTACACTCTCCATTCAAAATAAAAAAATAAATATCTCATAATCAAATGGGTACTATCAAATAGAAACCTAGCTTCAAACCATCCTTGAGCCTTGGGAAAGCAATGAATACTGTCAGGAAAACAGGCACACATAAGCACCACCATTAAATGACACCATTAGAGCCCTTTGTGTTGAACCGCTCTTAAGTGATGGCCCGAAGCACTAATGAGAGTGTAAGCAGTGCATCAGGAGTGCCCGGTCATGGGTCACTGGCGAGCAAATAATTTATCCCAATCCATGGGAGTCAGAATAGCACATTCAAAAAGTCTTTTAAATCAAACATGTGCAGGTTAGAAGCAGTGTTTCTGAAACTGGGTTAGAAGCAAGCAAATCAACAGTAAAGTTGTCTGGGCTAATTCTGGGGGTGGGAAATATGAAACAGTTAAGGGACAATGTCCATGTTTAGGAAAGTTTCATTTAAAATGAATGAGATAAAATGGATGGTATGTACATGATGGTAGCCTTGGTATTGTGATGTGGGGGATAGCACAGAGAAAGGCTAGAATCCATGAGAAACACATCCATTTTAACAGAAGATGAGATAATTTCTGGTGATGCATATTTATCAGAATATATGTGTATTTATCTTGAGGAACAATTTTAGAGTCAGTGGGTGCTATAACTGGAGTTGATATATAAGTGTTATTCATAGAACCATATAGACAATTTTCTACTTCATTTTATTTAGAATTAGATTGTATTAAAAAAAGTGGAGACAAAATGACAAGTATGTTTAAAAATGACAAATAATATTAAATGAGAACATTTGCCTTAATTACCAATAAACATGGTATTTCAAAACGAAGAGCCAGAACAAGATGAAAAATCTTCAAGGAAATATTTGACCATCGATTATACGAGTCCTTGCCAAAGCAGGGGGTATATAAGGGTCAGGGAATTCTGGATCTAGAAAGAATTTATTTGTAAAGAGCTATACCATGGGTCCCATCTCAGAGGGGACTTGACTTGTGTCCCCTGCATTGGAGGAGTAGGGTAGAAGATATTCATAGAATGGTATATGATTCCCACTTGAGAAACCTAAATGGTGAAGGATGAAGTGTCTCTGTAGAAATGGGCGTCAATTAGCTGAGCATTTAAGGACCAAGGAGGTGTATTTCATAGAATCTGACGTAGGCCAATGTAACATCAAACTTCAGTTAAATTATGTCAAATCCTTACCAAATGGGTTGCCTGGAGGAGCAAACAGAGTCAGAACAAAGAGGTTGCACAAGAATTGCCACAATATTCGTTGCATATGAGTAGGGGCCAAAGAAGAAGGAAACAATGATATAAGTTCATTGCCCACATCAAGAAGAAAGCAAATGAGAGCTCCTTAGCAATTGGGGTTACCAGTTGCAGTAGAGTCAATTCAGACGCATGGTGACCCCATGTGTTTCCGGGTATATCTGTGATCTATAGAGTTTTTGATGTGTGTGTGTATTCACACAAGAGAGGCTCAGCTTTAAACAGTGGCCAGGACCAGAGAGTACAGAACCAGCTATGACAGTAACAACCAAGTAAAAACTTTAGCCCCTCCACGTACTTCCTTCCTATGCGCCAGCCACAGAGGATTCAGAAACCCTCATTAGCAATACACTGGAAGAATAGAAGGAGAAGGAAGGAAGCTGGATGTACCATTTTCCTTGACTAATTTTTCTGCAGGCTTTAGCAAAGTAGCTCTAATTTTGAATGAGGTGGAAACTTGCATTATTACAGTAGTCTGGAGATTTAAGAAATGAATTAAATCTATGTGTTTGCTGTTTTAAATACACTTTGTATTATCTATGTTTTGAGCTCTAAGCAACATTAACCCAGGGTAAGAAAAGCTAGCTTCCCTGAACAAAAGATCAGGGGAGAAGAAAAGTGAAGTATCTGTGTGATTGTATTCCATTGGTCCTGCTTGTTCAATGTACTGGTTATGTTATTTTTGGGATCACTCATAATATTTTCCCCCACGTGTCTGTCAGTTTGCCATACTGTGGGAGCTTGTGTATTGCTGTGATGCTGGAAGCTATGCCACTGGTATTCAGACACCAGCAGGGTCATGGTAGATCAGGTTTCAGCTGAGATTCCAGACTAAGATGGACTAGGAAGAAGGACCTGGCAGTCTGCTTCTGAAAAGAATCAGCCAGTGAAAACCTTATGAATAGCAGTGGAACATTGTCTGATATAGTGCTAGAAGCTGAATCTTCCAGATTGGAAGGCACTCAAAAGATGACTACGGGTGAGTTGCCTCCTCAAACTAGAGTTGACCTTAATGACATGGATGGAGTAAAGCTATCAGGACCTTCATTTTCTGACATGGCACAACTCCAAATGAGGAGAAACAGTGGCAAACATCCAATAATAAATGGAACTTGGAAGGTTGGAAATCATGAAAAATGAAATGGAATGCATAAACATCGATATCCTAGGCCTTAGTGAGCTGAAATGGACTAGCACTGGCCATTTTGAATCAGACAATCATGTAGTCTAATACGCCAGGGATCACAACTTGAAGAGGAATGGTGTTGCATTCATCTTCAAAAAGAACATTTCAAGATCTATCCTGAAGTACAACACTGTCAGTGATAGGATAATATCCATACTCCTATAAGGAAGACCAGTTAATATGACTATTATTCAACTTTACACACCAACCACTAAGGCCAAAGATGATGAAATAGAAGATTTTTGTCAGCTGCTGCAGCCTGAAATTGATCAAACATGCAATCAGGATACATTGATAATTGCTGGTGATTGGAATGGGAAAGTTGGAAATGAAGAAGGATCAGTAGATGGAAAATATGGCCTTGGTGATAGAAACAATGTTGGAGATTGAATGATAGAATTTTGCAAGACAAAGGACTTCATTGCAAATACCTTTTTTCACCAATATAAATGGCGGCTATGGATCTCACCAGATGGAATACACATGAATAAAATCGACATCTGTGGAAAAAGACAATGGAAAAATTCAATATCATTAGTCAGAACAAGGCCAGGGGCCAACTGTGGAACAGACCGTCAGTTGCTCATATGCAAGTGCAAGACGAAATTAATGAAAATCAGAGCAAGTTCACAAGAGCCAAAATATCACCTCGAGTAAATCCCACCTGAATTTAGAGACCATCTCAAGAATAGATTTGAGGCTTTGAACACTAGTAACTGAAGATCAGACAAGTTGTGAAATGACATCAAGGACATCACACATGAAGAAAGTAAGCGGTCATTGAAAAGACAGGAAAGAAAGAAAAGACCAAGATGGATGTCAGAGGAGACTCTGAAATTTGCTCTCGAACGTCGAGCAGCTAAGGCAAAAGGAGGAAGTGATGAAGTAAAAGAGCTTAACAGAAGATTTCAAAGGGCAGCTTGAGAAGACAAAGTAAAGTATTATAATGACATATGGAAAGAGCTGGAGACAGAAAACCAAAAGGGAAGAACACACTCGGCATTTCTCAAGCTGAAAGAACTGAAGAAAAAATGCAAGCCTTGAGTTGCGATAGTGAAGGATTCTATGGGGAAAATACTAAATGATGCAGGAAGCATCAAAAGAAGAAGGAAGGAATACACAGAGTCCTTATACCAAAAAGAATTAATCAACGTTCAACCATTTCAAGAGGTAGCATATGATCAGGAAGCTATGGTACTGAAGGAAGAAGTCCAAGCTGCACTGAAGGCATTGGCAAAAAAAACAAGGCTTCAGGAATTGATAGAGTATCAATTGAGATGTTTCAACAAACGGATGCAGCACTGCAAGTGCTCACTAGTCTATGCCAAGAAATTAGGGATACAACTACCTCTCCAACCAACTGGAAGAGATTCATATTTATACCTATTCCCAAGAAAGATGAGCCAAGCAAATGAAAAAAATTATTGTAACAATATCATTAATATCACACTCAAGCAAAATTTTGCTAAAGATCATTCAAAAGCGGCTGCAGCAATATATTGACAACGAACTTCCAGAAATACAGTCTGGATTCAGAAGAGGACATGGAACCAGGGATATCATTGCTGATGTCAGATGGATTCTGGCTGAAAGAAGAGAATAGCAGAAAGTTGTTTACCTGTGTTTTATTGACTTTGGTACGGCATTTGGCTGTGTGGATCATAACTGAGAAGAATGGTAACTCTAGAACACTTAATTGTGCTCATGAGGAACCTGTACATAGACCAAGAGGCAGTTGTCCAGACAGAACGAAGGGATACTGAGTGGTTTAAAGTCAGGAAAGGTGTGTGTCAGGGTTGTATTCTTTCAACATACCTATTCAATCTGTATGCTGAGCAAATAATCTGAGAAGCTGGACAATATGAAGAACAGGGCATTAAGATTGGAGGAAGACTTATTAACAACCTGTATTATGCAGGTGACACAGCCGTGCTTGCTGAAAGTGAAGAGGACTTGAAGCACTTACTGATGAAGACCAAAGCCCACAGTTTTCAGTATGGATTACACCTCAACATAAATCAAACAAAAATCCTCACAACTGGACCAATAATCCACATCATGATAAACAGAGAAAAGATTGAGGTTTTCAAGGATTTCATTTTACATAGTTCCACAATGAACACCCATGGAAGCAGCAGTCGAGAAATCGGAAGACACATTTCATTGGGTAAATCTGATGCAAAAGCCTCTTTAAAGTGTTGAAAAGCAAAGATGTCACCTTGAAAACTAAGGTGCACCTGACCCAAGCCATGGTATTTTTCAGTTGCATCATATGCATGTGAAAGATGAACAATGTATAAGGAAGGCTGATGAAGAATTGACGCCTTAGAATTGCGGTGTTGGTGAAGAATATTGAATATACCAGGGACTACTAAAAAAATGAACAAATTTGCCTTGGAAGAAGTACAGCCAGAATGCTCCTTAGAAGTAGGGATGGTGAGACTGCGTTTTACATACTTTGGCCACATTGTTAGGAGGAATCAGTCCCTTCAGAAAGATATTATGCTTGGTAAAGTACACAGTCTGTGGAAAAGAGGAAGACCCTCAATGAAATGGATTGACACAGAGGCTGCAACAATGGGCTCAAGCATAACAATGATTGTGAGCATGGCACAGGACCGGGCAGTGTTTCGTTCTGTGGTACGTAGGGTCACTGTGAGTGGGAACCGACTCGACGACACCTAACAACAACAACATTACTACAAAATGCATGCCAGAGAGTATCAAAAATCCCTAGACATAAAAATAAAACCAGAACTCTAAAGAAAATTTAAGTGAAGATCAGAGTTTTAATTTTTATAGACAGTTTTCTGAGTCAGACTGTGTTTGATGATTTAAAGTAACCATGGCAAGTTTTAACTAAAATTCATCCAATAAGTCATGGCAGACCTGAGTTTTCATCCAAAGGCAGAAGAAGAATTTACCCACTGAATGAATTTCAAAGAGAAAGTGGAAGATAAAGTCTCTTTCTGATTAGGCCCATGTGTCATGATTGTAGGACCTACCAGGTACAAAAAGAAGAAAAACAACAACAAAGCAGCCAACCAATAAATTAAACAAATAAGACAAAACAAACTCACTTCATTAGTGGCTTACTTAGTATTCATTGCATGATTTAGCCTCTGGAAATTTGTGGTTTCCATTTCTATAAAAAACTTGAATAAACCCTTCATACTAAAATTATGATTACTTGACAAAAAGACACTCATGCTGGTCAAAATCTGATTGCTCCTGAAAAATATCTCTTTTTATTATAGAAGATTTTCTTCCTCCTATTACCTCAGGTAGCAAATCTCTACATAATACAATGCTGTTTAAACTTATTGGGGCATAGGAGTCACCGACCTCTTTGAGAGTCTAAAGAGGGCTTTTGATATTTCCTTTTCCTGCTCAATAACATGCACACATACATGTACTTGGGGTCCATCTGTTGCTTTTGGTGATCAATATTACTACCTCTTTCTTATGGTAAAGATACCCTCTTTTCAGTGTCCTCAGTATGCCTGAAGCTGTGGGAAGGGTGCCTTTTTTCCATGGGATACTTGGGTCAGTAGGACATGAGTCTTGGGCAGGGGAAGTCATCATTTCTGCCACATCTCAAGTATTTATGCCTGTCCTGGAGGTAAAAGGACAGGCAATGCTCTAATATAATTTGAGCCACTGGAGCAATAGTTTCTTGAAGCCATTTATACCCATTGACATTTCAGTTGTTTTTGTTAGTTGCTGTCGAATTTGCTCCAACTCATGATGGCCTTAATTATAACAGAATGAAATATTGCCCGGTCTTGTGGCATCTTCATGATCATTGGATGATTGACTTCATTGTTGTGGCTAAAGTCAATCCATCTCTTCAAGGGTTTCCTTGTTGTTGATGATTCTCTACTTTACTGAGCTAATAAATTTCCCTTCTCATTTAAATTAGTTTGTATTGGGTTTCTTTTTTTTTTTTTCTTTAACATTTTCCCTAAACTGCTGTTTGCTTACACTTTTATGGGTTCTTTGATTCAAGAAAGTCATCAATCTCCCAGTCCAAGTTAAGAAAACCTCTCTTTGTGTGCCTACTAGAAATGGAGTACTGGGAATTAATAAAGAAAAAAATAAAATGTAACCAAAGGAAAGGGAAAGAAAGGAGGAGCATTTTCCAATTCCCTAGTATTCTTCCACCACCTCTGAGAAAGAAGACACATATCTCCTTTTTAGCATTAAAAAACCCAAAACAGCAATATGTTAAAGTTTATGGGAGAAAGAATAAGGAGGTTAATAAAGTCTCAATCATTGCATTTGTTTTGATTATAGGTAATTGTTCACTAGAATATCAATTTCTTCATATCTTTGAAAGCATTTGGCAAATAATAGATGATCAAAATAATTGTCACATGAGTGGATAAGTTATTGGTAAAAGGTGGACTAAGTTTGTGCGTAACCATGCCCAGTTAGAAATACCATACATATTTTTACATGTTTAGTATTATTTCTTTATGATTCTTGGAATGCTATGACATTTTTACCTCATGGATACTTGAAATATTTTGGTATGCAGAATAGAATTGACAGCTATAATGGTAAAGAAAAGATGGTTTTGTCTGTGATATGTGTGTGTATGTGCACATACTTGTGTAAGAGAGTGTAACTGTGTGTTTGTTTCTGATTGGGTGTTTACCTTTATGATGTGAAAGAAGAAAGTGAAAAAGATAAATACTTTTCATGGAGAGTACTATACTGATAGATAGAAGAGGAGAAAACTCCAAGTCTTTTTCTAAATTGCAAAGAAATGTCACACATTGTGTAAAGGCTGATAGACTATGATGTGATAAAGAAAAAGGTACATATTCCCACAGTAACAATTATCTCAGGTGAAGATTTTAAAATCTTTTCTCTTCTGACTTAGAAATACTTTGTTTTTCACATGACTTACTGAGTTGTGGTAAGCTTTCCAACGAATGCTTTTTCTTCTTGAATACGAAGCTACGTATACTGTCTAAAGTGTAATTCCAGACACCATGGTCTCTTTGCTCAACTATTGCGGTGACCTCCTAAATTGATCTTTCTATTTATATCCTTGTTTTATAGTCTATTCTACCCTGATTGACCAGAGCGATCCTGTTAAAATGTGAGGGGCATTCTGTCATGACTCTGCCCTACGTTAGAGAAAATCCAAAGCTTTCCATGGCCTGTAGGCTTTATGTGATTTAGGCCCTTGGTAATTTTCTAACTTCATCATCTGACATTTCCTTCATTGCTCTTGCTGGCCTGATTATACTGGCCTTCTTACAGTTCTTTGAATTTGTGCTGTGCTTACTTAGAACGCTATTCTCTTAGATTCCAACATAACTCGTGATCTTTATTCCTTTAGGTCCTGCTCAAATGTCATCGTGTCAGAGAAGCCACTGTGATCACATTATACAAAATAACCACATCCCAGTATTATCAGTCTTTCTTCTCATATCTGAGGAGCCCTGGTGGCATAGTGCTTAAAGGGCTTGGCTGCTAAACTGAAAGGTTGGTGGTTTGAACTACCATCAGCTCTGCGGGAAAAAGATGTATAGTCTGTTTCCATAAAGATTTACAGCCTTGGAAATCTTATGAGGCAGTTCCACCCTGCCCTGTGTGGTTGTTATGAGTCAGATTCGACTTGGCGGCAATCAGTTTGGTGTTTTTTGGCATTCTCAAATCTGTTTCAGGAGGAAGATGTGGCAGTCTGCTTCAATAAAGATTTATAGCCTTGGAAACTCTATGGGGCAGTACTACTCTGTCCTATAGGGTCACTCTGAGTCAGAATTGACTCGATGGCACACAACAACAACAACAACATATCTGGCTTTTTTTGTTGTTGTTTGTTTTTGTTTTTACCTAACATACTATTAGTTTGTTAGCTTATTGTCTCTCTGCCTGACTTGAATGTAAATTCCAAAAGGACAAAAGTTTCATTGTGTTCACAGCTGTGTCTCCAGGCCAGAGGAATACGGGATCATAATGAAAAATGAATTTTGGATAAATTAATTTTCGTAATGCAGAAGAAAAATACACAGATTTCGTGATATAGGCACCTAGACCAACACTGGCAGATTGCGAACATTAATATATAACTTTTACTAATGAACCTGAGACAGAGTTCAAAGATTTTATAGAAGATCACATCATTAAAATGACAGAGCAAAGGCCAGAGAACCTGTTTTCAAATTTACTTCTTTTTCTGGTTTTTCCCATCTTGTAAGAGAGAATCAGCTGGGTGTACTTCCAAAACATAAATCAGTAAAGCTTCTGACACCTGACAAAAGGGCAGACAGGCAACATACCTTATTTATAAGAAGTTATGCTCAGAGAATAAAAATCCATGTGGTGGAAACTGACTATTGAGTGTGATGTAAGAGCTTGGAGAATATGCCACATCAGAGTCAGAATTCAGCTTTCAAATCTCTTCTAGAATGTCACAAGACATTACGCATTGTTAAAGAGCTGCCAGCTCCTTCCCCAGAGGAGATGTCATCTCCATGATGGGTGAAGCATTTTTCTTTGCTGATGGGGAGAGGTTCTTCAGCCCTTACATTCTCTGGGAATGTGAATGCAACATATTACGGGTGTGAAGCATTAAAATATAACTATTCATGCTTTTCATACTTGATATGTTGGCAGAAAAGACGTAACTTCTTTTCTGAAGTGGTGTGTTAAGGTTTCAAATTAAATGCTTACAATAAAAATAGGTTATTTTAAGATATGTATTTTTTTATAATTATAGAAGGTTGTTAAGTGCACAAATGGTTTGCACTTGATTATTAACCAAGAGGTTGGCAGTTCGAACTCACCCAGCAGCACCAGTGAAGAAAGGCTTGGCAATCTGCTTCTCTCAAGATTACAGTCGAGAAAACCTTATGGAGAACCAGTTCTACTTGGTAACATATGGGGTCGCCACGAGCAGAATTAACTTGACTGCAACAGGGTTTTTTTCTTTGTTTAGTTTTGGTGATTATAGATCACCTCTCATTTTTTTTAATTATCTTTTATTCAAGTAGCTCAGTATCACTGTCTATACCCAAACTCAAACCAAACCCCTTGCCATCAAGTTGATTCTGCTGCATAGCAACCCTATAGGACAGAGTAGAACTGTCCCATAGGGTTTCCATGGAGTGGCTAGTGGATTTGAACTGCTGACATTTTCATTAGCAGCTGAGCTTTTATCCACTTACTGTCAGAACTCCACCACGCCTTATAAAAAACCCGTTGCCATTGAGTTGATTCCAACTCATAGTGACCCCATGGGACAGAGTAGAACTGCCCTATATGGTTTCTAAGGAGTGGGTGGTGGATTCATACTGCTGACCTTTTGGTTAGCAGCCAAGTTTAACCACTTCACCACCAGGCCCCCACCATTCCTTATACCCAAAATAACGTATGCTTAAAAGCAAAGAAATCGTGTAAGGATATTTCACTTCACCCTCTTCCATGGCACCCAATTTACAAAAGGCATATGGTAGAGTTCAGAAAGTCAAATTTCTTTCCCATATCTGTCTGCTCTTCATTTGCCATTTTTCTTGTGTTTTTGTCATTACCATTTCTCTTATTTATTTTTTCAAATGCTTTTTCTTAGCATGAGTTTATTTTTTAAAAGATGATAAAACATCACCTTTACTTGAAGAGTCTTTTTTTTTTTTTTTTTGGTAAAAATACATATAACACAACATTTGCCAATTCAACATTTTTCACAATTTAGTGTTATAAATTTCATTAATCATGCTGTGTGCCCATCACGAATACTTGTTCACATTTTCCATTACCATAAGCAAAAATTCACTGCTTACTAAACAACAACTCTCCCCTCCTCCCTCCCTCCCAACCCTATTGTTGTTGTTGTTGTTAGGTGCTGAGATGGTTCCAACCCATAGCAACCCTATGTACAACACAATGAAACACCACATGGTCCTGTGCCATACTCACAATTATTGCTATGCTTGAACCCATTGTTGCAGCCACTGTGTGAATCCATCTCCTTGAGGGTCTTCCTCTTTTTCTATGACCCTCTACTTTACCAAGTATGATGTACTTCTCCAGGGACTGATCTCTCCTGACAACGTGACCAAAGTATGTGAGACATAGTCTTGTCATCCTTGCTTCTAAGGAGCATTCTGGTTGTACTTCTTCCAAGACAGATTTGTTCATTCTTTTGGCAGTCCATGGTGTATTCAGTATTCTTCTCCAACACCACAATTCAAAGGTATCAATTCTTCTTTGGTCTTCTTTATTCATTGTCCTACGCATATGAGGTGATTGAAAACACCATGGCTTAGGTCAGGTACACCTTAGTCCTTAAGCTGACATCTTTGCTTTTCAATACTTTAAAGAGGTCCTTTGCAGCAGATTTGACCAATGCAATGCCTTTTTTGATTTCTTGACTGCTGCTTCTTTGGGTGTTGATTATAGATCCAAGTAAAATGAAATCCTTAACAACCTCAATCTTCTCTCCGTTTATCATGACATGGCTTATTGGTCCAGTTCTGAGGATTTTTGTTTTCTTTATGTTGAAGTGTAACCCATACTGAAGGCTGTGGTCTTTGATCTTCATCAATAAGTGCTTCAAACCCTCCTCACTTTCAGCAAGCAAGGTTATGTTACCTGCATAACGAAGGTTGTGAATCAATATTCCTACAATCCTGATGCCCTGTTCTTCATATAATCCAGTTCCTCGAATTATTTGCTCATCATAGACATCGAATAGGTATGGTGAAAGAACGCAACCCTGACACACACCTTTCCTGACTTTAAATCACTCAGTATCGGCTTGTTCTGTTCAAAAGTCTGCCTCTTGATCCATGTACAGATTCCTCATGAGCACAATTAAGTGTTCCAAATTCCCATTCTCCACAATGTTATACGTAATTTGTTACAATCTACACAGTTGAATGCCTTAGCATAGTCATTAAAACACAGGTAAACATCTTTCTGGTATTCTCTGCTTTCAGCCAGGATCCATCTGACATGAGCGGAGATATCCCTGGTTCCATGTTCTCTTCGGAATCCAGCCTGAATTTCTGGCAGTTCCCTGTCCATATACTGCTGCAGCTGCTTTTGAATGATCTTCAGCAAAATTTTACCTTTGTGTGATATTAATGATATTGTTCAATAATTTCCGCATTTGGTGGGACCACCTTTCTTGGGAATAGGCATAAATGTGGATCTCTTCCAGTCTGTCGGTCAGGTGACTGCCTTCCGAATTTCTTGGCATAGATGAGTGAGCACTTCCAGCACTGCATCTGTTTTTTGAAACATCTCAATTGATATTCTGTCAATTCCTGGAGCCTTGCTTTTCGCCAGTGCCTTCAGTGTAGATTTGACTTCTTCCTTCAGTACCATTGGTTCCTGATCCTAAACTGCCTCTTGAAATTGTTGAACATTAACCAGTTCTTTTTGGTCTAATGACCCCATAGTCCTTCCATCTTCTTTGGATGCTTTCTGCATCGTTTAATATTTTCCCCACAAAATCCTTCACTATTGCAACTTGAGGATTGAATTTTTCCTTCAGTTTTTAGTATGAGAATTGCTGAGCATGTTCTTCCCTTTTGGTTTTCTATCTCCAGGTCTTTGCACATGTCATCATAATACTTTACTTTGTCTTCTCAAGCTGCCCTTTGAAATCTCTTGTTCAGCTCTTTTTCTTCATAATTTTTTTTTCCTTTTGCTTTAGCTACTTGACATTCAAGAGCAAATTTAAGAGTCTCTTCTGACACCCATTTAGGTCTTTTCTTTGTCTCTTGTCTTTTCAATGACCTCTTGCTTTCTTCATGTATGATGTCCTTGATGTCATCCCACAACTCATCTAGTCTTCAGTTATTAGCGTTCAAGGTATCAAATCTATTCTTGAGGTGGTCTCTAAATTCAGGTGGGATATGTTCAAGGTTGTACTTTGGCTCTCGTGGACTTGTTCTAATTTTCTTCAGTTTCACCTTGAACTTGCATATGAGTAATTGACGGTCTGATCCGCGGTTGGCCCCCGGCCTTGTTCTGACTGAAGATATTGAGGTTTTCCATTGTCTCTTTCCAAACATGTAGTCGGTTTGATTCCTGTGTATTCCATCTGGAGAGGTCCATGTACATACTCGCCTCTATCTTGGCGAAAAAAGGTATTTGCAATGAAGAAGTTGTTGGTCTTGCAAAATTCAATCATGTTGTCTCTGGCATCGTTTCTATCACTAAGGCCATATTTTTCAACTACCAATCCTTCTTTGTTCCAACTTTGTCATTGCAATCTCCAGTAATTAGTAATGCATCCTGGTTGCATGTTCAATCAATTTCAGACTGCAGAAGTTGGTAAAAAAAAATTTTCAATTTCTTTATCTTTGGCTTTAGTGGTTGGTGCATAAATTTGGATAATAGTTGTATTAGCTGGTCTTCTTTGTAGTCATATGGATATTATCCTATCACTGACAGCATTGTACTTCAGGACAGATCTTGAAATGTTCTTTTTGACTATGAATGCAATGCCATTCTTCTTCAAGTTGTCATGCCCGGTGTAGTAGACTACATGATTGTCCGATTCAAATAGCCAATACCAGTCCATTTCAGGTCACTGAAGCCTAGGATATCGATTTTTACCTGTTCTGTTTCATGTTTGATAATTTCCAATTTTCTTAGATTCTCACTTAGTACATTGCAGGTCCCAAGTATTAGTGGACGATTGCAGCTGTTTTTTTCTCATTTTGAGTCATTGCCAGTCACAGCCCTGGTAACCCTAATTAACTTTGCTCTCTATGCATTTGAGTATTTTAAATATTTCGTATAAGTGGAATCATATGGTATTTATCTTTTTGTGACTGACTTATTTCACTCAACATAATGTATTTAAGGTTTATTCAAGTTGCAGCATGGATTAGGACTCCATTTCTTTTTATAACTGATTAATATTCCATTATATGTATGTACCTCATTTTGCTTATCCATTCATCTGTTGACAAATTTTGATTGTTTCCACCTTTTTTGGCTATTGTGGATAGTGCTACAATGAACACTGGTGTTCATTAAGGGCTTTTATTTAAAAAATCTGACAGCCATTTGTCATCACAGAGACAGGTGATAAAAATGGAATGAACACTTGTCTTTTTGTATAAGAAAAATATGCATCTGTATGTTTAAGTCTTAAGTATTTTGCCATGAGAAAACTGGTGAAACTGTATATGATACAAAGTGTCTTTCTAATCACTCCATATCCCTTTATAAAGTGTTGTAAAGTATTTATTATATTGTAAAGACCTTATTTTTATAAAATTGACAAGGTTAGCAATGACTTTTTGTACACATCTGACCTGTTCTGCCCAGTAAATGAATCCCAAGTGTGGTTCTACCTTTGTCTCTATTATTCTTAAGCACAATAAGGTGCTTAATTTATAATTGAATAAAGAAAATTCAATATAGAAGAGGTCAGTATGGAGACAAAAAAGAGAGCTAGAGAAATAGGATAATGGAATGAGGGTAAAGTAAGAAAAAAGGAAGAGAGTAAGGTGGAGGCAAAATATTTTAAGTGAGAATGAAGTAAGGTGTACCATTGTCTTTGCAAAGAAGAACTTGCCTAGAAGATGTCTTCCCTACCAAGTTTCTGCCTGTTTCTCAAAGAACCCAGAGTTTCATCTGTCTCCATCAGGCCCAACACCCAGGGGTTTCTCAATTCTATTTTAGAGGGTGGAGCAACATTAGAAGGCTAAAAAAGAAAAAAAAAATATGATAGAATATATTCTCATTGTTTAGGAAATTGTCTTGGGTAACATCCAAGGTTATTTCCTGCTTCAAGGTTATGAAAAGTTGAATGCCATGTTTAGTCTGAATTACTTTTCTCTTAAAAATATTTTCTTCTTTCCTCTTCTGTGTTATACGAACTCAAGTCATTGAGGTATGTGGCTGAGCCATGCTTTATTTTCCAGTGTCAGGTTTACAGGAGTGCCTGTGGGTGGTCTGCTAACTCAAAATTCTGGTCTACCCAAACTATTTTGGCCTTGTATTTAGATTTAGCATAAATAATATTTTGGTGTAATGAACTTCAGTGGAATTGCTGAGTTTATGCTTGATCCATTCCTGCTCAGAGGTAGCCTAGTGTGCCTGCTCTATATTTAGCTAGGGCCTAATTATAGTGAAAGAATATCATGTTAAACATGTCAGACATAGCTTCTGACATAACAAGGTTCAAAATCTCAAGCAAGAGATGGACACGTAAGAAATTGCTAAAGTTAGATACATATGGTAAAGGAGAAAGGCACTGTGCTTTAGGTATATATGACAGACTGGAATTCTCTGAAGAAGCAACATTTAAGGTGAGATCTCAAAAATTATTAAGAGTCAGCAAGTGGAGGATAGGAAAGAGAGAAAAATTCCAGGCAAAGGCAGGCAACTCTTTGACAGGAAAGGTCATGATATATTTAAGGAACGCGAAAAGTTGCTGAAGCAATGAGCGTATTCATCCCTCTATTGCAATCAAGTCAATTCTGACTCATCATGACCCTACAGGACAAGCTAGAAGTGCCCCGTAGGGTTTCCAAGGAAGTAATCTTTATGGAATCAGATTGTCACATCTTTTTCCCACGGAGTGGCTGGTGGGTTCAAACCACTGACATTACAATTAACAGCCAAGTGTGTAAACACTGTACCACTAGGGCTCCTTGAGCAATGAGTAGGGCATCTGATTGAGGTGGGAGATGTAGGTAAGGACCAGGATACTGAGGTCATACAGGACATAATAAAGAATTTGGACATTACCCCCATGGCAATGAAAATTCATGGAAGTTATTAAGCCAAAGACTTGTATGATTGATTTAAATATTTAATAAGTTTTCTAGATGCTCAGTAGAGAGTGTATTGGTAGATGTAGAGAATGAACATGGAAAGCCAGTTAAAGGGTTATTGTAGGAGAGAGTTTATGGTGGCTTAGGCTAGTAGGTTAAATTTGGTTGAAGAGAAGTTGATAACTTCAGTAGATATTATAAAAAACCAAAAACCAAACCCATTGCCATTGAGTCAATTCTGACTCATAGAGACTGCTCCATAGAGGTTCCACGGAGTGCCTGATGGATTTGAACTGCTGACCTTTTGGTTAGCAGCTGTAGCACTCAACCACTATGCCACCAGGGTTTCCATACACATTATATATATAAAAAAATATTATAGAGTAACTTAAATACTAAGAGATTCAAATACTCTCGGAGAAAAGGATGCATTAGTGGCAGACCTGAATTATCTTGATTCAAAATTGAGATTCATAATCTGATAATTGTCATGACATTTATGAAGAAAGAGAAAGAATGCTTGAAATACAGCATGTCTCAGAAAGTCAGGAAGGCAGTGGTAGAATTCTTGCTTTCTATCCAGGAGAGCGGGGTTCAAATCCCAGCCAATGCATCTCATATGGCAGCCACCACCTATCTGTCAGTGGAGGCTTGCATATTTCTATGATGCTGAACAGATTTCAGCCTAGGTCTAGATTGAAACAGAGTAGGAAGAAAATCCTGGCAATTTACTTCTGAAAATCAGCCAGTGAAAACAAAGGTTGGACCAGCAACTGATCCTGGGGATGGCGGTAGACCAGGCAGTGTTTTGTTCAGACGTTCACAGGGTCACCATTGGTCGGGGGCCTACTGGGCAGTATCTAACAACAGTAGAAAACCATGCTGTCTACACAGGTGTTAACCATCTCAGGTATCTACTTTTTTTTTTTTTTTCCTGCAACAGCCCTTCTATCTAGAACTGAAGAGATTTAAAGTTTGTAGATAATTGTCACCCACTTTTTTTTTTTTTAGTGAGGAATAAGGTATATACTGTTAGGTATCCCTTGGACACTGCCTAACAGTCACTTTTTTTTGGTATTTTTGGTTAGGAGAGTTTTTTTTGTTTTTTTTTTTTGGTATTTTTGGTTAGGAGAGTTTTTTTTTTTTTGGTATTTTTGGTTGGGAGAGTTTTTTTTTGATTGTACTTTAGGTGAAGGTTTACTGAACAAACTAGTTTTTTATTAAACAGTTAGTACACATATTGTTCTATAACATTGGTTAACAACCCCACAACATATCAATACTCTCCCTTCTCGACCTTGAGCTCCCTATTACCAGCTTCCCCGTCCTCTTCTGCCTTCTGGTCCTTGCCCCTGGGCTGTTGTGCCCCTTTAGTCTCATTTTGTTTTATGGGTCTGTCTAATTTTTGGCTGAAGGGTGAGTCTTGGGAGTGACTTCGTTACTGAGCTAAAAGGGTGTCCAGGGACCATACTCTCAGGGTGTCTCCAGTCTCTGTCAGGACAGTAAGTCTGATCTTTTTGAGTGTGTGTGTGTTATAATTTTGTTCTACATTTTTCTTCAGCTCTGTCTGGGACCGTCTATTGTGATCCCTGTCAGTGCAGTCAGTGGTGGTAGCCGGGCACCATCTAGCTGTACTGGACTCCATCTGGTGGAGGCCATGGTAGGTGTGGTCCATTAATCCTTTGGACTAATCTTTCCCTAGTATGTTTAGTTTTCTTTTTTATTCCTTACTCCTGAAGGGGTGAGACCAGTGGAGTATCTTAGATGGCCACTCACAAGCTTTTAAGACCCCGGACACTACTCACCAAAGTAGAATGTAGAACATTTTCTTTATAAACTATGTTACGCCAATTGAGATAGATGTTCCTGGAGACCATGGTCCCTTCAACCTTCAGCCCAGAAATTCGGTCCCTCAGGGAGTTTGGATGTGTCTATGCAGCTTCCATGGCCCTGCCTTGGACAAGTTCTGCTGGCTTCCCCAGTGTTTTGTACCATCTTACCCTTCTCCAAAGTTACCACTTATCTATTGTCTGTTTAGCATTTTTCCATCCCCACCTCTCCTCGTCCTCGTACCATCAAAGATGGTTTCTTTTTGTGTGTAAACCTTTTCATGAGTTTTTATAGTAGTGGTCTCATACAATATTTGTCCTTTTGTGATTGACTTATTTCATTCAGCATAATGCCTTCCAGATTCATCCATTTATGTGATGCTTCATAGATTCATCATTGTTCTTTACATTACATAAGTACTCCCTTGTGTGTATGTTCCATTGTTTGTTTACCCATTCATCTGGTGATGGGCATCTAGGTTCTTTCCCTCTTTTTGCTATTGTGAACAATGCTGCAAAGAACATGGGTGTGCATATATCTATTTGTGTGATGGCTCTTATTTCTTTAGGATATATCCCTAGGAGTGGGATTGCTGTTTCCATTTCTTGCTTTCTAAGGAAGCACAGTACTGTTTTCCAAAATGTTTGTATCATTTTGCATTCCCACCAGCAGCTTCTCCAACATTTGCTGTTTCCTGTTTTTTTTTGATTCATGCCAGTAATGTCTGGGTAAGATGGTATCACTTTGCAGCTTTGATTTGCATTTCTCTAATGGCTAGTAGTCGAGAGCATTTCCTCATGTGTCTGTTGGCCACCTGAATGTTTTCTTTGTGAACTGTCTGTTCATTTCCTTTGGTCCTTTTTAAGTTGAATTATTTGTCTTTTTTTTTGTAGAGGTGTTGGATATTCCTGTAGATTTTAGAGATTAGACCTTTGTCTGATTTGTAATAGCCAATTTTTTTTTTTCCCCCAGTCTATAGGTTCTTTTTTACTTTTTTTGGTGAAGACTTTGATGAGCATAAGTGTTTAATTTTCAGAAGATTCCAGTTTTCTAGCTTATCTTCTGGAGTTTGTGTGTTGTTGGTTATGGTTTATATTCTGTTAATGCTGTGTATTAGGGCCTCTAGAGTTGATCTTATTTTTTCTTCTATGAACTTTAGAGTTTTTGGCTTTATATTTAGGCCTTTGATCCATTTCGTATTAGTTTTTGTGCATGGTGTGAGGTATGGGTCCTGTCTCACTTTTTTGCTGATGGACATTCAGTTTTGGCAGTACCATTTGTTAAAAAGAGTATCTTTTCCCCATTTGATAGATTTTGGGCCCTTGTTGATCAGGTGACCGTAGGTAGATGGATTTACATCTGGGTTCTCAGTTCTGTTCCACTGGTCAATGTGTCTGTCATTGTACCAGTACCAGGCTGTTTTGACTACTGTAACTGAATAGTAGTTTCTGAGGTCAGCTAGTGCAAGTCCTACTTTATTCTTCTTCAATAGCTAACTGTCACTTTTGTAAGTACACAGAGGATAACAGTGTAGACATTGCTCTAATGTATACGTATAGTAATGCAGCATGCTAAGTATATAGTTTTGTATAAGAGATCAAAATTTTCTATCATAGTGGTAGAATTTCAGATTTATTTTAGTAGTGGCTGTTAAATTGGAATTAAATGTGCATGTTAAATGATTTAGGAAAATACGAACACTACTTAAGTGAAATAAGAGGTTGAAACTTGAAATAGCGTGAACTAAAAATTGCTACTTTCAGTGAATTAATCTCATTAAATATCTGGTAGTTACATATTTTTAAAATGTTCTTTTTTTAGTTTTTAAATGAATGATAAAGAAATGATTGGCAGTTTACTAATGACAAATAAAGTGTTTTCTTCATAATTTAGTTTCCAACGTCCTAAACTAATTGCGTCTTCAGATTAACCACTTTAGAATTGGCTCTATCTAAAGCTTCATTGTGTTAAATGCCTCATTATTAAATAACCCCACCATTAATTCAAGTACAGTTGTGAGTTTTTTTTTCTTGTTTTCTTATCTAGAGTTTCTTTTAACGTGTCCTTGAATATATTTTTAAATTTTACTTTAACACCAATACCTGTAATATTAATGTAGGGATTCCATCATATAGTAGATAAATAGAGAAGTAGTGGGAACAAATCAGGAAGAGAAGCCATTCATTTGTTGACAACTTTTTGCCTTCTTTCACCTCACACATTGCATAGACCCAATTCCTCCCTTTCGCACACAAGAATTCCTTTGACAAGCTTTGAGTAAACACTCCATGTGGGTTTTAGTGTGGGAATGAATAAGACACAGAAGTCACCCTCAAAGAGCACATCTTATGCAAAGGGAGGGTACACAAGTTGTTACTGTATAGAAAAAAATAGTATCTGTGAAATAAAAGAGGTCTGTGCAGGGAGCTGTGGAAGATAGAAGAGCAGCTGATCTCTCAGCTTGAAGTGGTCAGAAAAGACTTCAGAAGAGGGAATTTTTTTTTTTTTTTTTTTTTAGGCATGAATATGAGCTACCTAGTTGGACCAGGGAACTGAAACACTTCTGATAAAGGAAAGGGAATTTGCAGAGGCACAGAAAAGTGAATGAATATGACAGAGTGAAGGAATGACAAGCAATTCTGTGTGGGAGTACATAGGATGACACTATAGTAGGGAATGTAGTGGCAACTAGATGTTGCTGTGCCATGCAGAGGAGTGGGACTTGACAGTGAGTTCATTGGGAAGCTAAGCAGGTTCTTCTTGGGGGTGAGGGGCGATAATTCAGTGCTGTCTTAGTTACCAGGGTTGCTGTAAAATTACCACAGATTTGGTGGCTGAAAACAACATAAATTTATCCTGTTACAGTTCTGGAGGCCAGAAGTCTGAAATCAAACTGTTGGCAGGGCCATGGCTTCTCTGAAGGTTCTCGGGAAGGATAGTTCCTGCTTCTTCCAGCTTCTGGCTCCAGATGTTCTTTGGCTTGGGGCTGCAAACTCCAATCTCTGTCTCCATTTTTATACGGTTTTATACTGTTCTCCCTCAACTTTTCTCTCATAAGCAAATCTGTCATTAGATATAAGGATCTCCCTAAATCCAGAGTGATCCCAATTCGATACTTAATTGCATTCTCAAAGACCCTTTTCCCAAATAAGGTCACATTCACGGGTCCTGGGGATAGGGCATGGAGCTATTTTTTGGGCCACCATTCCACTTATTACTAAGAGTAAGTAAAAACAATGGAAAATGTTTGAATCAGCTAATAAAAATAAATCTATGATAAGATGCAAAACACCCTACATTCATTGCAGCAGTACAGGGCCCATATATGAGGATCATGACATTGAAATGACTATTTGATGGGGGTAATATTAAATGAATTCTTGATTAATTTTAGTTTTAAGAATAATACTACTACAGATCAACTTTTTAATTTTTGTCTCATGGGTACTGTGAATTGTGTAAAATGTGTATATATGCAACTATAATATAGATTTTACTCCAAAACAAAAATCCTCACAACTGGACCAATAAACAACGTTGTTATAAATGGAGAAAAGAAAAACATTGTCAAGGATTTCATTTTTCTTGGATCCACAATCAAACTCCACATTCCATTGGGCAAATCTGCTACAAAAGACCCCTTTAATGTGTCTTTGAGGATTAAGGTCGGCCTGACCTAAGCCATGATATTTTTAATCTCTTCATAGGCATGCAAAATCTAGACAATGAATAAGGAAGGTCAAAGAAGAATTGATGCCTTCGAATTATGGTGCTGGCAAAGAATATTGAATATACCATAAAGAACAAACAAATCTGTCTTGCAAGAAATACAGCTAGAGTACTCCTCAGAATTACAGATGGCAAGACTTCATCTCACGTACTTTGGACATGTTATCAGGAAGGAACAGTCCCTGGAGAAGGACATCAAAAACCCAAACCCACTGCCGTCGAGTCGATTCTGACTCATAGTGACCCTATAGGACAGAGTAGAACTGCCCCATAGAGTTTCCAAGGAGCACCTGGTGGATTTGAACTGCTGACCTCTTGGTTAGCAGCCATAGCACTTAACCACTACACCACCAGGGTTTCTGAGAAGGGCATCAGGCTTGGTAAAATAGAGGGTCAGCGAGAAGAAGACCCTCAACAAGATGGATTGGCACAGTGACTGCAACAATGGGCTCAAGCATAACAACAATTTTAAGAATGGCACAGGACCAGGCAGTGTTTCATTCTGCTGTACGTAGGGTTGCTATGAGTCAGAATCAACTAGACCACACCTAACAAAAACAACAACAACATATATATTTACTTGGGATAGCTGAGAGTATAGAGGTAAATCTGGAACCCTCACATGGCAAGAAAGAGGATTATTTTGTTATGCTTACTGAGTCTAATTTCTGGCTTCACATTGTCCTCACTCAATTTTTTTTATTAGAATTTATTATTTCACTATACCATCATGTTTCCTTTTATATATCATTTTGTATATGCATAATACAAGGTAATAATAGTACTTGCAATATTCTAGGCATTGTTTTAAGATTTTTTATTTCAAAAGCAAACAGAAGCCGTACTTACTATCATTATACCCATTTTAAAGATGAAAAAACTGAAGGAGAGAAAGTTAATATGTTCCCACAAAGTATGGTTACCCTGGTAGGAAGTGGTAAGTATGTGATTTGGAGCCAATGCTCTTAATCATTTTCAAAGTTGGAGTGTGTGATCAATAAGGCTGTGTGTCAACTTGGCTGGGCCATGATTCTCAGTGGTTTGGGTCTGAGAATGCTCAAATTTTTTTCCCATGTAGATTAATGGTAATTTCTTTTTCACTTTATGCCATTTAGGCTTACAGAAGTTTTCATAGGAACACTCTATTTTCAGACATCAGGGGAAACGTATACTTCTGTATAAACTTTAAAAAATCCATTGCCGGCGAGTTGATTCGGACTTATAGCGACACTATTGAACAGAGTAGAGCTGCCCCATAGGGTTTCCGAGGAGACCCTAGTGGATTTGAACTGCCAACCTTTTGGTTAGCATCCATAGCTCTTAATCACTATGCCACCGGGGTTTCCCTATAAACTTTGGGGGATATTAAAAGCAGAATATCAAGTAGTTGATTAATTGGTTGATTGGACAAAAGAAGCATGAGTACTATTTCTTGGTCTTTAAGACTTTACAATATAATATGTATATTTCATCTTTTTTTCTGGAGAATTCCCAAGGGACTTGGGAGTATTCTGAAATCATGACTCATGGGAATAGGCCATGGATATGGCTCAGAATTATTTTCCTATAAAATGAGGGTATTTTACAATATCTACCACAGTTCTTTCTACTCTTACATTCTCTCTGCAGGAATGTAGAGAAGGGATATATTAACTTGAAGGACATAGGCCTTTTTTTTTGGTTTTGTTTAGGTCTTAGGAAATTTAAATAATCATAGAGCAAAAGAAGAGATTCTAGGTGGTGGGAACCCCAGAATAAATACCTTAGAGAAAATGAACCATGTGTAGCTTATACTTAGGGTGTTATTAGGAAATCAACTTGGTGGTGATGCAGGTTTCTTGGACTGGGATGTTGTTATACAAGCCTGGAGAAGCAAGGTTAGGGCTAACCGTGTAACACTGCCTTCAAGGACATGCAAGGGAATCTACCTAAGAAGCAAAACTGGAGATGTTGTTGTTGTTAGGTGCTGTCAAGTCGGTTCCAACTCATAGTGACCCTATGTACAACAGAACAAAGCACTGCCCAGTCCTGCACCATCCTCACAATCATTAGTATAGTATAGAGAAACAGTCACTTATAGGTCACACCACTGCTCCCATTTAGAAACAAATAATGTTTCATACATCACTGTGTGGCTTTCTCTTTTGCAAGTTTATATATATGGCCTACATATATTGAAGCAATCAGGTTTCTTTACTTTTTTGACAACTGAAGTTTTGAGCAAATACTTAAAAAAAAAAAACACAAAAACAAGAAAGCTTACTAAAAAAAAAAATGTTATTTTCAAAAGTACACAATATGTCAAAGGTCCCCAGGATTGGCTTGAAAAAAGCTCTGAACATGACTTCAACTAAAAAAGAAAAATTTCAAATACTTTATAAATACTTGCCACATTACCTGTGCCAGCAACACAGCTGGAGAGAATTGCTGCTCAGAAACAGGGTAACACACTGTGCTACAGAGAGTGATCTGAGACTGACTGACTAATATTTCATGCAATCTGTGTCACCTAAGTTGGGATGAACTTGCCCTGGTTGGAAGAATATCACTGAAAGCAAATAAAATCATTATATCCATTTTTGTGAAAAATGAAATGATTAGATGGAAGACTCGCCAGGAACAACTAAAACTGAAATACATAATGTTTGCCTTATGAAGCTGTTTGCTAACTGGATATGAATAAAAGTATTGAGCAAGTGATGATCTTAACTGATGCAGTAACTTAAATATACTATTCCCAGTCAACTGAATTAATTGCAGCACACTCACGGTTTTATGTCTATAAGGAGAAATGGGAGAAAATTTGTTTTTTATGTAAAGAGATATTTGTTAATTATCAAATAAATGTTTTTAGGCTCACATAATGGATGGGTAATATTCGTGCTCCTTAGATTGCCTAACTAAGAAAATGCTTTTAAAAAATTCTCTTTGAACCAAGAAGATGGAATTGTGAATTTAGTTTCTTTGTATAAGCATGTGTCTCCTATGTCTACCTGTTTTCCCTGCACAGTTGCTCACAGCAATCGAGCACAGTTAATCTCTCTGTTTAGTGGACATGGCTATTTTTGCAGTGCCTTAATAGTTCTGTTGGTTGCCAGATCATTAATGGGCTATGAATTATGCAATAAACTTCTCCTGCACCAATGACGAAGAAGCCAGCAGTGAAGTCTGGCCCGAAAATAGATGAAATGAAACAATAAAAGCCATAAACGTTTTTTTCATTTGGAAGTCCTATTAAGAATTCGAAATAATTCATGTTCAGATGGCTTTGTATGGCAGAGACGAAAGTGTTTGCAAGACTTGTAAAAAATTGACGAAGAAAAAGGAGAAGACCCTGGGAATTAAAAGAGAAACTGGGTCTGGGTAGAAGGGAACTCATTGCCTTTGTTTTCTTCTTCTTATTAAAGTCTCAACCTAGTAAAAATTACATTTATAATCACAAGACTATGGGCTCATACACAATTTACCAAGTGGTTATTTTTGTTAAAAACAAAAAACACTGTTTTCTAAAGCACTTTCATGTAATGTTATTTTAAATTCATGCTGAAAGATCTAAAAATGTATTTTGTGTTTGAAATTGCCCCTACTGATGATATAGCTTTTCCAGGATCTGAGAGTAAAAGAATGAGAGATGCATAACATTTCTCTCTAAGCAAAATACCAATTAGGGATATTTTAGTCTGGAGTTGCTGTTTATTTTAAGTCTGCCATTATATGAAATTTGGTCATTTTGTTTTTGGAATTCTACATAGTGGAACCCCAGAACAGGTCCCATTCATCTATCAGTTTGTTGTACTGTGGTGGCTTGCATGTTGATATAAAGCTGGAAGCTTTGTCACCAATATTTCAAATACCAGCAGGGTCACCCATGGTGGACAGTTTTCAGAAGAGCTTCCAGAATAAGACAAGCTAGGAAGAAGGGTTTGGCAGTTGACTTCTGAAAATTAGCCAATGAAAATTTTATGGATCACAACAGAACATTGCCTGACTCACTGGCATTAGTCTGTCATCACTAGAGGAGGACATCATGTTTGGTGAAGCAGAGAGAGAATGAGGGCGTGGTTCATAAACCAGAAAAACTCCTATGTGGTGTTACAAATTAGGGAAGTGATTACCTTTGAGAAACGGGGAAGAGGTGTGGGTGGGAGGCATATATATGGGGTCTAATGTGGTGCAACAATGGACTCAAGCATAACAACGATCATGAGGATGGCACAGGACCAGGCAGTGTTTCATTCTGTTGTACATAGGGTTGCTATGAGTTGGAACCAGCTTGATGGAACCTAACGACAATAATGTGGTACTCATGGGGACTCCATGTGTTACAAAGAAGAAATGCTCCATAGAGTTTTCTTGGTCAAAATGGACTCTATGGCAATGAGTTATTTTGGGTTTTAATGTAGCGCTGAATGACAGTTATAGAGGCATTTCACTTTGAGTCGATCCATTGAGGTATACACTCATAATTTGTGCATGTTTTATATATTTAAAAGGCCAAAACAGAATTAAAATGTTCATATATATACACTATTTATAGGTATATTCTTATAACAATGTACGTCAATTAGTATTTTATATCCATGTGTTAATATACAACATATACAATATCTATATGTATATTCTTATAACAATATACATTAATGAACATCAGTTTGTCATATTGTCCTGACTTGTGTGTTGATATGATTTTGGAAGCTATGCCACCAATAAGCTATTATTATAACAGTATATATAAGTGAATGTCAGTTTGTCAATATTTAAAAATCAAATCCGTTGCTATCGAGTGGATTCCGACTCATAGGAAACATAGGACGGAGTAGAACTGCCCCATAGGGTTTCCAAGGAGTGGCTGGTGGATTCAGCTGCTGACCTCCTGATTAGCAGCCTACCTCTTAACCTCTGCACCACCAGGGCTCCATATATGCAATACAATATATACACTAGCTATATGTATATATATTCTTATAACAACATACACCTCTTTTTTCTAGAAATAGTGTGTTGACATTATTTTTTTGCACATTTTATGTGACCACCCTCTTTATGTTTAAAGGGGCCCTAGTAGCACAGTGGTTAAGCACTTGGCTGCTAACCAAAATGTCAGTGGTTTGAACCCAACAGCCGCTCCATGAGAGAAAGACGCAGTGGTCGGCTTCCGTACAGCGTCACTATGAATGGGAATTCGACTCCACGGCAAGGGGTTTTAGGTTCTCTTTATCTTCACCCATGCCTGCATCCCACGCAGAAACTGCTTAGAGTCCCTGCTCCTCTTCCTCTTTGGTACATTGTCCTGTGTTTCCTTACTTGGTCATCCCTAGTACCTTAGTTCCTGAACTGGCTGCTGTAAAGTGCTTCTCCTGAACTGTCACTAAGGATAAATTCTGTATGTGAGATGACACTGATGGAATTGCTTCATGTCACAAAACAGTTCAAGTTTTTTCTGTAATATTAGATTCCCTCACGCTGATCTTCACTAGCTTTACAATTCAACGTTAATTATATGAACTAAGAGTTCTTGAGGAAATCTGCTGAGAGATTCTTTCACGATTAAGTGGAAGATCTTGTCAGATGTGTACTCTCAGTGGGCAGTTAGGCCACAGCCCTTAACTAGGTCTTTATTCTTTATCTCTCACTTAGCTTAAATAAGAATCCCGTTACTCACATGTTTCTATGTTCTATTTGTAAGGTTTTATTTGGTTGGTTGGTTTTGTTATTTCTTTTACTTGTAAGACCTAATGAGAATGAAATTGAGAGAAAATGAAACCATATGTTTTGGATGTAATCAGGTTTTTTAACTTAAAAACTTTTCAATATCAAAACAAACAAAAAACCTAAAAAGCTAACGCAAAGAGGGTAATGAATTCACATTTTTTGAGAACTAGCTGGTTTTTACTCTCATCTGATTAAATCAGCATCTGTTTGTGAGGTATGTACTCTGTAACCTAGTTACATACAAGGAAACTGCTAGTCATAAAGACTAAGTTATGTGGTCTGTTCAAAGATATATAATAAGTATCATAAGTGGATTTAACCCAGCTTTTTTTTTCTTCCATTATATACTCCCTTGCTTTCTGTGTTTATGAGAAGCAATGATCAGTGTCCAAAAGTACTGCTGTAAAAGGGAATTAGGTGACGATTGTATTTAGAAGCCTAATAAGTTAATGGAGTCATCATGAAGTTAGATCTAGTTTTAATTTCCTTCTCCATTTTCAACTATTGATAGGGTCTTAAACAATCCACTTTGTTAAAAAATGAAGATGGTATTAATACACACAGGTTTGATGTGGAATTAAATGAGGGAATTTGTAGGATCACGATTTGTAAAAGGTTGGCAGTTTGAATCCACCAGTCACTCCTTGGAAGCTCTGTGGGGCAGTTCTACTCTGTCCTATAGGGTTGCTATGAGTGGGAATTTATGTAAGTTGTAATTTTCTTATTATTGTTCATAGTCCATATGTAAGGATAATTCTTTCCTGAGAAGATCAAATCCTGATAATAAAATGTGAAAATTTATGTTAAATCTAATTGATAACTAATTTAATAAGTTGTCCTGTAAGTAAAAGACTATGAACACTTTCAAACAACTCTCGTTATTGTTGGGGACTACGCACTACATATTTTTGGAAGTACTAATGTAAGAGTTCTCATTTTATTGTATATTGAGGTATGTGTTTGATTTTGCATATAGTTTTTCCATTTTGAATTTACATTTTCTCTTTCAGAACTTACATAAAATTAAATGTTTAATCTTCTTAAATTTTTGTAACTTATCTTTTAACCCCAATTTAGGAAAACATATGTAGATTTATGAAAAATACCCCTATATCTGCTATAGATTTTATACTGTTTTAATAAAGAAAAAAAAAAAAAAAAGAAAATGTGTGGTACACAAAGATGCACTTTGAAGGATGTCCCTGGGATTTGGTATTGCCAACTACTAGATTAACACATTGATTTATTTATGTTCAGAACTGCTAATACTTCATAAATTGGGCTATTTGAAATTTTTTTTTTGCCTTTTCAGTTCTTTTTATGGAGCTTTTGATGTACCTAAAAGTGGGTAGGAGTATGTCTGTCTCTCAACTTAGCTAGTTGAATAATTTAATTAGTGAAATTTACAGGAAAGAAGAAAATAAAAGAAGTCTGTTTTACTCACAAATGAATACCCATTCCTAAGAAGTGTTTACTCTAGCTTTGTATTATAGCTTGCTAATGTTGTTTTATTGCTTTTATTAATAATGCGATTTACTGTTAATTCAAGGATTGTATTCCTGGACCATTATATAGTAATACTTGTTCTGAATATGACACTGACAAGTAATTCAAACCAAGCATTTGGAGACTACAAGATCCTTCAAATGATGGATAATGATTTGTAAACTATTTATTTGTAAACTATATATTCACGTAATAAACATTAGTTGAATATATAAATATTGATGTTGTGGTAGATATTTTTAAAGATATTGGTAAGATTATATAACCTATATGAATATATTTTGGTTGTTACAATGCATAATTCAACATAAGAGAACATAACTTATGTCCTAAGGCCAAAATCTAGCAGAAATATCTTAGTGTATGTTATGGATTGAATAGTGCTCCCTTCAAATATAACTTAGACTCCTAAACCTCTATACCTGTGAATGTAAACCCATTTTGGAACAGGTTTTCTTTGTTATGTTAATGAGGCCATATCAGTGTGGGTTGTGTCCTAAACTTATTCACTTCTGAACTGTAAAGAGAGCAGATTAGCTACTGTCTTAGTCACCTAGTGCTGCTATAACAGGAGTACTACAAATGCATGTCTTTAACAAAGAGAAGTTTATTTTCTCACAATAAAATAGGCTAAAAGTCCAAATTCAGGGCATCAGCTCCAGGGGAAGTCTTTCTCTCTCTGTTGGCCTTCTCATCGATCTTCCTCCAGACTAGGAGCTTCTCTGCTCAGGGACTACTTTCTTGGTGATATGAGGTCCCCATCTCTCTGCTCGCTTCTGCCTTTTATATCTCAAGGGATCGCCTCAAGACACAATCCAATCTTGTAGATTGAGTCCTGCCTCACTAACATAACTGCTGCCCATCCTCTCTCATCAATATCATAGAGGCAGGTTTTACAACATGTAGGAAAGTCATACAATACCAAGAATCATGGCCCAGCCAAACTGATACACACACTTTTGGGGGGACATAATTCAATCCATGCCAGCCACAGATACATGTAAGCACAAATAGGGGAAAGACAGATACCATATGAAGATTAACAAGGAACTGAGGAGGCTGCCAGAGAAGAGGATCTTCCCCCAGAGCCACAGAGAGAGCATCTTCGCCTATAGCGAATATTTTGAATTAGGACTCCAACATTCTGAACTGTAAGAAAACAATTTTTTTGTTGTTGTTGTTGTTCTTTAAAGCCAATCACTTGTAGTATTTCTGTTATAACAGCACTAGGAAACCAAGACAGCGTATGCGGAATTACCTAGCATTCTCTGATACATGGGAGACACTCATTAATTTGAATCTAAAGAGAGGAAATGTTTCTGAAGTTTTTAATGCTAACTAGAAGGGTTTCATCTTTTTTTAATCTAGTAAATTTAGGTAATGGATAGGCAAAATATACTCTAATGAGTGAAATTAAATAGTTTTAGCTGGTGATCCATACATCCTTTTGGGAAAGGTTGTTGACTCAGAATTAACTCATAATGAGTAGAGCTTTTGGTCTTCTACTCATGGTGAAATGATTGCCCATTGTACTGGCAGGGGAACCTCCACTGGAAAATCGTTTTCAAAACCAAGTGGAAAGGCAGTCAGTGAAAAAGGCAGTTGTATTTCTGTCACATTCAGTGTAGTGTTTAAAGGTATTAGAGGGCCGTAAGTGTAATGTATTGTTCCAAATATGTTTTTTGGTTTTAACTAATGCTTTGTACCTCAGGGAGCCATTCAGGTTTTAGTGATAGCATTTTTCCAAATAAGCTCACTGTCATTTTATCTTGCCAATCCCTAGGTTCTCTGGGCTTGGCTTATGTTTCTCGGTTTTCATTCCAGCATACAAAACACTATGTGCCATCTCAGACTTCCAATAACACCTTCTACTTTGGGTTGACCAATACATTCTTTGAACTTTATCTTTAATCACGTTTAGACAGACTTAACATTTTTATTTGCAAAACAAGTTATCTCCTTCAAGGAGAAGAAGGGAAGGAAGTGAAAATATTGAGAAATAGGATTGGAAAAATGTCTATGTAGTTGGTCCTTTATCAGTATAAAACAAAACACAGTGAGTTGATCAAGTATAGGAAAAAACACAATTAGTTGAAACCCTACAATCCTGTAACACTTATATTTAAATTAATTAGATTGTTAGTGTTTTAATGAGTTATGGTGAATTAGATGATATTACTGGAGAATACAATTTCTTATTCATCTTAAAATGAATAAGAAATTTCTAAATAGTATTTCATATTAGCCTGGATTTAACATAACACTGCTTTAAGCATGGTGCAGGACAAATTAGTCCTGAGTCCTCTTTTGATGGACTGGTCGAAATAATGGATTTCATCATAATTTTGAATTCACTCTAGAAACAATAGGATTCCTCATTTTATAGAAATTCCCATATTTGTTTTTCAATTTGAGATTAACAGGTGAATTCAATCAACTTTTTTGGTAAACACTGTATTTACAATGAAATGGACTTGGTTTTCTAACTATCACTCCTGAATTGAGGAAGAGTTAAGCACCTGCCACAGCTGCTATTTCAGCCTCTTTGCATCTCTTGGGTTTTATCCAAAGACCACAGCTGTTCCTATTCTGTAACACCGTAGACCATCTGTTTCCTAGAATCCACTTGTACTACGACATCTATGTTTTGGCAAAAATTGTATTAGAAACAATTATCTGTGAGGACTATCAAGATTCAAACATTGAATACCTTTTTCGTCTACAAGACTGCAGCCCATTAGCATTTACAGTTCTTCTTAGATGACTTAATAGTATGACTTTCAGTTTAAGCAAATAAAATTTCTAAGTTTAACAAACTATTACTGTTCAATAAAGGAACCTGCCAATCAAATGTCACTTATTCATAAATTAATATTACTAATAACATTGGCTATTAATTAATTAATACTGCTTATTTTCTCTTTACAGTGTTGCAGGCATTAAACCAGATGATCCAAATGTAGTGCTTCCATTTTTTTGCCTGTACTGTGAGATACTTCATTATTTCCTTTGTCTACGTTAGCTACTCTACTTTCAAGAGCAAGTTTTAGAGTCTCTTCTGAAATCTATTTTGGCATTTTCTTTCTTTCCTGTCTTTTTAATGACCTTTTGGTTTCTTCATGCATTATGTCCTTAATGTCATTCCACAACTCCTGTGGCTATCATTGGTGCTTGATGCGTCAAATCTATTTTTGAGACTTTCTCTAAATTCAGGTGGGGTATATTCAAGGTCCTGCTTTGGCTCTTGTGGACTTGTTTTAATTTTCTTCAGTGTCAACTTGAATTTGCATATGAGCAACTGATGATCTGTTCTGCAGTCAGCCCCTGGCCTTGTTCTGACTGATGATATTGAGCTTTTCCATTGTCTATTTCCACAGATGTGGTAGTGGATTTGATTCCTGTGTATTCTATCTGTGAGATCCACAAGAATAGCCGTCTATTTTGTTGAAAAAATATTTCTGATAAAAAAGTCATTGGTCTTGTAAAATTGTACCATGTGATCTCTGGCATCATTTTTATCACCGAGGCCATATTTTTGATCTACTGATCCTTCTTCTGTCTTTCCAGCTTTCTTGCATTGTCTGATATAGTGCTGGAAGATGAGCCTCTCAGTTTGAAAGTAACTCAAAATATGACTGGGGAAGAGTTGCCTCCGCAATATAGAGTCAACCTTAACGATATGGATGGAGTAGAGCTTCTGAGACCTTCATTACTCATGTGGTACAATTCAAAATGAGAAGAAACAGCTGCAAACATCCATTAATAATTGGAACGTGGAATGTATGAAGTATGAATCAAAGAAAATTGGAAGTCGTTAAAAATAAAATGGAACAGTTGGAAATCAATATCCTAGGCATTAGGGAGATTAAATGGACTGGTATTGACCATTTTGAATTGGACAATCATATGATCTACTATGCCGGGAATGACAATTACAGAGAAATGGTGTAAGATTCATTGTCAAATAGAACATTTCAAGATCTGTCCTGAAGTACAAAGCTGTTGATGATAGGATAATATCCATATACCTACAAAGAAGACCAGTTAATATGACTATCATTCAAATTAAGACCAACCGGTAATGCCAAAGATGAAGAAATTCAAGATTTTTATTAATTTCTACAGTCTGAAATTAATCAAACATGCATATGTCTTACACAGGCCTTTGACCTACTAGCCACATATTGCTCATCCTACCAGTTGGCATGATGCCATTCGTGTAATGAGTCACTCAGTGTGATATTTTCTGGAATGTCTAAATGGTCTAGATGCCTTCAGAGTATATGATGACCAAAAGCCAAAACCAAACCCAGTGCCATCAAGTCGGTTCCGACTCATAGCGACCCTATAGGACAGAGTAGAACTGCCCCATAGAATTTCCAAGGAGCGCCTGGTGGATTCAAACTACTGACCCTTTGGTTAGCAGTCATAGCACTTAACCACTATGCCACCAGGGTTTCCAAAGAGACTTTAAAAAGCTCTGAGGAAAATCTGTAAATGAATATTCTTGTCTTACTTGTATGGACACAAACTTTTTCTGATCTGCTCTTCTAATCAAAATGCATTCACAAAATCTATGGCCATGTACAATGTGTCTGAATCCTATGAATATGCTGTAGCAAAGATACCACTCTTAACATAGCAGCTATGATTAGAGCTACTATTTGATGAAGTCTGAGGTAGTCTAGAGTTATTCTTCGTGACTCTTTCTATTTCTTCAGGGCCCGATTTTACCAGTTTAATGGAGATATAATAGGGATCACTACATCTTCATCCTTTAGGTCTGTAATATTTTTACTAACCTCTTCTATGTCCTCATTATATGATACTGTGTTTGATTTCTTATCATGAGTGGATTTGAGGTTTCAGTCTCAGAGCTTTTCACTAGGTCTTTCCTATTATGCTAGCTCTTACCCTACAGGGTAACAACTCAACTTGGGAGTTACTCTGACTGGCAAGCATATCAATTTCAATTATATACTTGGGAGAAATGACAATAGGGTGGGTCTGTGAGTCTTATTGTCAGCTGGACTTTAGCCAGGATTACATTTATTGACTGATTCTATAAGCCCTCACTCTAACACAAGGGCCATGACAATGGGTTTCTGGATATTAATGTCAACCCAGGCCCTGTGTCTCAGAGTCCTTGAATGTCAGGGTAATACCCTTTCCCTAGTATATAGTCACCTGAGTTGATAGTGATAAGCCCCTTTGGAGAAAGTTTTGAGAATTATCACTTTTTTAAACTAGGTAATCTGACTTCTAAATTCTTATGGAAAAACCAGCTTACCTAAATAGCCAGGTGTGATGGTTAAGATTGTGTGTCACCTTGGCTGGGCCATGATTCTTAGTGTTTATAAGTGATCACTCCCATGATGGGATCTTCTACGAGTAGCCAATCAGTTGAAAGGGATCTTCCTTGAGTGTGTGTGGCCTGCATCCAAATATAAGCAGATGTTATGGCTTTTGGCTCACTATGGATCCTGTGGCTGTCTCCTGTTTGTTTGACCTCTGGTTCTTGCGGCTTGAGTTTTCAGTTTATCTGCCGATCTTGGGATTCGTTAGCCTTCACAGCCTGCGAGTGGGAGCCCTACTCTCCAACCTGCCAATCTTGAGTTCACCATCCCCTGAAGCTACGTGAATCAGGAGAAGCCTCTATCCTGATCCATGGACTTGGGACATTCCAGCCTCTACAATCATGTGTGCCACCTGTTTCCTTAATATAAATCTCTCTCAGTATATATTTATATGCTTTACTGGTTTTGCTTCTCTAGAGAACCCAGCCTAAGACAGCAGGTTATATCTGAAAATGGAGAGTAATGCGGGGAAAGTATAGTAGTCTTTATTGTTTGCCCAAGAGCTGACTAACATAACTCCCAGTGGCAAAACTGATTCTTGTTATGCCAAGCAGTGTTAAGACAAAATGTTGAAAGTGATGACTAAAGAGTTGTTTCAGGCCAAATTATATTGTGTACTTTATCCTAGCAATATTTCATTCATTCATTCAACATTCAGCCACTTTTAATTGAGCTCTTACTCTATGCCAGGCTCAGTCCTTGATGCTCAAGATCGAGTAGTAAACAAAAGAGATTACAATTCCTGCCATCATGCCATGTACATTCTAGTGGGGATCATACTGTGCACTGTACAAGTTTAAAATATAAGATGTAAAACTATAAAATAGGAGCTAAAAAAAAGTACAAGAAGAAAACATGGGTGTATTTAATTACACTTCTTTCTAAGCATTGCACAAAATCCAAAAAGGACAATAAGATCAATTTTTAAGTTCTATTGCATTAAAAATTACTTTATGGCAAAATTTTTCTGAAATAAAGTCAAATTCAAAGAACAAATAAGAACCGAATTATTTGCCACATGTGATAGAAAAAATTAAAATAAGAATTGGTAATTGTTATTCTGTTGTTAAAGTGTATTTTAATATTATGTTTACTTTTGATACTCTTAAAAATTACACAGTTATATAAAGAATATTTTCTCCTTTTTTTTAAGAAATTTAATAACAGTAAATTCAACTTTGGTAGAGATGAAAGTAAAGTAAGTTCACCCTGACTTCAGCCTTTAAAATTTTTCATAAGTTAAATTTAAAAGATTGAGTAAAAAAATCACTACTGCATATTTAAATAAAAGGTGGTGGTAAAACATTTATATGTGAATTCATATAATCTTCAATCATCTTTGTGCAAAGATAAATGTATCTCTCCTAAATCTTTAATCAAAGTCATTATGACAAGTTATGGATGTAAGTGTCTTGGACAAAAAGGAAAATGACGTGAATATTTATACTATTGAGATGTGCTATACTGTTTAATTTAGCATCTTTTCCATCAAATCAGTGTGGAATAAACATTTTCTTTAACAGCAGCTATATTCTATGAATTTCTAATTTTGCACTAAAACATCCAGGAAGAGAAATTGGAAAATTATGCTACAATATATAAAGGGATATTTGATAATCACCAGAATAACACACACATTCCTTCAAATTGAATACAAAGTTGCTAGTATTTCTGGCACCCCAAAACCAATGTGTTCCGGTTGCTGTCAAGTTGATTCTTACTCATAGCAACCCTATCACACAGAGTAGAACTGCCCCAACCTTTTGGTTAGCAGCTGAACACTTAATCACTGAGCCACGAGGGCTCATATGTTCTGGTTAGATGTAATTAATTTTGGATTAAATAAAAATAATGATGGCTCTTAAGATTCACTTAAATCTTTCTTGTTAGATAATTGCTACTGCTTTTTAATTAATATTTTTATACTTCTAAATGCCTTCTTATGATTTTATTTTTCACTAATTCCATTGCATTGTGAATAATCATAGATGTTAATGGTATCATTATGAACAAAGATGCATGTTTTAACTTGTACAATAGGATTTCTACTTTCTTTGTAATTCAGTAAAACATATTCATCTCATTTTAGTTGTCTTATTTCCAAAGAAAGTATTTTGACATAATACCAGTAGTGATATATATGGAAAAAATCTGTACAATATGTAAAATCAAGTTAATTGGTAATTTCCATACCTTTTTTCTACCCAGCTTTTCGAGTAAAACCCAAATCAAACCCAGTGCCATCGAGTCAATTCCGACTCATAGTGACCCTATAGGACAGAGTAGAACTGCCCCATAGGGTTTCCAAGGAGTGCCTGGCGGATTCGAACTGCCAACCCTTTGGTTAGCAGCCATAGCACTTAACCACTACACCACCAGGGTTTCTGCTTTCAGAGTAGTCTTCCAAAAAATGTTCATCAAATTATGTTCCTCCTGTGCTTAAAACTTCCTGCTATCATTGGGATAAAGTTTCAAATATTTAACCTGATTTGCAAATCTTCACTACCTGCTCCTTCCTGCCTTTCCAGTCTTAGCAGATGCCATTTTCTCTATTATTTTCTAAGTTCCAATTATATATATATATTTTTTTAATTCCTTGAGCTTGCCTCAGATATACATTCCCTCTGTTCATAATTCTTTCTTGTGCAGTCACAGCTGTTCACTGTCCATCTTTCTGGTTTGAGATTAAATGTCACTTCCTCTAGGAATTTGGAACTACTGACAAAGTTATAAATTCTCACATAACAGTATACATTAACTTTACTAACTTTTTAATGCATAATTAAATGTCTGTCTTTTCCATCGGATTATAAAGCCATAAAAAACAAAAACAAACCCATTGCTGTCGAGTCAGTTCTGACTCATAGTGACCATATAGGACAGAGTAGAACTGCCCCATAGGGTTTCCAAGGAGCACCTGGTGGACTTGAATTGATGACCTTTTGGTTAGTAGCCATAGCACTTAACCACTACGACATCAGGGTTTCCAAGCAACATCATGATAAACAGAGAAAACATTGAAGTTGTTGAGGATTTCGTCTTACTTGGAACCACAATCAATGCCCATGGAAGCAGCAGCTGAGTGATCAAACAACATATTGCATTGGGTAAATCCTCTGCAAGAGGCCTCTTTAAAGTGTTAAAAAGCAAATATGCCACTTTAAGGACTAAGGTGTGCCTGATCCAAAAAAACAAAAACCGAACTCGTTGCCGTCTAGTCAATTCCGACTCGTAGTGACACTATAGACAGAGTAGAACTGCCCCATAGGGTTTTCAAGGAGCAGCTGGTAAATTTGAACTGCTGAACTTTTGGTTAGCAGTCAAGCTCTTAACCACTACACCACCAGTGCCTGAAACAAGCCCTGCTATTTTTAATCGCTTCATATGCATACAGATCCACAATCAACACCCTTGAAGCAGCATTTGAAAAATCAAACAACTCATTGTATTGGGCAAACCTGGTGCAAAAGACCTCTTTAAAAGTGTTAAAAAGCAAAGATGTCCCTCTGAGAACTAAGGTTTGCCTGACACAAGCTTTGGTGTTTTCAATCACCACATATGCATGCTAAAGATGGACAATGAATAAGGAAGACCAAAGAAGAATTGATACCTTTGAGTATGACGTTGGTGAAGAATACTGATATACCATGAACTGCTAAAAGAACTAACAAGTCCATCTTGGCTGAACTACAGCCAGAATGCTCCTTAGAATGTGGATGACAAGTCTACATCTCATATACTTTGGGCATGTTATCAGAAGTGACCAATCCCTGGAGAAGGACATCATGCTTGGTAAAGCAGAGGGTCAGCATAAAAGAGGAAGACCCTCAATGAGATGGATTGATACAGTGGCTACAACAATGGGCTCAAGCATAATGATGATTGTGAGAATGGCACAGGACTGGGTAGTGTTTTGTTTTGTTGTATATAGGGTGACTATGAGTTAGAACTGAGTCGTGGGCACCTAAAAACATCAAGGCAGAAGATACTATGTATTTTAACTCTCTAGTTGTGATCAATAGGAAAAAATAGTCTGGTAAGTATTAGATGATTAAGAAAAATTTTGTTGAAGGATTTTCTTTCAAATAAATCTTTATTCATTGGTCTATCTCTAATACCTAGACAGAAATGACCAAGTGGTAAATGCTCAATATTTGTGCAGGAAATGAACACAATCTTACCTACTCCCAAGCTTCAGCCTTTTTCTTTGTGCCTATGTCTATTCTCACCCAGGGCAGCTGCCCTTTGGGCCTGTTGTCGCACAATTGCAATTGGGTTGAAGAGGGGCAGGCAGTGGTCAAGAGTATGAGCAGAACAACCAAAGCCTCAGCATTTCACTCTGGGCTCTGCCACTCATTAGCTCTGGAATGTTGTTTAACCCCTCTTGGTTTTATTTTATTTAATTTTTTCTTCACAGTGAGTCTCATTATAGTTACCCATAGGGTTGTGGTGAGAATTGCACAAGATAATGCAGATAAAATTTTAGCAAAATACCTGGTCTATTAATTAGTAGGTAGACAGATAGCCGATGTCGAGTCTATTCTAATTCACGGCAGCATTATGTAAAAGTAGTCCCCAGATCATGAACAGAGATCCGTTCCTAAGTGTGTCTTTAAGTCAAATTTGTAGGTAAGTTGGAACAGATGCATGTGGCTCTTATTTAGCCTTACTTTAGTGCAAGAAAAGGCTCGGAGCCTTTTCAATGATTTAAAAGCTACAAGTGCAGCAAGCGAAGGTGATTGTGATAAAGAATTCGTTGCAAGTAGGGGTTGGTTCAATCATTTGAAAAGTGAAGGCAAATTTACAGAACATTAAAGTCCAAATACTTTAAGAAAAATTTTGTTGAAGGATTTTCTTTTAAATAAATCTTTACTCATTTGTAATTTGGACACTCATAACCCTGGGACTTACTCATGACAGAAAAAACATTGTCTGGTCCTGAGTCATCAGCATGATGAAAATGATTGCCAGCAAGTTCAAGTCCATTGTTGAATCTCTTGTGCCAATCCAGCCCACAGAGAGTCTTTCTTGTCCTCTCTGGCCCTCTACTTTACAAAATATCCTCCTCCAGTGCTTGATCTCTCTTGATAATGTGTCCAAAGCAAGCAAGTCACACACTGTCCTGTTGCAATTTATAAGTTTTCACTGGCTAATTTTTGAAAATAGATCACTAGGCCTTTCTCCCTAGTCACTCTTAGTCTGTAAGCTCTGCTGAAATGTGTCTGCCACGGGTAGCCTTGTTGATATCTGAAATGACTGTTGAATAGTTTCCAGCATCACAGCAACACACAAGCCACTACAGTACAACAAGCTGAAAGTTGGGCAACGAGGTCTATTTAGTCAGTGCTTAGGAATTTAAAAGATTTATTATAATTAACCAAATAACTATTTCTACTCAGATAGGCCTCTGAACCTTGACCATATTATGTATAAAACTAAAATTATGGCTTTGCCACTCCTTCTATTGATTTTTTTTTTTTTTTAATTTTTATTAAGCTTCAAGTGAACATTTACCATTCCAATCAGTCTGTCACATGTAGGTTTACATACATCTTACTCCCTTCTCCCACTTGCTCTCCCCCTATTGAGTCAGCCCTTACAGTCTCTCGTTTCGTGCCAATTTTACCTTCTTCCCTCTCTCTCTATCTTCCCATCCCCCCTCCAGTCAAGAGTTGCCAACACACTCTCCCGTGTCCACCTGATTTAATTAGCTCACTCTTCATCAGTATCTCTCTTCCCCCCACTGACCAGTCCTTTTCATGCCTGATGATTTGTCTTCGGGGTTGGTTCCTGTCCTGTGCCATCAGAAGTTCTGGGGAGCATTGTCTCTGGGATTCCTCTAGTCGCAATCATACCATTAGGTGTGGTCTTTTAATGAGAATTTGGGGTCTGCATCCCATTGGTCTCCTGCTCCCTCAGGAGTTGTCTGTTGTGTTCCCTGACAGGGCAGACATCGTTTGTGGCCGGGCACCAACTTGTTCTTCTGGTCTCAGGATATTGTAGGTCTCTGGTTCAAGTGGCCCTTTCTGTCTCTTGGGTTCTTAGTTGTCGTGTGACCTTGGTGTTCTTCCTTTGCCTTTGCTCCCGGTGGGTTGAGACCAATTAATGTATTTTAGATGGCTGCTTGTTGGCATTTAGGACCCCAGGTGCCACAATTCAAAGTGGGATGCAGAGTGTTTTCATAATAGAATTGTTTTGCCCATTGATTTAGAAGTCCTCTCAAACCAAGTTCCCCAGACCCCAGCCCCTGCTTCGCTATCCTTTGAAGCTTTCATTTTATCTCGGAAACCTCTTTACTTTTAATCCTGTCCAATTAGGCTGACCTTCCTTGTTTTGAGTGTTGTCTTTCCCTTCACCCAAAGCAGTTCCCATCTACAGATTGATCAATAAAAAGCCCTCTCCCTCCCTCCCTCCCTCCCTCCCCCCTTTGTAACCACAAAAGTATGTGTTCTTTTCCGTTTTTTCTATTTCTCAAGATCTTATAATAGTGGTCTTATACAATATTTGTCCTTTTGCAACTGACTCATTTCGCTCAGCATAATGCCTTCCAGATTCCTCCATGTTATGAAATGTTTCACAGATTCGTCACTGTTCTTTATCGATGCGTAGTATTCCATTGTGTGAATATACCACAATTTATTTACCCATTCGTCCGTTGATGGACATCTTGGTTGCTTCCAGCTTTTTGCTATTGTAAACAGAGCTGCAATAAACATGGGTGTGCATATATCTGTTTGTGTGAAGGGTCTTGTATTTTTAGGGTATATTCCGAGGAGTGGGATTTCTGGTTTGTATGGTAGTTCTATTTCTAACTGTTTAAGATAACGCCAGATGGATTTCCACAGTGGTTGTACCATTTTACAATCCCACCAGCAGTGTATGAGAGTTCCAGTCTCTCCGCAGCCTCTCCAACATTTATTATTTTGTGATTTTTGAATTAATGCCAGTCTAGTTGGTGTCAGATGGAATCTCATCGTAGTTTTAATTTGCATTTCTCTAATGACTAATGATCGAGAGCATTTTCTCATGTATCTGTTGGCTGCCTGAATATCTTCTTTAGTGAAATGTGTGTTCATATCCTTTGCCCACTTCTTGATTGGGTTGTTTGTCTTTTTGTGGTTGAGTTTTGACAGAATCATGTAGATTTTAGAGATCAGGCGCTGGTCTGAGATGTCATAGCTGAATATTCTTTCCCAGTCTGTAGGTGGTCTTTTTACTCTTTTGGTGAAGTCTTTAGATGAGCATAGGTGTTTGATTTTTAGGAGCTCCCAGTTATCGGGTTTCTCTTCATCATTTTTGGTAATGTTTTGTATTCTGTTTATGCCCTGTATTAGGGCTCCTAGGGTAGATCCTATTTTTTCTTCCAAGATTTTTATCGTTTTAGTCTTTATGTTTAGGTCTTTGATCCACTTGGAGTTAGTTTTTGTGCATGGTGTGAGGTATGGGTCCTGTTTCATTCTTTTGCAAATGGATATCCAGGTATGCCAGCACCATTTGTTAAAAAGACTATTATTTCCCCAATTGACTGACACTGGTCCTTTGTCAAATATCAGCTGCTCATACGTGGATGGATTTATATCTGGATTCTCAATTCTGTTCCATTGGTCTATGTGCCTGTTGTTGTACCAGTACCAGGCTGTTTTGACTACTGTAGCTATATAATAGGTTCTGAAATCAGGTAGGGTGAGGCCTCCCACTTTCTTCTTCTTTTTCAGTAATGTTTTGCTTATCCGGGGATTCTTTCCTTTCCATATGAAATTAGTGATTTGTTTCTCTATTCCCTTAAAGTATGACATTGGTATTTGGATTGGAAGCGTGTTGTATGTATAAATGGCTTTTGGTAGAATAGACATTTTTACTATGTTGAGTCTTCCTATCCATGAGCAGGGTATGTTTTTCCATTTAAGCGTGTCCTTTTGAATTTCTTGTAGCAGAGTTTTATAGTTTTCTTTGTATAGGTCTTTTACATCCTTGGTAAGATTTATTCCTAAGTATTTTATCTTCTTGGGGGCTACTGTGAATGGTATTGATTTGGTTATTTCCTCTTCGGTGTTCTTTTTGTTGATGTAGAGGGATCCAAGTGATTTTTGTATGTTTATTTTATATCCTGAGACTCTTCCAAACTCTTCTATTAGTTTCAGTAGTTTTCTGGAGGATTTCTTAGGGTTTTCCATGTATACGATCATGTCATCTGCAAATAGTGATAGCTTTACTTCCTCCTTACCAATCTGAATACCCTTTATTTCTTTGTCTAGCCTAATTGCCCTGGCTAGGACTTCAAGTACGATGTTGAATAAGAGCGGTGATAAAGGGCATCCTTGTCTGGTTCCCGTTCTCAAGGGAAATGCTTTCAGGTTCTCTCCATTTAGAGTGATATTGGCCGTTGGCTTTGCATATATGCCCTTTATTATGTTGAGGAATTTTCCTTCAATTCCTATTTTGGTGAGACTTTTTATCATAAATGGGTGTTGGACTTTGTCAAATGCCTTTTCTGCATCAATTGATAAGATCATGTGGTTTTTGTCTTTTGTTTTATTTATGTGATGGATTACATTAATGGTTTTTCTGATATTAAACCAGCCTTGCATACCTGGTATAAATCCCACTTGATCAGGGTGAATTATTTTTTTGATGTGTTGTTGGATTCTATTGGCTAGAATTTTATTAAGGATTTTTGCATCTATGTTCATGAGGGATATAGGTCTAAAATTTTCTTTTTTTGTAATGTCTTTACCTGGTTTTGGTATCAGGGAGATGGTAGCTTCATAGAATGAGTTGGGTGGTATTCCGTCTTTTTCTATACTTTGAAATACCTTCAATAGTAATGGTGTTAAGTCTTCTCTGAAGGTTTGGTAGAACTCTGCAGTGAAGCCATCTGGGCCAGGACTTTTTTTTGTTGGGAGTTTTTTGATTACCATTTCAATCTCTTTTTTTGTTATGGGTCTATTTAGTTGTTCTACTTCTGTATGTGTTAGTTTAGGTAAGTAGTGTTGTTCCAAGAATTTATCCATTTCTTCTAGGTTTTCAAATTTGTTAGAGTACAATTTTATGTAGTAATCTGATATGATTTTTTTGATTTCATTTGGTTCTGTTGTGATGTGGTCCTTCTCGTTTCTTATTCGGGTTATTTGTTTCCTTTCCTGTTTTTCTTTAGTCAGTCTAGCCAATGGTTTATCAATTTTGTTAATTTTTTCAAAGAACCAGCTTTTGGCTTTGTTAATTCTTTCAATTGTTTTTCTGTTCTCTAATTCATTTAGTTCAGCTCTAATTTTTATTATTTGTTTTCTTCGGGTGCCTGATGGATTCTTTTGTTGCTCACTTTCTATTTGCTCAAGTTGTCGGGACAGTTCTCTGATTTTGGCTCTTTCTTCTTTTTGTATGTGTGCATTTATCGATATAAATTGGCCTCTGAGCACTGCTTTTGCTGTGTCCCAGAGGTTTTGATAGGAAGTATTTTCATTCTCGTTGCTTTCTAAGAATTTCCTTATTCCCTCCTTGATGTCTTCTATAACCCAGTCTTTTTTCAGGAGGGTATTGTTCATTTTCCAAGTATTTGATTTCTTTTCCCTAGTTTTTCTGTTATTGATTTCTAGCTTCATTGCCTTGTGGTCTGAGAAGATGCTTTGTAATATTTCGATGTTTTGGATTCTGCAAAGATTTGTTTTATGCCCTAATATGTGGTCTATTCTAGAGAATGTTCCATGTGCGCTAGAAAAAAAAGTATATTTTGCAGCAGTTGGGTGGAGAGTTCTGTATAAGTCAATGAGGTCAAGTTGGTTGATTGTTGTAAGTAGGTCTTCCGTGTCTCTATTGAGCTTCTTACTGGATGTCCTGTCCTTCTCCGAAAGTGGTGTGTTGAAGTCTCCTACTATATATGTGGAGGTGTCTATCTCACTTTTCAATTCTGTTAAAATTTGATTTATGTATCTTGCAGCCCTGTCATTAGGTGCGTAAATATTTAATATGGTTATGTCTTCCTGATCAATTGTCCCTTTTATCATTATATAGTGTCCTTCTTTATCCTTTGTGGCGGATTTAAGTCTAAAGTCTATTTTGTCAGAAATTAATATTGCTGCTCCTCTTCTTTTTTGCTTATTGTTTGCTTGATATATTTTTTTCCATCCTTTGAGTTTTAGTTTGTTTGTGTCTCTAAGTCTAAGGTGTGTCTCTTGTAGGCAGCATATAGATGGATCGTGTTTTTTTATCCAGTCCGTGACTCTCTGTCTCTTTATTGGTGCATTTAGTCCATTTACATTCAGCGTAATTATAGATAAGTAAGTTTTTAGTGCTGTCATTTTGATGCCTTTTTATGTGTGTTGTTGGCCATTTCATTTTTCCACATGCTTTTTTGTGCTGAGACGTTTTTCTTAGTAGCTTGTGAGATCCTCATTTTCATAATGTTTAACCTTGTGTTTATTGAGTCGTTACGTTTTTCTTGGCTTTTTTCTTGAGTTATGGAATTGATATTCCTTTTTGTGGTTACCTTTTTATTTACCCCTATTTTTCTAAGTAAAAACCTAACTTGTATCCTTCTATTTCGCCTTGTATCACTCTCCATCTGGCAGTTCAATGCCTCCTATATTTAGTCCCTCTTTTTGATTATTTTGATCGTTTAGCTATTGATTTCCATGATTTCCTGTTGTGTGTATTATTTTGTTTATTTATTTATTTTTTAGAATTAGTCTTAATTTGTTTGTTTTTGTGCTTTCCCTGTTTGAGTTGCGTTGTTATCAGGACGTTCTGTTTTGTGACCTTGTATTGTGCTGGTACCTGATATTATTGGTCATCAGGCCAAACAATCTCCTTTAGCATTTCTTGCAGTCTTGGTTTAGTTTTTGCAAATTCTCTAAACTTGTGTTTATCTGTAAATATCTTAATTTCTCCTTCATATTTCAGAGAGAGTTTTGCTGGATATATGATCCTTGGTTGGCAGTTTTTCTCGTTTAGTGCTCTGTATATGTCGTCCCATTCCCTTCTTGCCTGCATGGTTTCTGCTGAGTAGTCTGAACTTATTCTTATTGATTCTCCCTTGAAGGAAACCTTTCTTTTCTCCCTGGCTGCTTTTAAAATTTTCTGTTTGTCTTTGGTTTTGGCAAGTTTGATGATGATATGTCTTGGTGTTTTTCTTTTTGGATCAATCTTAAATGGGGTTCGATGAGCATCTTGGATAGATATCCTTTCTTCTTTCATGATGTCAGGGAAGTTTTGTGTCAGGAGTTCTTCAACTATTTTCTCTGTGTTTTCTGTCCCCCCTCCCTGTTCTGGGACTCCAATCACTCGCAAGTTATCCTTCTTGATAGAGTCCCACATGATTCTTAGGGTTTCTTCGTTTTTTTTAATTCTTTTATCTGATTTTTTTCCAGCTATGTTGGTGTTGTTTCCCTGGTCCTCCAGAAGTCCCAGTCTACATTCTAATTGCTCGAGTCTGCTCCTCTGACTTTCTATTGCGTTGTCAAATTCTGTAATTTTATTGTTAATCTTTTGGATTTCTACATGCTGTCTCTCTATGGATTCTTGCAACTTGTTAATTTTTCCACTATGTTCTTGAATAATCTTTTTGAGTTCTTCAGCAGTTTTATCAGTGTGTTCCTTGGCTTTTTCTGCATTTATCCTAATTTCATTTGTGATATCTTTAAGCATTCTGTAAATTAGTTTTTTATATTCTGTATCTGATAATTCCAGGATTGTATCTTCATTTGGGAAAGATTTTGATTCCTTTGTTTGGGGGTTTGGAGAAGCTGTCATGGTCTGTTTCTTTACGTGGTTTGATATGGACTGCTGTCTCCGAGCCATCACTGGGAAACTAGATTTTCCAAGTAGTCAGCTAAAAAAAAATGCAGTCAGATCCCTATCTGAATTCTCTCTCTGGCTCCGGGTATTCGGATGTTAATGGGGTCGCCTGGGGAGGGTGGGGGAGGGATCTGAGAGCTAGGAGTGTAGCACCACAGAATATAGAGCTGAACACCACGTTCACGCTCCGCCCCCGTTCGCCAAAATCCGGGCTGGATGGGTCCCTGGCTAGGACACTGCTTTCCTTGCTCGGAAACCAGTCCCTTCCTCCTGGGGACTTCCTCCGGTGCGCGGCACCGCTCGTGGGCACTGGGTGGGCGTTTCCCGCACGAACGGGTGGGCCCGCCCCCAGGGTCTATTCAGGCGATTATAATTAGATCCCGCGGTCACGCCCCGCCTGTGCGCGCGCCCAAATCCCAGCGGGATGACTTCCGGGTTGAGACTCTGCTTTCCCTGTTCGGGAACCAGTCACTTCCTCCCCGGGACTTCTCCTTCCGGAGCGCCACACCTCTCGCGCAAACTGGGAGGGCGTCACTCGCACGACCAGGTGTTCCCGCCCTCTGGGTCAATTCAGGGTAATAAAAATGGACCCCGCGCTCATGCCCCGCCCGCGCGCGCGCGCGTGCCCAGATCGCAGCGGAATGGCTCCCCGTCTGGGATGCTGCTTTCCCTGTTTTGAGACCAGACACCTCCGGGGATTTCTCCCTCTGGTGTGCCGTGCCACACGCGCGGACTGGGTGCGCGTCCTCCCGCACGAACGCGTGGGCCCCGCCCTGGGGTCACTCCAGGGAAACACAGCTGACCCCCCCCCGCGCGCGCTCCGTCGGCTTCTCGCCTAACTCCCGGCGGACGGCACGGCACCCCAGCTGGGACGCTGTTCTCCCCCGTCTCAGATCAGTCACTGCCTCCCGGGTGTTTCTCCCTCCGGCTGCGCCCCTACGCCGCCCGCGCCAACCTGCTAGGCTTCCTCCCGGGATGGGTTCGGGGGGGAAGGGGTGGGCCCTCTTTCTGTGCCGTCTGCCCCCCTGGGCTCTGCCCCAGATCGAGCTCCGAAGGTCACCTGCCTGGTGCGCTGGCTCCTAGTTCTGAAAACAGTCGCTGTCTGCCCGTATTTGTTCGTCCTCCGTCTCTAAGTCTGTGCTTGTTGTTCAGAGTTCATAGATTGTTATGTATGTGATCGATTCCCTTGTTTTTCCGAGTCTTTGTTGCAAGAGGGATCCGCGGGAGCGTCCACCTAGTCCGCCATCTTGGCCCCCCTCTCCTTTTATTGATTTTTATGAAGTAACCATATCATCAACTCTCTGGCCACATATACTGGAAACCTCTGAGTTGAAATCTTTGAGTTCTCTGTCTTTTTTAGAACTTCTCCAATCCTATCAAGCTACAAGTCCTCTCTTGTAATCATATTCCTTCCTTTGTAACCACCCTTTATAGTGATGACAGGGTTTTGTCTTCCTAAATTATTGTAATACCTCCTACCCCTATTCTGCCTTCCAGCCTCTCTCTTCTATATACCCAGGCATATTTTTAACTCACATTTCACTAATTTAAGCCTTGGTAGCAAAGTGGTTAAAGTGATCGATTGGTGACCAAAAGGTTGGTGGTTCTAAACCGCCAGCAGCATCAAGGGAGAAAGATGTGGCAGTCTGTTTCTGTAGAGATTTATAGCCTCGGAAACCTGATGGGGTCACTATGAGTTCTTTTTTGTTGTTGTTGTTCACTAATTTGGTAAATATAACAATTTGATGACAGTGTTTAAGTTTTCACAGATCTCTTTGAATAAAATCTTTTTTTTTTTAATCATTCTTAAAACTCTCTGTGATGCATTTCCCATTACTTTTCATAAATTTTTTGTTGTTGTTGTTCTACCCCTGGTCATTTACTGAATTATTCTTTTCTCACTTTTACTCATGTCATGTATATTTTCTGTCATGCAGTTACAGTATTTCCCAGCTTGTAAAGCCCAGTTCAGATACTGTAGTAAGTTTAGATGAGTAATTCCTAAGCTTTAATCATAATTTGCAATGGGTATTTTTTTAAAGGTATATTTCATACCGTGCAGTGTTTTTTTTTTTTTTGCTTCAGATAATCTTTACTAACTCTGATTCCTCATATGTATCATGTTCGTACAGGACGAGTGTTTGTGTACATGTTGTCTACGTGGCTTGAATTGCTTACTCTGAATCCTACTGGACAAAATTATACTCATTCTCCAAGACACTACTCAAGTATCTCCTATCCTGTGAACCATCTCTAAATTCTTCGTCAGAATTTTAGTCTTACACTCTACTCTGGTAGTTTGCCTTATTGGTGTCAATCTTCCCCCTTTGGTATTCACACTTTTTGCACTGTGACTTCTCAGTTTTTCCAGCATCAGGCATAGAATCAAATACATTTCCATGCCTCTTGACTTTGAGCTTGGCCATGTGACTTGCTTTGACCAATAGTGTGAGATAGGTGTGACCAGTTGATATTTCTGAGCCCAGACCTTAAGAAGCCTCACATATTTCTGCATATCTGCCAATACTTCGGAAATAAAATGTCCTGGCTAGCAGGCAGCCCATGCACCGGCAGTGAGAAGCAGTGAGAAGGCAGAGCTTCCCAGCTGAGCACAGCCCAGATTGCTGCTGAGTTTTGGGGTGGTTTGCTATGCAGCAGTAACAATCAGATACATATAGTATAACACGCTTTTAGTTTATGTGTCTGTTATGGAAGTACCATCTCATCCTGACTATAACATGCATAAGTAACTCATTCAAAAGCCTTTATTACATATTAGATTATTATTTGTGAAATACATGAATTAAACTAAATATTTCATGTGTATTTTATTATGTATTTTTTACATTATTTATTTTATTGGTTTAATATCAAAGTAAATTTTATTTTCTTTTTTCAGTCATCATTTGGGTAAGGACAATCCCTTAGTTGTCATTGACTCCCTGAGAGTAAATACTACATATAGCACTGTGCACAAAATAAAGACTACATAATGCTTGTGGAATGAATAAATAGAATTTAAACTTATCACAATATTCCAAAGGATCCAAAAGTATATGTGCACTAAAAATAGATTAGTTTTGCTTGGTAAAGTAGAAAAAGGGACAGTGAAAAATAAGATGGTTTGACCCAGTGGCTGCAAAAATGGGCTAAAAAAATAGCAGCGATTTTCAGAATGGCACAAGACCAGGCGGTGTTTCACTCTGTTGTACATAGGGTTGTTGTGAGTTGGAACGCACTGGAGAGCAACTAACAAATACAGTATGTAAATTGAAGGATATGAAAGGACGTGATTAGATATTTAAATCTTGGGTTAAGTTTGATGCCACTGCCAATATTTAAATGTCAAATAAAAGGAAGCTTTACAGATTTCCTTAGAGTTAGGCTCTATGTGCATGGTTTAGATTGTGATTTAGGACTGATAAGTGGCTAAAGGGTGTCGATCACTAGAAAAGCAGTTTAGCACAGAAACAAGTGTAAGGAGTCCATCTCAACCCTGACACGTCACAGCGGTGTAAACTTAGGCAACTTGTTTACTTATGCATCAATTTCCTTATCTATATGTGTGTGTGTTTGTGTGGGTGTGTGTGCATGTGTGTGTGTATTACTCAGAATACTGTCTAGCACAATCTTTATTCATTGGTCTGTCTCCAACAGTTAGGTAGAAATAAGTATATAACTAATACATTAATATTAGCTGTTATTAGTGTTACTATTACTGAGAAATGTTAAGATATGAATATAAACTTTAGCATCTTCCAGGAACTCATGGCAATAAGAATATTTTAGTAAAACATTACCTCATAATAACATTATTCTTTTAAGATGATGTTGATTCTGAGTGAACAGACTGTTGTTTTGCAGGATCTTGCCAGAATCTCCCTCCTGTTAACTATTTGAATGTTATTTTTAGGTATCTGATTCTTCTAAGTGTTTTCTCAGCACTTACTTTCCCCCTGTACAAAGTCAAGGGGCAAGAATTTACAGCTCAGGATCCTTTGGTTTCTATCTTACATGTTCATGATTCTTTGAATAAAGTGAGATAGAATCTATTACCATGATATGGGTATTCTGGCCTCTTTCTCTCTTTTTATGTGCACTTCCCAATAGTCGTCTTTCGTCCTTATTCATTTAAATAATTGGCAAGCTGTGCTGCACTTAGCAGAAGGTGGGAGCTTATTTATGTCTCCTTTTTGCCTACAAAGACAAAAGAGAAGAACAGATGAGATCAGATCAAGGAGTACTTTGTTTTATAATCTCTCTGGAGAAATCTAGGAGTTTCCTCCCTCCATGCCCATATTTCTTGTTATGAAGCACTAATGAAGACACTAATTAGTCGTTCAGTGACATGGGCTTCCTCTGGATATTTTCAAGACCTACTTCTCTCCATTTTGCATATGCTACTCAAGTATGCTTCCTGCTGCTGACTCTTAAATTCTGTCCATGAGTTGGGAGAGAAAATCAAAGACAGCATCGATTGTCTTTTTTTTTTTCTCTCCCCCAGATTAAATATATGTCTAAAAGCTCATATTGAGAATATGTCAAAGAAAATTTACTCCAGAGAACATTTAGTTGACATCACATTAGAAAAGTAGGGTGTAACTAACTACAATAAAGCTCAAATAAAGGAAGTCCAAATCTTCTCCTGATAACTGTCTTAGCTAGAATCTTCATGATTCTCATTAGCATATTGAAATGCTGAGAGCAGAAATGAATATGATGAGGAAAGCTTGCTTAAATGATTAGTACCAGATCTAGGGTTCCTAGCTGCTTTGGTTTCTTGCACATTCTGGGTTTGAACATTGAACATACATCATTGGTTTTATTTATTCAAAAAATTTTAGAGGGTGTTTCCTGCAACCAATAAATTATTGTATAAATGTCACAATAGGTAAAATTTTACCAAATTCATCAAGCTAAAAGGCAAATCTTTCAGATGACAGTGTCCAAAATTATTATGAAGGATTACATAAATGAATCCAATCTAACAATGTGAATCAATATGAAAAACTGTAAAGACACACAAGTACAGTATTGATGGAACGTGGATTACAGCACTGTGTCTGAGAATATGCTAGGTTTTTTCTTTTTCTTACTAAATCCTCATTATGAGTCAACAATATGATGTGCTGATCAACAAAAAACAAGAACATAAAAGCAAAAAATCAATGAACATTTAGGATGCAGTCATAAAATTGTAGAAGAATATATTTTTAAAGTGGCATTAACATGTTGGAATGAATTCACAGAAGAACAAATAGGACAGTAAGTTTGAATAACAGTTTGGAATAAGAAAGTGTCCCACTTGAAAAGGGAAAGTTTGTACAACATGGTTGTTTTCCAATACTGGAATTATTCTACATAGCTCTAGAGGTCACCTATCCATCAGTTTATTTATTCATTCAATAATTTACGACTATATTAATTCACAAATATTCTTTGGTCACATATAATATTCCAAATACTTGTTGTGTAGTCATAATGCAATGACGAAGAAGAGACAAGAGGTCCCTGGTCTGTTTGAGATTATAGAAAAAAGGGATAAAGACTATTGACCAAAACAAAGTCAATGAAGGCTGATTTTGGATCAGTATAAAGACACCTTTCTCTCAAACAGAACTGTTGCCAAATAAAATGTATTCCTTAGAACTTTTGCGTTTCTGTCGCTAGAGGAATCATATGGGTTAGATGGCCACTTGTTTCTAAATTTAACTATTAAGTAAAATCCTATACCAACTCTCTTTCCCCTTAACATTTTTTGAATGTTTTTCTACTTGAGTTCCTTTACGGAGTCCTAGTGCTGCAATAGGAAACCCTGGTGGCATAGTGGTTAAGTGCTACAGCTGCTAACCAAAGGGTCAGCAGTTCGAATCCACCAGGCACTTCTTGGAAACTCTATGGGGCAGTTCTACTCTGTCCTATAGGATCACTTTGAGTCGGAATCGACTCGACGGCACTGGGTTTGGCTTTGGTTTTAGTGTTGCAATGATTAAGCACTCAGCTGCTAACCAAAAGGTTCAAACCCACCAGCTGCTCCTCAGGAGAAAGATGTGGCAGTCTGATTCCCTAAGGACTACAGCCTTGGAAACCCTGTGGGGCAGTTCATGGACTCCATAGCAACATTTTATTTTATTTAGTTTTAATTCCTTTATTGGAGGACAAGAACAAAGTTAAGTGCAACATGAAGGAAAACTTAGGATAATAAAATAATTAAACATGGGACTTTTTTTTTTCATAAGAATTAAAACCTTATAAAGGTCCACTCCAAATTTAGACTATTTAACCTAAAATTTGAAGTTTTCAAGCATCATATTATTCACTAGCATTTAGAGTCTATCATTTCGGAGTTCTCAGAAAATTATGCCCATAAAAAAACCCATAGAGTTTACAGACTACAAAGATTACTACTGGGTTTGTTGATACGGAATGAGGGAGAATGAGGATGGGAAAGAAGATTTATCTTCTACGATAAATAGAATTTATGAGAAGGGGTTATTCAGGTGCGAGTTATAGAAGCCCAACTCAGGTTTGTGTAAGACATAAGTAATGTATTTGTATGTATTAATATGAAAGTTCAGTGGTGAGTATTGCTGCAGGAACAGATGTTTGCACTCTTCCAACCGCGTCATCAAGTATTTGCTTTTTTCTCTCTCCATCTTTCAGCTCTGCTTACTACTGTGGTTATTTTAGTCTCAGGTAACCTATTTATACATCGTAACAATTAAATCCTGTAGTTTGTCCAGGCTTACAATTCCCATCACACTTGCAGTATCAGGTGGAAGGAAACCTTTTTCCATGTAGTATCCTATGGCCAATGTTTCTGATTGGCCCGACTTGGTTCATGGATATACTCACATGCCCAACTTTATGATGGAAATTGTGGGAGAGGTGGGATATGATAAACAGCCTATTGATCATTTCTCCAATAGATTAATGGCTAAGTAGAAAAATATATATACATAACTGAAGACCACTAGATATACTATCCTCCCCCCAATACTAGTTGCTTTTGCATCAGTTCTCACTCATAGTGACACCATTTGTTTCAGAGCAGAGCTGTGCCCCACGGAGTTATCAATGGCTGATTTTTCAGAGGTAAATCTCCAGGCCTTTCTTTTGAGGTGCCTTTGGGTGGACTTGAACTGCCAACATTTTGGTTAGTGGCCAAGCTCATAAACCATTTATTTGCACCACTCAGGGCATTTTGGAGTTTGCATGATTTAACTGGATAAAGATACTATTGACAGCAAGATTTTATCACAAGTAGAGAAAATTTTATATGATGTTAGTACAAGTCTCATATTCTTCCCTATGATCTACAAGCAGGCGTGCCAGAATTATTAAGCTGATGAGACAAATGTAGTCAAACCACACACACACACACACACGTATCTTAGAACTTAACCTGTCTAGTTTTTGAGTGACAATTTCTCATACTTATCAAGATTTTTTTTAGTGTAAAGATGATATCTAATTTTCATGGAATCCTCAAAATATGGTAAACATTATCCTCATTCTCTTAGAGAACTGGAAAACTTTCAAATGACCCTGAATCACTTGCTAGTTGAGAACTGAGTACATTAATTCTAACTAGCACTTCAGTGTTCTATCTGCCAAACCCTGAAGACAGAATGTTATGAAATTTCCTTTTTGATTTATATCAATTCAATTCAGCTCAATTTGATTCACTAAACAATATTAAGAACCTACAATGTGCTCAAGGCCATCCTAAGTACTTTGGGCAATGCATGAGGCAAAATCCCTTAACCTTATGTGTTTCATAAATTAATTGAAGGCACAGAACAAAGTGAAGAGATAGTTGAATAACAGTCCAAGTCAATATACAAGGTAAATTCTTAACTTCAAAAATAGTGATAGATATAATAAGTGCAATAGTGGTTAACTTATTACATAACAAAGTTTGGCATTGAATCTCTCAGATACTGATGGTCCTTCATAGCACTGTTACTAATTTAGTTTTGTAATTTATCCATTCCTGATTAGTTTTTGTATGCCTACGGTAAACCAGCCAATGTGTGATTTTACAGCGGTAACTAAGGAAATACTATCCTGATGTTTATGGGATTATGTTTTAGTGAGGAAGATAAATACTAAATGAACATACATACCAACAAATAATAAACTCGTGATCTGTGTTCTGATGGGAAAGTCCAAGTTGCTAGAGAAAGTGTAGCAGAGAAACCGATTGGGGTTTGGAGAAGGGGACTGGAAGGTTTCTGGGTGAGGTATTTTAGTGAGACCTGAAGAATAAAAAAATAAGTAGAGGTTAATCCAATATGGATTATTGTGAAGACCATTTTTGGAAGAAGGAGTACGAAGATACTCCATCCTAGGAAGTAGCTTAGGGCAAGTAAATAAAACAAGGACATATATTTAGATGCACAGGAATGTGGTCTTCCTTTACTTGTTCTTTAGCTATTCTGGAACAAATGGGAATTTGGCATTTATGTCTACTTAGAAAATTAGTGGATGTCCCAGTACTAAAGGATCTTTAAAGAAAAGTTCAAGAAGAGAAAACATATACTGTATGAGAATTGCCTTCAGCAATTTTGGGTAGACTTGGGTAACAGCTTTAGAAATCATGACAAAGAGAATTAAGGTTATGTCTCTAAGGGCTGTAGCCCAAGCAAATGGCTTTGAAGATGCTCCTTAATATTTTAGAATTATCTCACTGAATTCATTAAAGGCTGTTTAAAAATCCTTCTATTTGCTGGTATGTTATCTTTTTAACAATCTCAGAGGAGTTTAAAGATAAATCCTGTGATTTTGGATTTTCCTATCAGTACCTAGGACATTGGCCTTGCACATAATAGGTGTTCAGGTAGTTTCTGCTGATTAATTGAAATGATGATTTCAGAGGATAAGTTTAATAAAACTACATCAAGATGGTTATAAATAAATGGCCTGAAGTAGGTCCATGCTTTCACAAATCTGGTTGAATTGTTTTCCCATTAATTGCTCCCTTCTTTTGTTCCCATAGCATTCTGTACATTACTGCATTCGTTTCTCTTCAGCAGAGTAAGTTGTTCAAGTGTCCGTCCTTGTCCCTATAGTATGAGCACCTCCAGGCAAGGACTATGTTTGATTTAACTTTGTACCCACTGTATTTATAAAGCATGCTACATGAAGTAAATGTTTAACATTGAATGACTGAATGAGCAAATAAGTAAAGCGAATGGATGAATGAAGAAATAAAGTCATTCAGTCATCTTGGATTATCATTTGGTGAAAATTGATCAAGGTGAAAGGAAGGAAAAGGAAGAAACAGCACTTTAGCACATATTAGTCACTCAGGAAGTGAGTAGATGAATAAAGCTGCATTTTTTAATGATATAGCTGATATGATGAGATAATGTACAAAATATGAGAATGGTGGTAATATAGCGACATTAAAAAAAAAAGAAAAAAACTTGCTGTTCAGTGGATTTCGACTCATAGCGACCCTATAGGACAAAGTAGAACTGCCCCATAGAGTTTCCAAGGAGTGCCTGATGGATTTGAACTGCTGGCCTCTTGGTTAGCAGCTGTAGCACTTAACTACTATGCCACCAGCGTAGGTAAAAAAAAAAAATGTTATGCTTTCAATGGTTTTTGAACTTTTATGTGTGTAAGAGTCACTTGAGTTTTTTCTTTTTTTCGTTTGTCTTTAAGTGCATGTGTACTGAACCCAACCCCTTACTGTTAAATTCAATGGATTTAATAAGAACCCCAACTCTTGCGGTGCAGGTGGACACAACCACACTCTGAGAAACGCTGCATTCGACGTAAATGGTAGCAGCAGTCACTCTATTTGTGCAATTGTAAGGAAGATAATAAACTTTGTTCCTATTATGTTTGCCTTAAGTTGGTAAAAGAACATTTTAAGCAGCTCAAATTACCTTCTTTTTTATAATAACAATCTGTTGCCAAAAAGAAACAACACATCCTCTTAATTTCCTCCTTTGATTCCTGAATGGGAGAAAAGCAGCATGAGTTTGGAGTTGACCCTCAGCATTATTCATCCCTTAAACACTTTCATTCAAGCATTCCGGGGGCATGTTTCAGCAGTTTAAAAGCAAATGTTCTATACAGAATCCTGCTGGGAGCTTTCACATCCCTGTGGCTTCACAAGCAAAATATTATGGTCTTAACACTAGGCAGGGCAGTGACCAATCAGAAAGCAGGCCATGAAGCCACTATAAGGGGCAAGGCTAAATGTGCATTTAGCGTAGCCAGTTTGTAATAGAGTTTCCAGGAGTGCTGCCATTCTCTTTTGAAAGGTAACAGGGGATTCGGCCACTTGGAGAAGGATTGCAAATCTATTTGGCATTTATTCCCACTTGTTCTGGAAAGAACTATTTCTTCCTACAATCATGTGGCTTTAGTGGGGCTTTCCTTTCTCAGATGATCCTAGTATCCTGACTACAGCTAATTTAAATGAAAACAGGGTCCCGATATCAGCTAGGATGTTCAGAGCCATTTCTTGGGAGTTTTGAACTATGGAATAGAGACGTATGTTTCTGCCCATGTCCAGTAGTGAGATGGTGTGCTGCATAAACTGTGTTTCTTACTTTAAAGATTTGTTTTGCCAAGAAAAACCAAGACAACATGCAGGAATATGGGAGAACGAAGACAGAAGGAAAGAGAGGGGAGAAAGAGAAAGGAGAGATTCCGTGGCAATCCAGTTCCTTGTTCCTAGTGTCCCTGAGACCGTTTGCCGTTAACACAGGTATATACATTTACAAAAACTTCCCCAATTTGCCTAAATTAATTTGAGTTGGATTTTTGACTTTTGCAACTTAAGATTTTTAACAAATTTGTTTGGGGGTTTTAGTCAGCAGTGACTATTAAATTGGAACTATTGTGTGAATTGTAGCAAGTTAACTGTTTGGATGAATAACTTTTTATATAGTGAAACTAATTTAAAGTTTGAGATAACTGTGAATTATAGTACAAAAGTGAAACTCCCTGAGTAAAAAAAAAAAAAAAGAAAAAAAAAAAAAAGCTTTCTTCTGCTACCTGCCACCCTCCCTACTCAAAGGTAAACACGGAGAGGCCTTGAATACAGGCCATAACATACCACTTCTAAAACCTCATTTTCTTGAAAATATTTCTATTACACTTCACTGGTCAAAAATTATGCTTTTAATTCTAATGACTCTTGACCAAGGTCTATTTAAAGTATCTGCCTTATGTTGCAGTTATTTTGCTCAAATCTTGTTTGGCTTATGTATATTTTATTAAGTTATTCATGTTTTCTTGTCTCAGTAACAAATGGCCCAAAATGTATTTTTTAACAGTCATAAACAATCTCTTCACTAAATGCCCAAATTTTCACAAAATTCAATCGCTCAAATCTCATTGTCTTAACTTTAAAAACTCACCCATGCAATTACTGGAAGTTAATACATCATCTTTGGTGAGGTTCTGGCTCCCCTGCCACTTGATGAATGGTGATTATCAACTTCTCATTGTCTTTCTCCTTTTCTGTTGTTTAAGGTTTTTATCTCAGATTTGAAGTTTCTGTTCTCTTGTAGTTCTTATTGTTTTTGAATATTTTCTTAACTTTGAATTTTGAACCACCATTTCAATTTATGCTTCTATGACCCAAGGCTATCTATAGACTCTTTTCAAAGTCTAGGAAGAAAAAAATGCCTGAAAACATCATCTTATGCAAACTCAAGAGAAGACTGGATCATTAGATTATCTCCAATATTTTGAAAAAAGAAACTGCATTTTACTGTAGACTTCATAAAACAAATACACAGTACAAAACATCAGGTAGAAGGAGAATTTTAACAGTATGGAGGAGTTGGTGTTGCATAGACCCTTCAGAATTCAGCTTTTGATGGAGATGGTGTAGCAGACAAAGGCGAGTAGAAACTGCAAACAGCATGTGGATCTAACAGGTAAGTCTTCAAGATCTATCAACATTTTTTATTGTCCTGGTTTGGAACATATTACTCTTTTGCTAAAAGGTGGACATATACTCTTTAAATACTTTTAAAATGAGTATCTGAGATCTATCTAAGAACTTTCTTCATAATTCAAATGTTAGGATAGGGTCAAGATGGAGGAGAATTTTCTCATATAAAGTTTATTACATGTGAACAAGTTTTACCTTTAGAACAAGAAAAATAAATGTAATAAAGACTTGAACTACTCCCTTCTAGATGCTGTTCCTATCACTATCCCATTTATATTGGTCTCCAGGTATTTTTCTGTCAAAACCCAGAACACCAGAATTCTGCCATGCTTCCTCTACAAGTTATTCCAACTTTTAAGAAGAATAACATTTAAATGAATGTTGAATTTTAGCAGGCATTTACTGAGCAATCTCTCAGTGAAGACTTGTTGTATAATAGGTTTTACAAACTTTATAATAGAAATTTAAAACTATCCTCCTTTTGTTATGACAATTTTGACACTATAGGTGGTTACTTAAGACTTTCTAGGTTTTAAGATTTGTAAACATGGGGGAAGTCCACTGGAATGCAAATTCCTCGACTAGGTCCTGAGGTCCTTGAAGCAAGTACTAAATCTTTCATCCCCAGGGTCTTTTGTGTAGTGGCCTCACATTTGCTGAGTGAATGAAAACAAGAGAATTTAAAATCTATAAGCACCTTCCCTCAGCTCACAACTTTTCCATTGTCTTTAGAGATTAACTACAAGAAGGAATTTTACAAAAGTATACATACCAGATGATGGTTGAAGTGGCATTTCTTTTTCAATATATCTATTTTGAATAAATTCATATCTGTAAAGAATTTAGGAAAGTTATGACCAGTGTATTATATTTTTTCTTTTATAATTATAATTGGTAGTATTAGAAAGTATCTATATATGATTCAAAAGTTTTTAAATTTAAAGAAGGAAAAGAAATATTAAATCAGTCTCTTGTCTTTTAAAGCTACCGTTCTGTGAAAGCACCCTTTCTAAATTGTATTATAGAATATGAATTTACATTACGAATTATGTAAATCATAGATTATGAATATGTATTATGCCTATTTGACTAAATAAACATCACTTCCTGTTTCTGAACATGATGGATGACTCCCACTCGTTTGAAAGGTGACAATGTAACATTAGTTAGATTTTTGTGTACAGTTGTAATGGTCTCTGTTAATGGCCTAAAGCAATAGAGTTGAATGAAAAATTAAAATGTTTACTATCTTTGCTCCTTATTATGTAAGAAGAGTCCTTCGGAGAACATCATTTTCAATATCAAGGATGATTTATCCCTTGTGATCCTTTGGCTGTGAAATTCAGAGGGCAGACACGTTTCTGACTTGATACAGTTTCAGCTCTTCATGAGGCAGCCAGGAGTAAAATGACCTCTCAGGAAACATGGAAAGCAGATACTTGAAACGATTCGAATTACTCAACATCTACGGTGAATTCATGCTCTGCTAAAATAGCGAAGCGTTTAAATACTGAAGAAGCAATATCCTGATAATGAAACCATTTCCAGGCAAAGAACTTAGAGCAGGTATTTAGTCTAGATCAAACCAAACCAAACCCACTGCCGTCGAGTGGATTCCAACTCATAACGACCCTGTAGGACAGAGTAGACCTGCCCCGTGGAGTTTCCAAGGAGCACCTGGCGGATTTGAACTGCCAACCTCTTAGTTAACAGCTGTAACACCTAACCATTACTCCACCAGGGTTTCCTTAGTCTGGATAGTTTCATTATAAATGTCTAAGCATCCTAAAAACATTTCTGGCTAATGCAACACAAAGCACCGCATCTAGGAGGCAAGGAGTATATACATGCCTTGATCGAACTTAGTGCCGGAAGGACCTTTTAAAATGGAAGTTCTCTTGAATGGAAAAGCAATGCTTTGTTGGGTTATTAACATATACACATATAATTAATTCGACTTTCACTATTAGTCACTTAATCGACAGTTGTGAAATAACTTCTACATGCCAGATGTTTCCTTAATACTAGAACATTCTATAGTAAAACAAAGAGGGCAGATTAAATGTGTCTGCACTTTAGGACCCAATGATGGAGAAAATGTGTTAATTTCCCCTCTTACAATAAAGAAATTGAAGTATGACTCCTGATTGTACTTGAGTGTTTTTACTGACTGCAGCTAAAATGAGTTTTTGATTTAGAACAGAACACTATTTGGTTTATGTATTGTTGCTAACTCCTGAATATAGTAATATAAACATGATGTGCTATTAGTTTGCAAGCAAGAAAGAATAGGGGCAACAGGCTGGATTTAAAATGAATTAACACTTGTTAATTTGGTAGTGGAAGGCAGCTAACCCTACTATAACCAACTCATAAAGGTATTCATTTAAAAGTGTTTTTAAATGACTATGAAAAATAAAGATGTTTATATTTTCCAATACATTCTTTATCTCTCTCCACCTGCTGTCCTCTTTTCTTGGTGGTTTTTGTTAAGTAAATTAAAAAAAGGAAAAACTTATTATTTTGTTGCTGCAGTTAGGTGTCATCAGGTTGGTTCTGACTCATAGCGACCCTATGTACAAAAGAAAAATCTGGGGCCATCCTCACAATCGTTGTTATACTTAAGCCATTTACTGTAGCCACTGTGTCAATCCATCTCTTTGAGGGTCTTCCTCTTTTTTGCTAACCTTCTACATTATCAAGCATGATGCCCTTCCCCAGGGATTGATACCTCCTGACAGCGTGTCCAAAGGATGTGAGACGTGGTCTCGTTATTCTGGCTTCTAAGGAGCATTCTGGTTGTACTTATTCCAAGATAGATTTGTACTTTCTTTTGACAGTTCACGGTATATTCAATATTCTTCATCAACACCACAATTCAAAGGCGTCAATTCTTCTTCAGTCTTCCTTAGTCATTGCCCAGCTTTCACATGCATATGAGGTGATTGAAAACACTATAGCTTGGGTCAGGCGCACCTTCATCTTCAAGGTGACATCTTGCTTTTCAACGCTTTAAAAAGTTCTTTTGCACCAGATTTGCCAAATGCAACGCATCTTTTGATTTCTTGACTGCTGCTTCCGTGGGTGTTGATTGTGGATCTAAGCAAAATGAAATCCTTGACAACTTCAAACTTTTTTTCATTTATCATGGTGTTGCTTATTGGTCTAGTTGTGAGGATTTTTGTCTTCTTTATGTTGAGGTGTAATCCATACTTTGATCTTCGTCAGCAAGTGCTTCAAGTTGTCTTCACTTTCAGCAAGCAAGGTTGTGTCATCTGCATAACGCAGGTTGTTAATGAGTCTCCCTCCAACCCTGATGCCTCGTTCTTCATATAGTCCATCTTCTCAGATTGTTTGCTCAACATACAGGTTGAATAAATATGGTGAAAGAATATAATCCTGATGCACACCTTTCCTGACTTTAAACCACGCAGTGCCCCATTGTTCTGTTCAAACAACTTCCTCTGATCTATGTACAGGTTCCTCATGGGCACGATTAAGTGTTTTGGAATTTCCATTCTTCACAATGTTATAGTTAATAAAACACAGGTAAACATCCTTCTGGTATTCTCTGCTTTCAGCCAGGATCCATCTGACAGCGGCAATGATGTCCCTGGTTCCACGTCGTCTTCTGAATCCTGCTTGAATTTCTAGTAGTTCCCTGTCAATATACTGCTGCAGCCACTTTTGAATGATCTTCAGCAAAATTTTGCTTGCGTGTGATATTAATGATATTGTTGAATAATTTTCACATTTGGTGGGATCACCTTTCTTGGGAATAGACATAAATATAGATCTCTTCCACTTGGTTGGCCAGGGAGCTGTCTTCCAAATTTCTTGCCATAAATGAATACTTCCAGCACTGCATCCATTTGTTAAAACATCTCAATCGGTATTCCATCAATTCCTGGAGCCTTGCTTTCCGCCGATGCCTTCAGTGCAGCTTGAACTTCTTCTTCCAGCACCATTTTTTCCTGCTTATATACCACCTCCTGAAATGGTTGAACATCGACCAATTCTTTTTGGTATAGTGACTCTGTGTATTCCTTCCATCTTCTTTTCGATACATCCTGAGTCATTTAATATTTTTCCCATAGAATCCTTCAATATTGCAACTTGAGGCTTGAATTTTTTTTCTTCAGTTGTTTCAGCTTGAGAAATGCCAAGTGTGTTCTTCCCTTTTGGTTTTCCATCTTCAGGTCTTTGCATGTGTCATTATAATACTTTATCTTCTCAAGCCACCCTTTGAAATCTTCTGTTCAAATCTTTCACATCATCGCATCTTTCTTTGACTTTAGCTACTCAACTTCAAGAGCAAGTTTTACAGTCTTTTTGGCATCCATTTTAGTCTTTTCTTTCTTTCCTGTCTTTTTGATGATCTCTTGTTTTCTTCAGAGTGTCAATCTGGATACACTAACCAGACTGTAATAACTAAACTGATGGGTCTGTGCCCACCTGGGTGAGGAAACAGTCTGAAGTATAATCTTTTTAAAGACATATAGGAGTGAAGATGGATAGGGATAAGGTGAGGATGACCAGAGCACTTCTCATTTTTGCTCTTGGAGTTACCCTTTCTTGCCCAGTACAACATACTAGCATTTAGCCAAGGTCCTGAGATGGGAAAATTGGTATACATATGAGTAACCATTTAACTCCTCTTTCTCTATTGTCTCTCTCTAAAATTCAAAGCTTGAAATAGACAGGCCAAATGGATGCCTTTACTTGGGAGAGATTTCTTTAGAAAGAACTCTATGAACATAAATTTTTCAGGCTTGATTGTTTAAATGCCAATGAAGAAATAAAGGCATTTAGAGAATTTACTTTTAAGACAATAACCTGCCATGTGTAGTACTGCAACAGGAATTGGTGAAAAAATGCTGAACAAGAGTGCAGGGTCACCTTGCGGATTATTCTAGCTCTTGCATTCCAGATTCGTTTACTGGAGCTGGGATTTGATTGCTCATATCTGAATTTTAATTGTCAGGCTTACCTTAAAATGAATGGGAAGTTGCCTTCATAATTGGAGGACTGATTTTCTCACCTTAAACTTGGAAACTCATCTTATGGAAGTTAACAGTGACAGATAGTTCTAAAAAGTGCCTCTTTGCCCTTTGTCTTGCTTTTAAACCATGAAGAAAAAAATCTGCAGTATCATTTTTCAAACATCCATGTGCTTGCACACATTTCTGCACTTATATGCATCCCTGTCCTTGTTCACAGTACTTCATGGGTGCACATTCCTGCACTTGAACACAGACCTGCACCTGCACATATGTCTGCATTGTATACAGGTCTGTCCTAAATTTGTATATAAGTCTTCACTTTTCCTCAGGATTCTCAAAGAAGTTTCTGGTTGAACTGTAACGGCCTCTTTTGTTTTTGTTTCTCTTTGAAAAGTATATTTCTTCATATTAGTTGTTATAAAAAGCCCAATTTATAAATCTGACAATGTATTTGTAAACTTGCTTTCAATTTCAATTTCTATTTACATAACTAAACACAGGCATCTATAAAGTAACTAAATTGTAGTGTATCTTATGAATTTTTTTTATTATTAACTTTTATTGAGCTTCAAGTGAACGTTTACAAATCAAGTCAGTCTGTCACATATAAGTTAATATACATCTTATTCCTTACTCCCACTTGCTCTCCCCCTAATGAGTCAGCCCTTCCAGTCTCTCCTTTCGTGAAAACTTTGCCAGCCTCCAACTCTCTCTATCCTCCCATCCTCCTCCAGACAGGAGATGCCAACACAGTCTCAAGTGTCCACCTGATATAATTAGCTCACTTTTCTTCATCAGCATCTCTCTCCCACCCACTGTCCAGTCCCTTTCATGTCTAATGAATTGTCTTCGGGGATGGTTCCCGTCCTGTGCCAATAGAAGTTTTGGGGACCATAACCGCTGGGATTCCTCTAGTCACAGCCTGACCATTAAGTGTGGTCTTTTTATGAGAATTTGGGGTCTGCATCCCACTGATCTCCTGCTCCCTCAGGGGTTCTCTATTGTGCTCCCTGTCAGGGCAGTCATCGATTGTGGCCGGGCACCAACTAGTTCTTCTGGTCTCAGGATGATGTAAGTCTCTGGTTCTTGTGGCCCTTTCTGTCTCTTGGGCTCTTAGTTGTCGTGTGACCTTGGTGTTCTTCATTCTCCTTTGCTCCACGTGGGTTGAGACCAATTGATGCATCTTAGATGGCCGCTTGTTAGCATTTAAGACCCCAGATGCCACATTTCAAAGTGGGATGCAGAATGTTTTCATAATAGAATTATTTTGCCAATTGACTTAGAAGTCCCCTTAAACCATGGTTCCCAAACCCCCGCCCTTGCTCCGCTGACCTTTGAAGTATTCAGTTTATCCCGGAAACTTCTTTGCTTTTGGTCCAGTCCAATTGAGCTGACCTTCCATGTATTGAGTGTGGTCCTTCCCTTCACCTAGAGCAATTCTTATCTGCTAATTAATCAGTAAAAAACCCTCTTCCTCCCTCCCTTGCTCCCCCCCTCGTAACCACAAAAATATGTGTTCTTCTCAGTTTATACTATTTCTCAAGATCTTATAATAGTGGTCTTATACAAGATTTGTCCTTTTGCCTCTGACTAATTTCACTCAGCCTATTGCCTTCCAGGTTCCTCCATGTTACAAAATGTTTCACAGATTCATCACTGTTCTCTATCTATGCTTAGTATTCCATTGTGTGAATATACCACAATTTATTTACCCATTCATCCGTTGATGGACACCTTGGTTGCTTCCAGCTTTTTGCAATTGTAAACAGAGCTGCATACATCTGTTTGTGTGAAGGCTCTTGTTTCTCTAGGGTATATTCCGAGGAGTGGGATTTCTGGGTTGTATGGTAGTTCTATTTCTAACTGTTTAAGATAACGCCAGATAGATTTCCAAAGTGGTTGTACCGTTTTACATTCCCACCAGCAGTGTATAAGAGTTCCAATCTCTCTGCAGCCTCTCCAACATTTATTATTTTGTGTTTTTTGAATTAACGCCAGCCTTGTTGGAGTGAGATGGAATCTCATTGTAGTTTTAATCTGCATTTCTCTAATGGCTAATGATCGAGAGCATTTTCTCATGTATCTGTTAGCTGCCTGAATATCTTCTTTAGTGAAGTGTGTGTTCATATCCTTTGCCCACTTCTTGATTGGGTTGTTTGTCTCTTTGTGGTTGAGTTTTGACAGAATCATGTAGATTTTAGAGATCAGGCGCTGGTCGGAGATGTCATAGCTGAAAATTCTTTCCCGGTCTGTAGGTGGTCTTTTTACTCTTTTGGTGAAGTCTTTAGATGAGCATAGGTATTTGATTTTTAGGAGCTCCCAGTTATCTGGTTTCTCTTCATCATTTTTGGTAATGTTTTTATTCTGTTTATGCCCTGTGTTAGGGCTCCTAGGGTTGTCCCAATTTTTTCTTCCATGATCTTTATCGTTTTAGTCTTTATGTTTAGGTCTTTGATCCACTTGGAGTTAGTTTTTGTGCATGGTGTGAGGTATGGGTCCTGTTTCATTTTTTTTGCAAATGAATATCCAGTTATGCCAGCACCATTTGTTAAAAAGACTATCTTTTCTCCAGTTAACTGACACTGGTCCTTTGTCAAATATCAGCTGCTCATATGTGGATGGATTTATATCTCTCTCAATTCTGTTCCATTGGTCTATGTGCCTGTTGTTGTACCAGTACCAGGCTGTTTTGACTACTGTGGCTGTATAATAGCTTCTGAAATCAGGTAGAGTGAGGCCTCCCACTTTCTTCTTCTTTTTCAGTAATGCTTTGCTTATCTGAGGCTTCTTTCCCTTCCATATGAAATTGGTGATTTGTTTCTCTATCACCTTAAAAAATGACATTGGAATTTGGATCAGAAGTGCATTGTATATATAGATGGTTTTTGGTAGAATAGACATTTTTACTATGTTAAGTCTTCCTATCCATGAGCAAGGTATGTTTTTCCACTTAAGTATGTCCTTTTGAATTTCTTGTAGTAGAGCTTTGTAGTTTTCTTTGTGTAGGTCTTTTACATCCTTGGTAAGATTTATTCCTAAGTATTTTATCTTCTTGGGGGCTACTGTGAATGGTATTGATTTGGTTATTTCCTCTTCGGTGTTCTTTTGGTTGATGTAGAGGGATCCAAGTGATTTTTGTATGTTTATCTTATAACCTGAGACTCTGCCAAACTCTTCTATTAGTTTCAGTAGTTTTCTGGAGGATTCCTTAGGGTTTTCTGTGTATAAGATCATGTCATCTGAAAATAGAGATAATTTTACTTCCTCCTTGCCAATCCGGATGCCCTTTATTTCTTTGTCTAGCCTAATTGCCCTGGCTAGGACTTCTAGCACCATGTTGAATAAGAACGGTGATAAAGGGCATCCTTATCTGGTTCCCGTTCTCAAAGGAAATGCTTTCAGGCTCTCTCCATTTAGAGTGATGTTGGCTGTTGGCTTTGCATAGATGCCCTTTATTATGTTGAGGAATTTTCCTTCAATTCCTATTTTGGTGAGAGTTTTTATCATGAATGGGTGTTGGACTTTGTCAAATGCCTTTTCTGCATCAATTGATAAGATCATGTGGTTTTTGTCTTTTGTTTTATTTATGTGGTGGATTACATTAATGGTTTTTCTGATATTAAACCAGCCTTGCAAAAAAAAAAATCTTTTTTTTTTTTGCATACCTGGTATAAATCCCACTTGATCGTGGTGAATTATTTTTTTGACATGTTGTTGAATTCTATTGGCTAGAATTTTGTTGAGGATTTTTGCATCTATGTTCATGAGGGATATAGGTCTATAATTTTCTTTTTTTTAATGTCTTTACCTGGTTTTGGTATCAGGGAGATGGTGGCTTCATAGAATGAGTTGGGTAGTATTCCGTCATTTTCTATGCTTTGAAATACCTTTAGTAGTAGTGGTGTTAACTCTTCTCTGAAAGTTTGGTAGAACTCTGCAGTGAAGCCGTCCGGGCCAGGGCTTTTTTTTGTTGGGAGTTTTTTGATTACCGTTTCAATCTCTTTTTTGTTATGGGTCTATTTAGTTGTTCTACTTCTGAATGTGTTAGTTTAGGTAGGCAGTGTTTTTCCAGGAATTCATCAATTTCTTGTAGGTTTGCAAATTTGTTAGAGTGCAATTTTTCGTAATAATCTGATATTATTCTTTAATTTCAGTTGGGTCTGTTGTGATGTGGTCCTTCTGGTTTCTTATTCGGGTTATTTGTTTCCTTTCCTGTATTTCTTTAGTCAGTCTAGCCAATGGTTCATCAATTTTGTTAATTTTTTCAAAGAACCAGCTTTTGGCTTTGTGAATTCTTTCAATTGTTTTTCTGTTCTCTAATTCATTTAGTTCAGCTCTAATTTTTATTACTTGTTTTCTTCTGGTGCCTGATGGATTCTTTTGTTGCTCACTTTCTATTTGTTCAAGTTGTAGGGACAGTTCTCTGATTTTGGCTCTTTCTTCTTTTTGTATGTGTGCATTTATCGATATAAATTGGCCTCTGAGCACTGCTTTTGCTGTGTCCCAGAGGTTTTGATAGGAAGTATTTTCATTCCCGTTGCATTCTATGAATTTCCTTATTCCCTCCTTGATGTCTTCTATAACCCAGTCTTTTTTCAGGAGGGTATTGTTCAGTTTCCAAGTATTTGATTTCTTTTCCCTAGTTTTTCTATTATTGATTTCTAGTTTTATTGCCTTGTGGTCTGAGAAGATGCTTTGTAATATTTCGATGTTTTAGATTCTGCAAAGGATTGTTTTATGACCTAATATGTGGTCTATTCTAGAGAATGTTCCATGCACGCTAGAAAAAAAGGTATACTTTGCAGCAGTTGGGTGGAGAGTTCTGTATAGTCAATGAGGTCAAGTTGGTTGATTGTTATAATTAGGTCTTCCGTGTCTCTATTGAGCTTCTTACTGGATGTCCTGTCCTTCTCCGAAAGTGGTGTGTTGAAGTCTCCTACTATAATCGTGGAGGTGTCTATCTCACTTTTCAGTTCTGTTAAAATTTGATTTATGTATCTTGCTGCCCTGTCATTGGGTACATAAATATTTAATATGGTTATGTCTTCCTGATCAATTGTCACTTTTATCATTATGTAGTGTCCTTCTTTATCCTTTGTGGTAGATTTAAGTCTAAAGTCTATTTTATCAGAAATTAATATTGCTACTCCTCTTCTTTTTTGCTTATTGTTTGCTTGATATATTTTTTTCCATCCTTTGAGTTTTAGTTTGTGTCTCTAAGTCTAAGGTGTGTCTCTTGTAGGCAGCATATAGACGGATCGTGTTTCTTTATCCAGTCCGAGACTCTCTGTCTCTTTATTGGTGCATTTAGTCCATTTACATTCAGCGTAATTATAAATAAGTGTTTAGTGTTGTCATTTTGATGCCTTTTTATGTGTGTTGTTGACAATTTCATTTTTCCACATACTTTTTTGTGCTGAGACTTTTTCTTAGTAAATTGTGAGATCCTCATTTTCATGGTGTTTGACTTTATGTTTGTTGAGTCGTTACGTTTTTCTTGGCTTTTATCTTGAGTTATGGAGTTGTTACACCTCTTTGTGGTTACCTTATTATTTACCCCTATTTTTCTAAGTAAAAATCTGACTTGTATTGTTCTATATTGCCTTGTATCACTGTCCATATGGGAATTCTATGCCACCTGTATTTAGTCCCTCTTTTTGATTATTGTGATCTTTTACATATTGACTTCAGTGATTCCCTGTTATGAGCAATTTTTTTTTTAATTAATCTTAATTTGTTTTTGTGATTTCCCTATTTGAGTGGATATTGGGATGTTCTGTTTTGTGACCTGGTGTTGTGCTGGTATCTGGTATTATTGGTTTTCTGACCAAACAATGTCCTTTGGTATTTCTTGTAGCTTTGGTTTGGTTTTTGCAAATTCTCTAAACTTGTGTTTATCTGTAAATAACTTAATTTCACCTTCATATTTCAGAGAGTGTTTTGCTGGACATATGATCCTTGGCTGGCAGTTTTTCTCCTTCCGTGCTCTGTATATATCGTCCCATTCCCTTCTTGCCTGCATGGTTTCTGCTGAGTAGTCTGAGCTTATTCTTATTGATTCTCCCTTGAAGGAAACCTTTCTTTTCTCCATGGGTGCTTTTAAAATTTTCTGTTTATCTTTGGTTTTGGCAAGTTTGATGATACTATGTCTTGGTTTTTTTCTTTTTGGATCAATCTTAAACGGGGTTCGATGAGCATCTTGGATAGATATCCTTTCATCTTTCATGATGTCAGGGAAGTTTTCTGTCAGGAGATCTTCAACTATTTTCTCTGTGTTTTCTGTCCTCCCTCCCTGTTCTGGGACTCCAATCACACTCAAGTTATCCTTCTTGATAGAGTCCCACATGATTCTTAGGGTTTCTTCATTTTTTTAAATTCTTTTATCTGATTTTTTTTCAGGTATGTTGGTGTTGATTCCCTGGTCCTCCAGATGTCCCAGTCTGCATTCTAATTGCTCGAGTCTGCTCCTCTGACTTCCTATTGCGTTGTCTAATTCTGTAATCTTATTGTTAATCTTTTGGATTTCTACATGCTGTCTCTCTATGGATTCTTGCAACTTATTAATTTTTCCACTATGTTCTTGAATAATCTTTTTGAGTTCTTCAACAGTTTTATCAGTGTGTTCCTTGGCCTTTTCTGCAGTTTGTCTTATTTCATTTCTGATGTCTTGAAGCATTCTGTAAATTAGTTTTTTATACTCTGTATCTGATAATTCCAGGATTGTATCTTCATTTGGGAAAGATTTTGATTCTTTCGTTTGGGGGGTTGGAGAAGCTGTCATGGTCTGCTTCTTTATGTGGTTTGATATGGACTGCTGTCTCCGAGCCATCACTGGGAAACTAGTTTTTCCAGAAAATCCACTAAAAAAAATGCAGTCAGATCCCTATCAGAACTGCCTTTGGATTATAACCGCCACCTTGTTCCCTGTAAGGATGAAAGTCTGAGATTTGGATCATATATGCTTGGCTGTAGCTGGTTCTGTGTTTTTAGTCCAATTAGGGATGGATTTTTGGTCCCTGGGTTTTTTGTGGTTCCTTCTCTCAGGCCGGAAGAGTGGCTTAGGAAAAGTCCAAAAGAAAAGAAAAAAAAAAGCGGGGGAGGAAGCAAAGCCGCCACGGAGCCGGAGCCATTCTCCCTCTGGCTCAGGATTTTCCAATGTTAATGAAGCCACCTGGGGAGGGTGGGGGAGGGATCAGAGAGATAGGAGAGTAGCACCTCAGAATATAGCCAGAGTTGCTTGTCTTGCTCGGAATGACTATTTTATCTGAGATTCACGAGGGGCGTGTCGCCTATGTGTGCTGGCTGTGTGGAGATTGCCCCCGGGGATCTGGCCCGCAGAAGATGTGGTCAGATCCTCCGCTGCCAGTCCAACACCCAGCATCAAGGTTCCCCTGCTGGGACGCTGCACTCCCGAGTCCAAAACCAGTCGCTGCCTCCCAGGGACTTCTCGTCCTGCCAGCCGCGTCGCCACGCCGCCCCTACGGACCAGCTGGGCCCCCTCCCGGGGTTAGTTCAGGGGAGTGGAGCTGCTCCCCCTGCTTGTGCCATGACTGCACCCAGTCAAAAGCTCGGCGGTAAGATGCCCCGGCTGGGACACTGCACTCCCAGCTCCAAGACCAGTCACTGCCTCCCGGGGACTTCTCCCACCAGCTGCATCGCCACGCCGCCCACGTGGACCGGCTGGGCCCCCTCCCAGGGTGAGTTCAGGGGGGTAGGGCTGTGCCCCTTGTTTGCACCGTCAGCTCCCCTGGGCACTGACCTAAACCGGGCGCCAAGGTTACCTGACTGGGACGCTGGCTCCAGACTCCAAAAACAGTCTCTGCTTCCCCGTATTTGTTTGTTTTCCGTTTCTAAATCTGTGTTTGTTGTTCAGGGTTCATAGATTGTTATGTATGTGATCGATTCACTTGTTTTTCCGAGTCTTTGTTGCAAGAGGGATCCGAGGTAGCGTCTACCTAGTCCGCCATCTTGGCCCCGCCTCTGAATTTTTTTTTTTTACGAAACTATAAGATATTCTAGGTTAAGAATTTGTCATCTTTTGTTATTTAGTCCTAAAGGCGTAGAATAGTGTATATTTCATATTAGTTGCTAGTAAATATTTATTTAAGTATACTTGAATGTAATCAATTAGAAGGAGGAATTATTAGAGCCCATAAAAAGCTTTGGGATGTAACAACAATGCTCAAAGAGTATAATTCAGGATCCAAAATAACTAATTTATTATAGTGACCACAAGTCACAAAAGCATGGGAATCTAATGCTAACTTCTGTCACCACAAAAAGCATCATTGCCATTCTAAATATGACAACATTTTGTATTATTTAGTGGCTCAGCATAACCACTTCCAATAAAGCCAGGAAACATTTCCAGTACATTCTTTATCATTTTTTTTTCCTGATATATTTTTCATGTAATGAGTGTTCTAGCTTTAGTACAAGCTGTGTCCAATACATTCAGACATGTCTGGATATTGCCAGGAATAAAATTCACACGAAGATAATTTAGTACAAAGAGAGGCTTACACATAGTCAAGGAGGGTGCATTTGAGAGCTCAATGGAGAAGCTGATCCCCAGAGTCCAGCTCTGTGGAGGGAATTGGTACAAACAGAAGCTGAAAAACCTTTTCTCCAGGGAACCTTAAGTTGCCTGTGGCATAAGAATCCTTACACTGGGTAATGATGGGTGAGTTAAAGTAAGGCAGAAATGGATATTTTTTTTTCATTCAACGAGGACACAGCGTGACTTCTTTGCACTAGGGAATGCAGGCTGCATCAGGATATTGAGTGTCTGCTGTAGCAGCAGGAGGCTGGGAGTGTTCTGGAGGGGAAATATCAGAGTCAGGAAGGAGATGGTTCAGGGGTGGATGTTCAAGATAATATCAAAGTACCTTTGCCCTGTTTCAAGACTTTGGAGACATAGGAGCAGGACAGAGAGAATAAGGCTGATTTCTTCTCTTTATTTTATTTTTTTGATAGTGAGGGATTGTGATCAGCAACTGTGAAACATAGCTTAGGAATTTCTGGAAATTCCTATGGGCAAGGGATTGGTATTTCTGCAATCCCTTGTAGAAAAGAGCAAGGGGAAAGGCAGCATCTTTCATTAAGATGTTCCTACTTTAAATGCTCTGTTGGTGAAATCTAGGGAAATATGGGCTAATTTTTGTCTAGCATGTCTTGTTCATAACAATGATGCAGTCTACAATTTCTAAAATTATACCAGATTTATGATCATTTCTTATACAAGATTACCCACCATTGCTGTTAAGTTGATTCTGACTCAAAGACATCCTTTAGGACAGAGTAAAACTGCCCCATAGGATTTCCAAGAAATGACTGATGGATTCCAACTGCCAACCTTTTGGTTAGTAGCTGAATACTTAACCACTGTGTCACCAGGGCTTCTATGCAAGATGGGTCATACCCAAATCATCAGTTCTGCCAAGTAGCTTGTTGCCGCTAGTAGTCTGCATCCTTCAGGATCCCCTATTTTCTCTCTCATACTTAACCCAAACCCAGTGCTGTCGAGTCAATTCTGACTCATGGCAACCCTATAACACAGAGAGTAAAACTCACCTACCCAAAGTTCCTGATTCCTAACTTTCCCTAGGAAAAGGTGTGTGTTCCCTGAAGTTAGGGGTGATGGGAGGAGAGAAAGACAAAATGAGTTAGAGAGTAAAGGAGGAAACACATTAGGAAGTCTTTTCAAACTTTGTTTTCAAGTCTTTTCTCTTTGTTCCTTACAGTGACAACTCAGAGCAGATTTCAGGTACAGGAGCTGAAGGAATGAACGGAGTCCATATTCCAGCCCTAAGTAGAAGGGTGTGGTATGGAGGGTGTTGGCAGAAAGCTAAAGGTGGCAGAAAAAAATAGAGCCATGTTGCTCTGCCATCTATTGAGGCAGTGCAAGACGTGGCAGTGGGATTATATTGAGGTCAATAGAGGGTCAATGAGGTCTTAAACAAGAACAGCAGCTCCTTATCCCTCAGCTCTGATGAACCCCATCCTTACTCAATACTCTTTACCCTTTTGGTGAATCTAGTATCAGTCACCCAAAGTAAATTTTGCAAATATTATCTGGCACTATATTTTGCCCATTTTTTCATTAAGTACATTTTTATAGTTGAGGTACATTATGATTTAAACATAATGTTAAATTTTTTAAAAATTAATCTTTGGGTATAGTTAGCATATGTAATATTATTTCCATGGAGAAATACATTCTGGGTTCCAATAAAATAAGAGATATACGGATGTGGTAGGAAGAATAATGCCCCCCTCCCCAAAGATTTCACAACGGATGCAAACGCATCCAATGATCATGAGATGGCACATGACCAGGTAACGTTTTGTTCTAATAAGTTCGCCATGCATTTGAGCCAACTCAATGGCAACTAATAATAACATAACAACAGCCAAAGAGGTCCACATCCTATTACCTGAAACTTGTGAACGTGTTACCTTGCATGGCAAAGGGGATTTTATACATGTGGTTAAGTTTAAGGACCTTGAGATAGGCGGATCATACTGAATTATCCAGGTGGACCCAATGTAATCACAATTCCCTAAAAGCAAAAATCCATTCCTGCCTGAACCTGAGGCTGTGGTCAGAGGAAAATGTGACTACAAAAGAATGATCAGAAAGATACAATGTTGCTATCTTTGAAGCTGTAGGAAGGGGCCCAAGAGTCAGGGAGTGTGGGTGGCCTGTGAAAGCTGGAAAAGACATGGAAACAGATTCTACCTTAGAGCCTCCTTAGGAACCCAGCCTTACCAACACCTTCGTTTTAGCCCAGTGATATCAACTTTGGAATTCTGACCTCCTGAACTATCAGGCAATAAATTTGTATTGTTTTAAGCCACTAAACTTGTGGTGTATTTGTTATAGCAGGGGTAGAAAACTAGTAACAGTTAAAAAAAATGGAATGCATACAATTGGTAAGTTGGAGACTGATTATATTAATTTCTTCTGTGACATTTAAAGGAGTCCTGGTGGTACAGTGATTAAGAGCTTGACTGCGAACAGAGTGGTGGGCAGTTCCAACCTAATAGCCACTCCTTGGAAACTCTGTGGGGAAGTTCTACTCCATCCTGTAGGGTCGCTATGAGCTGAAATCAGCTTGATGGCAGTGAGTTTGTTTTTGGGTGGGTGATATTTAAAAATACACCCTTTCATCAGTGTGCTGTCCCCTGACTTATGTGCACACCACAAACACAAGTGCATGTTTGTGCACATACGCAGGCATTCCACTATAATGTGAGTCTATGCTTAGGCACAGTGCTAAGGGTTTAATGCATGTTCTCTTATTAAGCCATCGCCACCACCATTTCAGGTAGATAGTATTATAGCTGTTCACAGATGAGGAAACTGAGTGTCAACGGGGGATGGGTGAGTAATTTCCCCAACGTACTACATAGCTCATTAAGAGAAAGAGTTAGAACAAAATTTAAGCCTATGTGACCCCAAGTAGAGTATGCTTGCTCTACTGCACCGCAACATAATGCATTCAAAACTCAAACTGTTAAGGCAGGGTATGTGGGCTTCAGTTAAATCTATTCTGCAAACTAAACTAGTGTAAATGACTAAAAGGCACATCTAGTGGTAAATTTCAATGATGCAGACATGCTAATAAAAAAATTCTCATTGCACAATGATGTCTTTAGCCCCCCAAATTCTATTGTAATTCTAAAATGACTTTTTTTATGGCTTACCAGAGTCTGTTCTTTTTCTAGAAGGGCCCTGATAAAGCACTACATTATTAAAGTCATTTTGATACAGGCAATCTTAGATGTAAGAAATATCATGAGATTATGGGCATGGTTGTGAAGAGCAGTATCTCAAATGCAAATGAGCACAGTCTTAAAATACTTGTTATATGTTTCTCTCTTGGGAAAGTTAGCTCCATGTCTGATCACAGCTCATCCCAAAATTCACACTGAGAGACCTAATGAGCTTCTTGTTGGTGTCCCATCTGGGGATTCTGTGCCCACTCTTTCTGAGATAAAGGCCTAGAAGACAGGAAGCTTGGATGAACATTGGATGACCAGGAGAGAATCACCAAAATTAAAAAATAAATAAAATAAAATAAAATAATAGTAAAATAAAAAGTGAGGCCTCATGGTGGGGAAAATGGTAGTATATTTTTTTCCAATTCTTATTCTGGGCAGCAGAATATTATCATGAGCAGAACTGAAAAGGCAAAGAATTGAAGTATATAACTCTGAAAGACTGAAATATGAGGCCCTTGTTAGTACTCGCAAAAATACTCTGCTTCAGAACTCACATGAGAAAGAAAAATTGAGTCATTATCATTCTATAAAGTAGTCATTTTGAGAACTGCCTAGCTCTTTGATTGCCTTTATAATAGAATCTTTTACTATTACTTAATAAATCTTTATTTTAAGGCAAAACAATGTCCACCTTGAGATTTCTGCTGTCAAGGAAAGAAGATCTCATCAATTCAACAAGTCTCAGCATTGTTGCACTCTAATCTGAAGAGAATATATCTCAACACAGTGGAGTATAGGTGACATCTTTATTTGTTAAGCTTTATTAAGGTAGATCAGTTGGTGCCTTTGGAGTGTCAAGTGCAAGCTAGATGCTGAAAAACACAGGGCTGAAATAGTGGCTCTTATCCCATTAGCTAGACTTTCACTGCACACTGGTATGATTGGGGGCTGATGAATGAATATGGCATAAAAATGACAAAAGAGTCTTTGTCATAAATATAAAAGATTTTTTTCTCCTGTGGGGTTTAATTATATTTTGCTTAAAAATTCCTCCAAAACATTATGCTTAGAGTTTTATACTCTAATGACTTTTATCAGAATAGCTGTCAAAGAATAAACATGAGGAGCAGTGTTTAGAGTAAAGCATACATCATCATTAAGACAGTACACTCAAATACAGACGTGTCTCCAAGGTCTGGTATTCATTGTCCTTTTAATTTTGAGAAGCAATAATCACTGCTGATGGAGGTATTTTATGAGGTTTTGAAAGCGTAATAAGAAAATAGTAATTAGAGCCAGAAATTAGAACATTTGAAGAAAATTAAATAGGTATCAAGAAATGAAGGCTTGGCTGAGACATTCTCACTGGAGTTGTATAAAGCTTGAACTTTTTCTAGAAAGCATTTCTGTGACTAGTGAATACTGGTATTATTGCCATCTCTATGGTGTATGTATTTCAATTAATTTAAATCAAGTTCATGCTATTTTTGTCTGATTCATCACTGTATCCCTCATGTGTTAATAGAATAGTAGACACAACTGAAAAAAAAAAAAAAAGCAAAAACCAAAAGCCATTGCCATCGAGTCAACTCCAACTCATAGTGACCCTATAGGACAGAGTAGAACTGCCCCATATGGTTTTCAAGGAGTGTCTGGTGGATTCAAACTGACAACCTTTTGGTTAGCAGCCGTAATAACTCTTAACCACTATACTGCCAAAGCTGTGGTAGACACACACATAAAAAAAAAAATTTAAATCAAGTTCATGCTATTTTTGTCCGATTCATCACTGTATCCCTCATGTGTTAATAGAGTAGTAGACACAACTGAAAAAAAAAAAAAAAAAGCAAAAACCAAAAGCCATTGCCATCGAGTCAACTCCAACTCATAGTGACCCTATAGGACAGAGTAGAACTGCCCCATATGGTTTTCAAGGAGTGTCTGGTGGATTCAAACTGACAACCTTTTGGTTAGCAGCCATAATAACTCTTAACCACTATACTGCCAAAGCTGTGGTAGACACACACATAGTAGTTACAAAACACAATAAGGACTTGTAGCAATAATAAAAGAGTGATGAAAGGCAGGGACAACTTGACCTGTCAGCTCTGAAGGCCAAAGATTCTAATCCTGCCTGTGGGGATTGAAAAGTCTCTTATTATAAAAGTCACTCTTATTATGAAATACTTTAAACAGTTTGGATGCATTTAAATAAAACAGAACAAGTGGTTATTGCTTTTAAACTTCTCCATATTGAGCTTGCAGTGTGATCTACTCTATGGTAGTATTTTCATTTTCAGTTCCCATTCTTTTCTGGTGTCCACTGACACTGTTCTCTATGTTGTATCTGCCAGAATGGATTGAGGCCATCCACAGAGAGCCGGATATTAGAACCAGCAGAAAGTGATTATAGGTGGCATCTGGCAGGAGTCATTTTCTCTTAAGGCTTTGACATGTCATTCCTGGTAAATCGGTTCTATTAGCTATCTAGAGGTACCAGACTTACCACAGGGGATTATGCCAATAAATCTTTTGTGGATTATATATGTATTTTTACTATTTCTGATTCACTGCAGTTCCTGTAAGCTCACCCATGTTTGTCTAGAAATAGATTCCAATTTAAGCTTCTTAGGTGCTTCCTTACTGGATAAATGTTTCTGAAGGTTATTCTTGCATGATATGACCCAATACTAGTAGAGATAAGTTCTTTTAGCTATTATTAGTACATTGATAAGGTATTTTATCTGGTTGATTCCAAATATATCAGTAAATCATTGTCTTGGTGCATTCAATAGATATTGCAAAATATATTTTTAGTAAAATATTTTCTGTAAGATCCAGCAGTTATTGATTCCATCTGTTTGAAAGGACTTTTTCCAGACCTTGCCTGATACATACCTTTGCTTGTATCTTTTCCGGTTGTAATAAATGGGTAACTTTAAGTATAGGTAAGAGTCTTCGTCGATTTTATGAGTCGTTGTAGAGTTAAACCCACAAGGGCTGAGATTCTGATTTAGCTCCGTGTGGCTAATGCAGAGGAATGCTGAGCAAGCAGCCATACGCACAGAGTTCTAACCCAAGAGGAACCAGCTTGGGTGGCTACTGGACCAAGAAAGACTGCACAGAAACTGGACGAAAAAGGATGGTATCTTTTTAGCTTGTGACGTAGCCCCGGGGGGCTGGCTGATCTGAAGTGAAGGGAGTTGTACAGACTCCTGAGCCTATGCCTGGTCCCCAAGGACCTGGCTAGAGAAGTGGCTAGTGACGGGACTCTTGGAGATGTGAAAAGGTAAAGCCTAGATTGATTTCCAGGTGAGAATTGGATTCATGCTGATCCTTGCAGTGCAGTTAGTGATAAAGCTGGGGTTTGCCCATGTTAACCCTTTAATAGTGCAGTTAGTGACAGCAGCGGTGCAAGGATAGATACAGGTCTACCGGAAACATGTTACTAAATAGCGCTGTATATGCCCTTTCAGGTTGCCTTTAGGAACACTAGCCACAATTAACCTGATTTGTAAACAAGTTCTTTATTCCTTAGAGCCATGCCTTTCTACCTCTACACTTATTTAAATTCTAGACATCCTTCCAGGTTCAGTTCACATTTGATTTTTGAAAATTCTTATTAATTTCTAGTAATAATTAATGCCTTCTGTATCTTAATATCTACCACAGCACATAGGGTGAGAAATAGCAATTACCCTTAGAATTTCTCATCATCCAGGTCAAGCATTTCCTCCTTGACCGACCTGAGTAAATCAGGTCACTGCTTCATTTGTACCCCTCTTGTGCCTGGTAAATACAATTACCTTTGTATTTTTCACCTCTATTATTTTTTTCTATTTTTATTTTAGTTTCATCCACGAGATTATGAAGTGTGTGTGTGCATGTGTATTTGTGTTTCTAGCACTCAGTTCAGGCACATTGTACACCTTGTGGAATGACTTTCTAGATTGTTTTAAAGTAGTGTAATGAACATTGATGTCTAACTGCTTTGTCATTTAGCTACATCTGTCTATTAACCCCAAAATTTCTTATTTTCCCCATAACCACTATATCCATCCCATTGTTACGTACAAAGTATATAGTCAGTAAATATGTGTGGGATTGGTTCTTACATGTCATACATATGTCAGAAATCTATCCCAGCTTGCTTTATAGACTTCTTTAGACAAACAGCTGCTAGTAAAATGTTAGAGAAAATGCTATGACTCTACACTGAAACACAATTATAAAGTATATGGTTTCATGTTGTGAAATTCATTTCTTGCTTATTTCTAGCAGCTAATCACTGCCTCATTCTCCTACAACCTTCTATAGTTTTAATCTCTCTTGTTTTCTGAACTCATCTGGCTTTTCTTTCTCAATATAAAGTATAACAAAAGGAAAAACAACAGGGAAAAAATGGCATAAATATGAGCTTTTCTACATCTTGGTTTTTATCTTTATCCAATAGCACTAAAATCTATTAATATATTGATGTGTTTTAAATATTTGCATCTGCTCTGAAGCAGCTTTATCATTCAGTTTTCCTTGACTTAACAAGTTTTTATTGAATGACTACCACTCTGGTCAGTTCTGCACTTGGTGACATGGAGGAGAACACAGTGTTTTACATAAAGTATGTACCTCAGAGAATTATTATTATTATTTTTTTTTTTAGGGAGACAAAAGATAGATGCCTGAAAAACTCCTTCACTTATCAGAACCTGAGTAAGTGCGATCTGAGTGATGTAGCAAGTTGATAACATGGGTTTTTCGGAAATAAATCTGTATATACCCAGACAAACTAGGGGGAGGAAGCATGAAATACAGAGAGTTTTCTTATATCCAGATATCTTCAAAGCAAAACAATGGAAGGTCTGTGAGGTCTGAAGTTAGCTTTCTTATACTTTCAGTATCAGTATGTATGGCACAACATTCTTAGTAACTTGACCTTTGTCTGAAAATTCCTCTTGCATTTTCAGTTTTACATTGAGGCTGAAAATACATCCTTTCATGAAAAATTAGGCACAGAAAAGTAGACCTAATAAAGTATTTCTATAGATCAGTATGGTGGTTGTCACTATTCATCTCTAGCTTTCCATCAGTCCAGATGATTTAACACTCAGGAAACAGAGGATCCATTTACTGAAAGTTGTCTTATTTGCAGTGAAGTTATCATTTTGAAGCCTGACTTATTCTTCCAAGAAAGAGCCAAGACAAAGCACTATCACAGTTACCTTCTCAAATGCTTTCTTACTTAATAGGATCCAGGGTCTCACTCTCATATTTTTTGCTGGTGAGATGCTGATGCAGGAATAAAGTTGTTGATGATGGTTTTATGATGTCAGAGAAACTTCCATATTACTGAATCTGACACTACTAATGTCTCTTCTATAATTGTGTCAATAGCATTTGTAATTTAATATTAAATCATTTCTTTAATAAATAACAGATCAGGCGTCAGGCTGCCTTACTCTGATGTCTATGGGAGGCTTGCCAAGGATATGGCTGATGAAACACAACCTGAGACAAGCTCCATCTGTCCCATTTAGACGATATACAGTGTCAGATCTCAGTGGTGGAAGTAATAACCACAAGCTGCTCTCCCGGGCAGGCAGCAAGAGAGGGCTACTGATCACACTGATTAAAATAAACAATCCCTTAGGGTGGGTTGTAGTCAGTATAAATTTAAACTAGATAAGCACTTTCAAACAGACTTCTACGTTTAGGGCCAAGGTTGAGTGGGAAAATGAAGCAAATACAGGCCAACGCATTTCAAATGTATGTACTTTTGATTTGGTCATTAAGAAAATATTTTGGAGGGTATGTTGCTTACTCCCTCTCAGAGTAACATTTAAAGGACAAGAGCTGTATAAAATGTTTCCCCCAAAAAATCAGGACACGGGGACATCTTTAAGCTGGGCCAGGAACTCATAATTCAGTTAAGCTTTACTGAAAGGTTTCAAAAAACAAGGTCAGCAATCAAAGAATGCATTTTTTCTAGGGCTAAATGGAAGCCCATCATTCTACCCTGAGTTTTAAAGGGGATGTCAATTACCACATAAAATTCATTAATGTAGACAGGTCTCCTGGAAGTAGAAAACTTATAAAAACCTAAAAGTGCACTGAATAATGGGGGTAGTCTCCCAGAAAATGTTTCCATTTGAGGTGACCAGTAATTATATAGAAATATTTAAAGGTTGGACTTTTTTGAGATTGCTTTGGTGTTTACTTCTAATAAATACTAAACTAGTTTATATACTAGGTATCTAGCCAGTCTTTAGAAGTAAATTTGAAACACTTTTGAAAATGAGCAAAGATGATTAAGTCTAAAGTGGGAGAGATTCCCAAGAGTTTTTTTTTTTTTTTTGGTGGTAAAATAAAGCTTGACTACCCATATGTGTGTAATTGACTTTTCTGTTCAGAGTTTATTTTAACTTGTCTTTTATATTTCACTGAAAATTTTGTGAATAATTGCATAAGGGGATTTGTTTTACTCAGTAGTGATGTTTCATTTTCATTAATCATCAGTCAATATTTACCAAAGGCCAGCTAAATATTTGTTGGGTCTTGACTTCCAACGAGGATTGTATCGTATAGAAAAGGAACAATCTTTTTTTCTGAAATAGAAAGCTATCTAGTAAATTGTGGTGACACAAGATACTAATGTGGCTCTAGACACAGAAGGCATTTGCCTAAGGAAGGAACCCAACTGCCTTGTTAAAAATTTTGGTCTCAGATCTTTTACAAGAAAATAAACTGTTTTAAATAACTTTATGACTAAGTAGTTCGAAGCCTTCATATTGTTTTAAAATACCACAGCCTTTTGCATCAAGTCAATTCCAATGCATAGCAACCCTATAGGACAGAGTAGAATTGCCCCATAGGGTTTCCAAGGAGTGGCTGGTGGATTCAAACTGCTGACCTTTTGGTTAGCAGATGTAACTCTTAACCACTGCACCATAAGGGCTTCCATAAAAATGGTTTTAGATATTGTCTTAGTCTGAGTACTTTAGAGGAGCAAAACCAGTGAAGTGTATATATACACATAGAGATTTACTTCAATGAAATAGGTCATGCAATTGTGGGGCTGTCAAGTCCCAAATCTATGGGTCTAGTGGTAGGCTGGAGACCTCTACTATCTCACGTGGTTGCAGAGGTTGGAGAATCTGGGATCTGGATGACAGGAAGCAGGCTAGAGACTTCAGCAAGCTTATATCCCAGGAACCAGATGTCAGGCAACAAGAAGACTGCAGTGTTGAAATAGAGAGAGAGAGAGCTTTGCCAGAATATCTATTTATATACTGGAGGCAGGCCACACCCCTAAGGAAACTCCCCTTTCAACTGATTGGCTACTCACTTCAGATCAGAAAATGGACAGTGATTATGTTATGTCATGCCATGTCATGTATTGTCATTTCATTTTATATTATACTATCTTATACTATAGTGTACTGTATTTTATTATATATATATACATATACACACATATATGCAGTATTTTATGTATATGTATTGTATTATATATGCTAAACACTAATGACCAAAGATCAGGAGAGTTGTAGGATGTCATAAAGGACATCATACATGAAGAAAGCAAAAGGTCAGTAAAAACAAAAGAAAAAACAAAAAGACCAAAATGGTCATCAGAAGAGATTCTGAAACTTGCTCTTGAACTTGAACTTCAAGTAGCTAAAGCCAATGGAAGAAATGATGAAGTAAAAGAGCTGAACAGAAGATTTCAAAAGGAGGCTTAAGAAGACAAAGTAAAGTATTACAATACAAAGACCTGGAGTTAGAAAACCAAAAGGGAAGAACACTGTAGGCATTTCTCCAGTTGAAAGAACTGAAGAAACAATTCAAGCCTTGAATTACAATTTTGAAGGATTATAAGGGCAAAATGAATGACACAGAAAGCATCAAAAGAAGATGGAAGGAATACACAAAATTACTCTACCAAAAATAGTTGTTCAACATTCAAGCATTTCAAGAGGTAGCATATGATCAAGACCTACTGGTACTGAAGGAAGAAGTCCAAGCTGTGCTGAAAGCATAGTTGAAAAGCAAGGCTACAGGAATTGATGGAATATTAATTGAGATGTTTTAACAAATGGATGCAGCACGGGAAGTGTTCACTTCTTGTCATGGATTGAACGTGTCCCCCAGAAATATGTGCCAACCTGGTTAAGCCATGATTCCCTGTATTATGTGGTTGTTCTTCATTTTATGATTGCAATTTTATGTTAAAAAGGATTAGGGTGGGATTGTAACACCCTTACTAAGGTCATATCCCTGATCCAATGTAAAGGGAGTTTCCCTGGGGTGTGGCCTGCACCACCTTTTATCTTACAAGAGATGAAAGGACAGAGAATCAAACAGAGAGGAGGGGACATCATACTATCATGAAAGCAGTGCTGAGAGCAGAGTGCATCCTTTGGGCCCAGGGTTCCTGTGAGGAGAAACTCCTAGTCCAAGGGAAGATTGATGAGAAGGATTTTCCTCCAAGCTGGCAGAGATAGAAAGCCTTTCCCTGGAGCTGATGCCCTGAATTTGTACCTCTAGCCTACTAGATTGTGAGGGAATAAATTTATCTTTGTTGAAGCTACCCACTTGTGGTATTTCTGTTATAGCAGCACTAGATGGCTGAGACACTTCTCTAAGCCAAGAACTTTGGAAGACAGCTACCTTGCCAAATGACTGGAAGAGATCCATATACGTGCCTATTCCAAAGAAATATAATTGAACAAAATGCGGAAATAATCGAACAATGTTAATATCACATGCAAGAGAAAGTATGCTGGAGATCGCTCAAAAACTTTTATAGCAGTACATCAACAGGAAACTGCCAGAAAGTAATGCAGATTCAGAAGAGGACATGGAACAAGGGATATCACATTGCTGATGTCAGATGGATCTTGGCTGAAAGCAGAGAATAACAGAAAAATGTTTACTTGTCTTTTATTGACTATGCAAAGGCTTTCAACTGTGTGGATCATAGCAAATTAGGTTAACATTGAAAAAAATGGAAATTCCAGAACACTTAATTGTGCTTATGTGGAACCTGTGCATAGGCCAAGAAGCAGTCATTTGAACAGAACAAGGGGATACTGCGTGGTTTAAAATCATGAACAGTGTACATCAGCATTGTATCCTTTGACCACATTTACATGATCTGAATGCTGAGCAAATAATAGGAAAAGCTGGTGTACATGAAGGAAAACTCAGCATCAGGATTGGAGAAAGGCTCATCAACAACTTGCAATATGCAGATAACACAACCTTTGTATTGTACTCTTTTGTATTGTCTTAACTATATTTTCATATCATATATCATATCACATCACCTCATATTATATTACATTATACTGGATTGTATTGTATTTCTTTATATTATACTATACTATACTATAGGGTGACCTATAGGGTTGCTATGAGTCACAATCAATTTGAACGCAATGGATTTTTATACTATACTGCGCTATGAATCGGGATCAACTCAACGGCGGTGGGTTTGGTTTTTGTATTTTATATTGTGTTAGGTTAGGTGAGCTTAGCTTAGCTTAGGTGAGGTTAGTTTAGATTAGGTGAGATTGTGTTATGTTACATTATGTTATGCTATATTATGTTATATTACACTACACTATACTGTACTGGGAGCCCTGGTGCTTAAGTGCTTAAGAGCTCAGGCTGCTAACCAGGTTCTCCTTGGAAACCCTGCAGGACGGTTCTACTCTGTCCTCTCAGGGTTGCTATGAGTCGGAATTGACTCAATAGCACACAACAACAACATACTGTACTGTATTATATTATACTTTTTTATACTAAATACTGGAGCCCTGGTGGTGCAGTGGTTAAGAGCTATGGTGAGCTGTGGCTGCTAACCAAAAAGGTAACCAGTTCAAATCCACCAGTTGCTCCTTGGAAACCCCATGGGGCATTTCTACTCTGTCCTACAGGGTTGCTATGTGTTGGAACCGACTTGACAGCACCTAACAACAGCAGCATGCTATAAATATATTGTATTGTACTGTTTTATACTAGGCTACGCTATGCTACACTATGCTACGCTATGCTACGCTATGCTACATTATATTATATTATATTATATTACACTACACTACACTACACTATACTATACTATATTATATTATTATATTATGAAAGAGCACCTAGTGAGCATCTGCCAAGCCCACTGAGAATCATAGCCTAGCCAGGATGACATATAACATTAACCATCACAGTTACGTCGAAAAAAATCCAGACTTTTCTAACTTTGTTCAGTAAATAAATGAGATAAAATGTAATAAAGCCATTAAGATGGAAAATTCACTGTGCAAGAAATCATCAATTATTAAATATATAATTTTTTTGCTTTTTCTGTTTAAAAATTTTTGTATTTTATTCCTCTAAGAGAGGAAACCCTGGTGGTGTGGTGGTTAAGAGCTACAGCTGCTAACCAAAACGTGAGCAGTCCAAATCCACCAGGATCTCCTTGGAAACTCTATGGGGCAGTTATACTCTGTGCTTTAGGGTCAATGATAGTCGGAATTGACCTGATGGCAACTTTTTTTTTTTTTAATCTATAAGAGATTTCTGACATTTCTGCATAAGTCATCAGGTTGTGGAAACACAAATTCAAGAATTTTGAGGAAAAAAAAAAAACTTTGAAGATCTTGTAAGGTATTTAACTTTTTTTTTTCAGGTCTAGATACAGTCATTCCATGAATTCTGGAAAAAGCAATATGTGGTGATTGTGTTCTCTCTGAATTAACCTGTGGATTATAAATGGTGAAATTTTTGTTAAAGCATGGTTACTGTACTAATTCCTAAGAAATGACACAATTTTACTATTCAACATAATCTTCTCTATCTGCTGTTTTAAAATTTTGGTGTTATGTTAGGATTTTGTGCCTAGAAGGTAAAAGAGCTTAGTCCAATGAACAAATTTTTCTCTAGAAGCTTAGTTCATTTGTAGTGGTTGTTGTGTGCCATTGAGTTGATTCCAATTCATAGTGACTCTGCAGAACGGAGTCGAACTACTCTGTAAGGTTTACTAGGCTGAAATCTATGGGAAGAGATTGTCAGGTGTTTTCTCCCACGAAGTGCCTAGTGGGTTCCAACCAGTGACCTTCTGGTTAACAGCAGAGCACTTAACCATTGTGCAACCAGGGCTCCTTCTAGTTCATTTAACACATTGTAAATCTTTTAGTATTCTGTAATCCAATGAGTGCCTAAATTTTAAAATATCTTTTAAAGAGGTAGATGAAGCAACTGTTTAACAAAATAAATGTAAGACCATCATCAAGTATTTCTAATTATTCAAGGACAAGACATAGGTAGGTATTAGGCTATATTAAGTTTGAAACTGTATAGAATTTTGTTTGTCATTCTTATCTGCAACATAAGATTTTCTACCACATATGACTGTCAGAAAGATTAAATTAATGCATATTTGTAAAGTGATTTGAAGAATGCCTGAAATATAATAAGCTGTTTGTATCTCTGAATTATTATGATCATTGTTATTATTATTACACCCCCATGCATCTGCCAGTTTGTCCTACTATGGAGGCTTGCATGTTGTTGTGAAGCTGGAAGCTATGCTACCAGTATTCAAATATCAGCAAGGTCAAACTTGGTGAAAAAGTTTTGGATGAGCTTCCAGACTAAGAAAGACTAGGAAGAAAGACCTGGCAGTCCACTTCTGAAAAGAATTAGCCAGTGAAAGCCTTTTTAATAACAGTGGACCATTGTTTGATATAGTGCCAGAAGATGAGCCCCTCGGGGTGGAAGGCACTCAAAAGACAACTGGGGAAGAGTTGCTTCCTCAAAGTACAGTCGACCTTAATGACATGGATGGAGTCAAGCTTTTGAGACCTTCATTTGCTGATGTGGCACAACTCAAAATGAGAAGAAACAGCTGCAAATGTCCACTTATAATTGGAACCTGGAATGTAGAAAGTATGAATCAAGGAAAATTGGAAATTGTCTAAACTGAAATGGAATGCATAAACATTGATATCCTAGGTATTGGTGATCTGAAATGGACTGACACTGACCATTTTGAATCAGATAATCATGTGGTCTGTTATGCTGGAAATAACAGCTTGAATAGGAATGGCATTACATTCATCATCAAAAAGAACATTTCAAGATCTCTCCTGAAGTACAGTGCTGTCAGTGATAGGATAATATCCATACCTGTACAAGGAAGGTTAGTTAATACGGTTATTATTCAAATCTACACACAAACTACTAAGGCCAAAGAAGAAGAAATTGAAGATTTTTACCAACTTCTGAAATCTGAAATTGATCAACATGCAAACAGGATGCACTGATAATCTTTGTGATTGGGATGCAAAAGTTGGAAACAAAGAAGTAGGATTGGTAGTTGGAATATATGGTCTTGGTGACAGAAACTACACTGGGGATCACACGATAGAATTTTGCAAGACCAACACCTTATTCACAGCAAAAACCTTTCATTGCCAATTGGAAACTACATACGTGGACCAAGAAATTTTGAAGACACCTACCTGGCCGATTTACTGTAAGAGATTCATATTTATGCCTATTCTCAAGAAAGACGATCCAACCAAATTGGGGAAATTATTGAACAATATCATTAATATCACACGCAAGTAAAATTTTGCTGGTTACAGCAGTACGTCGACAGGGAACTGCCAGAAATTCAAGCCAGATTCAGAAGAAGATGTAGAACCAGGGATATCATTGCTGATGTCAGATGGATCCTGGCTGAAAGCAGAGAATACTAGAAAGACATTTACTTGTGTTTTGTTGACTATGCAAATGCATTTGACTGTGAGGACCACGACAAAATATAGATAACGTTGCAAAAAATAGGAATCCCAGAACACTTAATTTTGCTCAGGAGGAACCTGTACATAGATCAAGAGGCAGTAGTTTGAACAGAGTAAGGGGATACCATGTGGTTTAAAGTCAGGAAATGTGTGTGTCAGGTTTGTATCCTTTCACTATGCTTATTCAATCTGTATGCTCAGCAAATAATCTGAGAACCTGGACTACACGAAGAAAAACAGGGCATCAGGATTGCTGGAAGAATAACACCTGTGTTATGCCAATGACACAACCTTGCTTGCTGAAAATGAAGAGGACTTGAAGCACTTACATATGAAGACCAAAGACCACAGAGTCGTCAGTGTGGATTACACCTCAACATAAAGAAAACAAAAACCTTCACAACTCCATCAAATAAGCAGTATCATGATAAATGGAGAAAAGATTAAAGTTGCCAAGGATTTCATTTTACTTGGATCCACAATCAACACCCATGGAAACAGTAGTCGAGAAATCAAATGATGCATTTCATTGGGCAAATCTGCTGCAAAAGACCTCCTTTAACTGTTAAAAAATCAAAGACTTCACTTTGAAGACTATGGTGTGCCTGACTCAAGTCACGGTGTGTTCAATCACGTCATATGCATGGAAAAGCTGGACTATGAATAAGGAAGATGGAAGAAGAATTTATGGCTTTGAATTATGGTGTTGGCTGAGAGTATGGATTTATACCATGGACTGCCAAAAAACAAACAAATCTGACTTGGAAGAAATACAGCCAGAATGATCCTTAAAAGCAAGGATGGCAAGTATATATCTCATATATTTGGACAATTTATCAGGAACAAGCAGTCCATGCAGAAGGACATCGTGCTTGGTAAAGTAGAGGGTCAGTGAAAAAGAGGAAGACCCTCAAAAAGATGGATTGATACAGAGGCTACAACAATTAGCTCAAGCATGACGATGATTGTGAAGATGCTGTAGGACCAGGCAATGTTTCGTTCTGTTGTACACAGGGTCACAATGAGTTGGAGCCAACTCAAGGGGACCTAACAAAAACAACATCATTATTAGGAAGAAATTAAATGTTTTGCATAACCATAAATATCAAGTGGTATTAGTTTTCTCACTGTAAACCAGGCATACTTCCCCCTCTCCTGCTCCTGCTGTTCCACGGAACTACAATGCCTTCCATCTTCATTTCCATCCACTCAAAATATGTTTGGTAAAGTAGAGGGTTAGCAAAAAAGAGGAAGACCCTCAACTACATGGATTGATTGACACACTGTCTGCAACAATGAGCTCAAAAGTAGCAACAACTATGAGAATGGCCCAGGAACAGGCAGTATTTCATTCTGTTGTACATAGTGTTGTTATGACTCAGAACTGACATGTTGGCACCTAACAACACAGCAAGTTTGTATAAAACCCACCCACTAAAGAGATCGCTCTTTTTCTATAATTTTTTTAGTAACTTTATGGAACAATTTTGTTTGTCAATTAATCTCATGCTTTTTAGAAATACCTCTTCTAGTGTTGAATTGCTGTATAAATCTTCTATTGCTATTTAACTTTTTAAATAAAATATACTTTGTAGATGTCCTGCCTTACCTCTCAGATTTGAAGTTTCTGGAGACCAAAGAGGTTTCTTTTAATCTCTTTCCAACACTTCACATAAGGTGTTCCACATAGTCAAAAGATGTTTGTGGATTTGATTGAATTTATCTACATTTTAAATTATGATATAAAACTTCTTCCCAAGAGAAGGAAATTGAAAATATGGCCAGAACGTTCAATAAAGGACCTTACTTTGTATTTTCAAGCATGACTGAGTGGAGGGAATACATTTGTCCCAACTCTCTATCGCTTGCATTCACATACTCTTATAGGCAAGTGCTACTTAAAAGAAAAATATGCCAAGTCACTGTACAATCACTTTTTATTAGCTCTTTGTTCCCACAATCAAATGGGGTGAGTTCATATTTGCTTGTCACTATCATGGTCAATCACACTTATTTGTTTTATATTTTGGTGCTATGTAGCTACATACATGGAAATGGTCACAATATATAGTACACACACACACGCACACATACATACATACATATGCACACCACGCATCAGAAAACAAAAGTACTATATATATATATACACACATATATATATATATATATATATATATATATATATATATAGCATGTCTTCTAGTCCAGGGTAACAGAAGAAATTTGTGAAGTGATAATAAGAATGTAGGGTATCTGAATTTTACCTGTTAAGTACCTTTATAAAATGTTCCAAAAAGATTATAAAAATCAAGAAGTGTAACAGGAAAACATAAATGTGTGTGACTCTCCATGGAATAAAGTCAGGTACTAATGGACTCTTAAAAAAAACCCAAACCAAACCCAGTGCCGTCGGGTCGATTCCAACTCATACCAACCCTATAGGACAGAGTAGAACTGCCGCATAGAGTTTCCAAGGAGCGCCTGGCGGATTCGAACTGCTGTCCCTTTGGTTAGCAGCCATAGCACTTAACCACATGCCACCAGGGTTTCCAATGGACTCTTAGAACCCAGGAAATAGTAAATTCAGTATGACAGTCTCAATTCTTTCAAGGATCTCCAATTCTTTCTTAAAAAAGTCTCTAGTTAATATGTATATGAATCCTATGAAATGGATAAAAAAGTTCCCAATTTTGAGACATTACTGAAGAAGGTATATTTTTTTAACCATATTTATTTCAAATGAAATTTTCAGTTCTCAGTGTGCCCACAGATGCATTCTTAAAGTTGAGGTAAATCTTATAATTTTTCTATTTGATAGGCACTTCGGGAATGTCAGAGTAAAGACTTTCAAAAATCCTCTACTCCGTAAAAGCACCAAGAAAACTGGCAAAAATTATAAAATCAAGTTTTTCATAAATCCGGATATTATCAAAGTCTTGCAAATTTACCTGGATGTCAAGTAATTTCATTTTAAAGCTGAAAGCAAAATAGGATGAAAAATACCTTATTCCTATGATAGATTTTATTTGAAAACATTTTTTATCATAATATTTTATGCAATATTTGCGTTCTTTGCTATACTATATCTGTGTTCATATTAATATGAAATAATCTAAATTACCTTTGAGTAGAATTGAGGACCCTTAAATTTGCATCATTTTACCATAATTATTCACTTGCCCCTGTCATATTTCAGTGTATCCATAAAAGTGTGTTATTATAGTTGGGAAGCGTGGCTACACAGAATCCATTTTCTACTCTGAGCCTCTAAAATTTAATCCTGACTTATATACCTAACCTTATCTTTCTCTACCCCCATATCTGAAACCTTGAGGCAACCAAAATAATCTAGTTCATTGTCCACAGTACACTCTTGAGCAAATTTTCTGTCCCAGAACTCTAACCTTTTCTTTATGGGTATTCAAATTCTGTCCAGTTTTCTAAGTTAACTCCCTAGAAAATATTTTTTCTCTTTTTGGAGTTGCTGTAATACATATTGATCATACTGTGTATTTTGGAATTATAATTTGTCCTTCACCAATATCTAATACATAGCTAAATAAATATGTGAATATACCCCTAAGTGTACAAATGTTCTTGTATACAGAGTTAAACAGCAAAAAAAAAAAAAAAAAATTTCCCCTGTAAATATTTGACAGTTAACTAATATGTTCACTATTGTTCTGTTACCAGAGGATTCCATTTTGTAGAGGAGGTTTGGGATGCTTGATCTACACACTATGCACTAATATTAGAAGAATGAAGAATAATCACTGATGTTGTCAAAAGGTCAGGAAGAGACACTAATGGAAGGTAGCTGGGAGAGCCTTCTCCCTGACTTCACATAATCTGTTTATTGAAGGGTGGTATCTTAGGGTTATCTAGAGAAAGAGAACTAGTGACCGCTCTCTCTCTTTCTATGTATATGTATATATTTATAAACTCGAAAACCGAACCTGTTGCTTTCTACTCAATTCTGACTCATAGCAACCTTATAGGACAGAGTAGAACTGCCCCATAGATTTTCTAAGACTTTAATCTTTACAGAAGCAGCCTGCTACCTCATTCTCCCATAGAGGGGCTAGTGGGTTCGAAATGCCAATGCCAACCTTTCTGTTAGCAGCTGAGCACTTAACCACTGTGACACCATAGCTCCTCTCTCTCTCTGTAATTATTTATCTAATATATCTCTTTATATTTCTGTATGTTAAAAAGCCCATTGCCATTGAGTCCATTATGACTCATAGTGACCCTATGTATATACATAAATCCAAAAAACCCAGTGCCGTCGAGTCGATTCCGACTCATAGCGACCCTATAGGACAGAGTAGAACTGCCCCACAGAGTTTCCAAGAAGCGCCTGGCGGATTCAAACTGCCGACCCTTTGATTAGCAGCCGTAGCACTTAACCACTACCCCACCAGGGTTTCCAAATGTATATATATAGTCTCATGAATTTTGAGAAAATAAAAAAAACTTTGAAGACCTTATATATGTATATAATTTATATATAATTATATATACAAATAACATGAATTACAAATCATTGTAATTATGTCAGTTAGATATAATTAGATATATACATTACATAAATTATGAATTTATATAATTTATATACATAAGTATAATTATAAAATTATAGATTATAATTTTAAATAAATTTATGTAAAACTTTATATGTTTAAATAAAATTATATTTATCCATATATCTCTCTAGGCTCAGAAACTTTTTTTTTTATTGTGCTTTAAGTGAAAGTCTACAAATCAAGTTAGTATCTTATATAGAAACTTATATACATCTTGCTACATACCCTTAGCTGCTCTCCTCCTAAGGAGACACCACACTCCTCCGCTCCACCCTGTATTCCCTGTGACTATTCAACCAGCTTCTGTCCCCATCTGCCTTCCTATCTCGCCTCCAGACAGGAGCTACCCACATAGTCTCACGTGTCTACTTGGTCCAAGAAGCTCACTCCTCACCTATCATTTACTGTCTTATAGTCCAATCCAATCTCTGTTTGAAGAGTTGGCTTTGGGAATAGTTCCAGTTTTGGGCTAACAGAGTGTTCAGGGACCATGACCAACGGAGTCCCTTTAGTCTCAGTCAGACCATTAAGTCTGGTCTTTTTATGAGTATTTGAGATCTGTATCCTACTGTTCTCCTGCTCCATCAGGGATTCTCTGTTGTGTTCCCTGTCAGGACAGTCATTGGTGGTAGCTGAGCACCATCTAGTTCTTCTGGTTTAAGGCTGATGTATAGACTCATGAATTTTGAGAAACATAAAAAAAAAAATCTTTGAAGATCATATACACACACACGTACACACACACACACACAGATTTATTGTTGGGAATTGATTCACATGATTGTAGGGGGCTGGTAAATCCAAAATCTGTAGATCAGGTGACAGGCTGGAGATTAACTAGTGTCCGAAAATCATAGGTCAGGTTGTGGGAAGAGTAGAGAGTGAGAAAGTTCTGAAAGAATGTCTATTTATAGTCCAGGGGCAGAGCGTACCTTAGGGAAACTCTCTTTTTGCTTTTAAGGTCTTCAACTGATTTGTTAAGGCCCACCCACATTATAGGAAGTAATCTGCTTTACTTAAGGCCAACAAATTTAATCACATGAAACTGCTTTATAACAGCAACTAGACTAGTGTTGAGAGTCTCTGCATGGCACAAATGGTTAAGTGCTTGACTCCTAGCTGAAAAGTTGGCACTTCTAACCCTCCCAGAGGCTCCTCAGAAGACAGGCTTGGTGATCTGCTTCTGAAAGATTATAGCCTTGAAAACTCTATGGAGCAGTACTCTACATACATGGGGTCGCTATGAGTTGGAATCGACTAGATGACAAATAACAACAACAATAACAAGATTAGTATTGGATCAAATAACTAGGCACCATAGTCTAGCCAAGATGACATACAAAATTAATCATCGCAGGCAGTGAAAAGCTGAGGAAAGAAATACCTGCTATTTCCTTCATCCATGCAAGCCTCCTTTGTCATTTTCAGCTCTATTCCTTGCTCATGTAGATCCCAAGAACATAACCATCCTTCACTTAAGAAAAACAAATGTCAACTACTGAGTGGAATACTTGCAAAATATATTAAATCTGAATTCATTCACCTCAGTTAAAATGATGAATGATGTTCAATCATTTAATTTCATTATCTAAATTCAGACATCCATCTTTTTAAGAGTTAATATGATTCAATGTTTAACATATTATTTATTTATTAAAATCAACCTCTGAGAGAGATACTATAATTATACTCATCTTACAAATGTGGAAAATAAAGCACAGAGAGGTTAATTAACTTCCTACTGTCACAAAGACAGTAAGTGATAGAGGCAGGGTTGAAAGCCAGGCAGTCTAACTCCAGAACCTGTCTCTTAACCTCTATGTTTTCACAATATTTGTTCCTTGTTCACTTTTCTGAGTGAATTTTGTGTCATAATCGAAGACAACTTATACATGTATTTTATATAATGGAGTTTTGCAAATGTGGTGTTTCGAAGTTTTTTTTTGTTGTTTGTTTTTAATGTATAATCACAAGAGTCAGTGGAAATTAAATGGGATTTTGATTTTTTTGTTCAATATGAATGAAATCATGATGGTACTGCTTGTGCATATTAACTCATTGTAAATGTTTACAAATGTAGGCTCTCTTCCACCATCAGTCAGAACTATGAATTGTCTTTGTTCTGGTTCACTAGAAGGATAAGAAGCGATTCAAGTGCAGGTGATTGGTTGAGGGTGTTCTCTGAAGAAACTGTCTGAAGAAAACAGGATAGGTCAGGTGAAGAAGCCAAGCAAGAATGTGAGCTTGATTGCATCAGGCACCAATTACATCTGAGAGTTGTTTTTTGAGGCAAAGGAACAGCCATTTTTATCTGTTTCTGTCTTGGTCAGTCATTGGCTTTGGGCTGCAGGTGGAGGGTGAAAAGGGTGAGAAGTCGTGTCCATATTCTACGGGACGAGGTGGTTTCCACTCAGTCAATGGTACTTCTCTGGAGAAGGGAGGGTTGAAAGCCATAAGAAACAAGTCTACAATAGATGGGAGATGTGTGCTCCAGCCCCAATTAGGTCATCTGGGTGGAGCCCCAACAGCATATGCCTCATTAACGGTTTCCAAACTTCAGTCTCAATTCATATGTGTCTCAGGTCTCTTTAAGTCATGAATAATATTATTGAAATTAACCACTGACTCTGCATTTGTTCCTTAACATGCTAAAATCGCTAAACTTTTCACAGGTTAATGCAAATTACAGGAGATTTTCTGAAAGTTTCCAAGACTTGGAACTTTGAGGCTTGACCTTTATTTTTTGCAGTCAGTGGATTATAAAATAATTAGCAAAATTCTTCTCCCATGTCCCCATGTCAGAGTGGCATACATTGCTGGTGCTATTATCACCATAAAATACTTTAATATTAACATGAGTTATACTATAGTTACTAATATAAAACATAAACACCTACAATAGCTTACTAGCTGTAGAATTGTGGGGGGTTGTCCTATTAAGAAGAGCAGTAACTTGCATTGAATTCATTTTTCCTATTGTATTTTTCTTTTTTGCAGTCAGAAAATTACAAGAAAATCAGACAGTAGGTGTAATTAGCAGAATAAGTCAAATTTTAATTAAATCATAGATTTTTTTACACATTTTCCCAGTCAACCACTTATCTTTAAACATATTTGAGCTTGTCCCATGATGAGATAAACACTTTGAGAGGTCCTGGTTGTACTTATTTTTCATCTTCCTGCCACCTTTTTCATTTCCCATCAATTTCACATGTCTTCTCTCTGTGCTTGTCATCTCTTGGTTTGGCCTCACCACTAATCTCTTTCAAGATGCAGTAAGCTTATTTTCCCTTCTTCCTGGCATACACACCATAACTTGCCTTTCTCTTGCTAACTAGTCTGCTTTATTGTTCACAATACAGATTTTCAGATATACATCTATTATGCTATTTTGTAAATACTAAAATGGTGATACTATTTGTTGGTATAAAAACATTATTTTACTCTCTGTTATGGATTGAATTGTGTCCCCCCCAGTATTGTGTACCTGTCCACCATTTTGTGATCTGCTGTGATTATTCCATGTGTTGTAAATCTTAACCTCTATGATGTTAATGAGGAAGGATTAGAAGCAGTTATGCTAATGAGACAGGGCATAATCTCCAGGATTAGGTTGTATTTTGAGTCAATCTCCTTAGAGATATGGAAGAGAATTGAGCAGAGAGGAGGAGGATCTCATACCACCAGGAAAGCAGTACCTGTAGAGAATGGGTCTTTGGACCCAGGGTCCCTGTGCTGAGAAGCTCCTAGACCAGGGTATGATTGATGACATGGACCTTCCTCCAGAGCCAAAAGAGAGAGAAAGACTTACCCAGGAGCTAGCACCTGAATTTGGACTTCTAGCCTACTAGACTGTGAAAGAATAAATTTCTGTTTGTTAAAGCCATCCACTTGAGGAATTTCTGTTATGGTAGCACTAGATAACTAAGACACTGTCTAAAAATCTGAAAAACTGAATCTTGAGAGATGCCCAGAGAATTATTTTTAAGTTATATTAAATTTTTGAAGCCATTCAAAAATTATCTTACTAACGTTTTAAACCTTATTCACCGTTACTATTGAGTTTTATTTTACATTATAGGTAATGGTTCTATTTCTCTTAAAACCAGTTTAGGAGAACACTTCTGAAAGGAACAGTAAGGACTGCCAAAAATCTTCTTCTCAGTAAAAGGGATGAGAAAAGTGACAAAAACAAAACAAAAACAAATTTTTTATAACTCTGAATATTAACCAAAGGTTTGCAAATCCAAGAAGTGTTTATTCAAGAAAAATGGCTGAAAAAAGAATTGGGAATTTACAACAATTTGACTTGCCCTGTTTCCATACCCTTCTCCCTAGCTCTGCATTAGCCTTGAAAGTCCTCAGCCTTGTAACCAAGACACCTATACAAACAAACAGCCTAGAAGACACTTGAGAGAGCAGAATGGGTTTGGAGCTCCCAAAAATCCACATCTGCAGATAATTGTCATTGCTTGACATATCTGGCAGATCCCTGAAAAAGTCTATTTCACGGGCCTTTTTTTTTCTAACCTTGCTCAGAACTGACTGCCTGAGAAAAGCTCTATCCTCAGGGTGTTTGTCTGTCAAAAATAGTAGAAATTTAACATTGCACCTGCCTGAGATGGTGATATCAGATAGGACAAACAAGAGTTTGGCTAAATAACTCAAAAATATGGAGAATGAGATATGTAAGGGGGTTTGAAAAACCCCAAAATATTCCTGGGGCTATAGAAGGCTATATGCATGTGTTGGGTTGTGGGCATACCCAAATATATTTGAAAAGTCTTAATCTCTTACCCCTTGCTAATAATGAGGCTCTGTGTAAGCAGGAAGTGAAGGCTAAGGCAGAGTTGTCAACTATCAGAGGGTTGAGAGTAAGAGACAATGCATTTAAGAGAGTGGGCACAATGCATTTAAGAAAATCTCTGTTCAATCATTAATTGACTTCTAGCCTAACCAACGAAGCCCTGGGGGTGTAGTTGTTAAGTGCTATGGCTCCTAACCAAAAGGTTGGAAGTTCAAATCCACCAGCCGTTCCTTGGAAACTCTATGGGGTAGTTCTACTCTGCCCTATAGGGTCACTATAAGTTGGAATCTACTTGACGGCAACAAGTTTGGGTTTTTTTTTAGCCTAACCAAATGAGGCATTAGTGATTCAGTGGTGTATTCTTGCCTTCCCTCTGGGAGACCTGGGTTTTTTCCCAATCAATACACTTTGTACACAGTCACCACTCATCTGTCAGTGGGAGCTTGCAGGTTTCAACAGAACTTCGGGACTAAAATAGGCTAGGAAGAAATGCCTGACAATCTACTTCCAAAAATAAGTCAATGAAAACTCTTAGGGACCATCGTGGATCACGGTGGTCAAATATGCAAGAGATATTTGTCTGTCATGTCTGTCAGTTTGTCATACTGACAACAAAGACCACAGCCTTCAGTATGAATTATATCTCAACATAAAGAAAACAAAAATCCTCACAACTGGACCAATAAGCAACATCATGACAAATGGAGAAAATATTGAAGTTGTCAAGGATTTCATTTTACTTGGATCCACAATCAACACCCATGGGAGCAGCAGTCAAGAAATCAAAAGACGCATTGCATTGGGCAAATGTGTTGCACAAGACCTCTTTAAAGTGTTAAGAAGCAAAGATGTTGCTTTGAGGACTAAAGTGTGCCTGACCCAAGGCATGATGTTTTCAATTGCCTCATATGCATGGGAAAGCCGGACAATGAACAAGGAAGACTGAAGAAGAATTGATGCCTTCGAATTGTGGTGTTGGCAAAGAATATTGATTATACCATGGAGTGCCAAAAGAATGAAAAATCTGTCTTGGAAGAAATACAAGCAGAATGCTCCTTAGAAGCAAGCATGGCGAGACTAGTCTCACATACTTTGGACATGTTACCAGGAGTGATCAGCCCATGCAAAAGGGCATCATGCTTGGTAAAGTAGAGGGTCAGCAAAAAAAAAAAAAAAAAGAAGACCCTCAACAGATAGATTGACACAGTGGCTGCAACAATGAGCACAAGCATAGCAACAATTGTGAGGATGGCACAGGACAAGGCAATGTTTCATTCTCTTGTGCATAGGGTCACTACGAGTCAGAATCTACTCGACAGCACCTACCAACAACAACAACAGTAATAACAGGCTAACTAAGCAGAGACTTCAGTGGGATATTCCTAGCAAAGAATATAGGCTAAAGGATGTGTCCAAGAAATCATTAACAAACGGCAGCAGCAACGATGACAAAAACTAACCGTGGAAAAGGAATGTATTTATATTATTTAAAAAGTCCAGTTTTTTTTTTAATTGTGCTTTAGATCAAAACTTACAGAGCAAATCAGTTTTTCATTCAACAATTAATGCACAAATTATTTTGTGGTATTGGTTGCAAACCTTGCAATGTGTCAACACTCTCCCTTTCTCCCCCACCCCCCTCCCGGCTTCCCTGTTTCCACTCGTACAATTTTCCTTCCCTCCCTACCTTCTAGTCTTTGCTTTTGGCCAAGTGTGCTCATTTAGTTTCCGACACATGATTGACCTATGAAGCACGTTCATCACATGTGTTATTGTTTGTTTTATAGACCAATCTAATCTTTGGCTGAAGGGCGAACTTCAGGAATTACTTCAGTTCTGAGTTAAAAGGGTGTCCTGGAGACATATTCTCGGGGTTCCTCCAGCGTCTGTCAGACCAGTAAGTTTGTTCTTTTCTTTGGGAGTTAGAATTTTGCTCTATGTTTTCTCTAGCTCTGTCCTGGACCCTCGATTGTGTTTCCTGTCTGAGAAGTCAGTGGTGGTACCTGGGTACCATCTGGTTGTTCTGGGTTCATGCTGTTGGAGACTGTGGTACTTGTGATCCATTAGTCCTTTGGGCTAATATTTTCCTTGTGTCTTTGGCTTTCTTCAATTTCCTTTGCTGCAGATGGAATGGGACCAGTAGATGTACTTTAGATGGCCACTGGCAGGCTTTTAAGACCCCAGATGCTACTCACCAAAGTAGGATGTATTTCATTTTCTTTATGAACTATGTTATGCCAATTGACCTAGGTGTCCCCTGAGACCATGGTCCCCAGGCCTCAGCACAGTGACTTGGTCCCTCAGGGAGCTTGGTTGTGTCTATAAAGCTTCTATGATTTTGCCTTTGCACTAGACTGAGTCTTTCAGGCAGAAATGAAAGAAAACTCCAACTTTGTTCTTTTTTTTTTTCCCAAGATTGTTTTCACTATTCAGGGTCCTTGTAATTGCTATGAATTTTAGAATCAGCTTGTCAGTCTCTAAAAAGATGTCAGATGGGATTCTGCTAGAGATTGTGTTGAATATATAGATCAATTTGGGGGATACATCTGTCTTAATTATAGTAAATCTTCTAATCCATGAACATAATATGTCTTTGCATTTGTTTAGATCTTCTTTAATTTCTTTTAACAATGTTTTGTAGTTTTCAGAGTATAAGCTTTGTACATCTTTTGTTAAATTTATTCCTAAGTATTTTAATTTTTTGATGCTGTTGTAAATGGAACTATTTCCTTCCTTCCTCCCCTCCCTCCCTTTCTTCCTACCTTCTCTTTCTTTACTATGGAATTACCTTTACTTTCTTCATATCCATTTGAGTTTTGATATTTCCGTGCAATGAAATATTGTTCAGAAATAAAAAGAACTGAATACTAGTTCATGTTACAACATAAATGAATTATAAAAACATTATGCCAAGTTAAAGAAACCAGTCACAAAGGACCACATATTATATGATTTCATTTGCATGAAGTGCCTGCGTTAGACAAATCCACAGAGATAGAAAGATGAGTGGTTGCCTGGGGCTGGGGACAGGGAAAATGGAGAGTATCTGCTAATGAGTACAGGGCTTCTTTTTGAGACAATAAAAATACTCTAAAATTAAACAGCAACGGTGGTTACACAACTTTGTGAATACACTAAAAATTGTACACTTTAAAAGAGTGAACTTTATTGCATGTAAATTACATCTCAATAAATCTGTTATTAAAAACAAATTAGTCTGGGTCCTCTTCGAGGTCTTGTGGATAATAAAAACATTTATATTGAGAAGGGATGTTCTGATGACTGTGCTCCTTCCTTCTCTGGGATACATTCCCACAGTACCATCTTGTACCATGAACTTTTCCCTCTCTGATAAAACAACAAAGAATAAGAGATGATTATATCAGATTATTGTAGTTATGTTGCAACAAGAATCAATCTGCAAATCTCAATGGATTAAACATGGTCAAATCCAGCAACACATCTGATTTTGTAATTAATATTCTATTAGAACACAGTCATACCCGCTAGTATATATATTGCTTATGGCTGCTTTCATTCTACAATGAGCAGATTCAGTTATTTTAATAGAGACCATATGATATGCAAAGCCTAAAACATTTGCTATTTGGTTTTTTTAAACTGAAAAACTTTGGTGACCCCAGTTCTAAAGCAACAGAAGTTTATTTCTCACTAACACAATGCCCCATGTGTCTGAATGACTCTCTTGGGAAGCTGTGCTTCTTGTGATGGCTCAGCGTTGCACCTTCAAATCAATATGCACTTCCACATTCGTCAAGACAGGAGAAGCACGAGAACAGATAATGGTACTCTGCTTTCAAGTGTTTCTTACCTAAGTGTGACATAGCATGTCAGATTCACACACATTTCATTGGCCAAAGCGAGTCACATGCCAATGCCCAATGTTGAGGTTACAGGGAAGGACAACTTTAATGACTACTCTTGTACTTACTGATGTTTTATTCTTTCCTTTCCCTAAGGCAATTCCTCTGAGTGTTTTCATATATGTGATTTCAAAATGATTCAACCTAATGTAGGCTCTTTTTTTTTTTTTACTGGCTTCATGACTCTAAAGGTCTTATAGAAATATTTCTGAGGTTGTCATCCCTTTCAACAACTCATGCTGTGCAAGTTCTACACAATAAATAACTTTCTAGAATGCATGTGCTGTGTATCCGTATATGTAAGAAAACATATATACAAAAACTTACATTAGAGAACAACTAACGTTTCAAAGAAGTTATTTAGTTTGGAAAATAACCCACTGTTGGTTCTTCTTTTTAATTATGGGATTCCTGGCTGCATTTTAAATTTTTGTTTTACCAATAATTTGATTTACAGGTGATTTTCAGGAGCCCAGTTATTTCCATGTTGTATAGAGAGCAAATTTTATTTTTACTAAGTAACATGGAAACTCAGCTTTCATTTAGATGTTTTAGAAATATGAACAAATCCATTTGAAAAAAATACTCAAGAGAAAATGTGCAATGGGAAACAAATAGGAAGGATTGTTTCGCTTTTATTCTAAAAGTTAGTGTTCTGTAAAGGCAAAATCAATCTTTGGGACCAAATAATTTATAGACTCTGCATTTGCTTATTGTGGAGTAAGCTAGTAGACATGTGTCACCAGTGTACGAAATTATTTAAAGTCCCCTCCACTTGTATTTTCTGTTGTCACTCACTCTCTTTGCCCATTCAAAAATTCATCCTAAATAAACTTTAGAACAATATTACTCTTTGAGTCTGTTATCTCTATTGAAACATTTAGAAATTTTGAAAAAAAAAAGCTTTATTTTATGTTTGTGTTTCCCTCAGCCTTAACTAAGCTACAGAGAGTTCAAACATAAGCAAATCAAATTTAGTAAAACAGAAAACATTCTTTCTTTTTTTTTTTTTCAAAATTTGCCTACATAAACACCCTGGAGGTACTCCATGCCAATATCCGGGAAAGTCAGTTATAAATGCTACTGAAGCAGTTAAAATGGCCAATAATGACAATACTGTTTTGTTAAGGTATAAGTTAGAAAGAGGCTCATTCACATCTATTCAATAAACAGAATAAAAAAGAAGCAGCTCCTTCAGAAGCCACGAAATGCATGACTACTAAGATAATACCTACTTTTGTTCTTGGTTATTTTTGACTCTTTGTGCTATGTTTATTTTGTTGGGGCTCTTCTTCCCCTACCCATAACAACTGCTTTCCGTCTAGGCTTTGTTTCCTTTCTCTTGTCACTGGTGGCATGGGTCCATTTACACGGTTTCATGTAGTATTACTTTATGGCTAACAACAAATTCCTCTTTTCTAATTCTTTATATATAAAGGGCTGCTACAGGAACAATACCTCACTCTGTCCCTGTGGATCTTCTAGTCACTAGCTCAATTAACTTTTTGAATACTTGCTGGATTCTGGACACTTCTAGCAACCTGCCTTCAGGACCAAAAAAGATTTTTGAGTCTCAGTTTAGTGAGCCCCATAACAAGAATGTCTGTCACTTATTTCCCAGATAAGTGGAGTAACAACCTTTTATTTTAGAGTTAGGAGACATATCACTGTCACTACAAGTAAGTATGTGTACTTGTGCAGGAGGTGAAATTCTTACTGCTGCTGAAAGTGTACACTCCTAGGATCTAAGGTTGAGATTTGAATTGTAGCCTCTCTTCTCTCTGTCATCACAACCACGTATACAAACATACAAACACACAATTATTTGGTTTAATAATATTAGTGCATTATAGTGTAACCACATAATGCTTAAGAACTTAAATTCTGGAGTCTAATGTGGAGACCGATTTTTTTTTGAGGGGGGGATTATATCCCAGCTGAACCACTCATTAGCTGTATGATATTGAGCATTTTGAAAATTGCTATGTATGTCAGTTACCATATGTGTCAATTGGGGATAACAGCAGTACCCACCTCATAGGATTGCTAGGAGAATTAAAAGAGATAATACGGTAAAGATGCTTAGCAGAGTGATCGTATCATCATAAGCACTAGAAATCAAGTATATTATAGGTTAGATATGTGTTACGGAGTACCTTAAACTCAAACAACTTTTGAAATATTTTTATTGAAAAATGTATTACCAATTCTAAAGAATTGATTTTGTTTTATAAGCATGTTTTCAGAAAACAGCATGCTTATAATTGGAGATTTTCTGTATATCTGGAACCCAGAAATCTCACAACTCTCTATCCACCCTTCCTTTTTATAACAAAGTAACATTTGTCAGTGCCTCCATTCTGAAAGCTAGGTTTATATTTTCTAATTGCTCTATCTCTCTAAAAATTTCTGGGAGTGTCAAAGAAAAGATGGTGGTTACTTCTCCTCTACACCACCTGTCTTTCTGTTGAATATTTGCTTTTAATAGTTCCCTTTAATATTTCTGTTGGCTTCTAGGGCTGCTGTTACAAAATAACACAAAGTGGGTGACTTTAAAGAACAGAAATTTATTGTCTCACAATTTCAGAAGGCAGAAGCCCAAATCATAGTGTGGGCAATGTTGATTCCTTCTGAGGACTCTGAGAAAGGAACTCCTCCATGCCCTTCTCTTTGCTTCTGGTGGCTCCTAGAAATCCCTGTTGTTCCTTGGCTTGTAGAGATGCGTCTTTACATGGTGTCTTCCCTTAAGTGTTCCTGTGTCTGTTTTCTTAAGACACCACTCAAATGGGATTAGGACCCTCCTTGCTCTAGTATGACCTCATGTTAGCTGAAAAGCTCTTTGAAGATCTTTTTTCCAAACAAGGAGATATTCACAGTAACCAGGGATTAGAACTTCAACATATCCATTTGGGGACACAATTCAATCTGTAACAATATCTAAAGGTCACTTCTTACCATCATGTCTTAAATTTCTCCAGCTGCTAGTGCTTTGTCATACACCTCACATGTAAATGTTGACACCAGCCACTCTCTTAAGTCTTCAGAGGAGAGCTAAGATGAGGAGTTACCAAACTTTACTGAAAGCTTGCATTTAAATGAAAGAAATGATAGCACTGAAAAATAAAACTTTAAACTCTATTACTGCTCATCGGGTTTGTAAATTTTTCCTCTTAAAGGGTTGCCCTTTACTGGCCAACTCTTTCTATATACCCTAAGTTGTCATAATGGCATAAGTATCAGACTATCTCCCCACAACAAGAGTATTTTGATGATATCCCCATTCCTAGAGTCCAGGTCAGTTTTGTCCTGGCCCTAGAAAGAAGAGATAACTTCTGTTGACCATGGTTCAGTGACAGACTTCTTGACTGACCGGCATAATTGACAAAGAAGGTATTTGGTCAGAAACACTGCCATGTACCTCAAAATATCTTCTTCAATGGCTTTACTCCTTTTTGTTTTTTTTTTCTGTATTTGCTTTACACTTGCCATTCTGGTAAATTTCTCCAAGTTACTTTGAAGATTAAGGGGTGTCTTGTTCTACCACTAGAGATGAAAACTGCTAGTAGCTTTTAAATCAAAATCAACTTAAAAATTAAAAAAAAATAAACCTTACTGGGTGCCCAAATGGTAAATTTTAATACAATATATAATTTTTATTTTTCACTTCTACTTAGTGACTTCCAATTTTAAACCATTTTTCCACAATTTAAATGTCATTTTCTTTTTAAATTATTCCCCTTCAAAAAAATCAAATTCTCAGATGCGTTTCTGTGACCATAACTTTCTATCTTTCCGCCTCCACTGGCCTCTCATTTCTACTGAACCTATTCATTGATTTTTATCATGTCTTAAATCTTTCCAAACTCTCTTAGGAATCATTTAACTTCTTCACTTAAGACTCCACTTAAGCCCTTGAATCTGATACCTGTTTTCACCACTCAATGAAAATGTTCTCTTGGATATCTGTAATTTCTTAAAAGGATTCTGAGTTTTGATATACTGTGGCTCACCCTGTATTATTCATTCAAGTGTTTTGTATTTTTTCTTGAAAGTCTCTTGTGTTACTCTGGACATTATACTATCTTAAATTATCTCCTTCCTGTATAACAATTTATCTAACTCCTTTTTGAGTCTTTCTTTTCTTATCACTCCAATTAATGCTCCCTTTCTTTAGATGTCACCCTAAACTCAATTTCTAGCCACGACTTTTATCCCGTTTTGCCTTTTTCACAGACATGGTGATGTACTTCTGAAAGATCACAGCCATTGAAAACCGTATGGATCACAACTCTATTCTATTCTGTAACACTTGGGTTCACCATTAATCAAGGGAAAACATACAATCTGGTCTTCATCTTCATTCCATTAATTTTACCTGTAAAAGTCCTCAGTTGGAGACGTTTGAGCCAGTCCAATGATGCCTGTACCTGAGTAAGTAAATCTAATTTCAGGATTTAAATTTAAAAGGCTATTGTTGCTGTGTACTTTGGCCACATTCTCCAGTAACAACTGGACTCAGACTACCTCAATCTTGGTTATGTCATTAACTAGCAGTGTGAACTTCAATTTCTTTATGAGTAACATGGAGAAAATAAAAATACTTTATCCCATACTATTGTTGTGGGGATTAAATAATTTAATTTTTTTTAAACTGCACAATGTGTTTGGTTTATAGTAATTATTAACTGTTTTTAAAAACTACTGGTATCTCTTGACCTTCATATACCATCTCTTTATTTCTACCTCAGTTGGTTCAGTTGGGGACCCAAAACACACTGCTGTTGACTCGATTCTGACTCATAGCAACCCTATAGGACAGAGTAGCACTGTCCCACAGAGTTTCTAAGGAGCACCTGGTAGATTCGAACTGCTGAACTTTGGTTGAGATAACTATATGGTCCCCTCTCAAATCCTAACACAGGTCATCACTCCTTTACTATATTATTAAAAAATAAACCTGCTCTTTTGAGGGTCATGTTTTTTGACTGTCCCATTCTCAATATCTTATTGTCACTGCAGTACCTGGCTTCAGGGACCCCAACCCCTACTACATCCAGTCAACATTTATTTGTCTATTTGACCAGCATCATTAACGGCACCCTCACTTTCTTATTTTTTCAATTTTCACACCTTAAGACATGTATATTATTTCTCATAGTTTTCTAAAAAAAAAAAAATACTGGTTGTGCTTTCTTTGTGGTTTTATTTACTTGCATCTATTCCAACTGTCTAAAGATAAAATCGATATTGATACAGTTAGTTCTGAAGCTAAGAAAATATACCTTGCTTTACCTACTTATTTCCTCAATGTTTGGGATTGCACCTACTAAGATAATTAGACCTACACCATTCTCTTTTCTTGGACTGCTCCATTCATTTCTATACCAACTCTCAAAACTCACCTCTAAAAAAAAAAAAGGAAGCCAGTATCAATTAATCCCACTAACCTCTAATTCAAATCTCTTCTTGAGATGGTCCCTAATTTCAGGTGGGATATACTCAAAGCCATACTTTGGCTCTCTTGGACTTGTTTTAATTTTCTTCAGCTTCAACTTAAACTTCAAAATGAGCAGTTGATGGTCTGTTCTGCAGCAGACCCTTGGCCTTCTTCTGGCTGAAGATACTGAGCTTCTCCCTTGTCTCTTTCCACAGATGTAGTTAATTGAGTTCTGTGTATTCCTTCTGGTGAGGTCCATGCATATAGTTGCCATTCATGTTGTTGAAAAAAGGTATTTGCAATGAAGAAGTGATTGGTCTTGCAAAATCCTATCATGTGATTCCCAGCACAGTTTCTATCACCAAAGCCATATTTTCCAACTACTGTTCCTTCTTTGTTTCCAACTTTCATATTCCAATCACCAGTAATTATTAATGCAACTTGATTGCATATTTGGTCAACTTCAGACTCCAGAAGTTGGAAAAAGTCTTCAGTTTCTTCATCTTTGGAATTAGTGGTTCATGGATATATTTGATATATTTGAATATTAGTCCTGTTAACTGGTCTCCCTTGTTGGCAAAAGGATATTATCCTATCACTGACAACTTTGTGCTTCAGGACAGATCTCAAAATGTTCTTTCTGATGATGAATGTGACACCACTCCTCTTCAATTTGTCATTCCTGGCATAGTAGACCATATGATTGTCCTATTCAAATGGCCAATACCAGTCCATTTCAGCTCACTAAGGCTTCATAGAAGCAAGGATGGTGAGACTTCTTCTCACATACTTTGGACATGTTATCAAGAGGGACCAATCCCTGCTTGGTAAAGTAGGTGCTAAGAGAAAGGATGGAAGACCCTCAATGAGATGTACTGACACAGTAGCTGCAACAATGGGCTCCAGCATAGCAACAGTTGTGAAGATGGTGGAGGACCGGGCAGTGTTTCATTCTGTCATACATAGGGTTGCTATGAGTCGGAACTGGCTTGATGACATCTAAAAACAACAACGACCTGTAATTCCTCCTTTATGTGAACATTTTTCTACAGTGTTACACTATGCACTATTTTCATTTTCAATTTTACTATATACACATATATCTATACATATATGTTGATTCTGGGCCTTATTTGTAATGTGGTCTGCAAAACTAAACAGATAATAAAATTGTGAAGGATAGGAAATGTTTTCTACTTTTTTCCTCCCCAACAGTCAAAGAATTTATCTTCTTTTTAAAAATAGTTGATATTCAATAAATGGGATTTTCTTAAATATATATATGCCTCATAATATTTTATTTATGTCTGTCTTTGAATTGTGAACAATGACTTTTTTATTTAGATTTTACAAGATTAGTTTTGTATATTTATTAATTTATATAGGCATAAAGATGAGATTTAGGTAAGTCATGAATTCTACTGAGGGCAGACAAATAGGATGCCCTCTAACAATGCAGATCATAACCAAGATTTGTTTTCTGTGAAGGGGAGCTTCTCAGATTTAAAAGCAATATTTCTGCTATTCATCACCACAATCCTCTGTATACCTTGAAGAGAATTTTAGTGTCTTGGAACTTTTCATCTTTATTGTTTTTAAAACAGCAAGGCCCAATTTAGCTTTGATCATTCTAACCGTGCTATTGAATTGAGGAGATGAGCACGGAATGATTGTATTAGCATTTTTTCCCCTCGAAGGGCTACAATCTACAATCCAGAGCTTTCTCTCCCATTGATTTAAGTAACAAACCATGATAGCAGGTGAGAAAATCAAAGCAAGAGCAAACTTGCACTCTTTATGTGATAGTGTAGCTGAAATAGTTCTGTTTGAATGATCGTTAGTCTTTCCTTTCATGCATGAGACAAGTTGTTTCAGATATATGCTTTTAGGAGCAGTGTTCTAAACTCCAAGAAGACCTGGTGGTGCAGTGGTTAAAGCGCTTGGCCGATAACCAAAAGATCATCGGTTAGAACCCACCAGTCACTCGGCAGGAGAAATATGTGGCAGTCTGCTTCCATAAAGACTTACATAGAACCTGGGACACCGTATGGGGGCAGTTCTACTCTGTCCTACAGGATTGCTATGAGTCCAAATTAACTCATGGGGTTTTTTTGGTTTGGGTTCTAAACACTATGCTCTACTGTGTTTAACTGTAAAATTGCAAGGGTCCTAGTTGACCCTATGGTAATATGTAACTAATCAGAACATTTCTTCTTGGTTTATAATGGTTTATTGCTATCTCTGGCTATGTTATTTTTCCAGTTCACTAAGAGAGGAAAATTGCTAGTTTCTGCAAAGCTGAAATCGGTATATGTATATGACTACAGTCATTGGTCAAATAACAAGTTTCTAGGTTTTTTTTTTTTTTTTTTAATGGATCGTTACACTGTATGTATTCACCATTTTAATAATGGCATAATGTCACTTTGATGTATCAATGATAATATCAGACCTCCCAGACAGATTCCAGAATGCCGGTTACACCAAAATGTTTTGTTTAGTTCTGTTTTTCCACTAACAACAAAAGTCAATTCATGGTCTCAGACTTTCCTTCATGGGTTTCTCTTGCCTGAGTGCCTCTGCTTTGGGCATTCTTCTGCACAGCGTCTGTCTGTACCCCAAGAGGCCAGTCATCTCACACATACAAGGGAGATACCACATACCATGCAATTGAGCTTCTCTAGGGTCCCGAAAACATAATCCCAAGAGTCAGCTTTCTAATAAGCCTTTTCCAGGTGTGTATTCCGGAAAGAACAAGTGGTCGTGTTTCCACTCTATTTTACTCTCACTAATGAGATTCATGATGCAGTTCAAAAGAACTCTAAAAACACAAAACTGACCACCTGCAATTGTTTACCTTTATCTTTTCAATAAAATCTGAATTTTTATCCAATTCTTACTGATTTAGTTTTATTTTTGAATAGGTGGACCTTCAGCATGCTTCCGAAAGGCAAAACTACAAAAATGCAATACTCAGAAAAATGTCAACCCTTCCCTATTTCTTTTGTGCCATTTCCCACTGACTTCTTCCATTATAAATAGTACCCAGGTGGTGGAAATGGTTAATTACTAGGCTATTAGGCAAAAGGTTGGCGGTTCGAACCTACCCATCAGTGCCTCAGAAGAAAAGCCTGGTGTTCTGCTTCTGAAAGGCCACAGTCATGAAAACTCTATGAAGGGTATTTCTACTCTGCAAGACATGAGTCAGAATTGACTTGATAGCAACAGGTTTGTTTTTTGGTTTTCTTCCCTTATATGTCACCAATTTCATTGATTTCTGGTTTATATTTGTGCTTCTTTTTATAAACTTAAGCAGATACATGTGTGTTTCCTTTTTTTTTTTTTTCCTGTCATAAATTGTAGCATACTATATGTAAACTTTTAACTTTTCTTGTATAAATTACTATTTCCTGGAAATTACTCCATATCATTTAGTAATTTGTCTGATTTTTTTTTTTTTTTCTGAGTATTTGTTGAACATGGATTTTAACTCAAGAGCACCCTCTTCGGTAATATAATGAAACTCAGTTTCTTTGATGGATGATGTTGGTGGTGGTTGTTGGGGGGTGGGAAGTGAAGATTTGTCATGTCTTGTTCTCTTTCATTTTTGTATGTTATTTTTTCCTCTTTCTTTCCCTTCCCCCTGCCCTCATATTTCCAAGACACACCACCTCTCCTGTATTTATGTCATTCTCCCCCAGAGCTTCTCTAATTCTCCAACTTTAATACCTATTTCTCTGTAGCTGATGTTGTGAATGATCAGATCTGAGATCTGTGTTCAGTATTTTACCACTTAGTGTTGGGCTTTTTTTTTCTGAGGGTGAATTTTTTTTTTTCCTGTGCTACACATGGGCTCCCATCCTGCTCTTTTTTCCTCAGAGTGTCTTAAATTCTCCTTTCTACTCTCTCCATGCGCACAAGCTTATAGTCATAGTGGATGTTCTAGCATTAGCTATGTTAGGATTTGGGATTTATTTGTCTACTTACAAGTGCCTTAAAACTCATGGAATTTTCCATTTTCTAATAATGCTGAAGGTATGAATCATATGTGGTTTTCTTTGAGCTTCTTTTTAATTATATAATTTTTTTTTTGGTTGGGTGAGTTGTGGAAAGGTTCAGATTCAGGAGGCTTCCATTATCCTCCAGGCAAGGAATGGCTCAAAATTCAAACTTTTAACATGGTCTACACAGTGCTTTCCAAACTGGCCCAATCTCAAGCTCATCTGAGATCCTCGGTCCATTTGTTCTTTCTGCTCTGACTGTGCTCAAATTCTTTACCCTTGAACTCTCTCTTACCTCTGAGCTTTTGAACATTCTTTGTGTTGCAACCTAAACATCACTTCCTTAGGTAAGAATTTCCTTACCCCCAAGTCTAATTTGACTTCCCTTTCTATATGGCTCCATAGCATCTGATATCTTCTTTTAAACTTATTTAAAGAACTTGCAATTTTTTGCCTTACAATTTGAATGGATTAGTTTAGTATCTCTGGCTCCTCCTACTCCTAAAGTTAGTTTGGTTGGCTACTGTTTTCCTAGAGTAAAAAAGAGCAGTGCTTTATCTTAGCATGTCCTGAGAAAACACTAAGCACAAGTTGTGTAAGTTATTTATTATAGCATGATCCAAAGGAACATTGGTAGGGAAATGGGGAAGTGAGAAGGGGAAAGGAAAACAGCTAATAAAGGGTGCATCATCAAGTGGTTTAATACTATGGGAAACTGAAGCTTAATCCCACCAGGGAACTCTGGAAGGAAGGGTAAAACACCCAGCTCTGGATTACTGTCTCCCTCCTCAGAGAAGCAACAGGGTCCAGGCATTTTTGCACTAGCTCCCATCAGTCTCCCGTCAGTCTTTCACCGAGGGCTGCTCTTGGGAGTATGTTAATTCCCTGGCACTTCTTGTCTGCTACGTATGTGAGCTGAGGAAGACCCAATGTTCAGAGGATCAGAGACTGGAATTTGGAACTTGGATCTGCGTGCCAGCACTGTGCTAGAAGCTTTCCTTATACTATTTTTTTTAATTATTACAATACACTCAAGAGAGATTAATTTTATTCCTATTTGAGAAGAAATTAGTTCTTGTCCAATTAATAGTGCCATGACATTTTTTTGCTTACCCTCATAATTTACAAAATGAGGACATCTGATGCCATTGTAAACTGTAAATGATTGGATGCACATAGATCGTTTAGCATGGTGCCAACCCACTGCCACTGCCGTCGAGTCGATTCTGACTCATAGCGACCCTACAGGACAGAGTAGAACTGCCCCATAGAGAATTGTGCCAGGTACATACATAATGAGCAATAAATGTTAGCCACAAATTCCAAAGGCTTCTGACATGGCATTTAGGGACCCAAGATTAAAGGAGAAGAAAACTAGAAATGATTAAAAATAAACTATACATATCTATAAAATAATTTATTGTAATCTTCATTTTGATAACACTGGTTTATACTACCTGTAGCATAATTAGGATCAATTTACTCTCCCTCCGCACCATAATGATTACCTCTTTCTCCAGTAAACTCCCCTCCCAAGATATTTATGCATTTAATAAATGACTTCAGCAAGTTAAAATATGGTAATGATTGACTTGTAGAATACTGGTATCAAACTAGTAACTTTGAGAACATAGACCTAAACACAAGTTTTCAATTTGAGAGTGCATCCTCTCTTTCATTCCTTGAATTTTAAATTCTTCTCACTAGAAAAATGGCAAAGTTGAAAAAGTCAATCTTTTTATGTCAGTAATCTATCTGTGGAAACCCTGGTGGCATAGTGGCTAAGTGCTATGGCTGTTAACCAAAAAGGTTGGCAGTTCAAATCCACCAGGCATTCCTTGGAAACTCTATGGGGCAGTTCTACTCTGCCCTATAGGGTCGCTATTAGTAGGAATCGGCTTGACAGCAGTGGGTTTGGGTTTTTTTAATGTATCTGTGGTTTCGTAGAACCAGCACTTATACAATGCAGCAATAAGAACAATTATTCCATCCCTTAAAAAAAAAAAGTTTAGAACATGGAAATTGTATTGGCTTGTGATAACGCCATAATTCATTGGTCAGAATACAGGAGCTACACTATCATTATTTATATCAATAGACTCATTAAGGAGCTAAAGATTTTTCTACTTGAGTTACTGTTCTCCTTTGAATAGTCAATGAAGCCTTTGGCAATCCCCTTGATCCAAACAATCTGCCTTTGTTTCTCCAGAGAAGCACTAGACAAATTACCTTAGAAAGACTTGTGCTTTTTTTTTTTTTCGTTATAATTATTTCTGATTTTATTTACCATGAATTACCATATGAAGTGGTTGGACAAGCAGAGTTTTAAAAAGAAAAGGATCCAGGTTCAAATCTGATAACACTTCATATTTGCTAAAGTGTATCTGTTCATACATTAAAAAGTTATTTAATTTATCTAATTTTAAGTGTGTGCAGTAGGAGGAAATTTGCTGATGTGTAACTTCAGGCATTGATCTGGCACTGTGTGTTCTCAGGCACTTTATGAGACAGTGACCCAGAGGAAGCAATCACTCTGTTCCGAGATATATAAATCAGAGTAACCTCTTACTGGCCATTTGATTAATGTGTGTTTGCTACTGTACTAAGCACTCTTGAAAACATTAATCATTTAATCTTGTATTAACCCTCTGATGTAGCATATTAGAAAACACTGGAGCCCTGCTCCGCTTACGTTTGCCTCAGTACTCATTCATAACCCACATGCTGTGAGCTTTGGGCACTAAATGCTCATAGATGCCGCCATCTCAGAAGAGTGGCCTCCCCTCAAACTGGAGCTGTCTCTTTGGAGAGTTAGTAGCCTCTCCCTCCGTAAGACAGTACAAAAGACTAAGGCTCTTTGCCTCAAGGTGGGACCAACTCCATGGCTCCCCTAAAGATCCAACTGTGGTAGTTGCTCTCCAGGATGGTTCTTCAGTGAACTCATGTCTCTTAGTATTAATTCCTTTGTGCCCCTTCTTTATTGAGTCGAGGATGGCCCTGGGGAAACAATCTAATGTGGTGGAGGTGACACTACATGACTCTGAAGTTAGGTTATAAGGAGCCTTGAAATTTCTGCTTTGGTCTCTTAGAATAATTTTTCTGGGGAAACCACCATATTAAATAATAAAAATAAAAAAAAGAGTATTCTGAGATCACCATGGTGTGAGGAAGAAAAAGCTAGCTATGTGGACAGGCTGTGTAGAAATAGAGCAGACGCTGTGTAGTTCCTAGGTGTTCCTGCCGTCTCAGTCTAAGTTCCAGACATGTGAATAAAGAAGCCAGCTTGGACATTTCAGGTCCAGTGGATGCCACATATTAAGAAACTAGGACCCCAAGCATATGTTTTTAGTCAAGTCATTCCAGGTAACTCTAGCCTTTTGAGCCACCTCATCTCACATAGGGGAACAGAGATGAACCCCATGGTGTCCTGTCCAAATTCCTGACCTACCATAAGCATGAGATAATAAGATGATTGTTGTTTTACCCCACTAATATTTGAGATAGTATGTAGCAGTAGATAACAAGAACGCTAGCTAAGACTACATAATTGCTTAGCTGCTTCTTTAGCTCTATCCTGCTTCCCACCTCTGCCCCGGCTCCCTTTCCTTCAGAGCACTCATTCTGTAAGTCTCTTGTACAAGAATCATCATCTTAGGCTCTTCCTCTAGATGACCCAGCTTAAAACTGGTATGACACATTATTTACCACACATAATGAAACACAAATGGATAAGATAACTTAAAGAAGGTTACACAGCTAGTACTGGGTAGAACTGGTATTTGAACCAGGTTCTTAACCACAGTGCTATACTGTTCCCAACCAAAATATTACTTCTACCTGTCATGGGTGGAATATGGTATTGGGCTGCTATGCTAAACATTCAAATCAAGTAAGACTTAGAATATAAATAAAAATCATTTGCTCACTTCTGATTTTTTTTCTTTTTCATTCTGAGGTTTTGTGTCTTCCACTGAGAGACAGAATTCACTGTCTTGTTTAGCATGTGAGCCTTCTGTGAGATGGCAGGAGGATAGCACATGGGGCTGTCCTGGCTGTCGGCCAAGTACAGTGGTGTTCTGTTTGCACCATGCCAATCCTTTTGTCACTTGTTAAAAATTCAGTGTTATCTCCTCTCCCAAACGTTGCTACCATCTGCCTACACATGACTTTGACAATGATTATGTGCTAATTGCAGCTGTGTGTCTGATACAAATAATTACAACGTGGAAAGACCAAGCAAATTTATTTCCAAACATCTTTTTTTTTTTTAACCACACCATTTTGGTTGTCCTCATCACTCTAGCTCCCTAAACTTCTTGCTTATTCTTTGAAAGTTTGTAGATCTTAAATATATATTTATATATATAGAGAGAGATGCTTTCTGCTTCATAAAGAGAAAAAAAAGTCATAAAACATCTTTCCACACCTCCATCAACTAAATTAAAACAGCTTTAGGCTAATTTTTTTAGCATCACAATAGAGTCATAATGTGGACTGATAGGCACGTTCATTTAATTTTGTTAAATGGAGCTGAGAAGACTTGATAGTTTTACAGCAGCATTTTCCCAAATGTGTGCTTATAAATAAATCAGTACTTGCATTTATGGATCTTAAGCTTCTTTTCAAAGTTCTTAGGAACTAACACATGCTTTAAAACAGTATACTCTTAGCTAATGTTGTCTGAAATTTTTGATGGGCTCCTTTCAATAAGAAATTCCTGAGACAGCAAATATTTTTTCAACATTCAACTTCAATAAGCACATTGTTCATCTCCATCTCCCTACCACCTTAGCTGTAAAATATCAGTTAATATTTGTCACCTTTTAAAAGCATAGTAAAGAAAAAAAAAAAAAAAACAACTTTTATATATGAGCCTCAGACACAGATATTCAGTGTAAAATGCCTGGCAAATTTCGTAAGAAAAAGTCATATGAATGGCACAAAGTTGAGCACAACCAGAGGCTGTAGAGTCTGTGAATATAAGAATGAAGTTAAGGAGGTATGATTCTTCCAGGAAGGAAAGCAAAAAGCCATTAATACTGGAATAAAAATCCCTTGTACCTAACCTGGGAAATTTTAGTAATTAATCTGCAAGTTCCATTTAGTGAGAGTCCCCCTGTGGGTAAGAAGGTTGAAAAACAGTGTAAATGCAAAAATACAAAGGAAGTAACAGGTCAACCCAAAAAGTATTAGACCTTTGCTCTCTGCCTATTTTTAAAACAAACCAAACAAACAAAACCAAGCTATCACTCATCCTACCGGGTAGTAGAGACATTGCCTTGGGCAAATTTCACTCTGTTGCTGTTTCTTCTGCTTCAAACTCTTACCTCCTTAGCACATGGCTAACTACCACACATTCTCCATATGACCTGTGTCAAACCCAAAACATACCAGTTGCCCTTGAGCCAATTCTGACTCATGACGATCCCATGTGTTGTAGAGTAGAACTGCACTCCATAGGGTTTTCACAACTGTGACTTGTTAGAAGGAAATCACCAGGCCTTTCTTCCAAGGGTTCTCTGGGTTTGAACAGCTAACTTTTCTGTTAATAATCAAGCACTTAACTGTTTGCACCATCCAAAAAAAAAAAAAAAAACAAATTTGTTGCCATCAACTTGCTTCGGACTCATAGCAACCCTATCAGACAGAGTAGAACTACTGCATACGGTTTCCAAAGAGCAGCTGGTGGATTCGAACTGCCGACCTTTTAGTTGGCAGCCAAGCCCTTAACCACTGCACCACCAACGCACCATTCAGGGACTCCTATATCTCATATGAGCTGTTACTTTTTCTGAACACTTCTCACTAATCTGTGATGATAACTGGCCCTTCTTGGTTTTCCCTTAACATCATTTTCTTCTTTCCTAATCCTAGCATTCCCTACTTGGAAATTACCTGTTTGTTAATTTTATTTATGGAGTCCCTGGCTGGTGTAAAGTTTAACATGATTGGCTGCTAACCAAAAGATTAGAGGTTCATGTCCACCCAGAGGTGCCTTGGACAAAAGGCCTAGTGATTTGCTTTCAAAAAATCAGCCACTGAGAGCCCTATGTAGCATAGTACTACTCTGACAGACATATGGTCACCATGAGTCACAATCAACTTGAGATTGACTCAGTGACAATCTTATTTAGAATTATATTCCCAATATCTAAAATTGCACATAAGAAATATTATAAGCCTGATGAATATTCATTTATTACAATATTTATTGAGCAGCTACTACATTTGAGGAGCTATGCTAAGTACTAAGAATACAACAAAAAAGAAATCAGATATTGTTTCTAACACCATAGAGCCTCCATTCTAATGTAGATGTATACAATAAACATTATTTCTTTTGGCTCATTTAATTTAATAATTGTACACCCAGTAAGACTCTGCTCATTTTGCCACATCTTTATCATCCATTAGCCTCCGTGTGTCTTCATCTCCCTCTTACCCAATTTAGATTTGATAGTCTGCTGTTATAATCACTCCTTTGCCTACATCCTCAAATTCTACTCTCTCCGTAACACTTGTTAGCTTTCATGATATTATAAAATTCTGCCCCAAAACTTGTTGTTTTCACCATCTCTATTTTCTGTTTTCAATTCTCTCCATCACATTTTAACTAGGCTTCCACCTGATCTTGTCAGAATTACCAATTGCTGTACTAACACACTACCAAATCAAGCTAACTCTGCGAAGTCCTCAATTTACTCAACCACTGGACAACACCTGGCACTTTCTCATTGCTTCTGGGATATTACATTCCCCTAGTTCTATTCTGTCCTCACTTTCGTATTCTTTTCAGTACCCTTGATTGGTCCCTATTCTTTGTCTCAAACTTGAAACATTTTAGTATCCCTCCTAGCTCTCATCCTTCATGTCTTTCTTCATATACTCTCTCTGGATGATTTCATCTATTCCCAGAAATTTTTATATATGCTGATGATTATATGATTCGCATTTTTAGGCCAAACCTTTTCCCTGGGAGAGATATATATACGTATACGTAAACATATGTATATACATATATATACAGACATGTATATATGTACACACACATATATGCATATATATATATTTCTACCTACTCATATTTTCACATGATATAGGCCATATTTTTGCACAAATAATGCAAACTTTCTACATTTGTTTGCCAACTGCTCTCCCCCTCTTCCTCGCCGGAGGTATTTTGTAAGCATAGTGGTGCTTATGAAAATACCTCCTAGTGGGAGGGAGCAGTTGGGAAACAAACATAGAAGGTACACGTTATTTCAGTAAAAATACAGAGTAGGCCTTTTACACATACAAGACTGAATCTGTTACGTGGAATGCTATTCCTTCACGTCTTCCAAACTTTTCTTCATTTCATTTAAAATGAAGATCAAGTATCTTTTCTTTAGAAATTCCTTTTCTAATCACTCAGTCAAATCCTCCCCCAACTTGATATTCTCTTACTTTGCTATATTTTCCTTCAGAGTATTTGTTTATTTTCCATCTTCCACACTAGAATGTAAGATTCATGAGGACATTCATTTCTATATCCTTAGAAACTAGAACAGAACTTGAAAGAGATTAGGCATTAAAGAATTCTGATAAATGAAATAAGCAAATTGCAGATAGTTGTACATGCTCTGAAAAAAATTGGGTGTTGTTATTAACAATAAATACCTGTGGAAGTGTACATAGGATTGTCAGGGAAGATCTCTCTGACATAATGACAAAGACTTAAAGGATGAGAAGGAAGCTGCCTTGCATAAAGCCAGGGGAAACACATTCTATGGAGAAGGAGTAGAAAGCTTAAAGGAAAGAGCTTGTCAAGTTATAAAAAAAAATAGGAATTGATAAAAGACCATTGTGACTGGAGCCCAGTTAATGAAGGAATGAGAGGCTTGGGATGAGGATGGGGAGATGAGCAAGACATTGGTCACATCGGGCCCAATAGACCACGAGGAAGGGTTTAAACATTATTTTTAGTGAAATAAAAAAACATATTATTTGTTTTAAATAAGAACATGTTGACTACTTAGTGGATAATGGATGTAGGGACAACATTAGTAAAAGCAACAGGTAGAATAGTTATGTGGCTGTTAAAATGGTGTAGAAAGAGATGATGATGACTAGCCTGGGGTTGTGACACTGACATGTATAAACTGATACAGACTTGAGATTTATTTTGAAGATAGAGTTGGCAGATTTTGCTAATGGATTGTATGTGGAATGGGATAAAGGAAAGAGCACAATTAAATACATCTTTCAGTTGTCTGATATGATGATATATGTAGGGGCAGGAGGCCTTGTCAGTTTCTAATATAAAGAAGATTAGGTAGTATAAGATTTGAGGAGAAAAAGTAGCAGTTATTTTGGTAAGTTAAATTTGAGATGTTTATAAGATATGTCTCTGGAGTTGTCTGGATTCTGATACCAAAAAAGTCAATTGCTGTCAAGTCGATTCTGAACCATAATGACCACATAGGACAGAGTAGAACTGCCCCATACGGTTTCCAAGGCTGTAAATCTTTAGGAAAGCAGACTGCCACATCTTTCTCCTGCAGAGTAGCTGAGGGGTTCAATCTGCAGACCTTTCAGTTAACAGCTAAGTTCTTTAACCGCTGCACCACCAGGGCTCCTGGGCTCTGATAAAGTATCTATAATCAAACTTATGAGGTAGTTTTATTATAATTCCCCTTTTGCAAAAGAACTTGATGAGTTAAAGCATAATTTTCTCAGACTTCTTTGGCAACAAATGGAAAAGTTGAAGCTACACTTAGTCTGCATATCTCTAGAACCCTGCCTATACTTCATAAGTCAAGAAGATCTGGGAAAAAGTCAGGTTAAGAAATACAGGTTTGGGAGTTGCCAGCATGTACTGTAAACCCACAGTTAAGGATGCAACTTCCTAGGTATAGGAGAGGGCTAAGACTTGAGGAACATCAACATTTAGAGGTTCGATAAAGAAGCATAGAAGAGACCGAGATGGTGGTACCAGTTATGTAAGAGGAAAATCCAGAGAGACGTTTCATGAGAGCATAGAGTAGAGAGTATTTTTGTGAGGATGGAATGGTGAAACATGTTGCATTGTTGAGAATTCAAGTAAAGTGAATACAAAGAATGATCTATAATATGTTTTCTGGAAACCAGTAAATGTAAAATTAAAGGTCTTTGAATGCCTTCCACCAACACCCACCAGCATTATTTTCTTTCTTCCTTTTTTTTTTCTCTTTATTTAAAACTATAATCTAGCTGAGATCATAACAAAAGTATGTTGCTGTTAGCTGCTGTCGCACCTATCAGTTACTGGGGACGAGTCAATGAACAATGGAACAAAATGATGCTCAGTACTGTGTCATCCCTATAATCAGTTGAGAACTGGACTGTTGTGATCCATGGGTTGTCACTGGCTGATTTTTGGAAATAGATCTTTAGGCCTTTATTCCTACTCTATCTTAGCCTAGAAGCTCCTTTGAAATCTGCTCAGCATCATAGCAACATACAAGCCTTCACTGATAAGTGGTGGCTACATGTAGGGCAGGGCACATTGCTCAGGAATTAAATCCAGGTCTCCTGCATGGAAGGAAAGAAATCCTACCAATAAACAACCACTGACATCAACAAAAGTATAAATTATAGTAAAAAAAAAAAAGGGGGGTATGAAAATAAGAATTTATGTTTCTCTGAGATCCCAAGTTTGTGCCACAAAATTAAAAAAAAAAGTCTATTTTATTTTTTTCTTAAGTTTCTTGGAAGCCAGTTGGGATGCTGAGGTGTTAAAATATTTTAGAAACTGCTAAAGCACTAAGGAACGTTGGTTTACATTATACATACATGTACATTTACGTTTGTTCTTATCCTGCTTCCTCATTGACTAGTAACCTCTAAAGACTATAACTTCCACTATTTTCTCAGTTGTTTGGTTGCTCCTAGGACTGTAGAGTGCATTTCAAAGAGTGTAAAAGATGTCAAGTCTGATACGATTTTCCAGATGCCTTCACATACTTTGAAATTATCCTTGTTACTAATAATATCAATATACTTAGTCATTTCAATTGTCTCTTTATATCATTTTTTTCTGGTGGTGTAAATAGCATTTTTGAAATTTTTTTATGTACATATATATTCCTGTTGCAACTAACATAGGTTTACAGTAAGGTTTCTTCGCTCTTGGTCACAGTTACAAAATTGGTATTTTTAAATATCAATAGCGACACTGCAGGACAAAGTAGAACTGCCACATAGAGTTTCAAAGGAGTGCCTGGTGGATTCGAACTGTCAACCTTTTGGTTAGCAGCCATCGCACTTAACCATTATGCCAACAGTGTTCCCCATTTTTAAATAGAAAACAAGTAAAAAAAGAATATTTTGAGTTTTCTTGTAGGAGTTTACGTGTATAGGTGTCCTCTAACTGTGTACTTTGTGGTTACTTTACAAAGAGCCCACAGATACTAAGAAATGAGAGAGAAAAAAGAAGTAATAACAATACCAGCAACAATAGCACTAAAGATTTTAAAGTTTAGTTGGACAGACTAAGCATAAAAACAGTTTGAAAATAAAAGCAGCAGCCTATTTTCAGGGACATTGTTTCTACAGAAGATAACAGCAACCCATCAAAGAAAACACAGGGATAAAATACATCAATAATTGAGAGTTGAAAAAAAAAAATCAATAACTCTGTTATATGTTAGTTTGCTAATGAGTTATAAATTTAACTCCTACATTTAGTAGATTTTATTACAGGTACTAGAACCACTTTTTCACAGTAGCAATGACCCTTTGGTATCCTCCAATCACTTTACGAAAGCAAATGCTGGTTTGGAATTCTTGTAAGCCAACTTGGTCTGTTCTGAGCAATCTCCAAAATGGTCCTTTAGAAAAGTCTTACACTTATTGTACTAAAACAGGAGACGTTAATCATTTTTAGTTCACTCTCCACACTCTAAGGACCTGCATCGTGTGATGGTGAACAGGGAGGCAGTATTAGGAGAGACTAGGGAAAACAGTTTGTTTCTGTGACATTTAACTTGGAGTTGTTTGTACTAAGAGTTCCTCTTACCTACTCAGTCTGTAGGAGTCTGGGGTAATTCAACAATAAGCCCTGAAGAGTTCAGGTTTTATTGCATGGCTTTTATTCTTCACTATTGGCTTTTATTCCTTATCTTCAGATCAACAGGTCAGAGAGGAATCAGAACTACAAAGATATCTCATAACAGATGAAGGCAAAATATTCTGTGACAAAATAGGTTTTAGGGTATACCACCAAGGAACACTATGTAATAGATAAGTGCTTGAGGTATCTAGACCCCAATGGAGAAAACATTTAAGTAGTACAACTGTGACACTAGAGTCTCCCAACTTAAACTGAGTCCCCACTACCTCCAACTCAGAGTCAGTCAACCTTTAACCCATTTATCATCTACATTTTTCAATTTAAGAAATTTTTAAGGTGTGGTGTTAAAGAAATATGCCTCCAACTCTGTTGTCCTCTAATGATTACCAGAAAGGGTGGCTTCCCAAAGGCACTTACAGAAATGATGTGCTACACAGAGAATGCTAAAATTCTCTTTTGTGGTATATGAATTTACAGTCTAAGAGTTATTCAAAGCAACATACAGAGACTTCTGGGAAATCTAGATTAAGATTTATAAGCTTCCCAGAGCACCATGTCATGGCCCTGCCTCTCACCTGCTAAGACCTCACACATTGTTTTGAAAGAACTTAGTTTTACAGTGTAGAATCAACTGATGCTGTGCTGAGGCACAAATGTTGTTTGCCTCGTCTTCAACCAGCAGGAAATCCCTAGAGAGGCCATTCTAAGTAGGCTAGAGGTGATGTTGAAAGAAGACACAGTTGCTTTTGACTGCTAATGTTTAATCTGTCCCCTACAGAAATGAAAGTGGCCTTTTATCTTTGAGTAGAATAAGGTGATTTAGAAGGGGAAGAAAATGACACCGCAGTAGTTGATGCTGATGTCTTCATAGTAGATTCAGTTCAGTGCATGACTTATGTGAATTTCAAGAGTGAGATAAACTTCACTAATGTAATGGCTTCTGGGGAATAGTTCAGAATTTCTTTTAAGTCTCTTAAAATGTTGTTGCCTTTCCATTCTAGGTTACATTGTAGTGGCAATGTTTGATCTGCTGCACTTAATGACTTGTCATCCTTTCTATCATCTCCACAGAAATGTGCTCCAGGCTGAAACCCCACTCAAAACTTGAAGACAAGTCATAATATTTTTTTTTCTCCCAAATATGAGAACTTCACAATTCAGTAAAACATCAAACATTAATATATTTAGTATAAAGACTTTAATAGCTGTCTCTATCATAATCAATTTTCTTGTTGTTTTTAATTTTCAAAATATTAATATCCATAAGGTCCAGAGAATCTCCTGAATTTTAGTCAATTTTTACTAATTAATACAAATGCAACAATTCTGGTATGTTTACAATATTTTTATTTCTCTTCAGTGGTAGAACTATTGTGTATTTATTATGATTTCAATGTTCTTTTTCACAGTACATTAATATGAAAATCTTATGGAGAAGTAATATTTCATAGAGCTCAGTAATGAAATGGTCTTTCTTAAGAACACTTTTATTGAGGTATAACTGACCTACAAGAATATTTATGTATGTGACATACTGCACATAGTTAAAGTCTACAACTTGAAAAGTTTGATGAATGTATATAAACATGAGACTCACCACAATAAAAAAAGAGCACCATTCATCACCACAAGAGTTTCCTTGTACTCATTTGTAATGCCGGGCTCTCACTTGCTTCATTCCTAGTCTTAACTTCCTCCAGAGGCAACCACTAACCTACTTTCTGTCACATATTAGTTTGCATTTTGTAAAATTTTATATGAAAGAAATCATACAGTATGAAATTCTTTAGTCTTTCTTCTTTCACTCTAGATAATTATTTTGTGGTTCATTTCTGTTTTAGTGTGTACGAAGAGCTCCTCATTTTTTATTGCTGCGAATTATGCCATTGTATGGATGTACCATAGTTTGTTGATTCATTCACCTATTTATAGACATATGGGTTTCAGTAGTAAAAAATGGGTTGTTTCCAGTTTTTGTCTATCACAAATAAAGCTGCTATGAAAACTTGTGCAGAATTTTTTCTGTGGTCACAGACTTTTATTGCTCTTTAGTGAATACCTAGCAGTAGAATGGCTGGATCATAGAAGTATATGTTTAACTTTTAAAGAAACTGTCAAACTGTTTCCTAAAGTGATTGTACCATTTTGTATTCCCACCAGTAATGTATGAGAGTTCCAATTCCTCTACGTCCTTGCCACAAATCAGGAGAGCACATGTTTTTAATTTTAGCTATTGTGTAATAGCTGTTTAGTTGCAGCTTATTGTGGTTTTCATTTGCATTTCCCCAGTGACTAAAGATGTGGAGCTTATTTTCGTGGACTTACTGGACATCTATATGTCTTTTACTGGTCAAATGTCAAGTCAAATCGTTTGTCTATTTTTATTTTAGGTAGTTTGATTTGTTATTAAAATTTTTTAGAGTTCTTTATATATTTTAGAAACAAATCTTAAATATATTAATGTAGAATATCATTATCAACAGTATCTTTTTAAGAGGAGAATTTTTTTTTTTAATTTTAATGAAGTCCACTTTGTTAATTTGTTCTATTATGGATTATGCTTTTTGGGTCATATCTAAAATATCTTTGATTAATCTAGAATAACAAATATTTTCTACTAAGCATTCTTCAAAAATTTTGTAGTTTTAGGTTTTATATTTAGAACTTTGGCTTTTTTAGTTAATTTTCAAATATGGCTTTTGTATGGATAAAGGTTTTTTTTGTTTTATTTTATTTATTTAATTTTAATGTGGGTATTCAATTGTCCCATTACTGTTTGGTGAAAAGACTATTCTTTCTCCACTGTGTAGCTTTTGTGCCTTTATGAAAAATCTATTGTCCATATATACTTATGGTCTATTTCTGGACTCCCTTTTCTGTGCCAATGATTCACTTTTTTTTTTTAATTGTGATAAATATATATGTAACAAAACATTGCCATTTCAATTTTCTTTAAATGTATAGTTCAGTGACATTGATCATGTTTATCACATTGTTCAACCATCTCCATTAATTTTTTCCAATTTTTTCATCATTCTTAATAGAAACTAAATATTCTCTAAACAATGAGGCCCCCTTTTCCCCTCCCTCCAGCCTGGCCCGGTAACCACTAAGAAACTTTGATCTCTATGCACTTGCCTATTACAGTCATTTAATCAGTGAAAACATACAGTATTTGTACTTCTGTGACTGATTTACTTCGCTCAGAATGATGTTTTCAAGTTTCATCCATCTCGTAGCATACATCAGGACCTCTTTTCTCTTTATGGCTTGGTTGTATGTATGTACCACACTTTGTTTATTAAATTAAATTGATGGCCATTTAGGCTGTCTCCACCTTTTGGCTATTGTGAATAGTGCCACAGTGAACACTGGTGTATAAATATCGGTTTGCATTCCTGCTTTCAACTCTTTTGAGTATATACCTAGAAGTGGAATTGAGGATCATATGGTAGTTCTATGTTTAACTTCTAAACTAATTTTCACTGTGGTTGAACCATTTTACAATCCCATCAGGAATGGATCAGGGTTCCAATTTTGCCACATATTTGCCAACATCTCTTATTTTCCTTTTTTATGTTTATTTTTTAACATAGCCATCTTAGTAGGGGTTAAGTGATTATCTCACCGTGATTTTGATTTGCATTTGCCTGTTAATTAATACTATTGACCATCTTTTCATGCACTTGTTGGCTATTTGTATTTCTTCTTTGGAGAAATATGTATTAAAATGTCAAGAATTTTGGAAGACAACTACCTGACCAACCAACTGGAAGGGATCCATATATGTGTCCATCTCAAAAAAAGGTGACCTAACGAAAAGTGGAAATTATTGAACAATATCACATGCAAGTAAAATTTTGCTGAAGATCAGTCAAAAATGTTTGCAGCAGTACATTTACAGGAAACTGCCAGAAATTCAAGCTGGATTCAGAAGAGAACTTGGAAATAGGTATATCATTGCTGATGTCAGATGGATCTGGGCCTTAAACAGAGAATTCCAGAAGATGTTTACCTGTGTTTTATTGACTATGCAAAGGCATTCCACTGTGTGGATATTAACAAATTATGTATAAGATTACAAGGAATGGGAATTCCAGAACACTTAATTGTGCTCAGGAGGAACCTGTATGTAAATCAAGAGGCAGTTGCTGGAACACAGCCAGGGAATGCTAGGGGTTTAAAATCATGAAAGGTGTGCTCCAGGGCTGTATCCTTTCACCATATTTATTTAATCAAATGTACAGCAAATAATTCGAGAAGGTGGACTACATGATGAAGAAAGTGGCATCAGGATTGGAGGACGTCTCAACAGCCTGCCATATGCAGATGACACAACCTTTTTGCTGAAAGTGAAGAGGACTTGAAGCACTTACTGATGAAGATCAAAGACTACAGCCTTCAGTATGGATTACACCTCAACATAAAGAAAACAAAAACCCTTACTACTGGACCAATAAGGAACATCATGATAAATGATGAAAATATTGAAATTGTAAAGCATTTCATTTTACTTGGATCTACAATCAATTCCCATAGGAGAAGCAGTCAAGAAATCAAGTGACTTATTGCATTGGGCAAATCAGCTGCAAAAGACCTCTTGAAAATGTTAAAAAGCAAAGATGTCACTTTGAGGACTAAGGTTCACCTGACCCAAGACATGGTATTTTTAATTACTTCATATGCATTCGAAAGCTGGACAATGAATAAGGAAGAGAGAAGAAGGACTGATTCTACTGAATTATGGTATTGGTGAAGAATACTAAATATACCCTGAACTGCCAGAAGAATGAAAAATCTGTCTTAGAAGAAGTACAGTCAGAATGCTCCTTAGAAGGGAGGATGGTGAGATTTTGTCTTACGTACTTTGGACATGTTATCATAAAGTAAATAACATGCTTGGTAAAATAGTGAGTCAGCAAAAAAACGGAAGATCCTCAACAAGATGGATTGACACAAGTGGCTGCAAAAATGGACTCAAACATAGTAACAGTTGTGAAGATGGTGCACGACCAGGCAGTGCTTCATTCAGTTGTATCCAGGGTCACTATGAGTTGGAACAGACTCAGTGGAACCTAACAAAAACAACCACAACTGCACCCAAAGGAAACAAAGTATTGTAAATAAGGGTCATCACTGCTAATCAAAGTAAACTACTAAATAATTTGGGCCTGGTAAGGAGATAGATATCTTTCCTGATGTTGACTGAGAAAATGTTTAAGAATTTGTGACATTACAGAATAAGAATGTAAATGAAATGCAAATTCAAAGTTAAGTGTTTACTTATCAGACCTACCCACTTGTGATTAAATAAATCTTTTGTTTAAATACTATTTAAATACAGTACTTTTTCTCTTTCTTTTTTTTTTTTAAATCGTTGGTAAGCTGTCAGAAAGTTTAAAATGCAGGTTGTTGAATTACATGACTGTGTCCACATGGTGAGAATAATCAGCATGTATCAGACGGAAATGCTTTCTAAGAATTTAGTTCAGCAGAAATTGAAACTTAGAACCAAGCACAATCTATCAAATTTAACCATCATCCTCACTATTTCTTCCTCAAAAACAGTATATGCAGCTGCATATAGGTAAACTTCCTTCCCATTTTGATTTCAATATATAATAACAGGTTAACTCAGATGACAACTGGGTAATACAAATTTGAAACCAAACAAAAACACCCTCATTACATTTTAAAATGTGCCTCCTTTGACACTTCCAGCAGCAGGATGGGATTCATCTAGGTAATTTTACATTCTGTTCTAATTGCCTGGACATTCCTTTTTTCATACTATGAACTGTGACTTATTTTTTATTGCAGTAAAATATATATAACAAAATGCTCAAAATTTTAACCATTTTTAACTGTAAAATTTAGTATCATTAATTACTTCTCAAAACAGTTGTTAGGTGCCCTGAAGTCAGTTCCAACTCATGGCAATTCTATGTAAAACAGAACAAAAAACTGCCTGGTCCTGTGCCATCCCCATAATCACTACTTTGAGCCCATTGTGGCAGCCATTGTGCCAATCCGTTCTGTAGAGGGACTTTCTGTTTTTTGCTGACCCTCTACCTTACCAACCATGATGTTCTTCTCCAGGGACTGGCCCTTCCTGCCTAATATGCCCAAAGTGCATGAAACAAAGTCTTGTCATCCTCACTTCTAAGGAGCATCCTCGCAGTACTTCTTCCAAGACAGATACATTCGTTTTTTTGGAAGTTTATCTTATATTCAATATTCATTGCTAACACCATAATTCAAAGGCATCAATTATTCTTCAGTCTTCCTTATTCATTGTCTGGATTTCACACAAATGTGAGGTAATGGAAAAATATCATGGCTTGGGTCAGGTGCACATTAGACCTCAAAGTGACATTATTGTTTCTTAACCGTTTAAAGAGGTCTTTTGCAGCAGATTTGTCAATGCAATAAGTCATTTGATTTCTTGGCGTCTGCTTCAGTGGGCATTCATTTTAGATCCAAGTAAAATAAAATGCTTTACAACTTCAGTATTTTCATCATATTGCTTAATGGTCCAGTTGTGAGGATTTTTGTTTTCTTAATGTTGAGGTGTAATCCATACTGAAGGCTGTGGTCTTTGATCTCACTGGAGAGTGCTTCAAGTCTTCTTCACTTGCAGCAAGCAAGATTATGTCATCTGCATATTGCAGTTTAATGAGTCTTCCTCCAATCCTGATGCCCCATTCTTTTTCATATAGTTCAGCTTCTCAAATTACGTACTCACCATGTAGATTGAATAAATATGGTGAAAGGATACAACCCTGCCATATGCCTTGCCTGATTTTAAACCATGCAGTATCCCCTTGTTATGTTTGAGCAACTGCCTCTTGGTCTATATGCAAGTTTCTCCTGAGCACAATGAAGTGTTCTGGAATTCCCATTCTTTGTAATGTTATCCATAATTTGCAAATATCCATACAGTGGAATACCTGTGCATGGTCAAGAAAACACAGATGAACATCTGGTATACTCTTCTTTCAGCCAAGATCCATCTGACATCAGCAATGATATCCCTAGTTCCAAGTTCTCTTCTAAATCCAGCTTGAATTTCTGGCAGTTCCCTGTAGATGCACTGCTGCAACCATTTTTGAATTATCTTCAGTAAAATTTTACTTGCATGTGATATTAATGATATTGTTTGATAATTTATGCATTCTATTAGATCACAATTCTTTGGAATGGGCACAAATATGGATCTCTTCCAGTTGTTTGGCAAGGTAGCCGCCTTCCAAATTTCTAGGTATAGACCAATGAGTGCTTCCAGGGTTGCATCTGTTTGTGTAGACATCTCAATTGGTGTGTCATGCATTCCTGGATTTTTGTTTTTTGCCAATGTCTTTAGTGCAGCTTGACTTCTTCCTTCAATACTATTAGTTCTTAACTATATGCCACCTCTCAAAATGATTGGATACCAACAAATTATTTTTGCTACTGTGACTCTGTGTATTCCTTTCATTTTCTTTCGAGCATTCCTGCATCATTCACTATTTTACCCATCACCAAAACCCAAACCCGTTGCTATCAAGTCAGTTCCAACTCATGGAGTCCTTCAATATTGCAACTTGAGGCTTGAATTTTTCTTCAGTTCTTACGACTTGAGAAATGCTAAGTGTGTTCTTCCCTTTTGGTTTTCTAACTCCAGGTCTTTGTACTTTTCATTATAATACTTTACTTTGCTACCCCTTGTAATCTTCTGTTCAGCTCTTTTACTTCATCATTTCTTCCATTTGCTTTAGCTACTCTGCATGCAAAAGTAAGTTTCAGAATCTCTTCTGACAACCATTTTGGTCTTTTTTTTTCCCTTGTCTTTTTAATGACCATTTTAATCTTCATGTATGGTGTCTTTGATGTCATCCCATAACTCATCTGGTCTTTAGTCATTAGCACTTAGTGAATTAAATCTACTCCTTAGATGGTCTCTAAATTCAGATGGGATGTATTGAAGGTGGTACTTTGGCTCCCATGTATTTGTTTTAATGTTCTTCAACTTGAAATTACTTATGAGTAATTGATGGTCTATTCCACAGTAGGCCTTGGGCCTTGTCCTGACTGATGATATTGAGTTTCTCCATCGTCCCTTTCCACAGATGAGTTGACTTGATTCCTGTGTATTTCTTCTGGTGAGGCTCATGTGTATAGTTGCTGGTTACACTGTTAAAAAAAAAAAAAAAGGTATTGGTTTTGCAAAATTCCATCATGTGATCCCCAGTGTAGTTTCTACCATCAAGGCCATTATTTTCCAACTACCGACCCTTCTTCTTTGTTTCTGACTTTTGAATTCCAATTACCAGTAATTGTCAATGTATCTTGATTGCATGTTTGATCACTTTCAGACTCCAGAAGTTTGTAAAAATCTTTAATTTCTTCATTTTTGGCCTTAGTGGTTGATACATAATTTTGAATAATTGTTGTTTTAACTGCTCTTCCTTGTAGGCCTATGAATATTATCCTATTACTGACAGCATTGCACTTCAAGATTGATCTTGAAATGTTCTTTTGACAACGAATAAAAGGCCATTCCTTTTCAATTTGTTCTTCCTGGCATAGTAGACCATACGATTGTCTTTTTCCAAGTGGTCAATATCAGTCCATTTCAGCTCACTAATGTCTAAGATATTCAACTTTATGTGCTCCATTTCATTTTGGACAACTTCCAATTTTCCTAGATACATGCTTCATACATTCCACATTCCAATTATTAATGGATATTTGTGAATGTTTCTTCTCATTTTGAGTTTTGTCACATCAGAGAATTTCTAGGTGATGACAGAGTTTGTGTTCCACTGCTATTTGTAACATTTTCACTGGCCAATTTTTTTTTTTTTAGAGAAATGGATCACTAGGTTCATCTCTTCTTCTTTGTATGTCTTAGTCTAAAAGCACCCTTGAAACCTGTCCACCATGGGTGACCTGGCTGTTATTTGAAATACCAAAGCTTAGCTTCCAGCATCACAGAAACACACAAGCCACCACAGTATGACAGACTGAAAGACGAGTCATGTTTTAATGACTATTCAAAGGCATTGAAGTCTATGACTCATAACAAATTATGGTTAACATTGAAAAGAATGGGAATTCCAGAACACTTATTTTGTGCTCAAGAGAAACCTATACATAGACAAACAGGCAGTCATTTGAACAGAACAAAGGGATACCAAATAGCTTAAAATCAGAAAAGATGTGTGTCAGGGTTTTATCCTTTCACCATACTTATTCCTTCTATATGCTGAGCCAATAATCTGAAAAGCTGGGCTATATGAAGAAGAATGCAGCATCAAGATTGGAGGAAGACTCATTAACAAACTATAATATGCAAATGATGCTTGCTGAAGTGAAGAGGACTTGAAGCACTTACTAATGAAGATCAAAGACTGCGGCCTTCAGTATGGATTATACCTTAACATAAAGAAAACAAAAATCCTCATAACTCGACCAATAAACAACATCATGATATTTGGTGAAGGGTAAGACAGTACACAATACTGGAGAAGTCACCAGAATTTGACCAAGACAAAGTCATAGAAGCTTCACAGACACATCCAAACTCCCTGAGGGACTGAATTACTCAGCTGAGGCCTGGGAACCACAGTCTCAGGAGATATCTAGCTCAATTGGCATGATATACTTTATAAAGAAAGTGTTCTACATCTGCTGTGGTGAATATCATCTAGGGTCTCAAAGACTGCAAGCAGCCATCTAAGATACATCTAGTGGTCCCATCCCAGCTGGAGCAGAGGAGAATGAAAAAAACCAAAGGCACTAGGGAAAGATTAGTTCAAAGAACTAATGGACCATAACTACCACAACCTCTGCCAGACTGAGCCCAAAACAACCAGATGGTGCCAGGCTACCACCACTGACTGCTCTGACAGGGATCACAGTAGGGTCCTGGACAGACCATGAGAAAAAAATGTAGAACAAAATTCAAATTGACACATACACACTCAAAAAAAAAAAAAGACTTGCTGGCCTGAAAGCACCAAGAGTATGGCCCCAGGATACTCTTTTAACTCAGCACTGAGGTCACTCCCAAGGTTCACCATCCAGCAAAAGATTAGACAGGTCTATAGGGGAAACAATAACACACTTGAGGAATATACCGCATAGTTCAATCAAGTATAGGAGGCTAAATGGGAACACCAGCCTAAAAGCAAAGGTGAGAAGGCAGGAAGGGACAGGACAACCGGACAAATGAAAACAGGGCACCTAGGGTGGAGAAGGCAAGAGTATTCACATATCAAGGGGTTGGCAACCAATGTCACAAATCTATTTGTGTATTAATTATTTAACAAGAAATTATTTGTTTCTGTAAACTTTCACCTAAAGCACAATAAAAAATAAAACATTCAAACAAAAATCAAAAGCTGAAATTTCAATCTAGTCTATACTAACAAATAATGAAACCACTATAAAGTCTTTTGCTTCAGAAAAAAAAAAAAGTTCTACTACATGGAGAAAATATTGAAGTTGTAAAGCATTTCAATTTACTTAGATATACAATCAACATCAGTGGAAGCAATGGTCAAGAAATCAAATGGCATATTGCATTGAGCAAATTGGCTACAAATTTAAAGTGTGAAAAAGCAAAGTCCTCACTTTGAGGATGAAGGTGCACCTAACCCAAGCCATGGTACTTTCAACCACTTTTTATGCATGTGAAAGCGGGGCAATGAATAAGGAAGAATGAAGAAGAATGGATGTATTTGAATTATGATGTTGAGCAAAAGTATTGAACATATCATGGACTTCCAGAAGAACAAACAAATCTGTCTTGGAAGAAGTACACCCAGAATGATACTAGAAGCAAGGATGGGGAGACTTCGTGTCACACATGAAGTTTGTGGGGACCAGTCCCTGGAAAACAGAGTATCTGGAAAAGAACATCATCCTTGGTAAAGTAGAAGGTCAGCGAAAAAGAGGAAGACCCTCAAGGAGATGGATTGACACAGTGGCTGTAACAAGAGGTTCAAACATAGTAATGACTGCGAGGATGGCACAGGACCAGGAAGTGTTTTATTCTGCTTTATATAAGGTCTCTATGAGTGGGAACCTACTCAATAGCCCCTAACAACAAGAACAACAGAATTTGTGTTTGCGTTTGTTTGTATGTGTGTGTGGGTGCGTGAATGTTTAAAAAAAATTATTCAAGTAATCCTGATAAACTTCCCTTCAGCCCCCCATTGAGGTCTTTTCTTAAGAGCTCCCATCCATCTGAGACATTTAATTTTCCAGATCTTGGCTGTGGAACACTATGTGTAGTGGTAGAAATAGCCATGGACTAGTTATCAGATGACCTAGGTTCAAGATCTTGCTCTGTTGTTTACCAGCCTTGTGATCCGAGGCCGTTACTTATCCTTTCTCGATTGCCTTCCCTGGTTATAAAATTGAGATAAAATATCTCATAAGGTGGTTGCCAGGAAGAGGTGAGTTAATGTAAAACCTCTTTGTAAAACAAAAACAGTTATGTAATCAAAGGAATGCTTATCACTATTACTTCCTTTTAACTTCAATGTGTGCTCACTTATTATCTAAGTGTTCTGTATCTATCAGCCCTTTCTTTATTTTGAAGCCCATTGTTATAGGCTCATTTTCAGGCTTTTTCACATTATCAGTTTGTTCCAGGAAACCTTGATGGTGTAGTGGCTAAGTGCTATGCTGCTAACCAAAAGGTCAACAGTTCAAAAATCCACCAAGCACTCCTTGGAAACTCTGCAAGGCAGTACTACTCTATCTTAGAGGGTTGCTATGAGTCAGATTCAACTTGATGGCAATGAGAAAATTTGTTCCAAGTGGTCAGGATCCTGTCTACGCTTGTGCCATGTGTCTAAAGATTCATACTTAGAAAAATGTTCATGGTTGGAGAAATGTGGGATAATTTCCATTGTGATAAAAATGGTATCGCCAAGCAATTTATTTGAAAGAGGCCTAACAATTATTTTATCACGAATTTTGGGGAAGCTGTAAGTAAATGCAGCCTTAGAAAACATGACAGGCAGATGTTAAAGATCATTAAATCCTCCCAGAAATTCATTTCATTGTTCTAGGCATGGCCAAAGAATTGAAATAACAGATTTTGTGATGGAAGTAGAGACAGAGAAAAAACCTAGAACGTGCAAATTAAAAGCAGCATTAATATTCAATGTAGTTGACAAAAATTGGGTCTAAGTAAAAACTGGGTTATTTAAATATAGGTGGCTGTTATAGAAGAAAGAGAGCACACTTTAACTGAGATCATACTCAACAAAGAGATTAAAAACCAGTAAATCTGTATTTGTCAAATAGGCTACCACAGAAGGGAGAGAGAGTATATGTGTATATATTGATGCTGTCGTTGTTAGGTATGGCCAAGCTGATTTCAACTCCTAGTGACCCCATGTGACAAAGTAGAACTGCCTTGTAAGGTTTTCTTGGCTGTAATCTTTAAGGAAGCAGATCACCAGGTCTTTCTCCAACAGAGCTGCTGGGTAGGTTCAAAATGCCAACTTTTCAATTAGTAGTCAAGTGCTTAACCATTTGTGCCAACAGGACTCATGTATGTTAGATAGATGGATACATACAGAGAGAGAGAGAGAGAGAGAGAGATGCCAGAATAACTAAAAACAGGTGTTCTGGTATAAAAGTATTCAGTAGTAATAATAATTCCACCGAAAGTATTACAGCATATTGCCTATGCATTCTGGGGTCTTTAAATAGGTGTATGAGTAGAACACTGGTAGGTTTTTACCAGCCACCCACATGGCACTGTCTCACCCTGGCCACTTGAGTCCAGGTCATTTCACTCCTGGTTGCCTGGGGCCAAGTTCTCTTACCCCAGCTGCTCTTGGCCAGGTCCTATCATCCATGGCCATCCTGGGCCAGGTCATCTTATCCCTGGCCATTCTGAGGCAGGTCAAAAGACACAAGTTAGAAGGACTCTGCCCTTCAGACTGACAAATAGGCTGACGCCAGTGTCTGCTAGGAGTTTTGGTGTGGATTTATTAATTCTCTAGAAGAGCTCACACAATTCAAAGAGAATTCCTATAAAGGATATAAATGAAAAGACACATCCGGTGAGGTTTGGTAGGGGTCCTGGCATGGGATCTCCATTGTCCCTGGAGATGTGCCCGCCTATGCCATGCATGGAGGCTCTCGCCAATCAGGAAGCCAACTACTTCCCTGTTCATGGCCTTTTGTCATAACGACTGCGGCCTCTTTGCATATGCATGATTGACTGAATCAATGATTATGCATGATTTATTGCATCATGGTCTCCCTTCCTGAGGTTAACTACCAGGCGGGGGTCTGTGTAGCTGACACTCAATTGCACATGTTTAAAAGTAAAATGTTATTTTAGAAAACAAAGGATCCTTGATTTCTGACAAACCCCAAGAATTATTTTTAGAAACCAGAGACAAAGGCCAAATCTAGCTTTTTGTATCACACCTGCAGTTCTTAATATTTCTTGGTCAACCCTGCTCTGTGCTCTGGAACAATTTCTTTTTAGTGTCTAAAACCAAAGATACCCATTACTTTCCAGTTGACTTTGATTCATAGCTACCCTATAGGACAAAGTAGAACTGCTCCATAGGATTTTCAGAGCTGTAATCTTAATGGAAGTAGACTGCCTCTTCTTACTCCCATGGAGCAGCTTGTGGGTTTGAACCTCTTGGTTAGCAGCCAAGTGCTTAATCACTGCGCGACCACGGTTCTTTTTTTATGTCTACCAAAAAACCAACCCTGTTGCCTTCGAGTTGATTCCAACTCATAGTGACCCATAGGACAGATTAGAACTGTCCCATAGGGTTTCCAAGGAACGGCTGGTGGATTCAAACTGCCGACCTTTTGGTTAGCAGCCGAGCTCTTAACCACTGCACCACCAGGGCTCTTTTTCAAGTCTATGGACATTTAAATTGATTTTTTCTTGTGTGTCTTGGTGGCTGAGAACCTGGTCATCATTTTTGCTTTTGTAGTTTTATTTAGGTGAGTGGGGCTCAATCTTGTTCTTTTATGCTTCAAGTCTAACATAATATTCTACTACAAGGGTCACAATTTTTTTTTGGTAAAGGGACTGATAGTAAATATTTTAAGCTTTGGAGAGGTTACAGTCTGTTGCAACTCCTCAACTAAACTCTGCCATTGTAGCATGAAAGCAGCAGTGTGAAAAAATAGGTCTGTCTGTGTTCTAGTAATACTGTATTTACAAAACCACATGACAGGATAAATTTGGTCCAGGGGTTGTAGTTTGTTGACCCCTGGTCTACCATAGCAGTCTAGGATAGATTAGGATGTGCTGCAATAACAAAAATTCTCAAAAATTCGATGGCTTAAAGCAAACAAACAAAAAAAAGTGCATTTGTCTTTCATGCTACAAGTCCACCGCAAATAAGCTAGAGGCTCTGCTCTATTTTGTTCCTACTCCAAGTCCCAAGTTGGAAGTGTGGCTACTTTGTGAAATTCTTCTGGCATGTTTTTCCAAAGGAGCTTATGGTAAGAAGAAGACCATGGGATATTTTTTCTCAGTCACTTTCTCTATGAGACACATCTTAGTTTTATTCTCAAAGCCAGGAGAAAATCCTGTAAATTATCAGCCATCCCTTGAATCTTTCTCTCAGTTTCATATACAAATTTTCCCACCCGCTTACTGGTTCTCAAAGTTTCTTTAATCAATGAAACATCTTTCAATTTTATTTTTAAATTTCAAAAGTATGAGTGAATTTTAGTTCAACTGTGCTGCATGAGTGGGTCATGTGAATAAGCATTGCCTAAAGTGATAAAGCTGGACAATGAATAAGGAAGACTGAAGAAGAATTGACACCTTTGAACTGTGGTGTTGGTGAAGAATGTTGAATATACTGTGGACTGACAAACGAATGGACAAATCTGTCTTGGAGGAAGTACAACCAGAATGCTCCCTAGAACCAAGGATGGCAAGACTGCATCTCACATGCTTTGGACATGTTATCACGATGGGCCAGTCCCTGAAGAAGGACATCATGCTTGGTAAAGTAGAGGGTCAGTGAAAAAGAGGAAGACCCTCAAGGAGACAGATTGACACCGTGGCTGCCATTATGGGCTCAAGCATAACAATGATTGTGAGGATGGTGGAGAACCAGGCAGTGTTTCTTTCAGCTTTACATAGAGTTGCTATGAGTCAGAATGGACTCAATGGCACCTAGCAACAATAGCTAAGTGATAAGTGGAGTTCTGGTGGTACAGTGGTGAAGAGGTCTGCTGCTATCCAAAAGTTCGGCAGTTCGAATCCACCAGCTATTTCTTAGAATCCCAATGGGGCAGTTCTACTCTGTCCTAGGATCAGTACGAGTAGAATCGACTCAATGGCAACAGGTTTAAAGTGATAAGTTCTCCTTTGGGGCTGCTATTGGTGGGTTCAAACTGCCGACCTTTTGGTTAGCAGCAGAGGGCTTAACTAGTGCAAATATTGAATATACCATGGACTATTAGAAGAACAAACAAATCTGTCTTGGAAGAAGTTCTGCCAGAATGCTCCTTAAAAGGGAGGATAGTGATACTTTGTCATAAGTACTTTGGACACGTTATCAAGAGGGACAAGTCCCTGGAGAACGACATCATACTTGGCAAAGTAGAGGGTCAGTGAAAAAGAGGAAGTCCCTCAATGAGGTGGATCAACACGGTGGCTCAAACACAGCAATGATTGTGAGGATGGTGCAGAACCAGGCAGTGTTTTGTTGTATGTAGGGTTGCTGTGAGTTGGAACTGAATCAACCACACCTAACAACAAATTGGTAAGTCTGAATAAAGCAAAAATCCTTAAAACTGGACCAGCAAACAATATCATGATAAATGGAGAAGAAATTGAAGTTGTCAACTATTTCATTCTATAATACTTGGATCAACAATAAATGCTCATGGAAACAGCAATCAAGAAATCAAATGACATATTGCATTGGGAAAATCTGCTACAAAAAAAGCCCTTTTTAAGTTTGAAAAAGTGGTGGTATTACTTTGAAGAGTAAGGTGCACCCGACCCAGCCATGGTATTTCCAATTGCCTCATATGCATGTGAAAGTTGGATAACGAAAAAGAAAGACAGAAGAAGAATTGACGCACTCACATTGTGGTATTAGCAAAGACTTTTAATATGCCATGGACTTTCAGAAGGATGAACAAATCACTTTTAAAAAAAATACAACCAGATGTTCCGTAGAAGTCACGATGTTGAAACTTTAACTCATTTACTTCGGATATGTCATCAGGAAAGACCAATCCCTAGAAAAATTCATCATGTTTGGTAAAGGATAGGGTCAAGAAAAACAAGGGAAGCTCTCCATGAGATGAACTGAAACAATAGCCAGAAAAATAGACTCCTACCAATGATCATGAAATCAGCGTAGGACCGAACAGTATTTAATTCTGTTATACATAAGCTCATCATGAGTCAGAGTTGACTGGATGGTAACCAACAACAGAGAAGAGATAAGAGAAATACATCAAAGAAAAATAACATAATAACAGAACAACTGAAGGAAAAAACGAAACAAAATAGCCTTCCAGATTTTGCTTAGGTAATAACTTATTGGCATTTTTCTGACCAGAACATCTCTTTTGTTCCCCCTAGTCCAAGACGCCAGTACCTCTTCCTTGGCTTCTTGCAATACCTTCCAATCTGGTCTCTTGCCTCCTCTACTCTTTTCTTTATTTTTATTTTTTATGCTTTAGGTGAAAGTTTACAGTGCAAATTAGTTTCTCATTCAAAACTTAATACAAAAATTGTTTTATGATATTTGTTGCAATCCCCACAATGGGACAGCACTTTCTCCCTTTCCATCCCCTAATTCCCCATGTCCATTCATCCAGTTTTCCTGTCCCTTTCTGCTTTCTTGTCTTTGCTTTTGGGCAGATGTTATCCATTTGGCCTAATATATTTGATTGAGCTTGGAAGCTCATTCCTCAAGTGTTATTGTTTATTCTATAGGCCTGTCTAATCTTTGGCTGAAAGGCGAAATTTGGGAGTGATTTCAGCTCTGGGTTAGCAGGGTGTCCAGGAGCCACAGTCTCAAAGATTCCTCCAGTCTCTGTCAGACCAGTAAGTCAGATTTTTTTTGTGTGTGTGTGTGTGTGTGAATTTGAATTTTGTTCTACATTTTTCTCTTACTCTGTCCAGAACCCACTACTGTGATTCCTGTCAGAGCAGTTTGTGGCTTTATCTGGGCACCATCTAGTTCTTCTGGGCTCAGGCTGGTGGAGGCTATGGTTCCTATGGTTCATTAGTCCTTTGGACTAATACTTCCCTTGTGTTTTTGGTTTTCCTTATTCTCCTTTGCTTGGGACAGAATGGGACCATAAATGTAGCTTAGATGGCCTCTCAAAAGCTTTTAAGACCCTATACACTACTCACCAAAGTAGAATGTAGAACATATTCTTTTTGAGCTATGTTATGCCAATTGATCTAGATGTTCCCCAAGACTATGGCTCCCAAACTTTAGCCCCAGTAACCTGGTCCTTGAAGGTGTCTAAATGTGTCTATGAAGCTTCTAAGACTTTGCCTTGGTCAAGTTGTGCAGACTTCCCCTATATTGTGTGTTGTCTTTCACTTCGCCAAAGTTAACACTTGCCTACTATCTAGCTAGTGATTTCCCTTCCCCATCATTCCCCTCCCTCGGAACCATTAAAGATTGCATTTTTTTTTTTTTCTGCATGTAAACATTTTTTTGAGTTTTTATAATAGTGGTCGTATAGTATCTGTCCTTTTGTGATAAATATATTTTACTCAGAATAATGCCCTCCAGATCCATTCATGTTATACTTCCTGGATTTATCATTGCTGTCTATTGTTGAATAGAATTTAATTGTGTGTGTGCACAGTAAGTTGTTTATCCAGTCATCTGTTGATGGGCATTTCAGTTGTTTCAATCTTTTTGCTATTGAGAATAATTCTCCAATGAACATGGATACGCATATGTCTATTGTGTGACAGCTCTTATTTCTCTAGGATATATTCCTAGGAGTGGGGTTCCTGGATCCTATGGTATTTCTATTTCTTGGTTTTTAAGGAAGTGGCATATCATTTTCCATATTGGTTGTACCATTTTACATTCCTGTCAGCGATGCATAAGGGTTCCGATCTCACCGTAGCGCTCCAACATTTGTTATTTTCTATTTTTCTTGCCTCCATCCTTGCCCACATGAAACAACCAGAATGGTCTTTTAAAAACTAAACACATGACATAGCACTCTACCACTTAAAATCATTCAATAGCTTAAATTGCATTTAAAATAAAGTTTCATCTCCTAGATTTTGTGTTATTTAAAATTAATCTTGTATGTGTATGTTCTATGAGTTTAACTATTTTTCTACAGGGTTGCTATGAGTTGAAATCCACTCGATGGCAATGGATGATCAGGAAATATATTTTATAGTTTAATTCATAATTGGATTGAGTAAACATTCAATGAATACAACCTTTATCGATTGATAAAGCCAAACTAGGTGTGAATCAGGGTTGTATCCTTTCACCATACTTATTCAGCCTATATGCTGAGCAAATAATTTGAGAAGCTGGACTATATGAAGAGGAATATGACATCAAGATTGGAGGAAGCATCATTAACAACCTGTTATGCAGATGACACAACTTTGTTTGCTGAAAGCGAAGAGGACTTGAAGCACTTACTGATGAAAAGGATGGCGAGACTACAATTCACATACTTTGGACATGTTACCAGGAGGGATCAGTCCCTGGAGAAGGACATCACGAATAGTAAAGTAAAGGGTCAGTGAAAAAGAGGAAGACCCTCAAAGAGTTGGATTGACACAGCGGCTGCAGCAATGGGCTCAAGCATAACAATGATCATGAGGATGGCACAGGACTGAGAAGTGTTTCCTTCTGTTGTACATAGGGTTGCTATGAGTCGGAACTGACTCAAAGGCACCTAGCAACAACAAATAATGGCTCATTGAAATCCTAGGTATGTTTTTAAAAATCCATCACTTTTGTTCTTTTCAACATAGCTAATTAGTTTTTTTTTTAAGTCTATCAATTATCAAATCAAATTAGATAATAGAGGTGAAATTAATTTATAAAACTGGATGTTATTAATTTGGAAGAATACACATGTATATGCATACCTATAGTTACATATTTATGTATATGCGTGTATGTATATCTTTAATTATACATTTAAAAACTATTTGTGTTTAATATTTAGTAATTTCATTCTTGTTTCCTCAATTCCATTTTCTCTGTCTTCAACTTTCCTCATTTCTTTTTCTCTATCTTCCTCCTTTTAAATAACATAACTTTATGATCATTGTAAAAACTTCCCAATTGGAAATTCTAGAGACTGGGTTTTGATATTATACTAATCATGTGTATGTGTAGAAAGCTTTTTTCTAATCCTTAATTAGTAGGTGATGTCTTTTTTTTTTTTTTTTTAATCAGTAGTGAATTTGAATCAATGTTGTAATAGCAAGACGAGTTTCTTTAGGTATGATGATAATATGACAATTGTCCTTGTTCCCTGTGCTGTGATATTTAGCAAATGTATGTGAATACTTTTCATTAGCCCATTGTTATGGATTGACCTGTGTCCCCTGATAATATGTGTTGTAAATCCTAACCCATATACATGTGGTGTGGAAACCCTGATGGCGTAGTGGTTAAGAACTATAGCTGCTAACCAAAATGTTGGCACTTCAAAGCCACCAGGTACTCCTTGGAAACCCTATGGGGCAGTTCTACTCTGTCCTTTAGGGTTCCTGTCAGTTGGAATTGACTCGATGGCAAAGGGTTTTATATATGTGGTAAGAAGCCCTGGTGGCTAAATGGTTAAGCATTAGGTGTTGGTGTAAGAACCACAAGCCACTACGGGGGAGAAAAGATCTGGCAATCTTCTCCAGTGGATTTCTGTTTAGGAAACCCTATGGGGCTGTTCTACTCTGTCCTGTAGGGTGTCTAGGAGTCTGAATCAGCCCCATGGCACACAACAATACACATGTGGATGTAATCCATTTGGGAATAGGGTTTTCTTTATTTTGTTAATGAGGTCATATTAGGGTACGCTGTGTTTTATGCCAACTGACGATAATATCTAAAAAGAGCAGATTAGGCACAGAGAAGGAAGCACAAATGAAGAAGAAGATTCAAGTCACATGAAGGTTGCTGAGGAACAGAAGCTGAAAAGAGACAAGGACCTTCCCCCAGAGCCCACAGAGAGAGAAAGCCTTCCCCAGAGCCTGTGACCTGAATTGGGACTTCTAGCCTCGTAAACAATGAGGAAATATTTTTCTATTTGTTAAAGCTACACACTTGTTGTATTTTTACTATGGCAGCACTAAGAAACTAAGCAAGGATGGTGAGACTTTGTCTTATACACTTTGGACATGTTGTCAGGAGGGATCAATCCCTGAAGAAGGACATCATGCTTGGTAAAGTACAGGGTCAGCAGAAAAGTGGAAGACCCTCAACGAGATGGACTGACACAGTGGCTGCAACAATGGGCTCAAGCATAACAACGATCATAAGGATGGTGGAGGACCGGGCAGCGTTTCGTTCTGTGGTACATGGGGTCGCTATGAGTTGGAACTGACTCTACGGCACCTAACAGTAAACAACAAGAAACTAAGAAATCCGTCTGCATTTTATTGCTAATAAGGATGCCTGGGGAACCAAGTGAAGCTGAGAAATCTTACATTTATTTGTTTATTTTATTTTTTAACAGAGCTAATTATAGGAAACTCAGATGAGATTTAAAGGCAATGTGTGGGAGTAAGGAAACAGGAGTCATTAATGTACACTAGCAGGTGAATGTGCTCAAGGAATTAAAATTAATTAAAGGTGACAAATCATAAGCATTTCATTTTTAACTCAGGGGATGATTCTAATACATTTTAGTAATGATTGAACCATGCTTTAATAAGTATCCAAGCTCTTTTAAAACAAGCAGCCTTAATTTTAATGTGGTTTCTAATTCATCTACTAATTAACAGAAAATACTGGTATAATAAAACCAAAAAGGCCTATATCATTCTTAGTTATAAGTTTCTATCATATATTTGTAGTTTAAAAGCAGTGGATGAGAAAGCATTATTATCATTATTAATATGCTTTGTTGTTTGGACCTGTCATAATAACTTTACATTCACTCATAAATTAGCGGTTTATGAAAGGTATATTGTATGATTCTCATAACATGAAATATTCAAAAAGAGATAGAATTAGAAGAAAATATCTATTCTTATCTCCATTTTCCACCTCATTTTTATTCGTTCCAAAATTACTAAAAATGTTAAAATCTGATCTCTGATTCTTGCTTTGAAACTACTAAACTCTTCAGTATTGTAAAAGACTAACAATATCCCAAATAGATTTATTACTCATTCAGCATAGAGCATCACTCTAAGTGCCATATTTGAAGCTCCCAATTCCAATTCATTTCCTCACCTCAGGGAAACCTCAGATCTTAGATTAATGTCATTTGATAACAGAGTATGGTTCTGCATGATATATTTTTCACTTGCCATAGACAATGCTTTGATGAACCCTTTAAAACTAAAATAAATCTCTTATGTTAAAAACAAAAGGCCTGGTACATTTTGCAACCATAAGGCATAGTTTCCAGGGATAAAAATCTCAACAAAAATTTCAGAAGACAAAGAAAATATGACAATGATAGTGTTTGTCTCTGTACCCAAATTATCAGGGTAATTCTCCCTGGATCTCACTGAAGAACCTGTCTTTGTCATCTAGTGCTGCCATAAAAGAAATATCACAAGTGGATGGCTTTAACAAAGAGAAATTTATTTTCTCACAGTCTAGTAGGTTACAAGTCCAAATTCAGGGCGTCAGCTCCAGGGGAGAGGCTTTCTTTCTCTGTTAGCTCTGGAGGAAGGTCTTTGTCCTTAATCTTCCCCTGGTCTTGGAGCTTCTCAGGCAAGGGGACCCCGGGTCCAAAGGACACGTTCTGCTCCTGGTGCTGCTTTCTTGGTGGTATGCAGTCCCCAACTCTCTGCTTGCTTCCCTTCCTTTTATCTCCTTAGAGATAAAAGGTGGTACAGGCCACATCCCAGGGGAACTCCCTTTACCTTGGATCAGGGAAGTGACCTGAGTAAGGGTGGTGTTACAATCCCACCCTAATCCTTTCAACATAAAATTATAATCACAAAATGGAGGACAACCATGCAATACTGGGAATCATGGCCTAACCAAGTTGATACATACATTTTGGGGGGACATAATCCATGACAATACATTTCCTGGACATACCAGGGATGCAGGCACAAACAATTCACAGGTGCAAATAACTGACTCATTTCTTCACCCGTAAACATTGTGAGGATACTAACATCCAAAAAAAAGCGAAACCCAATGCCACTGATTTCAGCTCATAGGCTAGAATAGAACTGCCCCATAAGGTTTCCAAGGCTGTAATCTTTATGGAAACAGACTGCCACATCTTTCTCCTGTAGGCCAGGATACTGGTGGCCAGCAAATAAGTATAAAGCAGATTCTGCTTCCAAGGATTCAAAAGTCCCTTGATTCCATATAATTAAGTTAGAGCGCCTTTATATTTAGAATTGATTATGACAGAGAAAGCAATATTCCTTAACTTTGAAAATTGTTCAACAAAATTAAATTACAAAACAATAAAATACTGATTTTTTTTTTTTTTTAACAGCAAAACAACGCAGATTGTTTTTATACTGGCACATTTCAGTGATGCTCACATGATCAGGGAAATAGCCTTAAAGATATTTCACTATGATTTCATAGTCATGGCCATACTCTGTGGAATTGTTTTTAAAGGACAGATATGACCTCTGTCTTCAAACAGAAAGAACCAAAGGGCAATCATTTAATTCAAAGTATGAATGAGGAGTTTTTTTCGAGTTCTAATACCACATTTTTTGTGTTGGTGATATGCACCTGATTTAAGTTGATATTACTAGGACCTAATTTTTTTTTTTTTTTTTTAATGTAGGGCAGGATCGACTCGACGGCAGTGGGTAATATAGTACTGGACAAGAGCAGATGCATAACAACTTTGTGTATCAAATGTGTATTCCTTTATTTTTGGAAAGAATTTTGAATTACTTTTTTCTACCCAATGATTAAGATTATCCATGCATTTTAATGGGTTAAACTTCTTTTTAGTTGCTCATTAGTATCTAAATATGTATTATAAATTGTTACGTAAATCACTGATATGCAAGATATAAGATATACAGAAAACTGTCTTAATCTAGGATGAAGCTTGTATGTAAACTCACATTTAGTGAGTACTTACTATTTGCCAGGCATTAACAGCCTGTGATATGCAGATGACACAACCTTGCTTGCTAAAAGTGAAGAGTACTTGAAGCACTTCCAGGTGAAGACCACAGACCACAGCCTTCAGTATGGATTACACCTCAACATAAAGAAAACAAAAACCCTCACAACTGCACCAGTAAGGAACATCATGATAAATGGAGAAAATTTGAAGTTGTCAAGGATTTCATTTTACTTGTATCCGCAATCAACTCCCAATCAAGAAATCAAACAACATGTTACATTAGGCAAACCTGAGGCAAAAGACCTCTTTAAAGATTGAAAAAGTAAAGATGTTACTTTAAGGGCTAAGGTGAATCTGACCCAAGCCATGGTATTTTCAATTGCCTCATATGCATGCAAAAGCTGGACAATGAATAAGGAAAACTCAAGGAGAATTAATGCCTTTTAATTATGATGTTGGTGAATAATATTGACTATACCATGGACTTCCAGAAGAATGACAAGCCTGTCTTGGAAGAAGTACAGCCAAAATTTTCCTTAGAAGGGCGGATGGGAAGACTTCATCTTACATACTATGAACATGTTTTCAGGAGACACCGATCCTCCCTGGAGAAGGACGTGGTTCTTGATAAAGTAAAGGGTCATTGAAAAAGAGGAAGACCCTCAACGAGATGGATTGACACAGTGGCTGCAACAATGGGTTCAAATATAGCAAAGGTTGTGAGGATGGTGCAGGACTGGGCAGAGTTTCGTTCTGTTGTACATAGGGTCTCTATGAGTCAGAACTGACTTGATGGTACCTAACAACAACAACAACATTCTATATATATAATATACAATTTTTCTAATACAAATTTTCTATCCTATCTTCTATTCCACTATTTTCACACTGGTTGCGAGCTAGGGCATGCTACGGCAGCCAACCAAAAGGTCAACAGTTCAAATCCATCAGCTGCTTCTTGGAAACACTATGGTACAGTTCTACTCTGTCCTAGAAGCAACCAAACTAAACCCACTGCTGTCGAGTCAATTCCAACTCATAGCGAACCTATAGGACAGAGTAGAACTTCCCAATAGAGTTTCCAAGGAGCACCTGGTGGATTCGAACTGCCGACCTCTTCGTTAACAGCTGTAGCACTTAGCCACTACACCACCAGGGTTTCCACTCTGTCCTATAGGGTCACTATAAGTTGGAATCGACTCCACAGCAATGGGGTTGGTTTTTGTTTTTTATTTTTATAAGTCCTGGCCTAAGGAGAAACAATAAAACAGGAGATAATTTTTTATCAAAACCAACTTCCTCTCACTGTAACTTTCCCGGTGTTTCTATCATAATTATCTAGTGCTATTGTAACAAAATAGGTCACTAGTAGGAGCTTTAAAAGACAGAAATATATTTTCTCACAGTTCTGTATACTAAAAGTTCAAATCAGGGTCTTGGCCATATTGATTCCTTCTGCAGGCTTCTCTCCTAGTTTCTGGTGACTACTGGCAGTCCTTGGTGTTCCTGTGTTCATAAACGCATATTCACATGATCTCTTCCCCCTATATATGTCTCTGCATTTATTCTGTTCTTTTTACAAGACATCTCTCAGAAGTGACTAGGTTTAGGGTCCACCCATCCCTGGTATTATCTCACTAACATAACAAAAGAAAAACCCTATTCTCAAATAAAGTTACATTCACAGGTACAAGGGTTAGGACTTCAGCGTAAATTTTGGGGTGACTACAATTCAACTCAAAACAGTTTCTTTCCTTTGCCACTGTTCTGTGTACCTACTGACTTTATTCTGGGATTTTTTCCAGGACTTTTCCACATATTCCTCAATCTGTAACTAGATCATTCACATATTAACGTGAAATTTAATCAATACTTCTTTTTCTTCAAAGGTGATTGTATTTTAAAGCTTCATTTGTATACCCATCTGAAGCATCCTGTTTGAAAATTTCTCGAAGCTCTACAAATATTTATAGATTTTTTCCAGCATTCATATCATGAGCCCCAGCAGAATGATTCACAGAAGCACTTAACACACCTTATCTTCCACACTGGAATCTGTACATCTCCTGAGAGCAAGAAATTTTCCCACTTATCTTTATATCAAATGTTTTATGCAGTAAACATTAATATACTTTTATTGAATGAACAATATAGGAATGAAGGAATGGGATAGACAACCCTGAGGGGAATGAGTAGTACCAGCCTATTTTTTTTAACTGAGGGTTTCTGGACATAGCTTTTGTTTGTTCAATTGCTTGTTTGTGTCTATTTTGATTTTCAGGGAGTCTGTTAGTTAGTTTGCCTTTGTAGACATTTGTGGCTTGTTTATTCACACCAAGTTGAATTTTCTGCTTTACTAAACATCTAGGAAGAAATTTTCTTATTGACAGAATATACCTGAGTGCCACATATATTTTTCATTCCAGCATATTTATGTAATGCAATGAAAATTATATTCTTGTTCAAATTTTAGTTTATTATGCATGGGGAAAAAATAAAAGGAGGATGGGGAAAATACTTGTGTCCTGTATCTTTGAATATTTTAAAGCAAATGACCTCTTTCTTACTTGTTAAAGATTGCAGAAAATACATCAATTTCTTATACCATCAATTCTGGTAGATTAGTTTCTGCATTGCTGATATCAAGCTGCTGTGAATTACATTCATAGACCATATAAAATCTGTATATTACTGAATTTATCATTAAAATTTTGTGTATTCTGGTGTTAGTCATCTTTCCAAGAAAATATGAGTAAATTATTCTAGAGAGTTTTGGTTATATTTATTAAATAACTCAGTGAACAAGAAAAAAATAAGAATACACCTTCATTAAACAATAGGATGAAAGTTACAGTTGAGATGAATAATTTTCAAGAAAAACCAAACAAAAATCCCTTTAAATAGAGGAATATATGATATGCTTGAGAAAACATTTGTTTGAAACTTGTATAGTTATTTAAGCATACTTTCAAGTGGCAGAATTGGTGGCTAGAGTGAAACTGATGATGTTAGGAACTACCATCATAATTATTTTCAAGTATTTGATTTGGTAATGAATATAACTGTTGGTGACTTCTAATCCCTGTCTATGTGGGGTAGTTATTCAGAAGAGGAAAAAGAAGGGAGTAAGATATAAATAAGACAAAACCCGATGTTGATTTGAAACTCCTCAGAGGCTAATTAAAAGACATTTGTAGTAGACACTTCTACTGCTTTCTCTTATCTCGTTGACCTCTTCTTCCTTCCCAGTCCACTTGTAGTTAGGGGACCATATGACTTATTCTGGTCAATAGACATGAGCAGAAGAGACAGTTGTCATGTTAGGTCTGAGGCAATGTCAAGTCCTTCTGAAACCCTCTAAATCTCCCTTGTGCAGTGTCCTGAAAGTCACACTTTGTGATAAAGGAATCACAATATAAAAGCCAATCAGATTCCCCAAGACACCAATTAAAAGAAAACTGCCTTGCTCTCATCAGGCTTTGCATGAACAAGACAGAAGCCTTTGCTTTATTAATCCACTTAGACTGAGGGGTAATTTGTTATTGCATCATAGCCTAATCTTTATTTAGTGACAATCAGCTTATGTTCATTTTATTTGCCTAAAGCTTCAGATGTGTTGAGTTGGATGTCTGAGCATACATTCTACATGATGTATGGTTATTGAGTATTCCAATGTGTCCTTATTGATTGATGTAATATTTATTGAATTCTATTATGGTTCATTTTATGTGTCAACTTGGATAGGCTATGGTGCTCAGTTATTTGGTCAAACACTTGTCTAGTTGCTGTTATGAAGTAGTTAATTAAATCAGTTAGCCTTAAAAAAATCTCCATAGTGTGCATGGGCATCATTCAATCAGCTGAATCATTAATATTAAAAAAGGGAGTTTTTCCTAAATTGTGTTCTGCCTCTAGTCTATAAATTGCCATTGTGCCAGAATTTCATTTATCTTCACTCTTACCATCTTCTGACTTATATATTTTGGGACACAAAGACTGCAGGAATCTCTAGCCTGTCACCTGACCTACTATGGATTTTGGACTTGCCAACTCATGAAATCACATGAATCAATTTCTTAAAATAAATCTCTCTCTCTTTCTCTCTCTCTATATATGCATATATACCTATATCTATTTATCCACATACCTATCTATTTGTCTGTCTGTCCATCTATCTATATATATAGAGAGATTTCTATTTCATTGGTTTTGCTTCTCTGGGGAACCCTGAATAAGAAAAATTCCTATTATGCTACGGCATCTTGCAAGAAACTGGAAAATAAAGTTCCATAGCATGGCACAATCTAGTGATACAGAAAGACTATGAAGAAGTAGTTATAATTGTGTGATATTAGTGGTATTGCTAGTGTTTTATTAAGACATATAAATCAAGAGCTAAAAACATATGAGAGAATTATTACTTAAATGATTCAGAAAAATTGTCACAGAAGAGATACTGAAGCTATGCACTGTGGATCTTAAAGGTTTAGGAAGAAGTTCCAGCACACAAAGAAGAGCTCTCTAAATGAAAGAAACAGCATGTTCAATGGCATAAGGCACACAAGAGCATGGCACACAAAAGAGCATTGCACACACAGCAAACTGAGTAATTGGTAGTACCTAGGTTAAGGGATGAGTAAGTATAAGCAGTGGAGTGATGGTACAGCCTGACAACAGTGAGAAACCACAAATAGATTTTTATTTTTGGGAATTATATTATCATAATTGTTTTTCAAAATTCTGGAAACTGAGATGGGAGAAAGAGGGAGGGCCTAGAGGCAGACAAATACATTTGATTACTGAAATAGTAGAGATGAAAATAGTTCAGATCTCTATAGTAATGGCAGTATGCATAGAGAGAATGATGGAAACTTTTAAGTAAATGATGTAGAGAATCAGGAGAGGTTGATATATTGTGGGATGTCAATGTTATAGGAGAAGGAAAGAATATAAATTATACTGCCATTTCCAGTTTTTTAACTAGGAAGAAAGTAATGCCATTAATATGAAGAAGATCCAAGGGAAGAATATAGTGGTCGAATAACGGCCCACCAAAGATGTCCATGACCTGCTTCCTGGAACATATGAATGTTACTTTATATTGCAAGAAAATCACAGTTGTTATTTAAGTAAGGATCTCAAGATGAGGAGATTACCCTGAATTACCTGAGTGGGCCTTAAATACATTTACAAGTGACCTTATATGAAGGAGGCAAAGGGAGATTTCAAATAGAAGTGGAGAAAGCAGTGTGACCACGGGGGTAGAGACTGGAGTAATGCAACTATGAGCCAAGGTATACCAATAACCACCAGAAGCAGGAAGAGGCAAAGAACAGATTCTCCCCCTGAGCGTCCAGAGGGAGCACACCTTATCTCACTCTGATTTTGAATAAGTGAAACTGATTTCAAACTTCTGGAATCAAGAACTATAAGAAAATAAATATGTATTGTTTTCAGACACTAAGATAGTGGCAATTAGTTATAGCAGCAGTAGGAGATGAATACAAGAAGCTCATAGAGGAGGCAGAGCCAAGACGGCAGAATAGGCAGACGCTTCTGGTGAGCCCTCTTTACAACAAAGACCCGAAAAAACAAGTGAAATGAGCATATTTGTGACAAGCTGGTAGCTCTAAGTTTCAAAGGCAAGCCTAGAAAATGAAGTGAGGGGCAGGGGGAGGAAAAGACCGTTCAGAAGTGGAGAGGAGTTATCGGACCTGAATCACTGGGAGCCCTCAGGCACCATTCCCAGAGCGGCAGCTGCACTGGGCTGGTACTAGCATTTGGCTTTAGTTTTCTCAGGGAGAAGCTGCCAGCCACACAGCCCACTCACACCTCCGGAACCAGAGAAGAAGGGCACTCTTGGCAAAAGCTAAGTACTTGAGTATATTTTACTGTGCCCCCTCACCCCTAAGCCAGCTTCAGCGGCTGAAATCCCTGGGCCTGAGATAGGCACTGTTGAGCACCTAGAGCCATCCTCCTGGCCTTGGAGAAGGAAAGAATTTGCAATTGGGGGGAAAAGATAATTTGCTACCTCCACTAACCAGGGGAGCTCAGGGCAGAAGTGGCTCCTGTCCAGGCATAAACCATCCATGGACCTTGAGCACCTTTCCCTTCTGCATGGACCTGTGTGGGCCTATTTTGGGAGAATAGGCCCTTGTTGGCAAACTCCAACTGTTTCAGCTGTGTGGTGGAGAGGTGGGTGTTTGACTTTTGACATTGCTTTGCCTATTAAGGTCCTCACCTACCCACATCAGGGACCTAAGGACTGGTAGCTCCACTAAGGTCACCCAACCACCTGTGACAGGGGTCCAAAGATAACTGGTACCTCTCAGTCCTTACAACCAAAAACTCTGGGTGCCCATGGTCCATCTGCAGAACCAACCCACAAGCACACTCTAGGGAACAGGGACATGCTTTCCTCAGAGACACTTGGGGGTCGGTTCTCAGCCCACTGCCTTGTTCAGAGTGTGACCCCCTGCTGCAATCAAATACAGGTATATACGCCAATCACCCCTGCCCCTCTAAGACTGTAGGACAGAGCCTGTACTATACACTTGATGATCAGCTACCTGGAAACCTGAACTGAATTCATACAAGAAAACTGAATGGACTCCTAGACTGATATACCTGAAAACAGCTCTAGCCATCTGGGGACAGGACGTCAGAGCTCCAAAGGCAAAAATAATCAAGCTAGCTCACTCAAGCAACCCATGTGGATATTTCAGAACAAAATAAAGCAAGAAGCTATGACACAGTAAGCAAGCATAAACTAATACAATAACTTATAGAAAGCTTGGAGAAAAAAGTCAATATCAAGTCGCATAAAGAAACAGACCATGATCACCTCAACAAACTCTAAAACAAAGAATCCAGGGATCTTCTAGATGAAAGTGCATCCCTGGAACTACCACAGCCAGAATACAAAACTTTAACATGCAGAGCCTTTCAAGACATCAGGAAGGAAATGAGGCAACCACCAAAGCAAGCCAAGGAACACACAGATAAAGCAATTGAACAAATTAGAAAGATTATTCAGGATCATAATGAAAAGTTTAGTAAGCTGGAAAAATCCATAGACAGACAGCAATCAGAAATTCAGAAGATTAACAATAAAATTACAGAATTAGATAACTCAGTAGAAAGTCAGAGGAGCAGAATTGAGCAAGTAGAAGCCAGAATTTCTGAACTCGAAGATAAATCACTTGGCACTAATATATTTGAAGAAAAATCTGATGAAAGAATTAAAAAAATGAAGAAACCTTAAGAATCATGTGGGACTCTATCAAGAGAAATAACCTATGAGTGATTGGAGTACCAGAACAAAGAGGATAACAGAAAATACAGAGAGAATTGTTGAAGATTTATTGGCAGAAAACTTCCCTGATATTGTGAAAGATGAGAAGATATCTATCCCAGATGCTCATCGAACTCCACATAAGTTAGATCTTAAAGGAAAGTCACTAAGACATATTATAATCAAACTTGCCAAAACCAAAGATAAAGAGAGGATTATAAGAGCAGCAAGGGATAAACAAAAAGTCACCTACAAAGGAGAGCCAATAAGAATAAGCTTGGACTACTCGGCAGAAGTCATGCAGACAAGAAGGCAATGGGATGACATATTTAAAAAATGGAAGGAAAAAATTGCCTGTCAAGAATCATATATCCATCAAAACTGTCTCTTAAAAATATGAAGGTGAAATTAAGACATTTCCAGATAAACACAAGTTGAGGGAATTCATAAAAACCAAACCAAAACTACAAGAAATACTAAAGGGAGTTCTTTGGTTAGAAAATCAATAATATCAGGTATCAACCCAAGACTAGAACACTGGACAGAGCAACCAGAAGTCAACCCAGACAGGGAAATCCAAAAAAAAAAAAAAAAGCAGCGTTACTTAAAAAAAAAAAAAAGCTCAAAACAGGGCAACAGCAATATTATTATATAAAAGAAGACAACATTAAAATAATAGAGACTAAGAAATTTAATCATAGATCTTCCATATGGAGAGGAAGATACAGTGAAACACAGAAATAAAAGTTAGGTTTAATTTTAGAAAAATAGGGGTAAATAATAAGATAACCACAAAGGAGATAAACTATCCTAATCATCAAAATAAAATATAAGAAATAGAATAGAGACTCAGCAGAAACAAAATCAACAACAACAAATATGAGGAAAGGACAATATATAAAGATAATCTACTCAGCACACAAAATTAAGTGGGAAAAAGAAACTGTCAACACACAAAAAAAGACATCAAAATGATAGCACTAAATTCATACCTATCCATAATTACGCTGAATGTAAATGGAATAAATGCACCAATAAAGAGACAGAGAGTGGCAGAATGGATTAAAAAACAAGATCCGTCTATATGCTGCCTACAAGAAACACACCTTAGATTTAGGGACACAAAGTAAAACTCAAAGGATAGAAAAAAGTATATCCAGCAAACAACAATCAAAAAAGAGCAGAAGTGGCAATGTTAATTTCTGACAAAATAGACTTTAAAGTTAAATCTATCATAAAGGATAAAGAAGGACACCATATAATGATTAAAGGAGCTATATATCAACAAGATATAACCATATTAAATATTTATGTACCCAATGACAGGGCTGCAAGATACATAAAACAAACTCTATCAGCATTGAAAAGTGAGATAGACAGCTCCACAATAATAGTAGAAGACTTGAACACACCACTTTCGGTGAAGGACGGGACATCCAGAAAGAAGCTCGATAAAGACACAGAAGATCTAAATGCCACAATCTACCAACTTGGCCTCGTAGACATATACAGAACACTCCACACAACAGCAATCAACTGTCCTTTTTTTTCTAGTGCACATGCAACATTCTCTAGAACAGACCACGTATTAGGTCATAAAGCAAGCCTTAGCAGAATCCAAAACATTGAAATATTACAAAGCATCTTCTCTGACCATAGGCCATAAAAGTGGAAATCAATAACAGGAAAACCAGGGAAAAGAAATCAAACATTTGGAAACTGAACAATACCCTGCTCAAAAAAGACAGGATTATAGAAGACATTAAGAATGGAATAAAGAAATTCATAGAAACCAATGAGAATGAAAACACTTCCTATCAGAACCTTTGGGACACAGCAAAAGCAGTGCTCAGAGGCCAATTTATATCAATAAATGCACACATCCAAAAAGAAGAAAGGGCCAAAATCAAAGAATTATCCCTACAACTTGAACAAATAGAGTGCAACAAAAGAAACCCACAGGCACCAGAGGAAAACAAAAAATAAAAATTAGAGCTGAACTAAATGAAATAGAAAACAGAAAAACAACTGAAAGAATTAACAAGACCAAAAGTGGGTTCTTTGAAAAAATCTGCAGAATTGATAAACCATTGGCCAAACTGACAAAAGAAAAACAGGAGAGGAAGCAAATAACCTGAATAAGAAATGACAGAGGCGATATTACAACAGACACAACTGAAATTAAAAGAATCATATCAGATTACTAAGAAAAATTGTAGTCTAATAAATTTGAAAAACTACAAGAAATGGATGAATTCCTAGAAACACAGTACCTACCTAAACTAACACAAACAGAGGTAGAACAACTAAATAGACCCATAACAAAAGAAGAGATTGAAAAGGTAATTAAAACACTCCCAACAAAAAAAAAAGCCCTGTTCCCGTTGGCTTCACTGCAGAGTTCTACCAAACTTTCAGAGAAGAGTTAACACCACTACTACTAAAGATATTTCAGAGCATAGAAAAGGATGCAATACTACCAAACTCATTCTATGAAGCCACCACATCCCTGATACAAAACCAGGTAAAGATACCACAAAAAAAAAAAAAAAAGGAAATTGTAGAACTATACCCCTCATGAATGTAGATGCAAAAATTCTCAACAAAATTCTAGCCAATAGAATTCAATGACATATCAAAAAAAGAATTCACCATGATAAGTGGGATTCATACCAGGTATGAAGAGATGGTTCAACATTAGAAAAACAATTAATGTAATCCACTACATAAATAAAACAAAAGACAAGAATCACATGATTTTATCAATTGATCCAGGAAAGGTATTTGACAAAGTTCAACACCCATTCATGATAAAAACTCTGAGCAAAGGGGGCGGAGCCAAGATGGCGGACTAGGCAGACGTTACCTCGGATCCCTCTTACAACAAAGACACGGAAAAACAAGTGAATCGATCACATACATAACAATCTACGAACCCTGAACAACAAACACAGATTTAGAGACGGAGAACGAACTAATACAGGGAAGCAGCGATAGTTTCCAGAGCCTGGAGCCAGCGTACCAGTCAGGTACGGCACAAGCACAGAGACCTGCTCCACCCCCCTGAACTAACCCCGGGAGGGGGACCAGCCGGTTCCACGGGCGGCGTGGGACGCAGCCGGCAGGAGAAGTCCCCGGGAGGCAGTGACTGATCTTGGAGCAGAAAGAGCAGCATCCGAGCCGGGGAACCGTCCCGCAGGGATTTGGACTGCTCGCAGGTACGCCATAAACACGGAGAGTTGCTCCACCCCCTGAACTAACCCCGGGAAGGGGACCAGCCGGGTCGCGCGGGCGGCGTGGGACGCAGCCGGTAGGAGAAGTCCCCGGGAGGCAGCGACTGGTATTGGAGTGGGGAGAACAGCGTTCCAGCCGGGACACTTGGTCGCGGCACAAGCACGGGGAGCTACTCCACCCATCTGAACTAACCCCGGGAGGGGGCCCACCTGGTTCACGGGGGCGGCACGGCCACACGGCTGGAGGGACGAGAAGTCCCCGGGAGGCAGCGACTGATTTTGGAGTTGAGAGTGCACCGTCCCAGTAGGGGAGCCTTGACGCTGGGCGTGGGGCTGGAAGCGGAGGATCTGACCGTGACTCCAGCGGGCCAGACCCCCTGGGGGCAATCTCCACACAGCCAGCACACATAGGCGACGCGCCCGTGGGAATCTCAGATATAACAGTCATTCCAAGCAAGACAAGCAACTCTGGCTATATTCTGAGGTGCTACTGTCCTATCTCTCTGTTCCCTCCCCCACCCTCCCCAGGCGGCTTCATTAACATCTGAATAGCCTGAGCCAGAGGGAGAACTCTGATAGGGATCTGACTGCAGTTTTTTTTTAGCGGATTTTCTGGAAAAACTAGTTTCCCAGTGATGGCTCGGAGACAACAATCCATATCAAACCACTTAAAGAAGCAGACCATGACAGCTTCTCCAACCCCCCAAACAAAAGAATCAAAATCTTTCCCAAATGAAGATACAATTTTGGAATTATCAGGTACAGAATATAAAAAACTAATTTACAGAATGCTTAATGATATCACAAATGAAATTAGGATATCTGCAGAAAAAGCCAAGGAAGACACTGATAAAACTGTTGAAGAACTCAAAAAGATTATTCAAGAACATACTGGAAAAATTAATAAGTTGCAAGAATCCATAGAGAGACAACATGTAGAAATCCAAAAGATTAACAATAAAATAACAGAATTAGACAACACACTAGGAAGTCAGAGGAGCAGACTCGAGCAATTAGAATGCAGACTGGGACATCTGGAGGACCAGGGAATCAACATCAACATAGCTGAAAAAAAATCAGATAAAAGAATTAAAAAAAATGAAGAAACCCTAAGAATTATGTGGGACTCTATCAAGAAGGATAACCTGCGGATGATTGGAGTCCCAGAACAGGGAGGGGGGACAGAAAACACAGAGAAAATAGTTGAAGAACTTCTGACAGAAAACTTCCCTGACATCATGAAAGACGAAAGGATATCTATCCAAGATGCTCATCGAACCCCATTTAAGATTGATACAAAAAGAAAAACACCAAGACATATTATCATCAAACTCACCAAAACCAAAGATAAACAGAAAGTTTTAAAAGCAGCCAGGGAGAAAAGAAAGGTTTCCTTCAAGGGAGAATCAATAAGAATATGTTCTGACTACTCAACAGAAACCATGCAGGCAAGAAGGGAATGGGACGACATATACAGAACACTGAAGGAGAAAAACTGCCAACCAAGGATCATATATCCAGCAAAACTCTCTCTGAAATATGAAGGCGAAATTAAAATATTTACAGACAAACACAAGTTTAGAGAATTTGCAAAAACCAAACCAAAGCTACAAGAAATACTAAAGGATATTGTTTGGTCACAGAACCAATAATATCAGATATCAACACAACACAAGGTCACAAAACAGAACGTCCTGATATCAACTCAAATAGGGAAATCACAAAAACAAACAAATTAAGATTAATTAAAAAAAAATACACATAACAGGGAATCATGGAAGTCAATAGGTAAAAGATCACAATAATCAAAAAGAGGGACTAAATACAGGAGGCATTGAACTGCCATATGGAGAGTGATACAAGGCGATATAGAACAATACAAGTTAGGTTTTTACTTAGAAAAATAGGGGTATATAATGAGGTAACCACAAAAAGGCATAACAACTCTATAACTCAAGACAAAAACCAAGAAAAACGTAACGACTCAACTAACATAAAGTCAAACACTATGAAAATGAGGATCTCACAATTTACTAAGAAAAACGCCTCAGCACAAAAAAGTGTGTGGAAAAATGAAATTGTCAACAACACACATAAAAAGGCATCAAAATGACAGCACTAAAAACTTATTTATCTATAATTACCCTGAATGTAAATGGACTAAATGCACCAATAAAGAGACAGAGAGTCACAGACTGGATAAAGAAACACGATCCATCTATATGCTGCCTACAAGAGACACACCTTAGACTTAGAGACACAAACAAACGAAAACTCAAAGGATGGAAAAAAGTATATCAAGCAAACAATAAGCAAAAAAGAAGAGGAGTAGCAATATTAATTTCTGACAAAATAGACTTTAGACTTAAATCCACCACAAAGGATAAAGAAGGACACTATATAATGATAAAAGGGACAATTGATCAGGAAGACATAACCATATTAAATATTTACGCACCCAGTGACAGGGCTGCAAGATACATAAATCAAATTTTAACAGAACTGAAAAGCGAGATAGATACCTCCACAATTATAGTAGGAGACTTCAACACACCACTTTCGGAGAAGGACAGGACATCCAGTAAGAAGCTCAACAGAGACACGGAAGATCTAATTACAACAATCAACCAACTTGACCTCATTGACTTATACAGAACTCTCCACCCAACTGCTGCAAAATATACTTTTTTTTCTAGCGCACATGGAACATTCTCTAGAATAGACCACATATTAGGTCATAAAACAAACCTTTGCAGAGTCCAAAACATCGAAATATTACAAAGCATCTTCTCAGACCACAAGGCAATAAAACTAGAGATCAATAACAGAAAAACGAGGGAAAAGAAATCAAATACTTGGAAAATGAACAATACCCTCCTGAAAAAAGACTGGGTTATAGAAGACATCAAGGAGGGAATAAGGAAATTCATAGAAAGCAACGAGAATGAAAATACTTCCTATCAAAACCTCTGGGACACAGCAAAAGCAGTGCTCAGAGGCCAATTTATATCGATAAATGCACACATACAAAAAGAAGAAAGAGCCAAAATCAGAGAACTGTCCCTACAACTTGAACAAATAGAAAGTGAGCAACAAAAGAATCCATCAGGCACCAGAAGAAAACAAATAATAAAAATTAGAGCTGAACTAAATGAATTAGAGAACAGAAAAACAATCGAAAGAATTAACAAAGCCAAAAGCTGGTTCTTTGAAAAAATTAACAAAATTGATAAACCATTGGCTAGACTGACTAAAGAAATACAGGAAAGGAAACAAATAACCCGAATAAGAAATGAGAAGGACCACATCACAACAGAACCAAATGAAATTAAAAGAATCATTTCAGATTATTATGAAAAATTGTACTCTAACAAATTTGAAAACCTAGAAGAAATGGATGAATTCCTGGAAAAACACTACCTACCTAAACTAACACATTCAGAAGTAGAACAACTAAATAGACCCATAACAAAAAAAGAGATTGAAACGGTAATCAAAAAACTCCCAACAAAAAAAAGTCCTGGCCCGGACGGCTTCACTGCAGAGTTCTACCAAATTTTCAGAGAAGAGTTAACACCACTACTACTAAAGGTATTCCAAAGCATAGAAAATGACGGAATACTACCCAACTCATTCTATGAAGCCACCATCTCCCTGATACCAAAACCAGGTAAAGACATTACAAAAAAAGAAAATTATAGACCTATATCCCTCATGAACATTGATGCAAAAATCCTCAACAAAATTCTAGCCAATAGAATCCAACGACACATCAAAAAAATAATTCACCCTGATCAAGTGGGATTTATACCAGGTATGCAAGGCTGGTTTAATATCAGAAAAACCATTAATGTAATCCATCACATAAATAAAACAAAAGACAAAAACCACATGATCTTATCAATTGATGCAGAAAAGGCATTTGACAAAGTCCAACACCCATTCATGATAAAAACTCTTACCAAAATAGGAATTGAAGGAAAATTCCTCAACATAATAAAGGGCATCTATGCAAAGCCAACAGCCAATATCACTCTAAATGGAGAGAACCTGAAAGCATTTCCCTTGAGAACGGGAACCAGACAAGGATGCCCTTTATCACCACTCTTATTCAACATCGTGTTGGAAGTCTTAGCCAGGGCAATCAGGCTAGACAAAGAAATAAAAGGTATCCGGATTGGCAAGGAAGAAGTAAAGTTATCACTATTTGCAGATGACATGATTATATACACAGAAAACCCTAAGGAATCCTCCAGAAAACTACTGAAACTAATAGAAGAGTTTGGCAGAGTCTCAGGTTATAAAATAAACATACAAAAATCACTTGGATTCCTCTACATCAACAAAAAGAACACCGAAGAGGAAATCACCAAATCAATACCATTCACAGTAGCCCCCAAGAAGATAAGGTACTTAGGAATAAATCTTACCAAGGATGTAAAAGACCTATACAAAGAAAACTACAAAGCTCTACTACAAGAAATTCAAAAGGACATACTTAAGTGGAAAAACATACCTTGCTCATGGATAGGAAGACTTAACATAGTAAAAATGTCTATTCTACCAAAAGCCATCTATACATTTAACGCACTTCCGATCCAAATTCCAATGTCATATTTTAAGGGGATAGAGAAACAAATCACCAATTTCATATGGAAGGGAAAGAAGCCCCGGATAAGCAAAGCACTACTGAAAAAGAAAAAGAAAGTGGGAGGCCTCACCTTACCTGACTTCAGAACCTATTATACAGCCACAGTAGTCAAAACAGCCTGGTATTGGTACAACAACAGACACATAGACCAATGGAACAGAATTGAGAACCCAGACATAGATCCATCCACGTATGAGCAGCTGATATTTGACAAAGGACCAGTGTCAATTAACTGGGGAAAAGACAGCCTTTTTAACAAATGATGCTGGCATAACTGGATATCCATTTGCAAAAAAATGAAACAGGACCCATACCTCACACCATGTACAAAAACTAACTCCAAGTGGATCAAAGACCTAAACATAAAGACTAAAACGATAAAGATCATGGAAGAAAAAATTGGGACAACCCTAGGAGCCCTAATACAAGGTATAAACAGAATACAAAACATTACCAAAAATGATGAAGAGAAACCCGATAACTGGGAGCTCCTAAAAATCAAACACCTATGCTCATCTAAAGACTTCACCAAAAGAGTAAAAAGACCACCTACAGATTGGGAAAGAATTTTCAGCTATGACATCTCCGACCAGCGCCTGATCTCTAAAATCTACATGATTCTGTCAAAACTCAACCACAAAAAGACAAACAACCCAATCAAGAAGTGGGCAAAGGATATGAACACACATTTCTCTAAAGAAGATATTCAGGCAGCCAACAGATACATGAGAAAATGCTCTCGATCATTAGCCATTAGAGAAATGCAAATTAAAACTACGATGAGATTCCATCTCACACCAGCAAGGCTGGCATTAATCCAAAAAACACAAAATAATAAATGTTGGAGAGGCTGCGGAGAGATTGGAACTCTCATACACTGCTGGTGGGAATGTAAAATGGTACAACCACTTTGGAAATCTATCTGGCGTTATCTTAAACAGTTAGAAATAGAACTACCATACAAGCCAGAAATCCCACTCCTAGGAATATACCCTAGAGATACAAGAGCCTTCATACAAACAGATATATGCACACCCATGTTTATTGCAGCTCTGTTTACAATAGCAAAAAGTTGGAAGCAACCAAGGTGTCCATCAACGGATGAATGGTTAAATAAATTGTGGTATATTCACACAATGGAATACTACGCATCGATAAAGAACAGTGACGAATCTCTGAAACATTTCATAACATGGAGGAACCTGGAAGGCATTATGCTGAGCGAAATTAGTCAGAGGCAAAAGGACAAATATTGTATAAGACCACTATTATAAGATCTTGAGAAATAGTAAACCTGAGAAGAACACATACTTTTGTGGTTACGAGGGGGGGAGGGAGGGGGGGTGGGAGAGGGTTTTTTTATTGATTAATCAGTAGATAAGAACTGCTTTAGGTGAAGGGAAAGACAACACTCAATACATGGAAGGTCAGCTCAATTGGAGTGGACCAAAAGCAAAGAAGTTTCCGGGATAAAATGAATGCTTCAAAGGTCAGCGGAGCAAGCGCGGGGGTCTGGGGAGCATGGTTTGCGGGGACTTCTAAGTCAATTGGCAAAATAATTCTATTATGAAATCATTCTGCATCCCACTTTGAAATGTGGCGTCTGGGGTCTTAAATGCTAACAAGCAGCCATCTAAGATGCAGCAATTGGTCTCAACCCACCTGGAGCAAAGGAAAATGAAGAACACCAAGCCCACATGACAACTAAGAGCCCAAGAGACAGAAAGGGCCACATGAACCAGAGACCTACATCATCCTGAGACCAGAAGAACTAGTTGGTGCCCGGCCACAATTGATGACTGCCCTGACAGGGAGCTCAGCAGAGGACCCCTGAGGGAGCAGGAGATCAGTGGGATGCAGACCCCAAATTCTCATAAGAAGACCAAACTTAATGGTCTGACTGAGACTGGAGGAATCCCGGCGGCCATGCTCCCCAGACCTTCAGTTGACACAGGACAGGAACCATCCCCGAAGACAACTCATCAGAAATGAAAGGGACTGGTCAGCGGGTGGGAGAGAGATGCTGATGAAGAGTGAGCTAATTATATCAGGTGGACACTTGAGATTGTGTTGGCAACTCTTGTCTGGAGGGGGGATGGGAGGATAGAGAGAGAGGGAAGCCGGCAAAATTGTCAAGAAAGGAGAGACTGAAAGGGCTGACTCAAGACGGGGAGAGTAAGTGGGAGTAGGGAGTGAGATGTATGTAAACTTATATGTGACAGACTGATTGGATTTGTAAACGTTCACTTGAAGCTTAATAAAAGTTATTATTAAAAAAAAAAAAAAAAAACTCTGAGCAAAATAGAAATAGAAGGAAAACTCCTCAACATAAAAAAGGGCATTTATACAAAGCCAACAGCCAACATCACCTTAAATGGAGAGAGCTTGAAAGCATTCCCACTGAGTTTGGGATCCAGACAAGGATGTCTTTTATCACTGCTCTTATTCAACATTGTGTTGGAGGTACTAGCCAGAGCAATTAGGCCAGATAAAGAAAGAAAGGGCATCCAGACTGGGAAGGAAGAAGTAAAATTATCTCTATTTGCAGATGACTTGATCTTATACACAGAAAACCCTAAGGAATCCTCCAGAAAACTACTGAAACTAATAGAAGAGTTCAGCAGAGTATTTGGGATACAAGATAAACATACAAAAATCTGTTGAATTCCCTTACACCAACAAAAAGAATATCAAAGAGGAAATCACCAAATCAATACCATTTACAGTAGCCCCCAAGAAGATAAAATACTTAGGAATAAATCTTACTAGAGATGTAAAAAACTTATATAAAGGAAACTACAATACACTTCTGCAAGAAACCAAAAGGGACTTACCTAAGTGGAAAAACATACCTTTCTCATGGACAGGAAGATATAACATTATGAAAATGTCTATTCTACCAAAAGCAATCTATACATTTAATGTAATTCTGATCCAAATCCCAATGACATTCTTTAATGAGATGGAGAAACAAATCACCAACTTCATATGGAAGGGAAAGAGGTCCCAGATAAGTTAGGCATTACTGAAAAAGAAGAACAAAATGGAAGGCCTTACTCTACCTGATTTTAGAACCTATTATTCCGCCACAGTAGTCAAAACAGCCTTGTACTGGAACAACAACAGACACATAGGCCAATGGAACAGAATTGAGAATCCAGACATTAATCCATCCACATATGAGCAGTTAATATTTGACAAAGTCCCAAAACAGTTAAATGAAGGAAAAGACAGCCTTTTTAACAACTGGTGCTGGCACAACTGGACATCCATCTCTAAAAAAATGAAACAAGATCCATACCTCACTCCATGCACAAAAACAAGCTCAAAATGGATCAAAGACCTAAATATAAAAACTAAAACAATAAAGATCATGGAAGAAAAAATAGGGACAATGTTAGGAGCCCTAATACATGGCATAAACAGTATACAAAACATTATTAAGAATGCAGAAGAAAAACTAGATAACTGTGAGCTCCTAAAAATCAAGCACCTATGCTCATCCAAAGACTTCACCAAGAGAGTAATAAGACTACCTACAGACTGGGAAAAAGTTTTTAGCTATGACTTTTCTGATCAGCGCTTGATCTCTAAAATCTACGTGATACTACAAAAAGACAACTAACCCAATTTAAAAATGGGCAAAAAATATGAATAGACACTCCGCTAAAGAAGACATTCAGGTAGGTAATAGATGCATGAGGAAATGCTCTCGCTCATTAGCCATTAGAGAAATGCAAATCAAAACTACAATGAGGTTTCATCTGACTCCAACAAGGCTGGCATTAATCCAAAAAACACAAAAAAATAAATGTTGGAGAGGCTGTGTAAAGATTGGAACACTTATACACTGCTGGTTGGAATGTCAAATGGTACAGCCACTTTGGAAATCATTTTGGAGCTCCCTTAAAAAGCTAGAGATAGAACTACCACACGACCCAGCAATCCCACCCCTTGGAATATATCCTAGAGAAATAAAATTCTTAACATGAACAGATATATGAACACCCATGTTTATGGCAGCACTGTTTACAACAGCAAAAAGCTGGAAGCAACCAAGGTGCCCATCAATGAATGAATGGATAAAAAATTATGGTATGTTCACACGATGAAATACAGGTAAAGAACAGTGAGGAATCTGTGAAACATTTCATAACATGGAGGAACCTGGAAGGCATTATGCTGAGTGAAATCAGTCAGTTGCAAAAGGACAAATATTGTATAAGACCAGTATTATAAGAACTTGAGAAATAGTTTGAACTGAGAAGAAAACACTCTTTTGCGGTTACAAGAGGAGGGAGTGAGGAAGGTGGAAGAGATGTATTCACTAATTAGATAGTAGATAAGAACTACTTTGGGTGAAGGGAAGGAAAACACACAATACAGGGGAGGTCAGCATAACAGGACTAAACCAAAAGCAAAGAAGTCTCCTGAATAAACTGAATGCTTCGAAGGTCAGTGAAGCAGGGCTTTGGGACCATGGTTTCAGGGGACATCTAGGTCAATTGGCATAATAAAATCTTATTAAGAAAACCATTCTGCATCCCACTTTGAAGAGTGATGTCTCGGGTCTTAAATGCTAGCAAGCGGCCATCTAAGATGCACGAATGAGTCTCAGCCCACCTGGATCAAAGGAGAATGAAGAACATCAAGGACGCAATTTAATTACCAGCCCAAGAAACAGAAAGGGCCACATAAACCAGAGACTACATCATCCTGAGACCAGAGGAACTAGATGGTGCCTGGCTACAACTGATGACTGCCCTGACAGGGAACACAACAGAGAACCCCTGAGGGAGCAGGAGAGCAGTGGGATGCAGAACCCAAATTCTCATAAAGGACCAGATTTAATGGTCTGACTGAGACTAGAAGGACGCCGGTGGTCATGGCCCCCAGACCTTCTGTTGGCCCAGGACAGGAACAATTCCCGAAGCCAACTCTTCAGACATGGATTGGACTGGACAATGGGTTGGAAAGGGATGCTGGTGAGGAGTGAGCTTCTTGGATCAGGTGGACACTTGAGACTATGTTGGCATCTTCTGCCTGGAGGGGAGAGGAGAGAATAGCAGGGGTTAGAAGCTGGCGAAATGCATAAGAAAAGAAAGAGTGGAGGGAGGGAGCGGGCTGTATCATCAGGGGGAGAGTAATTGGGAGTACGTAGCAAGGTGTATGTAAGTTTTCGTGTGAGAGACTGACTTAATTTGTAAACTTTTACTTAAAGCGCAATAAAAATTATTTAAAGAAAAAGCTCATAGAATTAGACTAGAGTTTCTGGCTATGAGTATGTGTTTGTATTAATTTGTATGTGTATATATGTTTGTGAGTATTGTGTGTGTGTGAGGGTATGTATATGTGTGGATATGTATGTGGATATAGATATGTATGTGTACATATTAATGAAGGAACATATAGGAAAAGGGAAGGGTAAAACTGAAGTAAAATAAAACAAGCAACTTAGATCACCATGTGTTTCTCACTTTTCTCTGCAGACAATACAGTCAAAATTCCAGATATGAAAATATCACAGGAAGTTACGAAAGAAAGGTTGTAGGCAGGCAAGGAAAATCATCCTAGCTGGGAGATAAAGTGCTGTCAGGAGGCTAACATGGACTTTATGATTCCCTGTCTGAGGCTGTGAACCTTAAGCTCTGACCTACTGAGGCTTACCTCTTCTCAGATTTCTGTAACCTAGTCCTTTTTTTTAGTCCTAGCTCTTCCCCCATCCTTCCATCATTGCTTTCCAGGAAAAAGGTGATAAAATTTAAAAAAAAAGAACAAACCATGAACACCATTTGGGATCCCCAGATAGAAAGTGGTGGGCAATAAAAATGATATTTGTAGCAACCATGAGATGATGTCACAACACCCTCCCTGTATACCCATCACAGGCAGTCACACAGGGTCACGCTGTGCACTGAGAGAAATCTCTAGAATCCGGTGATGCTTTGTGAATTTCTTTTATGTCTGTCTCTGTAATGAGTGCATAATAATTACAGTAGATATCAACTGAGTCATAAACTGTCTTAAAGGGCTTTCCATGTGTAACTTAATCATTCCTTAGAGCAACATCAACAGATAGATTCTACCTGTATAATCATCTTAGTTTTATAGACGAGGGAGATGGAGACACAGACAAATTAATTCACAACTAGAAAGCAATAGAGCCAGGGGGCAGTGATGGTTTAAAGGTAGAACTCTCATCTTCCACGTAGAAGACATGGGTTTGATTCCCTGACAATATGCACCTTGTCCACAGCCACCACCCAGTTTGCATGTTGCTATGATGCTGCCTAGGTTTCAGCAGAGCTTCCAGACTAAAACAGATCAGAAAGGCTTGTGATCTACTTCTGCTGTGCAGTGTTTCATTCAGTTGTGTATGGAGTCACCATGCAATGGGGTGACTTTATCCAGCTAATAGCAACAAGCAATAGAGCCGGGAGTCCAATGAGCCCACATTCTTAACCAATGTGCTGTAGATTTTACCCAAAGTTAGAAGACTGTCAGGGTCATTTCTAAGGCCCCTAGAATGTTCTAACTTTGAGTTACAGCTTTCGCGCTGGTGCAGTGTTCTATAGATGAGCTTTGATATGTGTGTCAAACTGAGCAACAGCAGCAGCAGCAATAATGAAATGGGGTCAACCAAGTTTGGAATGCCTTCTAAAAATATCAGGTTTGAATCATACAGTTCCTGAGCTCTAGCTTTTCTGAAATTCATTACTAAAACAGTTATCCTCTACTATTCCTCTCCCAACTTCTCCCTGTCTTTTTTTCTCCTGACAACAGAATCTATAATTGTCAAAATATCTGCTACTGATAGACTTAATCAGAACAATTTCTAGTTTCAGGCATGCATACATAGGTAATAGTGAAGAGGATAGAATATTTCGGAAACAAAATGTGGTGGTGAAGTAGAATTTTTTTTTTTTAAATCCCAGTTGAAAATCATGCTAAACTATCCAAGACACTTATCTTTTTTGAAGAAATGTTCTTATATGTTTTTGGGCATGGCAGCCCTGCCCTCTTGGCTTCCTGCATTGGATCCAGCCCCGTACCATAGCACTCATGAATGACAGCCCTACACTCTAGAATTGAATTGGTGAAGATCTGGCTCTTTGAAACCTAGAAGGCTGTGGCCCCATCCTTTGAGATCCAACAGGCTGTGGTTTCACCCTTTGAGAACCCAGAGGTTGTAGCTCTACCCTTTGAGGTTGAGGGAGCTCTGCTTCCTCTGCTCCTTATCTTGTTCCTCAGCCTCTCAGCCCCTTGGGACATTGGGCCAGCTGGCATCTGCCCTGCTCAGGCAAGTGTTACAAAACTCTTCAGTTCTACTAAGAAGTACCTAGAGGCACCCCACTCAGCCAGTAAGCCTTTACCTGAAGGCATTCAGCTTTCTTGATCTGTGGGTCGGCTCCCACTAGTTCTTGCTCTGTCTCCTTGTTCTGCTGCTGCTGTTTCTCTGCTGCCGCTTCTCACCATCTGCACCATCTCTAGGGTTATAACTCTCCTCACTTCCTTCTGAGTCCTCATCAGAACTGCCTTTGACATCCCTAATTTCACCAACAGTCTCTTCAAACCAATCTAGGGTTTTATTATTTGACATCTAAAACTCAGCCTCTACCCATTTGCAGTCTCAAAACTGTTTCTACATTGTAGGTACCTGTTAGAGCAGCATCCTACCCTCCTGGTACCAAATTTTGTCTTAATTATCTACTGCTGCTATAAATAGCAATACCACAAGTGGATGGCTTTAACAAACAGAAATTTGTTTTCTCACAGTCTAGGAGGCTAGAAGTCTGAATTCACAATGCCAACTCCAGGGGAAAGCTTTCTTTCTCTGTAGCATCTAGGGGAAGGAAGTTTCTTGTCATTAATCTTCCCTTGGGCCTAGGAATTTCTCAGCACAGGGACCCTTGGTCCAAAGAACATGCTTCACTCCTGGGCTCTTCTTTCTTGGTGGTAGTAGGTCCCTCTCTGATACCTTCTCTCTCTTTTTATCTCTTGTAAGATAAAAGGCAATGCAGACCATACACCAGGGAAACTCCCCTTACATTACATTAAGGTTATGACCTGATTAAGGGTGTTGTATCCCACCCTAATCCTCTTTAACATAACCTAATTATATCTTCAACCACAGGCAGAGATTAGGATTTACAACACACAGGGCAATTAGATCACAAAAGGGAGGACAGCCACACAATACTGGGAATCATGCCCTAACCCAAGTTGACACATATTTTGGGGAGACACATTGAATCCATGGCAACAACCTTTTCTCTTAACTGAGTTTTGTTTTTTCCTTCAGCGCCACATATCTCATTTATTCGTTTTCACCCTGCCTTTTGAACTGTTGGATTTATTAAATACTGACTGATTTTTAAATGGTCATTTATAAACACAAATAAAGGAACAGATGGATTAACCTGACTGGCTGGCAGAAGTTTCCTCTGCTGTTACTGACCTCTTCCATAAACGAAAGGAATGTTTGCAATATGGGCATTCTAGAATGTATGTGTGTGTATGTGAGAGAGAGTGAGACAGACAGAGAGATTTTTGTATGCTGCTGTGATATTTCCAGTGCTGTGTTTGTAAGTGTGGAGCTGGAAGACAGGTTAGAATCTGGATACATTCAAATACCAAAACAAAGCCAGTCCAACTAATATGAATAAACCCTCACTGTGGGAACCCTGTATCCTCCTCATATCACTCGATATAATCTGGCATTGAAGCAAACACCACTTCCTAATGCACAGAAACAGAAGTGACCCAAACATGGATATGCTTCTCAGACTGATTCTTCAAAACTTATGACTTCTGCCCCTCATCCGACACCGAACTCCTTAGCTCCTGGCTCTAAGGAACTGCACTGTGCAAAACCGCTCTTACCTACACTGCAGTTTTTCTGATGAATATACTGAGCGATGGCTCCTTTTATTCTAATGTATCTATCAAGGTGTTCCCATCTGTCTTCTGTCTTCCAGAAATTCATTCTAATCTTTTGACGGCTAATGTTTCTCTGCTGCCATTCTCAGAAGTTCTGCGAATTTATTCACTTTTGTATTTCTTCACTGAATACTCAATGGATTTTGGAGATGGAGGGAAATTTAATGAGATTCCTGACTCTAATAACTGGAACCAGAGATCCTGTGAGATTTTTTAAAAATGTAATTTAATACTGAAAAGGAACTCATCTATTTAAAGTCAATACCAAAGAAATATTCCCATATATATATATAAGCATGCATATGTATATATAAAATGGTAAGGTTTCTTTTCTGCAGTATTTATACAAATATCCAAAGGTATACTGAATGAGAAAAAAAAAGATTCAAGGAAAAAATTGTTTTTTCAGTTAAAAATCAAAAAGAAAAATTGTATTTGCAAAAACAAAAAGTAAATGACAAACTGGGAAATGTAATTCCAATATACCAAAAACCAAACCCAATGCCATTGATTCAACTCCGACTCATAGCGACCCTATAAGACAGAGTAGAGCTGCCCCATAGAGTTTCCAAGGAGCACCTGGTGGATTTGAACTGCTGACCGTTTGGTTAGCAGCCTTAGCGCTTAACCACTACGCCACCAAGGTTTCCAATTCCAATGTAGATAGCTGGAAAAGAGTTAGTAACTTCACCATGTACATCCTTAATTAAGAAAAAAATGTTAAATATAATAATTGGAATAATAGGTGCAGATATGAAAAGATAATAAAAAATAAAAACATATAAGAATCAAACATTAAATTAAGGGTGAACATTTAAATTTTTACAGGATGTGTTTTTTTGATGCACTAAATCACAATTTGAATTTAATTAAGTAAAAAGGGAGTATATTAAAAGGGAATTGATGCAGTTTACTAAATCAAAAGAAGAGGTACAGGTGCCAGGATGCTTCTAGGAATAGTAAGTGACTCAGTGCCTTCAAAATGTTTTCTTTTACTGAGTGATTTATATATGCCCTTATTTCTACTTGATTAGAGTCTCTCTCCATGAAGAGAGTAAATATGGCCATGTATCCTCAGTGGGGATATTAACAGTCTCATTTAGTGACCCAGGAGGATTGTTCCTGCTTGTCAAGAAAGAATCTGATGTACCCTGGCAGTCATTCCTACACATGAACAAATGAATATGCTTAGGGGCATTGAGGACTGTGATTGGACCAAAATGGTTCTGTGGTCTCCCCTGCAGTCAGGGGTGGGAGAAGCAGGGGAGGACTAGGGCAGCTATGAAGGGGAACGAAGATAAAGACATTTTGCTGGAGAGATGAGATAAGCTCTACACAGCAGTATATGAATTAAGAAGAGGTTTTATTATAAGGGAGATGTTGCAAAACTATGAAGCAGGATGCCCCTGAATTCTTTCTTGATAGTTGTTTCCATCCATGAATATTTACAGGGAGTTGGCCCACCAGGAAGAGAAGTAAAAATAATACCATTTTATTTTTTGCTGGGTCACTGTTTGCAATTACAAGTGTTTATGAGTCAAAAAAAAAAAAAAAAAATTGAAGCATGGGGCATTATCTAAAGACCTATAGTCCACTGAATTTTCATTTCAAATTTCATTACCAAATTGTCATCAAAGTTCAAAGTGAGAATATCTGCCCAGCACTTGAGTGATCTTGTGAGAATAATGCAAAGAGAATAAATTGAATGGGCTCTGAAGGGCCATGACTCAGGTGTGCCCTCATTTTAACACATGGGGAACAACAAAGAGAAGAAAGGGGCCACACCCATGAGCATGATTAGTAATGTGGCACAATCAGTGAACTGAAATCCATACGATCAGATTACAAATAACTAAATTGGGGGAGAAACAAAGAAACAGGTGAGAGAAAGGAATAGGATAGGCACTCACTCCTCTCTTCTACTAGATGGTTAATTATGTAGCTTCAAAAAACTAAGTTTATGAATCCAATATGATCACCTAAGTCTCCAGTCATGAGTTTTCAGCTCTCTTTATGGATACTGGAGCTGGAGAGGAATTTGGAAACTATGAGGTCCAACTTCATTTTCTTCTAGAAAGCTAATGCTTAGGAAAGATACGTATCTCTTGGTTTTCAGGTTTGTATTCAGAGCACATCTGTCTTGGAAGAAGTACAGCCAGAATGCTCATTAGAAGCACGGACGGGGAGACTATGTCTCACATATTTGGACATGTTATCAGGAGGGATCAGTCCCTGGAGAAGGACATCACGCTTGGTAAAGTAGAGGGTCAACAAAAAAGAGGAAGACCTTCAGGGAGATGAATTGACACAATGGCTGCAAAAATGAGCTCAAATATTGCAAGGATTGCAAGGATGGTGCAGGACCTGGCAGTGTTTCCTTTCATTCTGTTGTACATAGGATCACCATGAGTCGCAACCAACTCGATGGCACCTAACAACAGCATTTAGATCTTCTAATACGCAATTGCGTGAGTTTTCCAGTAAATGCTACTGCCCTACTTTTCTGAAGTTAAGAAGCTCTGTGTCTTCATTAATATCTATCATCTATCTATTGTGTGTGTTTGTGTGTGCGTGCCTGTGTGTGTGTGTGTAGTGCAGTGTTTAAGAGCTTAGCTGCTAACCAAAAGTTCGGCAGTTTGAATCCACCAGCCACTCCTTGGAAACCCTATAAGGCAGTTCTACTCTGTCCTATATCAACTCAATGGCAATGGGTTTGGTTTTGGTTTACAAGAATTTGTACAGGAATGAAATTCCATCTTTAAATTTAGGCTCAATAAAAACGTACCCCAATCTCTTCTGTTTTTTTATTAAAGATGCCTTTCATTCCTGAGGCTGCTTTGCCCCAATGTATAGGTTTATTTCATGGTTTTATTGCCTATCTTTAGGGACTTTTTTATGTTTGTGAATATCAGTCATGGATTGAATTGTGTTCTCCAAAAGTGTGTGTCAACTTGGCAAGGCCATGATTCCTGGTATTGTGTGGGTGTCTGCCACATTATGATTACCCTAATGTATTGTAAACCCTAACCCCTCTGATGTTAATGAGGCAGGATTCCATCTACAGGGTTAGGTTGTACCTTGAATCAATGTATTATAAGACGTAAAAGAGAAAATCGGGCAGAGAGGAGAAGTGCCTCAGGCCACTAAGAGGTGCCAGGAATGGAACTGTCCTTTAAACCTGGGGCTCCCACGCTCAGAAACTCCTAGACCAGGGGAAGATTAGCAACAAGTACCTTCCCCTAGAACTGGTATAGAGAGAAAGCACTCCCTGGGAGTGACACCCTGAATTCAGACTTCTAGCCTCATAGACTGTGAGAGAGTAAATTTCTGTTTGTTAAAGCCATCCTCTGTGGTATTTCTGTTATAGCAGTACTAGATAACTAAGACAATATCTTTATCTTTTACACATTTAATAAATGTTTTTCTTCATTTTTCATGTATTTTGTATATCACATAGCACTAATAAAACAGAGAGACACATACATAAATTCACACTTATCCACTCTTCAGCAGGCTTGCTGGTATAACGCCGTTTATGGTTAGAAGTTTTTAGTTTACTTTGGGAGTGGGGGATACGCATTAGTTTTCTACAGGCTGCCCTGAAATTTGATTCAAAGCAATAGGTCATTGGGATGTATAAATTCGAAAGAAAGCACATTTTAACAGTTGCATAGCTAGTAAATTTAATTCAATATCACAGAATGTAGATAGTGGACTTTAGCTACTAATATAATATTTTCTATGCATATTATTATAGAATACCACAAGTGTGTGTGTGTGCGCTCACATGTGCGCATGTGAGAGAGTTATATTGGGAAATTTGCAGTCACTCTAGGTCATAATGGCATTTCAGTTTATTTTCATTACTTAAATATCTTTTCCCAAATGCAGTATCAAACCTAGTTCTACGTAATTTGTGGTTCAAGATTTTATGTGACTCTCTACCGTAGGTGCCATACATATTATAGAGTGAAATTCTTTAAAAGTTATAATGAGATCAATAAGAAGCTAAAAACATACAGTATGAAACCGGCCCTGGTGACATAGAGGTTAAGACCTGTGGCTACTAACCAAAAGGTTGGTAGTTGGAATCCACCAGCTGTCCCTTGGAAGCCCTATGAGGCAGTTCTATTCTGTTCTATAGGTCTGCTGTGAGTCAAAATTGACTCGACAGGAAAAACTTTTAAAATACGTTCTTTAATTTTTTCATTTTAGAACAATTTAGGGCGGAGGATTTTTAATCCAGCTGTTAATAATTTGGCTTTTTTGACTTTGGGGTGAATAAATATTTCAGAATTAACTGTGAGTTATTACACTTGGCACTGCATAGAGGACACAGATAGATGCAGAAGAGCCTAAAATAACACATTCCTGAAAAATAATAAAAAAATCATGCTTGATATATAAGGAAACATGAACTTAACAATGATTTATATAAGCAAAAGAAATTATCTAGAAATAAACATTTGCCTTTATAATGTAGTGCTAACCAAACTTCTTAGGAAATATTCAAGAAAAATACAGTTTTAATATGCACATGAGATCAATTAATGTATCATGTATGCAAATATGAAGGCAATGACCCTGATTCAGGATGCTTGTTATTTTTGGAGTTGGCATATGGCTCTCTCTAACAGCAGACATAATGATTTCAATAAATTAGCTGCTAATGCCATGTAATGAACTCTGATTTGTGTTAAGTTGGGCATTGCTTTGAAATTTCATGGTAATTTTTTTTAAAAGATCAGTGTTAAACAGTATTAGAATTCCATTTTGCATCTAAGTTTTTAAAAATAGTAAGAACAAGAAGAACATTTTGATTCAAGCGTTTTCATAAGACAAAAGCAGTTTCAAAAAATAAGAATGCAGAATGCCTCACTAAGTTTAAATAAAATTTTTTTCTAATAATCTAAAACTTTTAAAAAATTTATTATTGCCATTAAATACTAATCATGTCAATGGTTTCAAAGAAGTTATTAGATTATTATGCTCATATTTAAAAGAGTCACTATGGAATTCCCCTGTTGAAAACTTTCTCACCCCTATTATTTTTATCTGTTGCAGAATATTACAAGGTTTTTCTGGTTACTGGTGGGAGGTATACATGTATATGTACATACTGTATTTTTACGAAGATAACACATGCCTTCTGCATTTGCTTGCTGGCTGTGCCCTCTCCCTGTGATGTACATACGTAAGCAATCTATGCTAATTTTTTTACGGTTTTAATGAAAGCATAAGATTTTAAATATGTTAAAGGAAAAAATATATATATATTCTTTCCGATAAGCCAAGTAAAATGAAGAAGACTTTCCTTTTAAGTCTGGTCTTGTACAGGTGAATTAATTGTAGCAATTAGTTTACATATAAGCTAATAAACATGAATATTTTCTATTTCATTCTTGTGGCATCTATAAAAGTACAGTAGAATTTAAAGTTATTCTTACTCTTATGTACATTATTCTTAATATCTCTCATTTAACTTTCTTCACCTCAGTTTCCTCAGGCAATACTGAGATCATAGTAATTAGCTCATACAATTCTTATGGGAATTAAATGAGTTAACATAAGAAACCAAACAACCAACAGTTGCAGTCCAGTCCATTCTGACTCATGTCAATCCTTTCTGTGTCAGAATAGAAATGTGATCCATAAGGTTTTCAATTACTACTTTTTTTCAGAAGTCGATTGCCAAGACTTTGTTCCAAGATACTCTTGGTTGGACTTGAACTTCCAGTCTTTTGGTTAGCAGTCCAGAATGTTAACAATTTGCACCAATTGAGGACTCCAAGATAGGGAAAGTACTTGATGAATGGTAAGGATAATAGAAAAGTTGGTAAAGTATGGTTGAATGGATAGTTCCTCTTGGTCAAACACAGGTGTTTCCTACTTAAACCTCGTTCAGTTTATCTTTCATGTTAAGGTTTGTGTTAAATAACAGAAAAATAAATCCAATTTTGTGATGACTCTGCTTAAAAGCCTTCAACACCTGAATTTAGGATAAAGTCTAGAATCCTGAGCTTGGAGTGCAAAGCCCTTCGTAATTTAGCTTCTGTATTTTTCTTATATCTTCTGTCAATCTCAGACAATAATCTCTGTAGTCCATCCATACTGAACTACTTGTATTTACCTGAATAGGTCGTGATGTTGGATGTCTTATGCCTGTTTAAACAATATTTTTTCTTCTTGGAATGCTCACTCTCATTTTATTTGCCTGGGAAATTTCTATTTATCCCTTTAGACTGTGGGATGCAATCATGGATGCCCCTAGAGGAATCATTTAATTCTCAATGTTCCTATAGACCTTTTAATACTCTTGTACTTGAGCATATTACAGTATGTAATGTTTATTTGCTTACACATTTTTCCCTTCCATAGACTTTTAGTATCTTGAAGATTGGTACAATATTCTATATATTTTCTCAACACATAATACAGTACCTTTTAGTAGATTTTCAATGAATACTTCTTGAATTTTATGTTGAAGGTAATGCAAGGATTGTGCTCATAGATGATTTGACAACATGAGTAATTAGAGTGTAAAACTTAAATACATCTTGGATATTTCAAGTAAGTCCTATATTATAAAATAAATTTTCCTGTTTCTCAGATTATGTACTTTCATGAAATCTTAAATTCACTGGCATTTAATTGTAAACACTAGATATGACTTCCTTTCCCCAAGATATAATCTTAGTTTTTTTCCTTCAACAGTCTCCAAATTTGTGTGTATGGAAAATTTTCTCACTTCATGGAGAGAACAGAAGGTATGGCAAATTCATTCAGTGATAATCATGAGTTGAGCACTTTGATGTTTCGCTTCCTCCTGAGACAAACATAGAGGTGCCAGGAATGTCAAATTGTGACTTGTAAATTTTCCTGCTGATCCAAACATAAGTGGAAGACCAAAAAATATCCATGGCCCAAACATAAGTAGGTGATAACTTCTAAACTGCAGATTATTTGAGGACGTGAGATCTTTAAATCTTTTTTGTTGTTGTTATTTGTTTTCACGTTTATAGCTGGAATTTTAGAAATGGACCAGTATATGTTGCACCAATATGAATTCTACTGTAGTGGGGGGAGACTGCTGTCTGTGTGAGAAACCCTAGAATTTCCCAGAAATTTATATGGTTGTCCTCATTACTGTACAGTTCATCGGTAATTAGCTAATTAGTAATCAGCTGCTGCTCATATCCTCACATAGTGAGGCATTAAGGTGAAGATTCTCATTTGCTTCGGCTACTGTCCTAACATGCCAAACAAAAGTGATCTAGTGGCCATTTTAAGATTTTTTTTTCCCTAAACATATTTTCATTTTTTAATTACACAAGCCAACTCTTCTCATACCATCTGTGGTTGCCTAGAAAGCTGAGTTTTTATTTCGTAAACATTCTAAATAATGTCAATAGTGGCTTGCTTAAAAAAAAAAAATCGCTAACTAGATATCAAATCATTACAATGTTGCGTGTGTGTGTGTGTGTGTGTGTGTGTGTGTATGGTGGGAGGGGATGTTTCAAATAAAAATCCCTCGGAAATTTTTCTCTAATTCATCATTATGTTACACTTCTTAAATCAAATAAGTAGGAGCACGTTTGCCTATCAGGGCTGGTATGTGTTGATTCAGTAAACGTGGACTAAGCACATGGGCAGAATGTGACCTGCTGGTGAGTTGAGGTAAGCATTTGGAAAATCATCATTGGGATTAAAAGAAAGCCAAAGTAAAACATACAGTCCAACTTGGACACGGGCCCGAAGAGACTAAGACAAATAGGAGTAGGCAGCTGATTGATTAAACAGTATTAATCAGAGAAAGAATTCAGAGGGAAAATCTGTGGCCCTAGAAAAAGAGAAATATAAAAGAGCTTCATAGTAGAAACAGAAAGTAAAGTCAGTAAATTAAAAAAAATCACAGATCCCTGACTCCTTGTAAATTCAGACAAAATGACCATGAAATTTTAGTGCCCCTTTTTTTTATACGTAGTGTCACTAAGAGTCAAAACCGACTCGATAGCAATGGGTTTGGTTTGGGTTTTTTAGACATAGTAGTTGTGTTGGACCAAATGGGGTAGAGTCTACTGTGGCAGAACTAAACAGGTGGATGTCCTAATTGTGCAAGTTATGAGGCTCCCTCCTCATGCTAATGATCTTATGACAAGAAAAAGAGGAAATCTATACACACTCAAATGGAGTACATTGTCATTAAACATGGAGTCAGGTGGAGTCTAGCAGCTAATTCTACCTCGGGATAAAGTCTTGGGAGCAGAAGTATGGGAGGATCTTATCATGAAGTAAACACTTTTAGAAATGTAGAAAAATATTACCTTAAGCCTAATTATTCACATTAACCATACCAGACTCCTCTTTGCCCTACTGGCAGGGGCAGATTATCCAATAGGCTAGGTAAGCACAGGCTTACTTATGCTTACCAGGTTTCATCATAAACACACACAGGATTACTTCTGCTTACTTACTAATCTGTAGTTAACAGTTTCACATAGGGTTCAGCATCAGTGAAACCCGTGTGAAATTGTTCACTACAGATTAGTAAGTAAGAATAATTGAGCCTGTGCTTACCTTGCTTCTTGGATAATCCATCCCTACACTCTGGCCTTTTCTGCTATGAGCATCCTTCTGCATAGTTTACAGACGTGATGAACTATAGGTCAGTTAAGATATTGTTTGTTATAAAACAAATACAAAATGAGGAACTACAAACCGAGGACAGTGACTCAACAGCTTACAGAGTTGAATGGATGTGGAAGGCAAAGATATAAGAATGAGTAACCTGAACACCGACATCAAAGATGTGGGGGTGAAATTGTTCACTATAGGTTAGTAAGTAAGCACAAGTATGCCCACGCTTACCTTGCATACTGGGTCATCCAACCCTGTCAGAGATCACAAATTTGTAAAGAACCTTTGATTCTTTAGGAGGATGCTGTGGGGTTGGAAGACAGACAGGTGCCAGCTGTACCTAGAAGCAACATCTTTGATGTGGTGAAAAAACTGTGAAATTGTTGACTACAAATGACCTGGGAAACAAGGTAAGCACCCTGTTTACCTCGCCTGTTGGATAATTCACCCCTGTCAGTGTGCTTGTAACATTTGAGTTGAATCTTTATCGATAGACACTTGTATTTAAACCTATTTATTGCAGTTAACATTGTCATTGAAACTATAAACTGTAAATATGCATATTCTTATAAAATAGGAGTGTGAAAAGATGAAGTGTTGATGCTTGTATGAAAATGAAGATGGACGCTTTAAGATAGACTTGATGAAGATGTTAGGAAAATAAAATCTCCTGGATGATGTATAGTTAGAAAACTAGAAAACTAAAAGCCTGGGGAAAAAATAAATCACAGAGATCTGGTGACATTCTACAATCACATTGCTTAGCAACTGTCATAAACTTTAGCTCGTACTGACGGAACTCAAGCTGAAAATCACACAAAAGGTTTTAGATTTTGGAAGATTGTATAGTTTACGTAAGCAAGAAAGTGCAGAACTTTAGACATTTAAATAAATATATTTTGGTTCTACGTTAAAAATAGGTGGTGGAAGAATGTACATTTTTATACTTCATATTAAAATAAAATGTGTAAGTTATTTATAGGTTTGACCATTCCCCATTTTAATCCATTAATTGACTAAATATTTATACAAATACAAAATAATGATTTTTTTTTTGGCTCTAAGACATCTACTACAGTTAAATCAGTCATTTAGCATCAAATATAAATTCATTGATCATTATTTGTCCAATGCACTGCATTCTAACAATATTTTGGCTTTGTGGGAGTTACACATAAGCATAAAAACTATAATATTCCAAGAAGAAATTTGCATCCAATTATAGGAGATAAGATTTTACACATGAAATACGATCCAATAATCATAGGTAATGACAAAACAAAAAACAATGAGTGATTCAGGCAATGGAGTTAAGGTGAACAAGTAGTTTAGTGTGGGATGTAATAGACCAGGAAAATCATTAGAGAGGTGATAGAACTCAGGGTGGAAGGACAAAATAAGGAAGAAGTGGGAGATTATAGAAGAGTGGAGGCCCAGCAAAAGAAGATTGTTAGGTGCCTTCCAGTCTGTTCCAACTCATAGCGATCCTATGTGCAACGGAAAAAAAAGCACTGCCCGGTCCTGCGCCATCCTCACAATCGTTGCCATGTTTAACACTATTGTTGCAGTCACTGTGTCAGTCCATCCCGTTGAGAGCCTTCCTCTTTTTTGCTGACCATCTACTTTACCAAGTGTGATGTCCTTCTCCAGGGACTGGTCTCTTCTATAACATGTCCAAAATACATGAGATGAAATCTTGCTATCCTTACTTCCAAGGAGCACCCTGGCTGTATTTCTGCCAAGACAGAACTGTTCTTTCTTCTGGAAGTCCATGGTATATTCAAAATTCTTTGCCAACACCATAATCCAAAGGCATCAATTCTTCTTCAGTCTTCCTTATTCATTGTCCAGCTTTTGCATGTATATGAAGTGATTGAAAATATCATGGCTTGGATCAGGGGCACCTTAGTCCTCAGAGTGGAATCTTTGCCTTTTAACACTTTAAAGAAGTCTTTTGCAGTAAATTTGTCCAATGCAATGTATCTTTTGAATTCCCGACTGCTGCTTCCATGGGCATTAATTGTGGATCTAAGTAAAATGAAATCCTTGAAATGTCAACCTTTTCTCCATTTATGTTGTTGCTTATTGGCCCAGTTTTGAGAAGACTGAAGGATAAGAAAACCAAGGGGCAATAATGAGCAAATAGCTCCAAGCCATCGACTGGACCCAAGAAGTCTCACTGAGAAGTAATAAGTGATGCATCTGTAGAATGGAGACAGCTGGTGTCAGTTTTCAATGCCATGCCAAAGGATTTGCAATTTATTTCTTGTTGTGGAATTAAGTGATTCTGAATAGTAGTGATGACAAAAAGAAATAACATAATTAAAGCTATATTTTATGTGAAATCAATTCATTAGATAATTAAAAGGAGCAGGAAGATGGAAGATCTGACAAAGATTAAGAAAACTGTTACAAAAAATTGAATTATTTGTCCCCCAAATCCCTAACTCTCCATAGTTATTTACTAATATAAAAAAATTAAAATGTCTTTCTAATTTTAAATGTAACTATACTTTTACTATTGCTATTCTTAACAGTTACTCTACTGAGTTTTCTAGATTATAATTGAAATAATGTAGCTAGATCACTGTAAAGATACTTACACATGTGTACACACACACATGCACACATACACATGCACACACACACATATATATACAGTTTTGAATGATTTGTTCTGACCTAAAACTATAATGGCCTGTGGCATATTCTGACAGTGAGACATCAGCTAGGCTGATTCACTCAATTCTATAATACAAGCTGCTTGACCTTGATAAATATTCTAATGTCATTTCTATCTACTCCTCAATTTCTCTGACTTATATGTCTTTATGCAACCTCAGTTTTATCTTCGTTGATTTAATAAATCCTTCTCTTCTAGTCACCTGCCTAATGCTATCTCAATATACCATCTAATAGAGGATGGCCATTAATAGCAGTAGTAAACTCTAAACCGCAGTAAATTATAAAACTGGGATTTTTATCAAGGCTTTTCTCCTCATAAAATATGTGTTTTTTTTCCCCTGTGTCTCTCCTGAATAGGCTTTGTCAAAAATGCACAGCATATAAATATTTGATTTATTACATTCCTAGCCACAGTAGCAAAATTGAAATGCTGTACCTAAAACACCATTTGTCATCATGGCAGTAAATGTTCAACCACTCTGTTTGAATTCTTCTTCATGGGAATAGTTAGAACTCAAATTTAATATGCCCAAAAGAACAAAACCAAACAGCAACAATAACCAAAAAAAAAAAAAAAGTCACCGAAATTAATTATGGTGATTAGTGTTTCATATGAACGAATGTATTTCCATGCCCATTATTAAAAACACACATGCAAAAGAAACAAGAAAATAATTTAAATCTTCAAACTTCATTCTGAGCAATAATGTCCAATTTTTCCCCACACAAGACTTAACAGTGCTGACTATAAACATTACAATTTGACAGAAAGACTAACCTATCTTCTCCCTTCCCTTGTCTATGAATTCACATATAACACGCCATCCCATGTCTAATTCGTCTCTGTGATGGGCCCGCTATGGCTCTTCCACCTGCGCTCTGTGTTTAATGGTGTGTGTATTTCAGAGGCGGAGGAGTGCATGGTAGAAGTGAGAGTATCAGAACTCTGCACTGCAATTTGATAAGAGACTAGTGTGTCCACAAACCATAAAATTGCCAGAGGATAGAAAACAATTTACTCATTTTACATTTATTGAGCATTTACTATGGGCTGTTTAGCATACTGTTTCTTGAGGTTATAAATCCGGTTTGAGGATACTCCCACACTTTTGACCTTGCCCCTAATTTACTGAACACTTCTCAGATTTCTTTGCTAGTTCCTTATCTTCTCTTTGAACTTTTGATGTTGGAATGTCCAAGGACTTAGGCTTTGGTTTATTCTCTTATCCATCTACACTCCCCCACTTGGTGATCTCATCCAGTGTCATGATTTTGAGTGTATTTACATGCTGAAGATTACAAAAATTTTTATCTACAACTGTAGACCACTTTTTGAAATTCCAGACTCATATATCCAGTTGCCTGCTCAATAATTCCACTGGTAATCTAAGAGACATCCTGAATCAGTATGTCCAAAATTGAACTCCTGGCTTCCCTAAAATCTTCTTTTACCTCTAACCTTCTCATTGCAGCTGGAGGCAACTGCATCCTTATAGTTGCTCAGACCAAATTGCTTGGAATATTTCTTGACTCTTTTTCTCATAGCTTTGCATCCAATCTATTGGGAAGCCTTATTGGCTTTACCTTAAAAATATACCAAGGGTCATATCCCTTCTCAACACCACTCATGTCTGAGCCACCATAAATGTTTGATTTTGCAGCCAGGATGATCCTGTTATAATGTAAGTCGGATCATGTTATTCTTCAGCTTAAAACCCTACAACAGATCTCCATTTCGCTTAATGTGTGAGCCAGAAATTTTTAAGGCCCACAAGGTCCTACATGATAAGGCTCCCTCTTACCTTTCTGACCTCAGTTCCTTTCATTCTGTCCCTCCCTCACACTTCTCCATTCATATTGGCTGGCTGCTTTTCCTCAAACATGTCAGCCACATCTTTGCCTTGAAATATTTGTGCTAGCTCTTCCTTCAGCGTAGAGTGATTGACCACCAAATATCGACATAGAAAAGTAACTCATCCTTCTAGTCTTTGCTTAGATGTCATCTTCTGAATGATTTTACCCTACTGAGTCATACTATTAAAATTGTAACATACCTGCCTCTTCTATTTATAGTTTATATATATATATTTTTTATCAACATCTAACATATAACTTATTCATGTATTATTTATTACCTGTTTCTTCTTTCTGTAATGTACACTCTGTATGAGCAGGGAACTTAATCTGTGTTTTCCACTATTACATACCAAGCACCTAATATAATGCCTGACACATACCAAATTTAATCTCTTCTGAAATGCACATTTTTTAAAAACTTCTTTAAAGATCTCCACAGTTGGGTTGCATTTTACAATTAATAACAAAAAATAAATAAAATTATTTTCCTTCTCATCTGTCCATAAAATAATAGTATATCTTACCATCAATGATATGTTAGTTTCAACGTAATATGGTGGTACACATACAGTGAATATTTGTTGAATGGATAAATACCTGAGAAGGAATAAAACATGGTTCTTTTCCTAAGGCACTTACATAGTAGTTGAGCAGAAAGACCTGTAAAGAAGAAAGACTTGTAAAGAGGTATTTATAAAACCACACTACGCAAGCTATAATAAGAATAGTATTTCAGCACAGAAAAGGAACTTACTTTTATCTACTTTTATTCCTGAGTGAAGAGTAGGAAAGAGTAGTCAAGAAACCTGATGCCACTACCAGTAGGAAGGTGGGTAGTGTTAACACCAGGATGAAAAGTCGTAGGTAAAAAAGACAAGAACATAGAATATAAAATGACCTGTGATTGCAATTAGGAAGCTCCATCTACAACATATAATTACTAAATTATAGGAGTTTCTTTTTAGTTTTCCTCTCGAATATGGTTTCAAGTTATTATGGTAAATTTTGCCCTAATTTTGCTTTGTGTATATGAAATTTAAGTGTATGTGTCTTTCTTGATCATGAGAATTTTACTGTATTATCTGGGAAATACGATTTCACTCCTTTTGATAATTTAAAAAAAAAAAAAACAAGAGATACAAATTTGTGTCCGTGTATTTCTACACAGTATCCACTGATTACAGAAGCACAGTTCATAATATTTGTTTTTATTTTTATAAATTCATGAGGACCTTGACAACATTGTTGCCTTAGTTATCTAGTTATAACAGAAATACCACAAGTGGATGGCTTTAACACAGAGAAATTTATTCTCTCACAGTCTGGAAAGATGTCTAAAATTAGGGTGCCAGCTGCAGGGAAAGGCTTTCTGTCTCTGTCAGCTCTGGGGGAAGTCCTTGTCAACAGTCTTCCCCTGTCTTAGGAGCGTCTCAGGAAAGGGACCCTGAATCCAACGGATGTACTCCTCTCCTGGTTCCTTATTCTTGGTGGCATGAGGTCCCCACACTCAGCTAGTCAACTTCAGCTGGAAGTACTTGACTCTTTTGCTCCATGGGTCAGATTGGCAAGCCTAGGCCCACCAATAAGTGCCCAGAGGCATCCCACTCCTCCAGGAAGCGTCCTGCACAGAAGCACTCAGCTATCTCGCTTCATGGGCAGGCTTCTGTGCTATCTAGTGCCAGTCTCCTGGTTCTGCTGCTGGAGTTTCTCTACTGCTGCTTCTCGCTTTCTGGTGTTACAGGTCTCCTCACATCTGAGCCCTCAACAAGATTATCTTTGAGGTCCAAAATTCCACCAATGGTCTATTCAAGACAGTATAGGCTTTTACTATTAAAAAAAACTTAAAAATCTTGCTTGGTGGTAATGAGGTCCCTGCACTAAGAAGCTCCTGGACCAAGGGAAGATTAATGACAAGGACCTTTCCTGAGAGCCGAGAGGCAGAGAAAGCCTTCCCCTGGGCCTGGCACCCTGAATTTGGACTTCTAGACTCCTAGACTGTGTCGATTCCAACACATAGCCACCCTATTGGATAGGGTAGAACTAACCCATAGAGTTTCCAAGAAGCACCTCATAAAAAGAAGTATAACCAGAATGCTCCTTAGAAGCAAGGATGGTGAGACTTCATTTTACATACTTTGGACATGTTATTTACAGGGACCAGTCCCTGGAGAAGGACAGCATGCTTGGTAAAGTAGTTGGCCAGTGAAAGAAAAGATGACCCTCAATGAGATGGATTGACACAGTGGCTGCAACTACGGGCTCATGCATGGCAATGACTCTGTGGATGATGCAGGTTCAGACAGTGCTTCCTTCTGTTGTACATAGGGTTGCTGTGAGTCAGAATGGACTGGAAGGCACCTAACAACAAAATGTCAGAGTAAGATATCAGTCATATACTTGTTGGTTTATTATGTGTTGTTGTTGTTAGGTGCTATTTATTTTAGATTGTCAACCACCAAGAAGAAATTTAAGAATTTTGAGAGTAATGCTGTTTTCATTTTAAATTGAATAGGGATGTGTTTTCCAACAGAAAAGACTAAAATGGCCTCAGATACACTTAAGAAATAAAAAAAGAAATTTTATAGGTCTTAGTAGAAAATCATGATGGGAGAAAAACATGCACAAACACATGCACACACATGTACACACACACACACACACACAATTCCCTATTGTTAAAATTTCTAAACAACCCATGCTGAGACTTCTCAATAAAATTTGTAATTAGAATGTGTCAAGTGTAGGTCTAAAATTCAGGCCTCCTGTCTTCCCTCATATTACCCTGAAAACCAAGCTGCTTCCTTTATGCTTTGAACTCATTTTTATCAATGATAACTTAAGTCACACTTATCATTTAAATATATACTTTTGGTAATGAAAAATATCTCTTTTCTTATTATTGAATTTTAATAAAGAACATGAGGCTGATCCTATACTAACCTATTGCTGTTGAGTGGATTCCAACCCATAGAGACCCTAGAGGACAGAGTAGAACTGCCTCATTGGTTTTCCAAGGAGCAGCTGGTGGATTTGAATGGCCAGCATCTTGGTTAGCAGCCATGTCACTTAACCACTGCACCACCAGGGCTCCACTCCAACCTTAAAAACAAAGATGGATGGACCTACCCTCAACTTCTTTGCAAATCAACAGGTATCTTAAGCCACTTACGAAAAACAAAACAAACAAAAAAATCCATTGCCTTCAAGTCAATCCTGACTCATAGTGACCCTAAAGGACAGAGTAGAACTGCCCCGTATGGTTTCCAAGGAGCAGCTGATGGATTCGGATGGTCAACATTTTTGTTTAGCAACCCAGCTCCTAAGTCACCTAACAAGACAGCTAAAATAAATGCTCACTCTTCCAAAGCCCCCATTTCTTCATCTGTACGTTTTTGAGTTTCTATTACATTCATTCTAATCATTTGTCAAGCCATTATCCTGTTTAATAACTTTAATAACAATACTATCATTGTGCATCAAGTAACCTAACCCTGAATCATTGATCCGGGATTCATTTCTCATCTCAACCAACCTTATCTCATCCATACTTTCATTGACCTTGAGTTTAGATCTCATTATCATCCTTAACAAATACTATACTCATCACATTTGTCTGATGTACTCCAGGATACTTCAAGAGATGCTGTAAAGAGGTATCTGCTTCAAGGGAGCATGCCTGGAGTTTGTTAGCACCATGTGAGCAAAAGATTCTTTGCTCAATTAAAAAAAAAAAAAAGCAACAACAAACTGAAAATACAAAGCTTAGATAAATTTATACCTCCAAAATATTGCAATAATAATATTATCACTAGCACTTAGTGAGTCATATCAGAAGGAAAAAATGACTCTACTCTGATTTAATAGGAAAATAATGGCATTTAGGAAACTATTTTACATTAATTCAACAAATATTTTCTGATCTGCCATCGTGCTATACACATAAAGAAAATGAAAATCCACACAACTGGGCCAATAAACAACATCATGACAGATAGAGAATAAATTGAAGTTGCTGAGGATTTTATTCCATTTGAACCAACAATCAATGCACACGGAAGCAGCAATGAAGAAATCAAACGATGTATTGCATTGGGAAAATCTTCTTCAAAAACACTCTTCACCGAAGTTTTAAAAAACAAAGATGTCACTTTGATGACTAAGGTGTGCTTAAACCAAACCATAGTCTTTTCAGTCCCCTTATATGTATGTGGAGCTCTGGTGGAGCAATGGTTAAGAGTTTTGACTGTTAACCAAAAAAGGTCAGCAGTTTGAGTCCACGAGCCCCTCCTTTGAAACCCTAGGGGGCAGTTCTGCTCTGCTCTATGGGGTCGCTATGAGTCAGAATCAACTCGATGGCAACAGGTTGGTTTTTTGGTTTTATATGTACATGAAAGCTGGAGAATAAAAAAGGAATCTTGAAGGAGAATTGGCACATTTGAATTGTGGTGCTGGTGAAGAATATTGACTGTACCGTGGACTGCTAGAGGAATGAACAAATCAGTTTTGGAGAAAATACAACCAGAATGCTCTTTAGAAATGAAGATGATGAGACTTCATCTTGTTCGCTTTGGACATGTCATCTGGAAAGATCAATTGCTAGAGCAGAATACTATGTTTGATAAAGAGGATGGTCAGTGAAAAGAAGGGAAACCCTCAATGAGGTGAACTGACATAGTGGCTGCAACAATGGGCTCATACATGGCTGCAGTTGTGAGGATGGCACAGGAGAGCTCTATTTTCTCTTCTGTTTTACACAAGGCCATCATAAGTCAGAGGCAACTCAACAGCAACTAACAGGAAGAACAACGTTATGTGCCAGGCACTGGTGTCACCATAGTGAATGTATTGGACAAAATCCCTTCCGCTCACAGAGCTTAAAGTTTACCTGGTGATGAGGGACAATGAAATATAAAATATAAGTGAAATATAAGATATTTATTAGGTCATAGTGTTTTGGAGAATGTTAGAGAAGGAAGGGCTGATAGAGAATATGGGGGTGGTTCCAATTATAAGTCAGAGAATGTCTCACTGAGAGGAAGACACCCAAATAAAGGCTTGTGGGAGGTGAGCCATGGAACTGTTGTGGGGAAGGCATGCCAATCAAAGGGAAGAGCCAATGTAAAGACTGAAAATAATATTCTGCATACTATATTTCATAATACATAAATTCACTATGCCAAACTTCCTGACCAAAAAAGTTTGCTCTTGGCAATCTCAGAAGTATATTTTAACTGTTTCATACAGTAATTAACCTTTTAACTAAGACATTGCACGAAAAAATCTGAAAACCAAAAGGTGCATCTTGAGAAGATACTGTTGCAGGGCACTAAATAAGCTGTCGTAACCAAAAAAAAAAAAAACCAAACCCACTGCCGCCGAGTGAATTCCGACTCATAGTGACCCTATAGGACAGAGTGGAACTGCCCTACAGAGTTTCTAAGGAGCACCTGGCAGATTCGAACTGCCGACCCTTTGATTAGCAGCTTTAGCACTTAACCACTATGACACCAGGGTTTCCAAGTTGTTGTAATTTCCTGAAAAAGCAGCTTCTTAGTGCTATGGCTTAGATGTAAGGGATCTAAATGCTATAGGAAGTACAAGTCATTGCAGGGGCATCTTTTATTACTGTTTCTCTTCTGAACACGTTAGTCTGGATTGACAAGAGCTATTTTGAAATCTTATCAAGGCAGGCCTCACTTATACCAAAGCACAAATGTAGAAATATTAATTACCCTACAATGTTGGATTGTATTATAAAAGCAAGTTTGTCAGAAAATCAAGGTATTGGAAATATACTTCATTCAAATCTCTGCCTCTTTCTTACAAGAGAGTTTTCACATCCTTGCTGATAAAAGGCAAACTTGGCAAGCACCCTGCTCAATGACAAATACGCTTACTTCTTCAGGAGGATGTGACAGGCAGCAGGAGCTTTAGATAGCCTGCAATTTGTGAGCTAGTAATTTTTTTTCACAAACCTTATAACCCATGGAGTAAACCATGCACAGATAATCTGTCTGTTTTACAGGATTTTTTTTTATTATTAATTTTCTAAGAAAGCAGAGATTTATGAAGGGATATCATTTCAGCATTGACCTCTTGTGGTTTATCATTTCAGCATTGACCTCTTGTGGTATTTCTTTCAGAACATGAAAAATGGCACCATCTGATTCCAGAAGGGGGTGACAGGACAGTGTTCTCTCATCAGAACCATTATAGGGGTACATTTGTGAATTCCTGCTGTTGGTTCTCACAGGGGCTTACATTCAGCAGAAATCGATTGATTTTTGCCTTCTCCTGTCCCTCTCATTAATGCGTGCTGTAGGAAGAAAATTCCAAAACATTCCTGTGAATTGGAATTTGTGTCAAGAGTTTTCGAGAAGCTAGAGATGAGATTAGTCCAGTTCAGCATAGCATCTACACCTGCTCCTGCAATGATTCTCCAGTTGAAAATAATCTAGAAGGATATCAGGAAGAAAAAACTTTGCAAATGTGAATTCTTAGAGTTCATTCTTGGTACACATTCTTCTTATTGTGAATTTGTCTAAAAAATAATTGTGATAATTATGACTACCATTGATTCAGTGTTACTTTTATTATGAAAATGTCATTTACATCTATTATCTCATTAAGTGCTGAAAACATCTCTCTGAGTAGGCCTGTCATCACTTCTCATTACAGAGATGAAGAAATTGACATCCAGAGAGGCTAAGTAATTTACCCAGTGTCCCACAGCTAAATAACTGACATAACATTTCAAACTCAGACAGTCTGATTTCAAAGCTTGTTTGCTTAGCCCTAAAATATAGTATGGCTTATGCAGGATGGATGCTTTGTACGTTTAAGTATCCCTGTCTTCATCAAATGAACTTTCTTCTTTAGAGATGAAAGAATTGACATACTTCCCAGAATTGTTTAAAAATGGCTACGTTGGAAAAGATGACTTTGTGTTCTGATATATGTGCTAGATATTTCCCTCCCCCCCGCTGCCCGCTTGCTGCCCCAAACCATTCCCTACCCTTTTCCACCCCTCTTACTAGTCCTGAAGTATTGCACTGTTCTTCATGGTTCCCCTACACCCTGTCTGCAATTTTGTACATTATCGCTTTGTAGAACTCTTCTTAATTATCGTAACTGGAACAGCCAACTGTTTCCTGTTGGGACCTTGACTGAGTCTAAAATGTTTTATGGTCCAATTTAATAGGAAGCTTCCCAATTTTTCATAACCACTCAAAGCATTAAGCCCGCTTGCTATTCCCATTGCCATCGAGTTGATTCTGACTCATAGCAACTCTATAGGACAGAGTAGAACTGTCTTTTCGGGTTTCCAGGGAGTGGCTGGTAGGTTCGAACTGTTGACCTTTTGGTTAGCAATTGAGCTTTTAACCACTGAGACATCAGGCCTCATATCTCCCCAAATTCCTTTGTGCTCTCCACTTTTGACTTACTGAAGATTAGCATCTAACTGGGATTTAACAACTAAAAGGTAGTATGGCATAAAAACTCAATGAATTACAATTGTGGATTATGTCTCTACTTAACAACAACACAATTAAAAAAAAAATCTACATCTCTATTGTCCAAAATTCGTTAGTGATAATGCATAAAAACAGGATTGATTTTTTTTCTTTTACCATATTTAGTTTCTTTAGTTCCTTCCTTTTGAACGAGATAAGATAGAAAATAGACAGGTACAGACTATTTGTTTGCTAGAAAGTTAGTTAAGATTCCCCCACAACACTGAAACATTGATCAACTGTGAATTATAATTGTAATCAACATCCTGTTCGAGCAATATTGACTGAGGTCTCAGTGCAGGTGCATAATAAACAAGTCCATATGTTGTAAGACATAAGACACATTCCCCACCCAATGAAGTGGTTGTGAGTATTCCCTGTCCTGGGTGCCAGTCATAGTCCCACTTGGGCATTTCCGGGTGCACTGTCAATGCTATTTCTATTTAGACAGCTCTGGCATGTTATTGTTCTTATCTTCATTTTTCTGGTGTGAATGTTTTCCTCCTCATTTTGAACTTCTTAATATCAGTGTAATAGGCTGCTTATGTGAGCTGGAGACTGGATATGATTAGGGTAGATAATTGGAACCACTATGTTTTTTTTTTATCTGTATGGACCAATGCCATGGAATTTTTTTTTTTTCCTTGTATTCCCTACTAAACTTCAACTTACTCACTGGCTATGGTGGCATTTTCAAACAATGCAAGTTTTCGCAAATATGGGCCTTATATTCAAAGAAGAGAATGAGGGAGAGTGGGTAGAAGGATACTAGTCCCTCAATATCACTAGAGAAATACCCCAAATGCATAGATATTTGGTTTAATTATATCAGCGTCACATTCAGATAATAATAAATTAATAGAAGTGCAATTTCAAATTACTTCAAATGAAATCATAATTTCAAGTGTTTAAAATTTCCGTCTCTCACATAAATCCATTTATGCATAACATTGGAGAACATCACACTTTCTGGTGAACAGGGAGAGAGGGACTAGACACCAGGTTATATAAGTTTGCTAAATAGAAGCAAAGGTAAGCCTTAGCAGTTTCAGACACTAATCACAGAATCATCTGCCTCCTTTATAATAGGAACCAGTTTGACTCTTGAACTTGCACCATTTACCTCCAAAATAATAGAATTGGGACCTTGGCCCCAGCCCTGAGAGAACACAATTTTGTTCTATTCCGATTAGCTCAGACAAAAGTGATCTTCTTCATCCATACTTCTTTTTTTCTATCTGAAACATTTTATAATCAGCTTGCATTGCCTCGCCTTTGTGCTATTCCCTTTTGAGAATAATAATGAAAAAAGATAAAAACGTGAAGAAAAGCTTGAAGTAACCTTTTTTGGTTTCTCTTCTCTGTGTTCGTAAATACCTTTTAGGGAAACTAATAATTGGTTAGACAACTCTAATGGTGGCTATTATTTCAGAATCGTTTGTTGGCTATTGATTAAATTGCAAGGCCACATGTGAACACAACTGTGATCTGATTTCAAATAAAAACAGAGTTCTGATTTTGTTGTGGTAGACTATAAGTGATCTTAAGTCTGTTGTTTATTTGAAAATAAGAGCCAAGTTTGTGTCAAGATGTTTTTCTTTTAATGCTTATACACCATGAACAGAAAAAAAAAAAAAAAAAAACTTCTTAGGCATATACATATATAATAAAGTGATAATATCTTCTCAGTGCAATATGATTTATACCCAGTTTAATGACATTTGTATCTTATAAGATCAAATATATGCTCCTAATGCAAAAAATGCATAAGAGAAGGAAAGATGCCAAACCATCAGTGTGGTTGTACCAGCCAAATTATAGTAATGACGATATGGTTAACCTGTATGTATACTGAGTCTTTCATTTATTCCTCATCTCATTTATTCTAAATATATTTCAATGTAATGCTTTTCTCAAAAGAACATTATCTATTAGCTACTAACTTAAAGAACAAGCAAAACAGGCTATCTATATAAAAAGATGAGGAAAAAATTTTAAGACATATCATACCTAATCAAGCCTGAGGAATATGTAAGAAACATATTATGGAGTCGTCCATTTAACATGCAAGAAAAAGAATTAATGCATATTAATAAAATAAATGTATTTTAGTTACATTTTAAAAATAATTATTATTATTGTTCTTGTTGAAAACACACATAGCAAAACACACAGCAGTTTCACAATTTCTGGGTATAAAATTCAGTGACATTGATTAAATTCTTCATGTTGAGCAATCCTTTTCACTCACCTTTTACAAATTGTTCCTCATCCAATAGCATAATCTCACTGCCTCTGAAGCTTCCAATTTAACTTTTCTAGTTACTATTGTCAATTTGATTTCATATATATATAGTTCTTTAAAAGAACATAATGCTCCAGGCAGACATTCTTTGTTAATTAAGCTAAACTGTTGTTTAGTCCCACCATTCATCTGTCAATTTTTTGTACTGTGGTGGCTTGTTTGTTGAAATGATGCCAGAAGCTATACCACCAGCATTTCAAATACCAGCAGAATCACCCATGGTGGACAGATTTCAGCATATATTTCAGGCTAAGACAGATTTAGAAGAGAACCTGGTGGTCTACATCTTAAAAAATTTTCTAGTGAAAACCTTATGGAAAGAAGCAGAATATTGTCTGATATAGTGCAGGAAGATGAGCCATTCAAGCTGGAAGGACTCAGAACACGACTGGGGAAGAGCTGCCTCCTCAAAGTAGAATTGACCTTAATGACATTGATGAATCAAAGCTCTTGGAAACTTCATTTGCTGTTGTGGCAGGACTTAAAAAGAGAACAGCTGCAAGCATCCATTAGTAACTAGAATGTGGAATACAGCAAATACTAGTTTAGGAAAATTGGAAGGCATCAAAAATGAAATGAAACATATAGAGATTGATATCCTAGGCATTAGTGTGCTAAAATGGACTGGTATTGTATTGGCCATTTCGAACTGGACAATCATATGGTCTACTATGTTGGGAATGACAAACTGAAGAAGATTGATGTCACATACATGGTCAAAAAAAAAAAAATTGAGAACTATCCTGAAGTACAATGCTGTTAGTGATAGAGTAATATCCATACACCTGCAAGGAAGACCAGTTGATAAAGATATTATTTAAATTTAAGAAACAACCACTAATGCCTAAGATAAAGAAATTAAGCAGTTTTACCAACTTCTGCAGTCTGAAATTGATCAAACATGAAATCAAAATGCTTTGATAATTACTGGTGATTGGAATGTGAAAGTTGGAAACAAAGAAGAAGGATCAATAGTTGGAAAATATGGCCTTGGTGATAGAAAGGACACGGGAGATGGCATGACAGAATTTTGCAAGACCAGTGACTTCTACATTGCAAATACCTTTTTTCAACAACATAAACAGCTACTAGACACATGGACCTCTCTGGATGAAATACAGTGGAATCAAATTGACTTCATCTGTGGAAAGAGATGATAGAGAAGCTCAATATCATCAGTCAAAACAAGGCCAGGGGCCAGTGCAAAACAGACCATCAATTGCTCATATGCAAGGTGAAGTTGAAGAAAATTAAAACAAGTCAATGAGAGCCAAAGTATGACCTTGAGTAGATCCCACCTGAATTTAGAGACTTTTCCAGGAATAGATTTGATGTGTAGAATATAGAACTGGACTTTATGAAAAAGAACATGGCATCAGGATTAGAGGAAGGATTAGTAACAACCTGCGATATGCCGATGACATATCCTTGCTTGCTGAAAATGAAGGGAACTTAAAACACTTATTGATGAAGGTCAAAAACTACAGCTTTCAGTATGGTTTATACCTCAAGATAAAGAAAACTAAAAATCTCACAACTGGACCAATAAGCAACATCATGATAGACAGAGAAAATGTTGAAGTTTTCAAGGATTTCATTTTACTTGGATCCACAATCAATGCGTTGGAAGCAGCAGTCAAGGAATCAAAAGACGTATTGCATGGGGCAAATATGCTGCAAAAGACCTGTTGAAAGCATTAAAAAAAACTAAGATGTCACTTTGAAGACTAAGGTGCGCCTGTCAAGGTATTTTCAATTGCCTCATATGCATGCAAAATCTAGGTAATGAATAAAGAAAAATGAAGAACTGATACCGTTGAATTACGGTGTTGGCAAAGAATATTGAATATACCACAGACTTCCAGAAAAATGAACAAATCTGTCTCAGAAGAAGTACAGCAAGAATACACCTTAGAAGTGAGGATAGTGAAACTTTGGCTTACTTTGGACATGTTATCAGGAGGGACTAGTCCCTGGAGAAGGAAATCATGCTTAGCAAAGTAGAGGGTCAGTGAAAGAGAGGAAGATGCTCGATAAGACCCTCGATGCGTGGCTACAACTACAGCCTCAAACACTGCAATGATTACAAGGATGGCACAGGACTGGGCAGGATTTCGTTCTTTTGTGCATGAAGTGTCTATGAGTTGGAATGGACTTGATGGCACCCAACAACATAGTTGTTTGGTTTAAAGATGTCTTCAGGGGATATTTTTGGTTGAAGGTTTGTGTTTTGAAGATTATCTCAGGGTGATAGTTTCAAGCATTGATCCAGCCTCAATGGTTCCAGATAATCAGAACTCTACGATAAGCTGAAATTCTGTTCTACATTTTACCCCTTTTGATCACGATTCTTCTATAGAACCTTTGATCAAAACATTCAGTAATGGTAGTTGAGCACCATCCAGTTCTTCTGGTCTCATGGCAAAAAAGGCAGTTGTTTATGGATGTTGTTAGCTGTTTATTCCATTTCCTCCTATTTCTGGCTCTCCTTTCTCTGTCACTCCAGGGCAAATAGAGACCAATTGTTGTACCTTGGATTGCTGCTTCCAAACTTTTAAGACACCATGCAATACTCATTAAGCTGAGCTAAGAGGTAGATCAGATGCACTCAAAACTATATTAACTGAGATATCTGATGAAACTATGACCCTAAACCTCCAAACCAAGAAACCAAATCCCATGAGGTGTTTCCTTGTATATAAACAGCCTCAGCATCTCCTCTTTTTATTTTGTTGTTGTTGTAATTATATATATTACACATTTGCCAAATCAACTTTTTACAAGTGTACAACTTGTCAACATCAATTACGTTAATCGGCAGTGCAGTCCTTACCCTTAATGAATGCAAATTTTCCGTCATCATAAACAGAAATTCCATGCTCCATGAGCAATAATCCTTTCTTTTCCCCTCCCTCATGCCCCTGGTAACCAATAATAAACTTTGGTCTCTATACATTTTCCTGTTCTTGTCATTTTATGTAAGTGAAGTCATACAATATTTGTCCTTTTGTGATTGACTTATTTCACTTAGCATGTCTTCAGGGTTCATTCATGTTACAGCCTGTATCAGGGCTTCATTTCTCTTTCTGGCTGAGTAATATTTCACTGAATGCATTACCACATTTTGTTTACCCATTCTGCAGTTGATGGACATTGAAGTTATTTGACTTTTTGGCTATTGTGAATATTGCTGTAAGGAACATTTGTGTAAATATGTCTTTGTGTGTGATTTAACATGTTATTAAAATTATAATTATATATTACACATGCATAAATTTAACTCTAAGATTATAAATTTTTATATAAACAGCATTCATATTTAAAGTAAAAAGAAAGGATAGGGTTTGCTTTGAGTTATAATTCTTGAATAAGAGTAAGTTAATAAATAAATGTTGTAATTTGAGATAATTCAACAGAAAGAAAGAGTAAAAGAATAATATAACAAAGACGTAGAATCTATTACTGTTAAAATCCAACCTTTAAATTCTAACTCCCAGTACCCTGATGAGCAAATCATTTCTTTGGTAAGAATCAACACAAAGCTGGTTTCTATGAGGTGGGGTTTAAAGATGTTCTAAATGTCCAACTTCTCCAAGGTGCTATACCACTCCACTGTCTGTAACATCAACTATTATCTCTCTTCTTAGTATCCTTCCTCCCATCTTTGGGTTAGGTAATTCTCTACGACATGTCACAGAATTCATGAACTGTACTTACAGTTAAGTTGTTCACTGGGGAAATAACAGGATACAACTCGGAATTAGAATTAACTTGGAAATAACCGGATTCAACCCGGAAGAGAGTATACAGTTTTCCAATCTGGACAGCTTCCAAATAAGACACTTCTTTAGCTCCTTCTCAGCTGTGCCTGCAGGCAGGTCCTTTGCTCAGGCTTACTGACACTGGGCTCTTACAAAACAATTTGAATTTATTCCAAGAATGCAAGGATGTTTCTGTTTTACCTTCTAGTTTGTTGAGTGGTGCTTGAGATCTTACGAGCTAGCAAGCAGCCATCCAAGACATAACAATTGGTCTCTATTCACCTGGAGCAACAGAGGAAGAAGGAGAGTTAGGAATATGAGGAGGATATGGAATATATTGCTAGTTGCCTCATGAACAAGCCTCCTTTGCCATGATACCAGAAGAACTGGATGGTGCTTGGTTAGCATTACTGAATGTTTTGATTGAAGATTCTATATAAGTATCCTGATCAAAAGGGGGAATATGCAGAATAGAATTTTAAATTTTCATGGACTCCAGACTTTCTGGAGCCATGTGCACTAGATGAATCCCTAAAACTATTGCCCTGAGGTAATTTTGAAACTTAAACCAAAAATATCCTCTGAAGTCTTCTTAAAATCAAATAGTAGTTTAGCTAAATTAAAACCCGTTGCTGTTGAGTCCATTCTGACTCACAGCATCCCTATAGGACAAAGTAGAACTGCCCCATAGAGTTTCCAAAGAGCACCTGGTGAATTTGAACTGTTGACCTTTTGGTTAGCAGCCATAGCATTTAGCTTAACTAGTAAAAATAAAAAATGTCTGCCTTGACCATTATGCTCTTTTAAGAACTATCTATATGAGATCAAAGTGACAAGAGCAACTCAAAAGATAAGAACCTTAGGGACCAATGAGTTTATGTTAATGGGGGAAGAACGACTCAGAAAAGAGGGGTAAGCATGCCTGTACAACTCAAAGAATGTTATCAGTGTCACTGAACTGTATATGAAGAAGTGATTGATGTATGTTTTATGTATATTTTCAACAAAAACAGCAAAATAAAACAAAAAAAAAAATAAGGAAGTCATGGTGATCTACTTCTGAAAATTAGCCATGAACCTATGAATCACACACACACAAAGAGATTATAAAAGAAATGGTTACTCAGCTCATTTTGATATGAAAGAGGGAAGAAAGTCACGGGACTGGGAATAGGTGGTCTTTCTTTGCTATTATATGGTTGTATTATCTACAGAAATGATTTCAACTCTCTGGCTCTTACTTTCATCATCCAGCAGTATAATTTGTTGTGGAACCAATTTGCTGAGGGTCTAATTGTAGTTCGCCATTTATACGTGATTTTGGGCAAGTTTGCTAATGTCTGGAATTGTTTCTCGCTAGCAAATGTGGATTATTTTAGTATTGGCTCATAGGGTTGTTGCAAAGAATGAGTCAATACATGTAAACTCTTTAGAACGGTGCCTAGTCCATTGTAAATTTTCCATGTTATACTTGTGGTCAGCTGCCATTGACTTGGCCCCTTACTCATAGCGGACTATTGTGATCCATAGAATTTTTATTGGCTGATTTTTCAGAAGTAGATTATCAGTCCTATCTTCCTAGTCTTGTCTTTGTCTAGAAGGTCCACTGAAACCTGTTCATCTTCATAGCAACACACAATCATCCACTGACAGACGGGTGTTGGTTGCACATACAATACATTGGCTGGGAATCAAACCTGGATCTCTTGCATGTTAGGTGAGAATTGTACCACTGAATCACCTCTGCCTTTTTGTCAGTTTTTAACGAATGTTGCCTTTAACATACTATGGTACTGTCAAGGTTTTGTTATTATTAGTTGTTTAATTTTGTTTTGATTGCATATTGAATTTATTCAGGATCTGAATATAAAATGAAAACAGTGATTTCTTAGATTCTGCTCACTTGTACATGTAAAATTCTATATTGATGAATGCTTTGCCAAAGTATGAGGATAAAAGTGGGTAATTTACAAAATAACATGTTTGGTTCAACTCAAATGTGTAGCAGTCAGTCATGTGAAGCTGCCAACCCTTCTTCTCCTCTCTGACTTACCTGACGTCTATTTGCAAGATTCAGTCATCAGCAGAAATTTGATAAGGAGTCAAAAGGATATTCTTGTGGTACTCAAGGCAAAGAGAAGAAAATGTATGGTGTCTGTTTTTCTCTCAACTTTAGGAATTAGATCTAACTTCCCTAAAGGGTATTAGTATAAAGTCTGTTTTGAAGACGGATCCTGATCGACCTGGGGTATGTGAGACAGATGATGATGCGGAAACCTGAGCTCAGCCAGGTAATGTTGCCCTCCTCGCACGAGAGAATTTTGTGGACTCCAGAGACATAGCAGGCCCTTTTAAAATTTCTTTCTTTACCTCTAGATTATAAATTTCCCAAATCAAGTATCATAAGTGTCTTGTTTGTGGCTTTTTCCCCTATACTTTCTGCAGTGTCCAGAACTCAGTACGGGTTCAATAAATATTTGTTGAATGTAGTGATAAAAGGAGCACAACATAGTTTTGGTACCTTGAGGGTTTTGCACTGTATGATATCCCTGACAGCAGCTCCCCAAGTTAAGGTGCTTGCCCAACAAACTCAGAAAGCCTATCAGAGGTTATATACTTCTCTAGGGAAATTTCTGTGCAGCAAATATCAACCAGAAGGCTGCAGAGAAGGAACACAGACAGACGGGAATTCCTGTAGTGAAACAGGTACTATCTGAACACTTTTGGGACACTCCTTTGGACTTTCTAGAATTATTGGACTTGGATTTAGAAGAGGTAAAAAGGATGGAAAATAAGGACTTTGGCTTTCTACAGTTAGAATAAGTCAATTAAATTCAGAAATTACAGTTTAAGTGATTATAATCTGGTGGTAATTCTAAAATTACTACTCCAAAATGGGCTAAACATTCTGTACTTAGGATTTATCATATCTAAGTAACTTGTTAATTGATTCTCCACTTTATAAGTAATTTAATGATGATCCCACTTCAGGCATTACTAACAGTATTTGATAGTTATGAATTTGCTAACACCAGTTAGTTTTAGTTCATGGCTTCAACATGAGCTTGATCTGAGAATGGCTTCCACTGAATTATGTTTTTGTTTCCTTGAAACGCAAATGCCCACAAACAGTACTTCACAGTTGTTACAGGGCAAGAAAGAATGGGCAGAACCACCTATGTTCCGTGTTATTGTCATTGTATCTGTATGAAACAGCCCCAACTTAGACTTAATTAAACTAAAACGTAGAAATAATTGTCTAAATAGAAATAGAAGTAATAATAATAGAAGGTCCAGAGAAAGCGTTACTTATGAATGAGTTGAGTCTAAGTATGCAGTGGCAGAAAAAAAAAAAAAAGGCAGTAGAAGAGAGAGAAGAAAATACATAGGTGAGGAGAATTGAGGGACTTTCTTAAAGCCACTTAAATTTACTGAATCATGTAATTAACCAACATTCTCCTTTCCTTCTGAAAAACATGTTGATGGCCCGTTGCAGTCATGGTTGAGTGTGAATGGCTAGAAGGCTCCTGTCTAGTACCCCACCCACTCCTGATCCTAATGGCTCTTTGTGTCGATCTTGTTTGTCCCCTATGATGCCAGTTGAATGTGTTATTGTTAATTACGGAATTAAATTACTGATTATATCAAACAATGGAATATGAATGCAAAAAAAAAAAGACAATTGTCATTTACATGAACATTACATTGAATACTTTGGAAAGACTCAAAAAAGGAAAAATATTTACTTAAATTGTTGTGGAATTAAAAGTGGGAAAATCAGATTTAAAAGATGGAGGGACAAATCTTAAAAAAAAAATTCTACTTGGATTTTTACTGTCTCTTTATGTTCTTGATATACTTTGAGGATATAAACAACTGATGTTAAGTTTAAAAAAAAAAAAAGTGTGGTTTATTTAATCAGAGCCACACTGAAAAGCCAGTTTTTTAATTTTTTTCTTGTACTTTAGAAGAAGGTTTACAGAACAAACTAGTTTCTCATTAAACATTTACTATACATATTGTTTTATGACATTGGTTAACAACCCCACAACAGGTCAACTCTCTCCCTTCTCAACCTTGGGGTCCTTATTACCAGCTTTCCTATCCCCTCCTGCCTTCCAGTCCCTGCCCCAGGGCTGCTGTGCCCCTTTAGTCTCATTTTGTTTTATGGGCCTGTCCAATCTTCGGCAGAAGGGTGAACCTCAGGAGCAGCTTCATTACTGAGTTGAAAGGGTGTCCAGGGGTCATACTCTAAGGGTTTCTCTAGTCTCTGTCAGGCTGGCAAGTCTGGTCATTCTTTTTGAGTTAGAATTTTGTTCTACATTTTTCTCCAGCTCTGCCCAGGACCCTCTGTTGTGATCCCTGTCAGAGCAGTCAGTGTTGGTAGCTGGGCACCACCTAGTTGTTCTGAACTCAGTCTGGTGGAGACCGTGGTAGATGTGGCCCATTAGTCCTTTGCACTAATCTTTCCCTTGTATCTTTAGTTTTGTTCATTTTTCCTTGCTTTCTAAAGGGTAAAACCAGAGGAGTATACTAGATGGCCGCTCATAAGCTTTTAAGACACCAGGCCCTACTCACCAAAGTAGAATGTGGAAATTTTCTTTATAAATTATGTTATGCCAGTTGAGCTAGATGTTCCCCAAGACCATGGTCTCCACAGCCCTCAGCCCAGCAATTCGGTCCCTCAGGGAGTTTGGATGTGTCTGCGGAGCTTCCATGACCTTGCTCTGTACAAGTTGTGCTGGCTTCCCCAGTATTGTCTACTGTCTTACCCTTCACCAAAGTTACCACTTACCTATTGCAGAAGACAGCTTTTGACTCATATGGAAAGTCTGGCCAAAAAAAAAAAAAAAAAATACACTTACATATAAAAATTAAAATAAAATAGTTATTTTTTTTATTTTTCATGGTCAAAAACTTTTAATGGATTTTAATTAATCTACCAATTTCTGGGCCCTCTAGCATTGGATAGTAGCATTTTTAATCTCCTGTTATTGCTTAAAGTTGTACTAGAAATGTGTGTTATTAGAGCAACAACGACAACAACAAACAAATTAAAAAAAATTATGCACTACCTCTAGGCTTTTCTGGCATTTTTACGTAGTAGGGAAGCCAAGGTGAGGAAGAAAACTTTCGGAGGTGGATGGTTCAGAGGTGCGCAGCTGGAATTCAATAACGACGTTAACGATTGCAAGGTGAGATTTGTTTGTTTCCTTGCAGGCAGTGAATTCGCTGTTACTTTAAATAATGGATATAAACCTATGTTATGGTGTTTCTGTTTATTTTATTTACTTCTGCATTTATATCTTACCTTTTGCTAACAGGATTTGGAGCGGCTTACGGAAAAAGCATAATTCACTAAGACTGAGCCATTAACAGAGAACTGTTGTTATCTAGCATTTATTGCACACCAATCCTTGCTGTGTGTGAAAATGTCCTTGCATCTTAAAAATTAGAGACCATAAACAGTGTGGAAAAATTGTCAGCTCTACAAAACTGCACGTGTGTTTTCTTTTTGCCTATTCTCCTCACACTTTGGTAACCTGAAAGAACAGACACTTGACTACATGACACTTTGAAAATCTACTTAAAGTCTGATTTTTTTGTTTGTTTCGATATGTGCATATGTACATGTGGTTAGGAAGGAGAAGGTGGTTGTTTTTGAAGATGACTCTGTGTAATAAAAAACCCAAACTAGTTGCTGTCGAGTTGATTCCAACCCACAGTGACCCTATAGGACAGGGTAGAATTCTCCCATCGGGTTTCCAAGGAACAGCTAGTGGATTCGGGCTGCTGACTTTTTGGTTAGCAGCCTAGTTCTTAAGCACTGTGCTACCAGGGCTGTGTAAATAAAAATGTAAAGTAAAATAGAGATCTTGTTTTTTATGTGTAGCGAGAAGGTCTATAAAAATAAAATGCTGGAGTTGCCTACTTGTGGATTTTATAATGGCACTCTGAAGACTGCATCGCTGTTTTTTGTTTGTTTGTTTGTTTTGCCACCTTACACCAATGCAAATCTAACGGCTATAAATATTTTGCTGCATTTTCTGCAGTATTTTCCAGGCTGTAAAAATTCCACCACATTGCTTATAGGCCTAGTTTAATGGCTGCATAAATCTTTCCTGATACTTGATTGGCAACAGTGAATTCACTAATTTCTGACAGACATTTTAGACTGAAGTGTCAGCTCAGGACTGAGATGGATGTGATATTTATAGTTATTACACATGTCTGAGCCCTGTCATGGACGAAAAAACAATATTGGAATTTGACATTTAGTACTGCATTCTCTCTGTTGTGTTCTCAAAAACATATTTGAATGTTATTAGGTCAAAAATATGTTTATACCTGGTTTAACAAAATAAAGAGCAATTGCTTTTATTTTTTTAAATGTCCAATAATATCAGCTTGGGATCTTACAGTAAGTTCAGACACAGAGAGGCAAATATCTATTTTACCTAATAAAAATGTCTATTAAAAAAAAAAAAAAGTTGAAAAGGCTCATTATAGCTCTGATCTGCTCATTCCATTAAAGAAATTATTAAAGATTGCTTCGGGATGTGGCCAAAGTAATGAAGTGCTTAATGTCTTTTAAATGTCATTCTTACAACTAAAGTCTTCTGAGTAGCCATTTTAAATTCTAAAACTCTTAAACTTATATTTTTGGATATTTATGATTTAGCTGAAGGGAATTTCCATTCATTAAGTATGTATCTCCTTGTACGTTAGTATGAAGGCATGTTTATGTGTGTGGGGAACAGGTATAGGACACTTGGGCTGTAATGCAAGAAGTCAGGTTGACTCTAGTCCCATCAATGTGTATTTTAATTTGGGATAAATAGATGTCACTAAAGTGTGTCCAATTCTTATTTCCAGCAGCCTTCTTTTGTATATTTAATTTAGCTCCCTAAATGAAAAATAAAATCACATCTAACTATAATGTTTATAAACATCATGAGGGCAGGGACCTATGGCTGTTTTACCATGTCATACACCTCAAGTTCCAAAGAAGGTGCCTAGGATGTAACTGAGGGGTTGAAAGTGCAGTCTCTGGAATCAGAATGCCTGAATGGGAATCTAGCATTGTCAACTGCTTACTGTGTGATGTTGGGTGAGTTATTCTTGAAAAATTGAGGAAGAGAATAATAGTCTTACGTATGGAGTGGCTGCAAAGATAGAGTGAAAGACTATTCGAGCAATGTGCTTAGCAGAGAACCTGGAACATAGATTCACCTCTATCAGTTGCCATCAAGAAGATGCTAACTCATGGCAACCCCATGTGTGTAGTAGAACTGTGCTCCATAAGGTTTTCAAGGCTGTGACTGTTCAGAAACAGATTGCCAAACTTTTCTTCTGAGGCACCTCTGGGTGGGTCAAACCAACAACCTTTCAGTTAGGAGTTGAGTACTTAACTGTTTGCACCACCCCAGGACTCTATTTGAAACATAGATAGTGCCCCCCACCAAAAAAAAATTTTTGATAAGTATCCAGGTGCCACTGAACCCCTCACCTTGTCAGTATTACCAGATTTTCTAACCCTAGTTGACTTCTCCTATGGTACGTTCACAGTTTATTCAGTTTAAAGCATTAATCCTAGCTGTTCACATATCACTCTTGTAAGGCAACAGTCTGAAAAAAGTTACAGCGGCTTTCAGGACCATCTACATACATCTACCGACTCTGAAATCTCCCTCTACAGGTTTTTTTTCTCTATCTTCCCATATGTATTCAGTATCACTCCAGTAAATAAATTAAAATATGCCATTTCTCAATTCCCATTCCTTAATTTTCCATCTCAGAGAAAAAGTTAAAGTTCTTACAATTAGGGGTCTGGGTTCCCCATTCCTGTCTGATTTTTTCTTCTAGTATTCGTTCCCACCCCGCCATCCATGGCCTCCTTCACCTTTATCTGGCACTTTGCCTGGTTCTTGGAGAATTCCTTTTTCTCCACTGTGCTTTGGTTAGGGCATCAGAAACAGTTATAAAGTTATAAAAATCATTCTTGTGTAAAGGCAACCTAGATAATATTGTACTGTATCTTCATTTATAATAACGTTACATAATACCTTCTTTATGAAGACTACTGGGAAAAACATTAGTCTTAATGCAGGGAATAGTTGAGCTTTTCTGAGTGACCGTTTTGTTATTATCTTATCTCATCCTAAATATTACAGAAAAGATTTCTGTGTTTGAAATGACCACTGGAGAAATTAAGCTCTAATGTGAGTCTGCTGGTAAACGTAGGCAAAATTTCACAAAATTTTCAAGAGCTTTATGCAAAGTATGTTTTGTGCCAGAAAACGTTATTTTTTTTTTTCCTACTTACAATGTATGTTTTCCTGTTGAATTTTATGTATACTTATTCAAGGAATGGTATTTGGAACTGCAATCTTCAAGCTAAATTCCATATTAGATATATCCATGTAAAGGCTGTTAGAGCTACCAAGATACTACAGATGCTAGAAACAGATTCGACTGCACCAATATGCTCACTTTCTGTTTGTCTTTTTTTTTTTTCCAACCAGAGTATGGATGAGGCCTTTTAGAGTATAATTTGGCTAAATACACAGAGAACCTAAAGTTCGTAAACACTTCCTAAACCAAAATAGAATAGTAACCCCAACCTTGAAGGAAGACAAAGTATAAAAGAAGTCTGGATTGGCAATAATGAAGCTTCTCATATCTTATTGGACTATATCATGTGCTGGTAATGTCAGAGATACCCTCTTGAGTTCAAGGCCATCAGTTATCTGCATCTAGCCTGTGTATACTACTACTGGGTAGGATTGCCTGGCAAGATGCTGAATGCTTAGCTAATTATGTACAGCAGAAGCAAAACCTAACTTTTCGTTTCCTCCTGCCAACCCATCGGCCACTTGAAAAGTTTCACTTTGGAATCTACTTCAAATTATTTTCTGAAATAGCTAAATAAATGGCCTTCTTATTTAGTGTGGGCTCTGGGCTTTGTGTTACCCTTATTGTTACTTTCTTTGTTTTTAATCTTCATATGCTAGTGTAAGCATAGTTGGAACTCTTAATCCAAATACTTTATGTATGTGTGTGGGTGTGTGGGTGCTGTATGTAAGGAGAAAGAGAGTAACTATACTTGTTGGTATGGTGTACTAATACTCTGTAACTCTCCCTTTTAACATCAGTGTGGGTATCTATCCACTTAGATAATGTTGTTGTTGTAAGGTATCTTCAGGTCAATTCTGACTCATGGGGACCCTAGGTACAATAGAACAAAATACTGCCCAGTACTGTACCATCGTCACAATTGTTTCTATGTATGAGCCCATTGTTGCTGGCACTGTGTCAATCCATCCCTTTGAGGGTCTTCCTCTTTTTCATTGACCTGCTACTTTACCGAGCATGATGCCTGTAAAAACGGCTTGGGGGACATATCAAATCTCCTCTAATCCCATAAGGGAAAAGGGGAACCAAGATCAACAGCCCACAGCTGACTCCCCTGAGGTGGAGGCCATACAAGCCTCCACCCTCCGCCATCTTTAGTAATTGACAACCAGCCTTCCCTTGCACAGCACTCTCTACTTCTCTGCCGGGTTCCATAATTTGTTTCAATGGCCACAAAGAACTCACAGACCATACTCAAGATTATGGGATTTATTGGGGAAGTAACAGTTACAATTCAGGCTCAAGAACACTCAAGATGCAGTTTTTCCACCAGGACAGCCTCTTTCCAACCATGCTCACAGGCACGGCTCTCCCTGGCCCTAGGCCTTTCCCCAAAGGCACTCACCTTTCTCCCTCCATGTGCCAGAAGCCCACCACGCCATCTCCTGGTGCTGAGTCTCTGCTGTTGGGTATCTCCTGCTGCTGCTTCTCACTGTCTTCAAGGCTACAGTTCACTCTCTCTCTTGGTCTTCTGCTACCAGGAGAGTCTCAGCACAAGGATCCCAGGTCCAAAGGACATACTCCACTCCTGGATGTTTTCCTTGGTGGTGGTAGGATCCCCCTTTCTGCTCTGGAATTGACTCTCTTTGAAGGTAAAACTGATCAATCCCCTTGGTGGGCCACAATTACCTTATCATACAGTCCCACCCAGTCACCTATGTGGGAGTTAAAAAGACCATGGCTAGAAAGGCCACACAGAAATAATTGATCTCACAGCAATGTCTTTCTGCAGGGACTAATCCCTCCTGCTAACATGTCCAAGGTACATGAGATGAAGTCTTGCTATCTTTGCTTCAAAGGAGCATTCTGGTTGTACTTCTTGCAAGACAGATTTGTTCATTCTTCTAGAAGCCCATGGTATATTCAATATTATTTGCCACCACCATAATTCAAAGGTATGAATTCTTCTTCGGTCTTCCTTATTCATTGTCCATCATTCACATGCATATGAGGCAATTGAAAATACTAGGGCTTGGAGCAGGAACACCTTAGTCCTCAAAGTGACATCTTTGCTTTTTAACACTTTAAAGGGGTCTTTCGTAGCAGATTTTCCCAATGCAATACGTCATTTCGTTTCTTGACTGCTGCTTCTATGGCCATTGATTGTGAATCCAAGTAAAATGAAATCCTTGACAACTTCAATATTTTCTCCATTTATCATGATGTTGCTTATTGGTCCAGGTGTTTTCTTTATGTTGAGGTGTAATCCATTCTCAAGGCTGTAGTCATTGATCTTCACCAGTAAGTATTTCAAGTCCTCTTCATTTTCAGCAAAGAAGGTTGTGTCATCTTCCTATTGCAGGTTGTTAATGAATTGTCCTCCAATCCTGATGCCTTGTTCTTCTTCATATAGTCCAGCCTCTGGGATTATTTGCTCAGCATACAGATGGAATAAGTTTGATGAAAGGATACAACCTTGACACACACCTTTCCTGAGTTTAAACCCTACAGTATTCCCGTGTTCTGTTTGAAGGACTGCCTCTTAACCCCTGTACAGGCTCCCCATGAGCACAATTCAGTGTTCTGAAATTCCCAGATTTTGAAATGTTATCCATAATTTATTATGATCTACACAGTCAAATGCCTTTGCACAGTCAATAAAACATACGTAAACTTAGAACACCTTGACTCTAAATTAGTTGATGTTACTCTTGCTAACTCACATGAATCCCAATTTGTTCCTGAACAAAAAGAAAAGAAAATCGCACCTTATTATCACTATACAATGTTTTCCAATTAAAAATAAATAAATAAAAGTAACGATTTTTTTCTTTGTTTATTTTTCTTTAATTCAATAATATTCTCTATTTTTTCTGTACTTGGAATACTTAACAGAGGGGTTGATTCTGAATTTAGTTCTGAAGGATGAATAGAGATTTACTATGTAAATGGATAAAAGGAGGAAAGAAAGAAATATATGACTACATAGTTTCATCTAGATAAAATATCCTGAATTACAGTTCTTTTAATTGGCCTTTGTTTTATTACCTTCTGTGGAGTCCTGGGGATGTGGTGGCATTCATTTACTTAGAGATGAAGTTGGTTCCATCAACATTATTGGCAATATCGAAGGCTGCAGAGTTGGAGTTAGAGACTAAAACATGTTCATTAGATATTGCAAAGAGATCACTACAGTCCATGCAAAGGGAGTGGGGAATAGAACACTGATGTCAGGGGAGTGAGGGTTCACTGGGCAATGACTATTTAATGACTGTTCGAACAGAATCCTATGGACCCCCAGTATTAGCCCCATCTAGGAACTAACAGAAAGGTAAGTATCTGCTCAGAGTTCCTACATCAGAAACTATATTTTACCAAGATTTCCAGAAACTAAGCACATAAAAGTTTGCCAAACACTACAGTACATGCCAGTTTGGAGAAGGTAGGCTATGAAAGTAAGGACAAAGATACAGCAGTAGAATAGGAAGATATATAATTCACAAATTTATTTTATTATTATTATTATGAAAAGAGACTGAGCACATTAAAAATGATGATGGACAAGGTTCAAAACATTTGGTTTGCATATGTATGAAATTAAACAAATTTGCAAAGTAGTTCTCATTATTCTAAGTTCATAGACGTGGAAAACAAGTCTCTGGGAAGATAATTTGCCAAAGTTATGAAATAAATTGTGGAACCAGATTTCAAACATGGGCCTGTCTCCAAAGCTTATGCCCGTTATTCACAGTGAAGGCTGATTTTTAATAAGAAAAAGATGTATTGAATTAAATAATGGATGGAACCTTTGGTGGTTGTAGTTGTTAATTTTGTTCTATCATTGAGGGTCTAAACGGGATAAGAATTTCTTAGGTTACTCCTTTCCCAATTATCTTGTCTAACAAAGCAAGTGAATTTGGCAGATAAATAAGAAAATAGAAAAATTGTGTGAAGTAGTAGATTCATGACAGATAATCTTATTTGGAAAAGGTCCCTGAATTGCACAGTTTGAGCCAGCTACTAACTGAAAGGTTGGTGCTTGGAATCCATCCAGTAGCACCCTGAAAGAAAGTCCTGGCAACCTACTTCCACAAAATTACAGTCATTGAAAAGCTTTATCCTGAAACACATGGGATCACCATGAGTCAGAATCAACTGGACAGAATTTTTTATTTTTGTTTTTAATTATTGGGAAAGAAAGTATTGTGAAGAAAAGTAACTCGAATTAAGATCTAGCTTCATACAGACGCAGTCTCTTATTTGGCAGCCTATGCTTACTGTGGTGTTCATACAGATAATCTTTGTGGTTGAGACACTCTATCTCTGAGATGTACAGGTAACCCTTCTCCAGGAATTGTCCTCAACTAAAGAGAACTTTCCCTTGCGCAGCATACATCCAATGACTATAGGAGTTCAAAAACCTGGCTGTCTTGCTTCAGTTTGGTATAACTGGAGAGCATCTGAGCTTGGAGCTCTATGCAGGATCAACTAGAGCCTCTGTTATAACAGAATTATAGTTCAAGTCAATGGTATGCTGTAGCCAGCTCCAAATGGCACTTGAAGCCAGTGTTGTGCATCCCTCCCAATTCTCCATTCAATGAAATTATGAGGATAGCTTGAAATCAGCCATGGTAGAGTTATATACACCAGGAAAATCAGCAAACACTACACACTGGGATTTTTTTTTTTTCCTGGAGAGCTTGGTGTTAAACATTTACTAGCACACCACTGGTTCAACTTCTTCATCTGCTCAATCCTGCATTCCTTAATTCTTTCTTTTTTTCTTTTAATTCCTAAGTGGATCACTCAATCAACCTGCATGCAAATATCTGTTTTCAGGGAATCCAATGTAAGACCATGACTTTTTGTTTTTTGTAAAAGTCAGATATCATCAAGTTTTATAGCAGGGGTTTGCAAACAATGGTCAAAGGGCGTGTTTTTGTAAATAAAGTTTTGTTGGAACAAAGCCATCCTCATTGGTATACTTATTGTTACATGGCTGCTTTCATGCCATAATGGCAGAGTTGAGTGTGGTTCACAAAGTCTAAAATATTTACCATCTGACCCCATATAGAAAATTTTTGCTAACCCCCGATCTACTGGATAACTTGCCTTGTTTTTCCCTAAAACAATTCAAGCCTAATATATTAAATAATTAATTTGGGTTTATTTTCTAAACTGTCCCTTTGTCTGTTTTTTTTTTTTTTCTTTTTTTCTTTTCCCATGGTTTCCAGGGTCATACTTCAACCACAAGACACCTGAATTCCTATATTCCCATCCATCCTTATTGCACTAACATTTAGAATCTTATATATTGTTGAGATGACATTTTACCTGCTCTATTTGCCAGTTTAGTCTCTCACTCTGCTAGTTTTCTCCTTATGCTCTTCTGAGAATTTTTTTCAAAAACATAGATTGTATCATACAACTTCCCTGCTTAAAACCTCCATTGGATCACCATTAACCTAATAAGTACCAAACAACTTAGCTTGGTGTGTTGGTTAAGATTGTGTGTCAATTTGGCTGCGCCAGGACTTTCTGTTTTGGCAGTTGTATAACGTTGTGATCACTTTCCTGTTGAAATTTGGTATGTGATCACCCGTGTAATGGAATCTGCTGGCTGTTATCAGCAGGGGTGGGCCTGTGGCAGCTCACTGCCCCCTCAGCCTTCATCTGTCTGCCTTATGCTGCCTACCTCCTTCCTGCTTGCTTTGCCAAGGTTTCTGGCTTGTTCTGGATTCAGCAGCTGTCTTTTGTCTAACCTCTGGTTCTTGGGACTTGAGCTAGCAGCTTACCTGTCCATCTTGGGATTTCTTGATCTTCAAGGTCTATGAGCTAGAGTCCTTTTCCCTGACCCGCTTATCTTGGGTTTTCCAGCCCCTGCAGCTAAGTGACTGAGGAGAAATCTGGCAGTCTTGCCTGCCGACCTTGAGAATTCCTGGACTGTTACAACCTGTGGGCGGGATCCCTGCTCTCCAACCTACTTATCTTGGGTTCACCAGCTTCTGTGACTTCGTGGATTGGAACGACCCTATCCTGATCCGAGGACTTAGGACGTTCCAACTCCTACAACCATGTGAGCTGTTTCCATAATATGAATCTCTCTCTATGTATTTAATGCATTGCTGGTTTCGTTTTTTTAGAGAACCCAGCCTAAGACACTTGGTATATTTGTTCTTTCTTTACATATCCCACTAACTTTTTCTTCAAATACAGCCTCTACTATGTCATCATAAAGCTCACTGTTCTTTTACGTCTTACTGTATACAGATCCAGCTACCAAAGATGATCTTCCCTTCCCTGATTGATAAAATCACATTCATTGTTCAAGATGTTCCTTCTAACTTTAAGGCTTCCATTACTCCTGCTTCTATTCCTCCCCAACAGAATTAATCAGACTTTCCTTGGCATTTGAAAATCAGTTTGCACTTATTTCTATTATGTAACCCATTGTGTTTCAATAATTGTTTTCCTACATAAAACCATTGCCACTGAGTCAGTTCTGACTCAAAACGACCCTACAGGAAAGAGTAGAACTGACCCATACGGTTTCTAAGAAGCACCTGGTAGATTCAAACTGTTGACCTTTTGGTTAGCAGCCACGGCTCTTAACTACTGCATCCCCTGGGCACCTATATTGCTTGCACACCTGTTTCCCTCTACCCAGTCACTGAATTTTCAAAAGCATGGACAATAATTTACTATTTCTGGTCATCTTCTCCGAACCTGGTACAATGCTTGAGGCATTGAGGGTCTCAATAAATGCTACTTGGATAAATAAGTGAAGATAAATGCATCCCTAGAAATACCCTGAGTTTTGTCATAAAGAGGTTTAATCATATCAAATACTAGAAAGTGGTATATACTAGACTATAGAGTATTAACAAATTTCAGGATTTTGAAAAAGACTTCTGCTTGTTGAGTAACATGCATTTAATTTGTGGGTTAAATTTTAACAGGAAATGCCTTATTATGCAAATTTGGGGACTAGAGAAAAATCGTGTCTTTTTTTTAAGAAAGGCATTTCATCATTTTTGTTTATAGATTGCTCTGGGTTTAGGGCAGACAAAGATCAAAATTCTTTTGCTTGAAATTTTTGCATATTTTTTGTTGCAGAATGGTTGTAAGAGATTAAATAAATCCCCCAGAGGTATTTTTTCAACTTTTTTCCTCTTAAAATCTTACACTGAGATAGAGTGCCAAAAGTTCATGTTTCCTGACATATTAGCTGCTGTAAGGTTGGACATTGGTTCTAATTCAAAGGAGTAAATTGGCTTTAGCAGAAAGAGTAAGGCTTGGTTTTCTTTCACAAATTGCCATGGGAACACGAGTGCTGCAAAGCTATTATAGCTCTCATCTGAAGCATTTCAAGTAATTTGGAATACCTCACACGATGATATTCAAAACCTCCCAAGCACCATCATCCAGAATATTAAAGCAGGAAGACCAGGCTTTTTTTAAAAAAAATAATTTAGTCCTCTTCCAAATATTCCAGTGGTATCAATTTAATAAATTTTAACTTCTTCTGAAATATCATTTGAAGCAGTAATATTTTTCTAAAAGTCTAATCAGCACAGAAAAGTACGGCTAAAATTTATCAGGCCCAACTATAAAGCAACAAAACTCTAGGAGAAGGAAATAAGCCACAAAAGCTGTAACAGATGAAATTGTGAAGATAAACATTAAAAACCACTTTTAGAAAAGAAGCCTATTGAAAATAAGACTTCATAGCAATTTGAAATGTGAAATTTAATCCTTGACATATTACTGACTTTTGGAGTCATGTACTTAATCAATAGAAGTGAAACAAGATTGTTTTTTCCTTCTTTAGGCGTAAAGTACAGTCTCTGCATTTTACCCATTGGAGCTTAGTGCTACTGCCAGCATGGTATAAAGTTCCATATGCAAGTTATTATTTTTTTTTTAATTGAGCTATGTTCATGTTTATCCTTAATTTCCCTTCAATGTTGCTGGAAGTAATTTCATTTAAGATGAATAGAAGGACAAACTCACTTTTTATTTTATTTTAGTTTATTTATTTAAGACCACAGCCAGTTCTCTTTCGGGGGCGGGGGGGTCCGCTCTTTTTCTCTCTCTTTTTTGCATTTAAGCAAAAAGAAACTGTGTGAATATAACCCAGACTTCGTGATGCAGACATTCTTTCACACAACCTTGATTTTTCTCATCATTAACCAGTAAGTTTCATTCTTTTTTTTTTCCTGTGTTGTTTTGTGAACATTTGACATTATCTTATTTTTGATGACCTATTCTGGACTATAAAACCAAACAAAAAGCCAAACACATTGCCATCAAGTGGATGCCAGCTCATAGTGATCCTACAGGACAGAGTAGAGCTGCCCCAAAGAGTGGCTGGTGGATTCAAACTGCTGATCTTTTGGTTAGCAGCCAAGCTCTTAACCCCTGTGCCACCAGTGCTCAACTATGGACTATAGGTTTCTAAATACCCAGTTAACTCATATCTTCTCAAACAGCTATAACAAAATGCATTATTTTTCTAATGGTTTTAATGTAAGCCCCAATTTACCAGAAAGAAGACCTGTTTCTTCTAAGCCAGGACTGCATGTTAGCCATTTCTTAAATCCTTCACATTTCCCACCTAGCACAGTGGCAGACTCATTATGCTAAGTATAGATATATCTGAATATTTGGATACTCATTCTTACCACACTACCCTCAAAGATCTCCTATTATGTTACACCTTCCTAAGAGATAGTAACAGGAATTGTTTACAGCACTGCAGATAAACTGGTTCAGGAAAACCTGCAGAAGGAGCGTGATATAAAATGTAGCAGTGTGAACTGATTTCATTTTGTCTCTAAACAGAGAGTAAATGTGTGAAGGTAATTGCCCTTTCAGCAATGAAAAAGGTTTCCATAAAGATTATTTCGCTTAATGGAACATGCTTCTGAATAGATTTCTCATTTGTTAGCATGACCTATTTCTGAGTTTGTTATCACAATCTGATTAATGCTAAAGACAATGTGGAAAACACTCGTAGTATCTTTTCATTCCTTCAATACCTGGAACAAAGAAAAAAATATGACTGTGCTTTCATTTTATTCTTACGAAGTATTTCTAATAAGGAACTGACAGATGCCATTAGTAGGTTAATTGATTTAATAATGTTCCTACGAATAAGCTCCATTTCTGACTTGAATTGCTTTCTCAATTGATTGGTATTCCCATAATAGGATTCTATAAAATGTAAAGAAACAGCACCAAGGAATTCGGCTTCAGATTTTCAGTTAATTAATTAGCATTTAGAAATGTAAGAAATTATTGCATTTCCAATTCCCTAAATACACAACATTTGTTACAAATAATTAGGCACATGTGTTGCTTTAAAAAAGCTCTTTAAAGTGTAGTCTTGCGAAAATGACAGTAGGAAAAAAAGTGTGTTAATAGCCTAGCGGTGTGTTTATTTTTCATTTGCAAGCAAGTAGCTCCTTCCAGGGGTTTAGAAGGTGAAAGATAATCAGGATACCTTAGGGCAACCCTTAGGGCTGCCTCAGTTCAGGCTAGAGAGGAGATAAAAACACTACCAGGAACTTACACCCGTAAGATAGGTGCTACCACCACTATACCCAGACCAAAAGTCCAAAGGAATAAGAGGGCCACTCTGGCTCTAACCAACTTTCTAGAAATAGTGGTGAAGTTTTGTGAAAACAGGACTGCTGCTTGTTTTAGAGGCTTATTGAATTCTCAGTTTGGCCACAGGCCAGAGAGCCTCATGTTAAAATCAGTAGCAGTCCAGAGCACAGGTGAAAATCAAATATTATCCTAATAGAAAAATTTTTGGAAGTCAGGGGTAAACATAAAGTTATACAACAATTTGTCATTAAAATTGTATTTTTCAATAGTGAAAATTTTAAATGTTTGATGCAACGGGTTTTTTTATTATTATTATTATTGTACAGAACTGATAATTACTCAGCCCTTTCAACTTGTATCAGTAGAGGAGAGATCATTTTTGTGCTCATAATATTGCTATAAAACCTTATTATTCTTACTTGTTATAATTTTATATTATGTCTGGATAGAAAATAACACCATAGATGTTTTCCTGATTTTAAAGGATTTTTTTTCCTCTGAAAATTTTAGGTGATAAAATTAATATTCTGCTTTTAATTCAGACTTAAAAGATATGAAGAATCACCAAAAAGTAATATTTATAAATCATTACCTGAATTGAATTAAATAATCAGAACTATAGTTCAAGAGGAAACCCTGGTGGCAGAGTGGTTAAGTGCTACGGCTGCTAACCAAAGGGTCGGCAGTTCGAATGGCCAGGCGCTCCTTGGAAACTCTATGGGGCAGTTCTACTCTGTCCTATAGGGTCGCTATGAGTCGGAATCGACTCGATGGCAGTGGGTTTGGTTTTTGGTTTATAGTTCAAGAGGACACCCTGGTGGAGTAGTGGTTAATAGCTACAGCTGCTAACCAAAGAGATGGGCAGTTCAAACGTACCAGTTGCTCCTTGGAAACCCTATGGGGAAGTTCTACTCTGTCCTATAGGGTCGCTATGAGTTGGAATCCACTCGACAGCAGTGGGTTTGGTTTTAGGTTTGGTTATAGTTCAAGAAAGGTGTTTTTATTCAATGCAATAATGTCAGTTTAACAGAAAATCCTATCTACAAAGTTAGAAATTATGTATGATATATTCTGATCTCTATTATATGCTTTGTATCATTGTTTATACACTTAAAAATATTTATTGGTGCAAAAATTATGTAGTGTTTTTAATAAGATTTTCTGGCCAGCAGACTTATTGTCTCATAATCCTCTCATTAAGTACAGTCTATTACCTACTTACTTGATTTATTTAACCTTGCAGTAATAAATACTTTTAATATTAACTCATAGAATTTCAACATATCACACACATTTTTAGCTTTTAACTCCACATCACATATAATGTTTACCCATGTTTGAGAGACTATTGAAATGTTAATGAAAATCAAAATGATTTGCTTGGTTTGTTACAGGCACTGTTGAGCTGATTACATATCATGATCGAGTACATGATACCAAGTTCCAAACTAAGTACAGTATGTTCTTCCAATGCTCCCATTTGCAGAAGAAATTTTATCATCAGATTCTATTACTACCTTGCAGAAAATATTTCAACAACTGTCCATTCCTAGAAAATAGCTAATTTCCTGAAGGCTTATTCATTCAACAAAAAAATCATTGAGTCTGCTATGTGCTAACCCCTATTTTTGGGATTGGGGATAAAGTATTACTCAAAACAGATTTTAAAACTCTTCATGGAGCTTATATTACAATAAATTTTATGAGTCCCAGGAATCTGGAACTAGGGAAAGGTGAGTGAGACCCTTGCTTCAGGTGCAAAATTTAAGAGGCCTCCAAAAAGCTGAATAATAAAGATAGATAATATTTTAATAGGAGTCCATCGGTGGCACAAAAGATTAAGCACTTGACTAGTACCTGAGAGGTTGGCCATTCGAATCTATCCAGAGGCACCTGGGAAGACAGGCCTTACGATTTGCTTCTGAACGGTCACAGCCTTGAAAACCCTAAGGAGCACTTCTACTCTACACACATGGGGTTGCCATGAGTTGAAACTGACTCAATAACAAGAACAACAACAACATTTTAATACAGTTTTTTGAAATAATTAAAGTTAATATATATGATCCAAGATGGAAAAAATAAAAAGACAAAGAAGTATCAGCCAGAGACACGTTGGAGCCTAAGGCAAATGCAAAATTTAGAAATAATGGAATAAATTCTATCTTATGCTTGAGAGAGTGGCGTGAGCACATAGGGAGAGGATATTAATGCATGGCAGCTAGATTTGGAGATAACCTACTATAGTCTGTACTTTGACAAACATTAAGCGCATTCCTTCCACTTACAAAAACTCTCCTCCCTTTCCCAAAAAAATTTCATCCACTTATCTCATCAACTGATCTTATAAATTATACATAGAAAAAGACAAGTTGTCTCTTCCACTCACATTTAGCATACAGTGGTGAGAAAGGACCAAGATAGCTGTAGAAGATATTCCCATTGAAAGAGTGAGAGAGTGAAGACAACCTGTGTTAGTTACTGTTTTTTTTTTTTCAATAAAAGTAAGAAATACAGTTAGAAAATGTTTACATTTAAATGACACTGAAATGATAAATAAAAATAAAAAAGCCAATTGGAGCAAGTAGTCTTTTAAGATTGAACTATTGAGTGGTTTATTACGAGGACCGTTCTGATTAAGGAGCCCTGGTGGGGCAGGGGTTAAGCCATCCACTTTTGGCGGTTGGAGAAATATTGGAAATCTGCATTTGTGAAGACTACAGTCTTGGAAACAGTATGAGGCAATTCTACTCTGTTCTCTAGGGGTCACTATGAGTCAGAATTGACTCTACGACAACGGGAGGAATGCTGGTTATTGGTTTGGGAAAAAAATAGAATTTTCAAGGGTTTTCTTTCATTGTTGTTATTAGGTGGCCACCAGTCAGTTCCGACTCATAGTGACCCTATGTACAACAGAATGAACCACTGCCTGATCTAGTGCCATCGTCACAATCCTTCTCATGCTTGAACCCATTGTTGCAGCCACTGTGTCAATCCATCTTGTTGAGGATCTTTCTCTTTTTCACTGACCCTCTACATTAATAAGCATGATGTCCTTCTCCAGGGACTGATCCCTCAGGATAACATGTCCAAAGTATGTGAGACATAGTCTCACCATCCTTGCTTCTAAGGAGCATTCTGGCTGTACTTCTTCCAAGACAGACTTGTTCATTCTTTTGGCAGTCCATGGTGTATTCAATATTCTTCACTAACACCTCAATTCAAAGGCGTCAATTCTTCTTCATCATCCAGCTTTCTTACGCATATAAGACAATTGCAAACACCATGGCTTGGGTCAAGTGTACCTTAGTCTTCAAGGTGACATCTTTGCTTTTCTACACTTTAAAGAGGTCTTTCACAGCAGATTTGCCCAAATGCAATGCATTTTTTTGACTTCTTGACTGCTACTTCCATGAGTGTTGATTATGTATCCAAGTAAAATGAAATCCTTGACAACGTCAATCTTTTCTCCATTTACCATGATGTTGCTTACTAGTCCAGTTGTGAGGATTTTTGTTTTCTTTATGTTGAGGTGTAATCCATACTTAAAGCTATGGTCTTGTATCATCATCAGCAAGTGCTTCAAGCTGTCTTTACTTTCAGCAAGCAATGTTGTGTGTTTGTATAACACAGGTTGTTGATGATTCTTCCTCCAATCCTGATGCCTCATTCTTCTTCATATAGTACAGCTTCTTGGATTATTTGCTCATCATACAGATTGAATAGGTATGGTGAAAGGATACAATCCTGATGCACACCTTTCCTCACTTTAAACCATGCTATATCCCCTTTTTCTGCTTGAACGACTGCCTCTTGATCTATGTACTGTTTCCTCAGGAGCACAATTAAGTGTTCTAGAATTCCCATTCTTTGCAATGTTATTCATAATTTGTTATTATCCACACAGTCAAACGCCTTTGCATAGTCACTAAAACACAGGTAAACATCTTTCTGGTATTCTGTTTTCAGCTAGGATCCTTCTGACATCAGCAATGATATCTTGGCTCCATGTCCTCTTCTGAATCCACCTTGAATTTCTGGTAGTTCCCTGTCGATATAATGCTGCAGCTGCTTTTGAATGATCTTCAACAAGATTTTACTTGCATGTGATATGAATGATATTGTTCAATAGTATCCTCATTTGGTTAGATCACCTTTTTTGGGAATAGGCATAAATATGGTTCTCTTCCCGTTGATTGGTCAGGTAGGTGTCTTCCAAATTTCTTGGCATAAATGAGTGAGCACTTCCAGCATTGCATCCTGTCTTAGGCTAGTTCTGTAGAGAAGCAAAACCAGTAAAGTGTATAAGTGTATATAGAGAGATTTATATCAAGGAAACAGCTCATGAGATTGTGAAGTCTGGAATGTCCAAAGTCCATGGGTCAGGATAGAGGCTTCTGCCAATTCATACAGCCCCAGAAGCTGGTGAACCCAAGATCAGCAGGTCAGAGAGCAGGGCTCCCACTCACAGGCTGTGAAGGTCGATGAATCCCAAGATTGGCAGACAAGACTGCAAGGTTTCTCCTGATTCATATAGCTGCAGAAAAGAAAAAAAAAAATGGCAATATACCATGGACTGCCAAAAGAAAGAATAACTCTGTCTTGGAAAAGTATAGCCAGACTGCTCCTTAGAAGCAAGGATGATAAGACTACATCCTACATACTTTGGACATGTTATCAGGAGGGACCAGTCCCTGGAGAAGGACGTCATGGTTGGTAAAGTAGAGGGTCAGTGAAAAAGAGGAAGACCCTCAAAGATATTGATTGCCACAGTGGCTCCAACAATGGGCTTAAGCATAACAACAATTGTGAGCATGTCGCAGGACCAGGCAGTGTTTTCTTCTGTAGTACATATGGTTACTATGAGTCCGGAATCAACTTGACGGCACCTAACAACAACATACATGTGGACCTTGCCAGATGAAACACACAGGAATCGACTGAACTATATCTGTAGAAAGAGGTGATGGAAAAGCTCAATATCATCAGTCAGAACAAGACCAGGGGCCAAATGTGGAACAGACCATAAATTGCTCATATGCAAGTCCAAGTGGAAACTGAAGAAAATTAGAACAAGTCCATGAGAGCCAAACTACGACCTTGAATACATCCCACCTAAATTTAGAGACCATCCCAAGAATAGATTTGATCTTTTGAACACTAATTACTGAAGACCAGAGGAGTTGTGGAATGACATCAAGGACATCCCACATGAAGAAAGCAAGAGGTCATTAAGGAGAAAGGAAAGAATAAAATGGATGTCAGAAGAGACTCTGAAAATTGCCTCAGAGTAGAGTTAACCTTAATGACATGAATGGAGTCAAGCTTTTGGGGCCTTCATTTGCTCAAAATGAGAAGAAGCAGCTGCAAATATCTATTAATAGTGAAAATGTGGAATGCACAAAATATGAATCTAGGAAAATTAGAATATGTAAAAAATGAAACAGAATGCATAAACATTGATATTCTAGGCATTAAGGATCCTCCACACATCAGTCAGTTTGTCATACTGTGGGGGCTTACGTGTTGCTGTGATGCTGTAAACTATGCTACTGATGTTTGCATGCTAGCAGGGTCTTTCTACTTAGATTAACAATCAACACACGTGGAAGTAAAAAAAACTTGTAGTCAAAAATTCAAATGATGTACTGCATGGGGCAAATCTGCTGCAGAAGTCCACTTCAAAGTTCTAAAAAGTAAAGATGCCCCATCGATGACTGAAGTGCAAGTGACCCAAAGGATGGTCTTTTCAATCGCCTCGTACGTGCAAAAATTGGACGATAAAAAAGGAAGGCAGAAATAGAATTCATGCATTTGAATTAGGGTGTTAGCAAAGAATACTGAATATACCATGGACTTCCAGAGAAATGAACTAATATGTCTTATAAGAAGTACAACCAGAATGCCCCTGAGAAACAAGGGTAGGGAGATTTCATCTTACTTTCTTTGGACATGTGATCAGGAAAGAACAATCGTTAGAAAAGAACATTATATTTGGTAAAGATGAGGGTTGGTGAAAATGAGGAAAACCCTCAATGAAATGAATTGATGCAACAGCCTCAGCAATGGCCCAAAGATATCAAAGATCATGGAAATGACATAGGTAGGACCAGGCGACATGAGTTGGAACCGAATCCATGGCTCCTAACAACAACATGCTTATTGTTGGAAGAACTCCCATGGACACTGGCAAAATATACTTTAAAATGTATATTGTTTTAATTAATATTCTTTTTATAAAGCAGTAATTCAGCAATTTAAGTCTAAAAACAATAATTTGACAACTTATCCTTTTTCAGAACTTAAATGATTGTTTGTTCCAATATCTCCCGGAATCTATTGCTTCAGCTAAGCCATAAAGCCTACAGTTGTTGCCTTGTATATAAAAATGTACATTTTCTTCTGGGTGCTTTTAAAATTTTCTCTGTATCTCAGATTTTCAGCAGTTTTACTACATTGTGCTTACATGTGGATTTCTTTGTTTTTATCCTCTTTAGGTTTTACTGAGTTTCTTGGTGTTTTCTATTGAAAATTAAATTTGGAAAATATTCTGTCATTATCACTTAAAATAATTCTCCTGCCCTATCATTTTTCTCCCTTTCTTCTTGGACTCAAATCCCATCCATGTTAGAACAGTTTATATTGGCCTACAGATCTTCCCTATGTTTCAATTTTTAAAATTTTTTTTTTTTTTCTTTAGCATTTCATTTGAAGAAACTATTTTGACCTGTTTGAGTTTCACTCATGTTTTCTTCTACTGTGTTTGGTTAGGTCAGCAATTGACATATCTTTCATCATAACATTTATATTTATTTCTTTTTTAACTCTCCATTTTTGGTAAAAGTCATCAACTTTTTTTATGTGATTCACCCATTCCACTAGCGAATTTTACTTAGATATTATAACAATTTAAAATCCTCGTCTAATTCCAATACTGTGGCCATCTGTTGGTCAGCTTCTAAGGACTATTTTTTTTTTTTTCCTTTGGGATATGGGTCACGTATACTTGCTTCTTCAAATTTTCATAATAATTTGTTTTATAATAGTGTGTATATAAAAAAAAGAAACTAAAATAAATAATATTTGCCTTCAGAAAATGACAAACCTACCTTCTTCTAGGCCTTCAGTTTGTATGTGAGAGGGTAATGATTAAGTTATTCTAACCTGTAGTTGGGTTGGGCAAAGCCTTGGCTACAAACATAGTTACATCCAGTTTGCTATCGTTTTCAGATAATTTGAAGGTGAGGTCTGGACTTTCCTTCAGAAAGGCTTTGGCTCTGAGCACTAATGGAACTCCAGAAATTATGTTCTCTAAACATGAATGGTATTCTTCTGATTCGCAGCCTGGCTGCCAGTCTTTTTTTCTCTGGAGACGTTCTTTGTTTTTGTTTCACTCTTCTTCCCTGTCCACAGTTTTCTGGGCATCAGAAGATCTCTATCTGCCCTGACACCCTTCCCCCAGTCTTTGGAGTACTCCTGCAATGTACTCAGATACTAAGTGGCTCAGAGACTCAGCATTAGCTCCCTTAACCCATTTCCGGCCTTCAAGGGGCCACTGCCTTTCCCACAGAGAAGACTTCATGTTCCTCAAGGGATCATAGATAGCCACCTTATGAGCTGGTTGTAATAGTAAATTTAGTTTTATTGGTATGGTAAAACAAAACAAACAAGCAAAAAAATCACCCTAACAACAATAAAAACAACAACAACAAAAATAAGATTTTGTGGCTCGTGTGCTCTGTTCTTGTTGTGAGAGGAACAACAACCTAACCAGTCACAGAAGTCTTAGCAAATTAATCTTATAAGCCATGTGTATTTTAGTGGAAATACTTAGTCACTTAAAAATGCAATATTTACTCATTAAATTTGTTAATTTTGTTAACTCAAAATTATATATGTTGTAGAGGTGTTTTTGTTAATAAAAAAATCTTTAAGCCTCTGAGTTTCATATTTGCTTTGCAAAAAGTGCTACAAGTAAATGAAGTATTCCTTCCCTCAATATATTCAAATCCAAACCTAAAATGTAAGTAGTCTTCTCCTCCACATTGGCTTTTAAAGCTTAGTTCAATTCCATTCTTTAAGAAGGTTTTGCTCTCTAGTACGAATTATCGCCATTCTCTTTTATGCATTACGTATTTGTATTTCTTTATTTCAGTTCCTACTATACAATAGCATATTAACTTATTTGTCTGTAAATTTCTTTAGTGTTATGGATTAAATTGTGCCCCCCCCCAAAAAAAATGCGTCAACTCAACTAGGCCATGATTCTCAGAATTGTGTGATTGTCCACCATTTTGCTATCTGATGCAAGAACTCTACCCTCCTACCTCTTGGGTTCACCAGCCCCTGCAGCTTCGTGAATCAGGAGAAGCCTTGGGGTCTTGCCTGCTGATCTTGGGATTCACAGACCTTCACAGCCTGTGAGCAAGAGCCTTGCTTTCCAAACTGCCAATCCTGAGTTCGCCAGCCCCTGCAGCTATGTGAATAGGGAGAAACCGGTATCCTAATCCATAAACTTGGAATATTCCAGCCTCTACAATGTCGTGAACCATTTCTTTGATATAAATATATACACTTACACGCTTTACTGGTTTTGCCTCTCTAGAGAATCCAGCCTAAGACACTAAAAGAAACATATGAAAATGTTACTTGCTGCAAGTAAATTTTAGATCTCCTTTGGAAACCCTGGTGGCGTAGTGGTTAAGTGCTACGGCTGCTGACCAAAGGGTCGGCAGTTTGAATCCACCAGGCACTCCTTGGAAACTCTATGGGATAGTTCTACTCTGTCCTATCGGGTCACTATGAGTCAGAATCGACTCGAGGGCACTGGGTTTGGCTTTGGTTTGGTTTTGCTGAACTGATTTGCTGATGTTTCAGTAAATCTTCCTAAAAAACAGTCACTTCTCTTGATATTTATGTTATGAAGCTGGATATTCTCAGAATGTTTGGAACCAATTCTTCATGTAGATATGCCAGTCTATCGGCAGCCTGAACTATGACAGGGCTTCATAGAATCATTAATTATGGCATTTGATAATATTTTCTTTAAAATGGCTGATTACTTCCTAACCATTCTTCTGTGACTTGACAGTGTTAGTGATCCCAATCATTTCTAGGCAGCTAATTGCTTTTTGTTTCCAAGTGTATGAGAAGAAGTCAGTTTTGCTTTCTCATCATTCTGTGTTACTTAACTATCAATCCTTCAAATGGAGCTACCACAGAAGCAATATTTATTGAATGATAATATGGAATATTAACTTTTTGGAGTTTAATTTCTTATATTAACCATATACGTATTAAATAAGCATTCTATATTTATATTTCATATCTGCCAGGTGCTCCTTGGAAACTCTATGGGGCAGTTCTACTCTGTCCTATAGGGCCACTATGAGTCAGAATCAACTCGATGGCACTGGGCTGGGGTTTATATTTATATTAAGAAGACCTTAATATTTTCATTGTAAATAGTCCTAAAAATGTTATCCTGATTCAGTGTTATAAGGATCAGGGTTCAGATAGAAAAAGAATGCTCTTTTTTCAAAAGATGGAAGAAATATTCAGTAAGAAGTCAGAGCAGAAGTGTTGGCATTAAAGGGTACTTTCTTGGGCAAAGAATTTTGCTTTCTTGAAAGAAAGTTGAGATCCCTTTCTTCAAAGACGTATACAAGGAAATGGAGACTCATTTTTCCCAAATTGGTCCTGGATAGTCACAGAAGAACAACCTTTGCAAATTTCTTTTTAAAATATTCATTGTTACTTAACAAGTACTTATTGAGGCACTTATTGAGCCAGGTCCTGCTTTAAACATTTAGGATATCACTATGATAAGATGTACAGAGTCCTTGTCTTCACGGAGTTTGAATTTCAAATATTAATAGGAAACATTTGTTCAATTAAATAATGAAAACAGCTATGAGGGAGAACAAAGGAAACTCTTCTTGATGTTCAGGGAATACTTTTCTAAGGAAGCCCCAGTTAAGCTCATTTAAATATTATACTAGTTTCCTATTGCTGTTATAAAAAATTATCACAAACTTGGATGCTGAAAACAACAAAAACTTATTATCTTACATTTCTGGAAACCAGAAGTCCAGAATGGGTCTCAATGGGCTAAAACAAGATGTTTGATAACTTCTGTACTTTCTGTAGGTGCTTAGAGAGAACTTGTTTCCTTGTTTTTCCTAGCTTCTAGTAGATGTCCACTTTGCTTGGCTTGTGGCCTTCTTGTTCCATCTTCAAAACCAGCAACAATGGATATCACACTATTCTTACACTCCCATGCCTCTGGTTTTCTCTCTTCTGCCTCCCTCTTACACTTAGAAGGATCCTTGTGGTTACATTGAACCCATACAGATAATCCAGGATAATTTCTCCATCTCAAAATCAGATGATTAGCATCCTTATTTCCATCTGCTACCTTGGTTCTCTTTTGCCATTTAATCTAATATATTCAAAGGTTTCACAATTAGGGGGGTGGGCTTTTTGGGTCAGAGGAAAGGGGATATAGAGTAATATTTTATATCTTCAGATGAAATATAAATAAAAACTCTATGCATTATCTTGTCTTCACTGCATAGCTGTAAAATTATCAATAAGCATATTTTACTACAAGAGGTTGTAGAAGAGTAAGGCTCTTTACATACATAGGCAAAGTCTTGTTGTTGTTAGATGCTGTCAATTTTGATTCATAGTAACCCCATGTGACAGAGTAACACTTCCTTATAGGGTTTCCTGGGCACCAGTCTTTCCAGAAACAGGTCGCTAGGTCTTTCTCTTCAAGAGTGGCTGGATGGGTTTGAATCACCATCTTTTAGTTAGCAGCCAAGCACTTAATCATTGCACCACCAGGGCTCATTGACTAAGCTTTACCAAAATGCACATAAAAGTGGAGAAGAATCACATTTCCATATCAATTTAACTAAGTAATATTTACCAAACAGGGAATTTTTGTGGTTTAGGAAAAAAAAAAAAAGATAAATTCAATAACAACCTGTAAAATCCATTAATTACTCAAAATATGTACACATTAAAAACAAAGGGGACTTGATATTGGTCCTGAAGATTAGCCGTCTGAAATCATTCAGGCTGACATTTTAACCAACCATATTACCCTATGGACCTCATTCGAGGAGGGTCTAAAATCTCAGTCATGGATGTGTCAAAAGACATAAGAATGTGCAGAATTGTGAAACAGATCATCAAAACCAAAGACACTCCAGGGGTCCATTTTGCAAACTTTGAAGCTGTTTCTTTTTCCTAGCTGCCTCCCAAATCACCCTTTTCTCCTAAAATTTCACAGCCAAATTGATACTCCCTGAGAAGCTCTTATTGTTGGGTGCTGTTAAATTCATTGGAACTCATAGTGACCACTTGTGACAGAGTAGAACTGCCCCATAGGGTTTTCTTATCTTCCATAATCTTAATGAAAGCAGGTCATTTGTTCTTTCTCCCACAGAGACAGAGCTGCTGGGTGGTTTAGAACCACAAACCCTTCGGTCAGCGTGATAAATTTTACAAGGCTAACAACTTCTTCTTTGCAAATATCTTTCTTCAACAACATAAATTGTGACTATATACTTGTACCTCACTGGACAGAATATACAGGAATCAGATCAAATCTATTTGTGGAAGGAGATGATGGAGAAACTCTATGTCCATAAGTCAAAATAAGGCCAGGGGCCAATTGGGGAACAGGCCATCAATTTCTCATATGCAAGTTCAAGTTGAAGCTGAAGAAAATTAGAACACGCCCACAAGTGCCAAAGTACGACCTTGAGTACATCCCACCTGAATTTAGAGAACATCTCAAGAGTACATTTGACACATTGAACAATAATGACCAAAGACCAGACGAGGTGTGGAATAACATCAGGGACATCATACATGAAGAAAGTAAGAGTCATTGAAAAGACAGGAAAGAAAGAAAAGACCAAAATGGATGGTGGGAGAGATTCTGAAGCTTTCTCTTGAGTATAGAATAATTAAAGGGAAAGAAAGAAATGAGGAAGTGAGAGAGCTGAACAGAAGATTTCAAAAGGCATCCAGAAGACAAAGTAAACTATTATAATGAAATGTGAAAAGACCTGAAGTTACAAAATCAAAAGGGTAGAACATGCTTGGCATTTCTCAAGCTGAGAGAACTGTAGGAAAAATTCAAACCTCAAGTTGCAATATTAAAGGATTCTTCAGGGAAATATTAAACAGTGCAGAAGCATTAAAAGAAGATGGAAGGAATACACAGAGTCATTGTACCAAAAAGAACTGGTTGATGTTCAGTCACATCAGAAGGTAGCATATGATCAAGAACCAATCATACTGAAGGCATTGGCGAATACAAGGCTCCAGGAATTGATCTAAAATCACTTGAGATATTTCAGCAAATAGACGCAGTGCTGGAAGTGCTCACTCATCTATGCCAAGAAATTTGGAAGACAACTACCTGGACAACAGACTCGAAGAAATCCATATTGTGTCCATTACAAAGAAAGGTGATCCAACAGAATGCAAAAATTATCAAACGATATCATTAATATTACACAGAAGGAAATTTTTCCTGCAGATCATTCAAAAGTGGTTACAGTAGTAAATCGACAGGGAACTGCCAGAAATTCAAGACAGGTTCAGAAGAGGACATGGAACAAGGGATATCATTGCTGATGGCACATGGATCTTTGCTGAAAGCAGAGAATAACAGAAAGATGTTTACCTCTGTTTTATTGACTATGCAAAGGCGTTTGACTGTGTGGATCATAACAAATCATGTATAGCATTGGGAAGAATGGAAATTCTAGGACACTTCATTGTCCTCCTGAGGAACCTGTACATAGACTAAGAGATAGTCGTTCGAACAGAACAAGGCGATACAGAGTGATTTAAAACGAGGAAAGGTCTGTGTCAGGGTTATATCTTTTTACCAAACTTATTCAATCTATATGCTGAACAAATAATCCAAAAAGATGAATTATATGAAGAAGAACTCTGCATCAGGATTTCAAGAAGACTCATTAACTACTGTATGCAAATCGGAATTGACTCCACGGAAAAGGGTTTTTTTTTTATTTATATGCAGATGACACAACTTTGGTAACTGAAAGTGAAGAGGATTTGAAATACTTACTGATGGAGTTCCAAGACTACAGCCTTCAGTATGGATTACACCTCAATATAAACAAAACAAAACAAAACAAAAAACTCACATCTGGACCAATAATCGACATCATTATAAATGGAGAAAAGATTTAAGTTGTCAAGAATTTCATTTTACTTGGATCCACAATCAACACCCACGGAAACAGCTGTTAGGAAATCAAAAGGTGCATTTCAATGGGCAAATTTGCTGAAATGACCTTATCAAAGGGTTAAAAAGGAAAGATGTTACTAATAAGGGCTAAAGTGTGCCTGACTTAAGCCATGGTGTTTTCATTTGCCTCATATGCATGCGATAGGTGGACAATGAATAAGGAAGACCAAAAAAGAATTAATGCATTTGAATTATGGTGTTGGCGAAGAATATTGAATATACCATGGACTTACAGAAGAATGATCAAATCTGTCTTGGAGGAAGTACATTCAGAGTACTCCTTAGGAGCAAAGATGGTGAGACTTCATCTCACATTCTTTGGACATGTTAACAGGAGAGATACGTCCCAGGAGAAGGACTTCATGATTGGTAAGATAGTCTGTGAGAAAGTGGAAGACCCTCAACAAAATGGGTTGACATTGCAGTTGCAACAATGGGCTCAGGCATAAAAACAATTGTGAGGAGGTGCAGGACCAGGCAGTGTGTTGTTCTGTTGTACATAGCATCACTATGAGTCAGAACCTACTCAATGGCACCTAACAATAAGAACTCTAAGTACCACTGAATAAAGTAGTTATAAGATAATAAAGTCAAGTACATAAACGGTCAATAGTAAAGAACAGTAAGAAGGAAACATCACCTATGTAGAATATAAACCAGATGAATGTACTGTTCTCTAAGTGAAATGAAGAGTTTGAAAAAGGAATTGGTGAACAACATTGTAAAGTGTTGCCAATATGACAAGTTATATGAAGACTACTATTTGATCTTTAGATGAGTACTGTTAATCAACTCATAGATATGGCTAAACAAAACAAAGCCATTACCATCCAGTTGATTTCAACTCATAGAGACCCTATAAGACAGAGTAGAACTTCCCCATTGGGTTTTCAAGGAGCGGCTCGTGGATTCAAACTGCTGGCTTTTTGGTTAGCAGCCCATCTCTTAACCACTGTGCCACCAGGACTTCATAGACACGGCTACATGTTAGTAATTAGGGTTGACTCAAAGAGGAATATAACAAGAGTAATTGGAAATACAGAGATTAGGAGATACATTCAGGAGGATAGGTGTGAAGAGAAAAAAAAAAAAGCAGGGGGATTGCGTAGGAGATATATGTGAAACCAAGAAATGATAAATAACAGTATTTTGTATGATGATGTGAAACATCTAATAGAGTGGTAAAAATTGATGTTCCAGATAAGAGATGGGAGACTTACTAGAACAATGCCCTTATGTGTATAAAAGGAGATGTTGTTAGTTGCCAATGAGTTGATTCTAACACATGGTGACCCCATGTGTGCAGAGCAGAAGTACTCTGCAGCATATAAAGAGCTTATAAGCATGTAAAGAGCTTGTAAGCTGTCACTCCAATCCTTAGAACAAGACAAAGCCGGAAAACTGGAAGCGAACGACTTTTCTGAGACCTATAAAAGAACTGAAGGAAAAGGCAAGTCACTACCCAAAAATCTGGCAATTCAGGGACATTCGGAGAAGCTCAGCTCTGATCTGCTGACCTGGACAAGAAGCTTTTGGACAGAAACTGGTAGAAGCACTTATGTGGCAATTTTGATAGATTGGTGGTGGCTCAGTGTGACGTAAAAAATTCCTGAGAGATTCAGTCTAAGTGGGGCACCATACTTTGGTAGAATTTTTTTTAGGTACATCACCAAGTTTTCACAGTAAAGATCTGAGAAAGATTCCATCATGACAGGGAGAGGGGAAGAATAATCATGGAGAAATGTGCCCAGAGATTTTTCTGCATTATAGGACTTTGCCAGAGCCTTATCTCAGCTGGGGAGACAGAATTTTTCCCACTCAAGCCCTCTCTATCCTTACTGTTAACCTAAAGGAGGAAAAAAAACATGGTGAAGAGACTTCAGAGCTTCAAGGAAATAGATTGGGAATGGTGCAGCCTTGAATGGAAGTAAAATGAAAAGCTCTGTCCCTGGAGAAACATTTGGAAAAATCATAGCCTTAAGACACATGCCCACTTAAATAAATAAATAAATAAATAACTGATCTTTAATCAGAATATTATATAACACTCTCCCTCCTCCACACCTTACCACCACACCATTAGGGTTCAGGAAAATAACAGTGGATAGCTTAAATCCACTGCCTGCCTGTCAGTTTGTTGTACTGTGGTGGCTTGCGTGTTTCTGGAAGCTATGACATCAGTATTTAAAATACCAGCAGGCTCATCCATGGTGGACAGATTTCAGTGGCGCTTCCAGACTAAGAGATACTAGGAAGAAAGTCTTGGTGATCTACATTCAAAGATTATCCAATGAAAACGTTATGGATCACAACAGAATATTGTCTGAATTACTTTCTTTGAACACATCATCAGGAGGAATCAAGTGCTGGAGGAAGAGGTTAGGTTTGGTGAAGTAGAGGGCCAGCAAGTGTGTGGAAGACCCTTGGTAAAATGGGTTGAGGCAGTAGCCACAACGGTGGACTCAAACATGATGGAGATTGTCAGGATGATGTAGGACAGGGCAACATTTTGTTCTGTCGTACATAAGGTCACTGTGAGTGGAAGTCAACTCCACAGCAGCTAATTATAACCACACTCTAAAGAGAAGTGGTTGGGGAGCCCAAAGTCAAGACCACAGTATATATCTGATTGAGTGAATAAATAAATGAAGAAGAATAGACAAATCTCCCAGGCAGAGGAATTTTAAATAATTTATACAGATATTCTACCCTTAAGGAGGTAGAATATAGCACCCTGTTCCTTAAGTGTGGATTGTACATGGTGACTGCCTTTCAAAGACCATAGTATGTAATGGGGGGAAATGAGTAACTTTACACAGGGGAAATCTGACAAAGACTGCCTCAGCCAGATGATCAAGTTAAATATCAATAGTGACAAGCCATGTAGATAGTACGTACCTTCAATGTGATGTGGTGAGAATAGCATTTTACCTCTGTGGGCTTCCTCCCTAAAACTCTGTATCTTCTCATGAAAAAAAAAAAAATCAGACAAATTCCAAATGCGAGACAAATAAGTGACTAATACTTCCTAAAATTGTCAAGGTCATCAAAAACAAGTAAAGTCTAAGAAACTGTTACTGTTAAGAGAAGACTAAGGAGACATGATGACAGAATGTAACGTGGAACCCTACATTTGGATCCTGGAAAAGGGACAGAATATTAGCTAAAAACTAAGGAAATAAAAAAGAAGTACAGGTTTTAGTTAATAACAGCCTATCAATATTGGTTCTTTAATTGTGACCAATATACTATATTAATGTAGGATGAAGCTAGATGTGGAGAATATGAGAACTTTCTATGCTTTCATTATGACTTTTCTCTAAATCTAAAATTATTTTAAAACAAAAAGTTGATAAAACATATTAAATTCTTAGTTCTTAAGCTTGAAGATTATGTCTTATCATATATTTATGAATCCAGGGATTTTGAGTAAATTTATAGATTTTTCAAAAGAAACTGAGCAAAAATATTTTTTATTGACAGAAGGGATGACTGTAATAGATCCTGCTAAGTAATTAAAAGAAGAGTATGGACCAGGGGTACGTTTCTGAATATAGTTCAAAAAGATATGATGAAGTCATCATGCTAAAAGTATGTTGTTTAGCCTGCATCCTAGCAGCACTGAAAGAGAAATCTTATTATCTAGCATCTATTAATCAACTTGGTAGGAAATATACACCACGAAACATTACAGTGATGGAAGATTTTCTGAAGTATTTTAGAAGACATCATGGTAAAATTTAGTACTTTGTTGCACTGCTTAGAGGAAACATTTAGCTTTTATTGTCATTATCATCACAGGATATTCTTTTTTTTTTTTTTGACTATTCATTTTGTTAGAATATGAGTTCCTATTAGTCTCCTGAAGAGGAAGAAACATTTATCGTTAGGGAGAAGCCATTTGTGATGGAAACATATTTGACAACGGAGATGTAAAATCTCAAGCCGGAAATACGTTATTTTGATTTAAAGAACATACATAGATGCTGTCCTGTAAACTTCAAACATTTCACATACCATAATAACTCTTACATATTCTATTTTTTACTTTCTTTTTATCTTAAAATTAGTTCGATTATCCACTGTAAAATACACATTTAATCCAATACATATATTTGTAGGATTGTTAGCTAACCTGTTATTACTGGTTAGGAATCAGAGTGTTCTTGATCAGCTATTATTTTTAAAGAGTGTTTAAAATAGTTCATTACTGCGTAGGGTGAACAAAATGGAATGGTAGTGCTTAAACACCTACGCACACACCCAACAGGCATGATGGCATTGTGCTTTTGTGATGATTAGCGTTTGTGAGACTTCTTGCTATATACGAGAGTAAAAGAAATACTCAGGTAAGAGTACCGTCTTGTGGGAAGCAAGGCAACTTTGGGGAAAAAAAAAAAGTTCTATATCTTAAAAACAGCATCTCTAGATGAAAGGCCCAATTTACTAAAAGGCCTGCATTTTATTTCTATTTTCACATCACCATCAATCAGTAAATACACATAATTTTTAATGATCTAAAATGATAAGATTTTCTTAGACATTGTGATTATTTCTGTGATTACAAAATGGAAACTCAATATATAAAAACACATCTGTTGTTTCTAATTATACCTGTTCCTGAACATTTCCATCATGCTAATTTCAGTTGCTGAGTGGAAATAATTGAATTTGCCTTCCTTTCACTTCATATTTGTTTAAGCAAACACCTGGGGATTTCTGCCTATAGAAAGAACTATAATAAGATGATTCAGAGACAGTTTATAACAAAATCTTATTGTTTTCTTCTTCTTTTTTTCTTGGCTATTATTTAGATAAAGCCAAACTGTCCCATTTTTTTTCCTCTGGAGTCACAACTGTTTTATCCTATTCAGCTAGATGTTATTGATGAAAAAAAAAAGAAAAAGGAAAACTTCTAACTTGACAGCCCTACATAGAAAATGACTTTGAGTAAATATGATAATAAATAGAGGCTAAAAAAGCAACAAATTTCCAACAAAATGATTTGTACTACTATTGTTGGAATTCAAGCAAATTATTTCTATGTACAAAATTGGCTTCAATGTGTCGGGGAATCATATTGTCAATCTACCAGTTATATAGCCTATTATGTTCTCTTTATCAGCATGGAAACCCTGGTGGTGTAGTGGTTAAGTGCTACGGCTACTAACCAAAAGGTTAGCAGTTCAAATCCACCAGGTGCTCCTTGGAAACCTTATGGGTCAATTATATTCTATCCTGTAGGGTCACTATCAGTTGGAATCGACTCAACAGCAAAAGCTTTTGTTTTTGCTTTTTATCATCATGGCACTACAAGTGACATGAAGTTTACTGTTACTGCATCTATAATCTATTGAGGAGACATGACCTAACATATCCTTGAAATTATAAAACAATACTATGATTAATAATAATCAAAATAAAAAAATAAGCAATCCATTATTAGCTTTTTCTGACAGGAGTAAAAGAACAGTAGACTAAGGATGCAAAGCTTTAAGAAAGGGGTCTTAGTGAATGAATAAATAAAGTTAACATGGGCACCTGAGGAGTGAAAACCATGTTACAAAAGAAAAGGAAGGCAAAGAGCATGGCCAGATATGACTAAGAAGCAGAATCCAACTTTCACTACTATGATACGAAACTCCAAATAGATGACAATGACAGAGATTTTACAACTTTCATGGAAACCAAATTATTCCATTTGGTAGACATACTTATTTAACAAGTAAACAATTACAAAGCACACCTACAGCTAGTAAAATTTTTAACACTACCTAAAGTGAAAGATAGGACAGACAGCTCCTCTAATAAATAAGGATGTAACATTTTTGGCCATTTAAAAGTGTCTACTCATTTTTACTTCATGATTAATTGTCAGGGTGACTGAATAGCTCTTTGCAGAGCAGCATAAATGTCAGTCACTTCATTTAGGCAAGAGCTGTTTGGCACTTGTTCTTAGAGGCAGAAGATCTCAGACTCCATCTTGAAGTTCAAAATCAGAGAATAATAAACTACCTTCCAAGAAAGCAGCAGGGTCAGGCTTCTCGAGAAAAGATTTCTAAAGTCGTTATACTTGGTGATTAGTATTTTGTTGTTTAAATTGGCATACCCGTAAAAAAAAAAAAAAGTTTCTAGTACATTCCATAATTAGCCTGTTTTTATCCTAATTGAAATAACCCCTTGATGAAATAGAAAGCAGGAATTTTATTCACTTGGGTATATTGTAGCCTCAATTCAACTCTACCCCCATAAGCAATTTTGTCTGAGAAAATTATACACTCTTTGTGTTATTTAAAATGGAAGTTGTGGTGCCGTGATGTGATGCCCATATTCCCCTTCAGGAAAACAAAAAACAGGCTATTCCCTGAGGACTGGCAATGCCACTGGAGATGTTTCTTAGCTGTCTTCCCACTTTGAGGACTGCAGCACCTGAAGAGAAACTCTCTGGACCAAGGTCAACCCTCTTCCAGGGGCATCCAGGACCCAAAGACTGATCAATGTAGGGGTGTAAAATTGCTCCTTGCTCCACCTTGGGGTAACTCTGAAGGACAGTCCCAGTTCTAGAGCTTCAATAAATATCTCTCTCTCAGAGTTGGCTTGCCATGGAATCCAACTTGTGGATATTTTAAAATATGTTCTTACACATACCTATAATCTCTTAAACAAATATCAAACCCATATTCCTAGCTTTCTGTAGAGCCCTTGAGGACTGCTGGTGGAGCAGTGGTTAAGCACTCAGCTGCTAATCAAAAGGTCAGCAGTTCGAAACCACCAGCCCACTCAGGGGAGAAAGATGTGGCAGTTTCTTCTCTAAAGATTTAGAGCCTGGAAACCTTATGGGGTAGTTCTACTCTGTCCTATAGGGTAGCTAGGGGTCAGAATCAACTTGGATTTGGGTTTTTTTTATAGAGTCCATACATGAAAGTCCCATATTTGTTTCAAATTTTTTGCAATCAAAACAGGGTCATGTCTTTATGATATTTACAATGTTTATTGCTATTTCTTCCATTCCATTTCTTAAGTTAATATCCTTTTCTAAGTATCCATGTAAATATGAATGTAAACTAAATTAGCCAGCTGAAAATGCTATTCATGTGATGTTGGCCATAAAGTAATTCAATAGTCAACTATCTAACATTATCCCCTGAGAGACGGAGGGTATTGAACAAGAAATATGTTTCAAAGAATTATATAATGGCAAAATGAATTTTTCAGCTCATATTCCATGCATGGAGTTATATGTCAAGACAGGTTTTGCCAGATTACATAGTATTGGCTTTGGCAGAAAGAAAATGTCTACTAAAGAAATATTCAACATTTATTCCACAATATTCTTATTTAATGCCTATAATCCCCTAGATAGAGTTATAATTTCTGGGATGCCGTGGATAAAGTAGATGCAAACCCTACTTTTTTAGTGCTATGATGACACTACAATAAGTAATTGATAAAGACATACCTGATGAAGACTTACTCAGGTAGGCTTCAATGAAAAGCTGTCACTTAGCTAAAACCTGAATCATGAGAAATGATAACACGTGTGAATCCAAAGAAAGTATATTCCATGCAGGAGGAAGAACATGTGTAATATTCCTGGAGGTGGGAGTGTCCTTGGTATATTCAAAGAATTGAAAAGGTCAGTATGGCTAGAACATGAAAGCAGGGCATATTTAGGTCTTGTTCCCCAGACCTTGCAAAAAAAAAAAAAAAAATTAACGTGCAAGCAATTTGTTAAGGAAGTGGCCACATTGAAATTGATCTTAGGGGATATGGGTGGAATACCAACCCTATCCTTTATGGAGGAAAAGTAATATGTGAGTTGAATACAGAGTACAGGAACATGAAAAGGAATTGGATTATATTTTGTTTAATGTGATGTTTTTGAAAGATTTTAATCAGAGGCATAATGAGATCTGAATAACTCTTTAAAATTATCACTCTGGAGGCTGATGCAAGAATAGATTGTAGAAGAGAAATTTTTATAGGAGAAAAGTTTCTTGTAAGAAGGCAGAAGTGGTATAGGAAAGTAATGATGGGGGCCTGATCAATGTATGTATAAAGTGAGATAGGTAGCTGAGTTCTGAACATAGTTTAGAGGCTGATTCCATAGATACACTGATAAAAGTTTAGATTTAGGATGTACAGATTTAGGACATTGACCTGAACAATGGGCTTGTGGCATTTACTAAAATGAGGAATCTTTCACATAAGAAGGGAGAGCTAGTGGCACAGTGGTTAAGAGCTACTGCTGCTAACCAAAAAACGGACAGTTCGAATCCACCAGCTGCTCTTTGGAAACCCTATGGGACAGTTCTGCTCTGTCCTATAGTGTCTCCACAAGTTGGAATCAAATAGAATCGACTCAGCTATAAAGGGTTTGGTTTGGTTTTTTGCTTAAGAAGAGGGTGAGTAAATGAAACCAAGCGTTCTGTTTTGGACAGATTTATATATCAATAGTCAAATGGATCTAGAAGTTTGGAGCTTAGAAAAATGATAGGCTGGGAAATACATGTTTTTGGGTCAGGCATATGTGAATCATATTTAAGTCATAGTGCTGGGATATATTACATAGACAGAAGAAGCCAAGATTTCATCCAGAGGTCTTGCAGAATTGTCATTGAGGTGATAGGAAAGAAAGGTGTCATAAAATAATAAAAAAAATGTATTTGAAGAAGAGGGGCATGGTCAACAGCGGCAAATGCTATTAAATGACCAAAAGAAAAAAAAAAAAAAAAAAAACACTGCCATCAAGTCGATTCCAACTCACAGCGAACCTATAGGACAGAGGAGAACTGCCACATAGGACTTCCGAGACCATAAGTTATCAGTGAAGCAGACTGCCAAATCTTTCTCCCACTGAGAGGCTGGTAGTTTCCAACCACCAACCTTTTTGTTAATAGCCAAGTGCTTCAACTACTGCATAACTAGATATTTGAATGCTGTTAGAATTTTGAAGGAACACCAGTGACACGGTAGTTAAAGCTTGGTTCCTAATGGAAAGGTCATTGGTTCGAACCACCAGCTGCTCAGTGGAAAAAACATGTGGCAGTCTACTCCAGAAAAGATTACAGCCCTGGAAACCCTATGTGGCAGTTCTACTTCATCCTATAGGGCCGCTGTGAGTCAGAATCGACTCAGTAGCAATGGGTTTAATTTGGGACAGAACTTTGCAACAGCTCAGCAACATACAGAATATTAGGAAAAGAATTCCAGGGCCTATAGAGCTAACGATCTTTTGTTTGTGTAGTTATTCTCCTCTGTTACCAACATTCTAATTAGGGGTGAAGAGGAGGAGCCTAATGATGAGTGTTTGATGTACCTTTTCCAACCTTTAATTAGATGGTAAATTCTAGTGGTCTGGAGTCATTGCAAATAGTGTTGCCTTTCAGATAAAAAAGGATATCTCTATGGGCACGGTAACCTAAATGTTCTTTTGTACATTTTGTTACCTTTATTTGAATTTCCCTCCCTAACCTGGGTTACCTTAGAGAGAAAACTGTAGTAGAGTGCTTAAGATCACAACACAGTAGTTAGACTACCATAGTTCCAAGCTTCTCACAGCCACTCTCTAGCTGTATATGACCAGTGCCTCATTTTTCTGTACCTCAGTTCCTTCACCTGCAAAATAAGGGTGATAACAGTGTCTGTCTCTCAGGGGTTGTTATGAGGATCAATTGAATTAATATACTATTGCCTTGCACTTGGTATTTGATAGTATTATTGCTATTGCCTAGGAAAATCCCTACTCCTTTTTTTTTTATTATTTAAGATTCTCTTCTATGAACTCTTTCTGACACACTTCAATAGAATTAATAATTTCACCTCTGTGTGACCACTGGAAACCCTGATGACATAGTGGTTAAGAGATAAGGCTGCTAACCAGAAGGTTGGTGGTTCGAATCCACCAGGCATTCCTTGGAAACTCTATGATGGCAGTTCTAATCTGTCCTATAGGTTCGGTATGAGTTGGAATTGAGTTGACATCAGTGGGTTTGTTTTTTTTTTTTTAATGCGACCACTAAATTTTTCACTTATATCCAATTCTTTCCCTGCTACAATTCTTACATGCTTATCTCTCCCACTACACAAATGAGTTTCCTGAAGGCAAGATTCTATTTTACACATTTTGTACTCCTGCAACAAAATGATGTGCCAAGCACACACCGCACCCATTATTATCTGCCTGGCTGCCTAGCAGGATCACTGGGGGCAGTTTTCAAATACAGTTGCCCTGAGATTAGTATTCAATTGGGTATTTCAATTTTTTAGAAGGCTCTTCATATGGTTTTCACTTTCTGGCAAGTTAGAAATTTCTCTGGTGGGCACTCGCTAAACAGATAAATAAATGACTGAGATTTCATTTTGTTTACTGTTTGTAAGGAAAAAAACTTTTTTATGTTTTATCCATTTGGAATGGCTTGTAGAAAATTTTAAGTCATTTCATGTTTCTATGTGTTCATTGACGCAAAAGAACAAAAGCAAAAACCAAACCCAGTGCCGTCAAGTCAATTCCGACTCATAGGGACCCTAGTATGCAATATTTGCTTTATGTAATAACTTTTGTATATTTGAATACTTATTATGTTTCACTTTTTAATTTTCTCTAATAAAATATAAAGAATCACATATAACCATATTTATGAAGCTCTGTGGGTATGATTCCCTGCTTCATCTGAAAGATAGTTTAATCATGCAGAGTTAAAAATTAAATGTGTAGAAATTTTGTACCTGAGCCTTAAATTCAGCTGTACTTTCAGGAGTGCTTCATTTAAATGTGGCTACTTATGGTTGCCTAGTTTTCCCATTGGCTGAATTAGTGAAAACGTGAAATATGTTCCTCATTATCTCTAAATTAAAAAAAAAAAAAAAGGAAGAGTGTATCGAGAGATATTAAAAAAAATGTTTTATTGGGGAAAAGTATTAAAAATAAAAAATGAAAACAAAACAAGCAAAAACCAAAAACAAAAAAAGCTGTCTCATAGTGACTGACTGGCCTAGTAGTGTATCAAGAATGATAGCACTCATTACAATAAAATTGGCTGGTTATTAAACTATATTTTTATAGAAAAGTTTTGATGTTATCAATAGTTTTATTAATAGCTGCTTTCTTATTACATCTAGATCCATACAATATTTGTCTTTTGTATTATTGACAGATTTTCAAATGTCCCATTATAGGTTTCCAGAAGTTCTGGAATAACATGTGTGTGTGTGTTGAGCATATGTATGAGTGTGTGCATACATACACATGCACACACAACACAAACTATAAGGTAAGAAGAGTTTTTTTTTTTATTTTTTCAAACAGAATATATAAAGATAATTGGCGGAATGTTGTTTGGTGACCAGGTTTAAGTAAATGTAACTGTACTTGCGTAGTGGCCTTGGAACTAAAAGATAAAGTGAGCCAATGTGTCTTCCTGTAATCCTAGAACAAGTGTACTGTATCAAAGGACAGATGGTTGTTTAGCAATATATCATCCACATAAAGAACATGAATGATAACTTACCTTTCTCTAAGCCATACTTATCACCCCATGCACTGATTATATCTCAAGATTTTGTCTTTGATTGAAATTTCCACTTATCTTTATAATAGAATTGAGTATTTAAATGATGCCCATTGGTTCACACTGGTTTCAAGTCTCTCCAGTTATTTCCAACAGTGGATCTTTTAAACATGTCCTAAACACAAATTCAGGAGCCCTCATGGCACAATGGTTAAGTGCTCAGCTGCTAACCAAAAGGTCATTGGTTTGAATTCACCAGTTGCTCTGTGGAAGAAAAGACCTGACAATCTGTTTCTGTGAAGATTTCAGCCTAGAGAACCCTATGGGGCAGTTCTGCTCTCTTCTTTAGGGTCACTATGAGTCACAATAGACTGGATGGCACACAACAACAAAAACACAAATTTTTTAAAGAAAAGACACCTTATAAGATATTCCCTAATTTTAAATTCACTTAACTGTTGTGTTATATTTAAATAACATATTTTCATATTATCCTTTACAAAATGAATAAGCTCACACATACATCAATATTTTTATGGGTAATTCAGATTTGTGTATTTATGTCCTCAGATACTTTAAAAAAAAATAACGAAAGAATCTTTTGTTACTGATTTTTGGGACATAAAGACTTATTTGGCTTTCACTTTTTTAAAAATGTCAGTATGTAAAGAAAAGTCACTAGCACTGGGGACAAAATGATAGCTACTGTTTAGTTTTATTCAAATTTTCTGCAATAATTTTTCATAAAGCCAAAAGCAAGTTTCTCAGATCTGAAAATTAACTTGGGAAATACAGCATCTCTTATGCTCTCAAGGTAGATTTTTTTTAGTCAAAAAAAAAAAGACTCTAATTCAACCATTTCAAGAGGTAGCATATGATCAGGAACCCGTGGTATTGAAAGAAGCAGTCCAAGCTGCACTGAATGCACTGGCAAAAAACAAGGCTCAGGAATTGACAGAATATCAATTGAGATGTTTCAACAAATATACGCAGCACTGGAAGCACTCACTCATCTGTACTAGGAGATTTGGAAGACAACTACCTGGCCAACTGACTGGAAGAGATCCATATTTATGCTTATTCTCAAGAAAGGTGATCCAACCAAATGCCAAAATTATTGAACAATATCAGTAATATCACAAACAAGTAAAAGTTTGATGAAGATTATTCAAAAGTGGCTCCAGCAGTGTATTGACAGGGAACTGCCAGAAATTTAGGCCAGATTCAGAGGATGTGGATCCAGGGATAAAACTGCTAATGTCAGATGGCTCCTGGCTGAACGCAGAGAATGTCAGAAGGATGTTTACCCATGTTTATTGACTATGCAAAGGCTTCCGACTATGTGGATAATATTGTGAAGAATGGGAATGTAGAAAAATTGTGCTCGTGAGGAATCTGAAAGTAGATCAAGAGGCAGTTGTAGGAACAGAACAAGGGGATACTGAGTGGTTTAAAGTCAGGGTTGTATCCTTTCACCATAATTGTTCAATCCGTATGCTGAGCAGATAATCTGAGAGGCTGGACTGTATGAAGAACCGGGCATCAGGATTGGAGGAAGACTCATTAACAACCTGCGAGTTATGCAGATGACACAACCTTGCTTGCTGAAAGTGAACAGGACTTGAAGCACTTACTGATGAAGATCAAAGACCACAGCCTTCAGTATGGATTACACCTCAACGTAAAGAAAACAGAAATCCTCACAACTGGACCAATAAGCAACATCATGATAAATGGAGAAAAGATTGAAGTTATCAAGGATTTCATTTTACTTGGATCCACAATCAACAGCCATGGATGCAGCAATCAAGAAATCAAGGGACTCAGTGTGTTGGGCAAATCTGCTGTGAAAGATCTCTTTAAAGTTTTGAAAAGCAAAGATGTCACCTTGAACACTAAGGTGCGCCTGACCCAAGCCATGGTATTTTCAACCGCATCTTATGCATGTGAAAGCTGGACAATGAATAAGGAAGACCGAAGAATTGACGCCTTTGAATTGTCGTGTTAGTGAAGAATATGAAACATACTATGGACTGCCAAAAGAATGAACAAATCTGTCTTGGAAGAAGTACAGCCAGAACGCTCCTTAGAAGCAAAGATGTTGAGACTGTATCTTACATACTTTGGACATGTTATCAGGAGGGATCAATCCCAGGAGAAGGACATCATGCTTGGTGGAATACTGGGTCAGAAAAAGAGGAAGACCCTGGATGAGATGGATTGACACAGTAGCTGCAACAATGGCCTTAAGCATAACAATGATCGTGAGTATGGCGAAGGACCAGGCAGTGTTTCATTCTGTGGTGCATAGCATCACCTTGATGGCACCTAACACCAACGACAAACACATCCAAAATCCATAGATCAGGTGGCAGACTGGAGTCTTCTGCTGACTTAGAGGGTTGTAATGGATTGTGGTTAAGAGCTACGGCTGCTAATCAAAAAGCTGGCAGTTCAGATCCATCAGCCACCCTTGGGAACCTCACGGGGCAGTTATACTCTGTCCTATAGGTTCGCTATGAGTTGGAATCAACTTGATGGCAACGAGTTTGGCTTTTGGTTTTAGGAATTTAAAAATCAGTAGGCCAGTTGGCAAGGTGGAGGGCTCTGCAGGCTTGCGTACCAAGATATGTTAGTCAGGCATCAAGAAAAGCGAAGAGTCGAAAGAGAGCAAGTTCTGCCAAAATATCTATTTATACTGTGAAGACAGACCACAGACTAAGGAACTCCCTTTCAACTGATTGATTACATTTAAAAAAAAAAAAATTTTTTTTAAATGTAATCAATCAGTTGAAAGGGAGTTCCTTAGTCTGTGGTCTGCCTTCACAGTATAAATAGATATTTTGGCAGAGTTACATTATTTAAGGTAATTACATCACATTAGTTTACATCATGGAACAGCAACTTGTCTATGTTTGGGAAAACCACTCGAAACCATAGCCTAACCAAGCTGACACATAAAATTAACCATCACAAAACCCAAAAGCTGTATTTTTGATTACTCTGAAGGCTTTAACCAGTTTTGTTTCCTAGTTTCTCAAATATCTAGTTTCTTAAAATGCTTTTTGAACCAACCTTGGCAATTTACTGTTTCCCTCTGTAACAAACTGAATATATTTCTGACAAGTATTGATTTGGTACTTGATTACGAGTGTGCTACTAATCTTTATACATCACTTAGGGGGCATTTGTGGTGCAGTGGTAGAATTCTCAGCTTCCATGCTGGTTGCCAGGGTTCCATTCCTGGCCAGTGCACCTCGTACACAGCCATCGCCTGTCTTCAGTGGATGCTTGCGTGTTGCTGTGATGCTGAACAGGTTTCAGTGATGTTTTCAGACTGAGATGGACTAGGAAGAAAGGCCTGACATTCTATTCCTAAAAATCAGTCAATAAAAACCCTATGAATCACAATAGTTTGGTTTGCAACCAATTGTGGGAATGGTGCAAGACTGGACAGCATTTTGTTTTGCTGTTCATGGAGTCACTATGATTCAGGGACAACTAGATGGTAGATAACAACAACAACAACAACATACATCTCGTATGAGTATGATTGCACTTTATTTCACAGAAGAGCTTGATATGATGGTTAAGTCTAGGTTACAGAAAGCCTCAGTGGACTATCTTAGAACCAACGAGACAGCTAAAAGTTTAACTGTGTATTCTATGAGTATGATTCTCCTTTGATTATTTAACTCAGTTGGAAGGAGCAATAAGTAAAGACAGTTCAAAACCAAACCCAAACTTGTTGCCATCTGGTTGATTCCAACCCATGGCAGCCCCATGTCTTAGAGAGTAGAAATTCTCCGTAGGATTTTCTTGGCTATGTTCTATAGGGACACAGATCACCAGTGCTTTCTTCTGTGGTAAGCCTGGGCGGGATCTAACTGCCAGCCTTTAGGTTAGCAGTAGAGCACAGCTATTTGCACCATCCAAGGACGTTATTCCAAATGGACTCTGGAAATAACAAATTACTTGTGAATAACAGTCACCTTCATTTTTCTTCCTAATGATCAGGTTATTGGTGCCTCTGGAGTGACACTGGATATCGTGGACCATACTATACTAGCTCTGAGATAAACATAAAGCACAAGAATGATTCAATTTCAACGGGTAATTAAGATAGTCTACATTTGAATTTTGCCACTGATAAGAAGTCAAGCAGAATAAAGAACGACTTTTTATTTTTCCTATGCATTATTATTGTTATACATCTGTGAGCTATTTTTGGGAAGATAAATGAAACAATGTGTAGTTTTGCACTAAATAATTGCATTTCTTAAATTGTAAGGCTGTATAAGGATATGTGCTCACTTTCCTCAGTGTCTGCAAATTACTTAGATGTCCTTGGGAGAAAAGCAGCTAAATTGAGAACAAAAGTAAAACCCTAAGATAAATTTTCAATCATCCAGAAAAGAGTAGGATAAAATTCTGAGTTATGTGAACTCTTAAGGCAGGGACTAATCAACTCTGTTCCGGTGCTTTTCTGAAATAGATTTTAAAAACACAGTGTCCTTGTTTTTCTTTTCATACTGTTCCCCATGCTTGAGTTATGCATCATCGGTAGTGTTTTAAACCATAGCATCTACAGCTGGTCTTTATTGCATGCTTTATTGCATACTTGAATGACATTTTTCAAAGCCTGGAGGGTTTTCATATTTCCGTTAGTGAGATTTATGCAATGGAATTTGTAGAGTTAGAAAAAGGGAATTGAGAAAAGAGAGATGATGACTCTATTTAATATAACATTTGATTGCCACAGGCTAACTCCAGCCTAAGAAAAATCAAGTACTCAACTTAAATCAATGAACCTTTTATTTATTTTTTAATTCTCCATTAAAGTTTCAATTCCACCATCTTTCACAAGTGGCTGCTTGTGATGTCAGAATGTCTCCTAGGCTCTTCTTTCTCTTTCCATATCTAGGAAAATTTATTTATGGAAATATGCCAATCACAGTTATAAGATGCCCAAAAAGTCATTGAATGAAAGGGCAATGTAAAAAAAAAAAAAAAATCTAAGTAGTTCTCAGGCTGTAGGATCCCTTTCAGAAATGGTAAGATATCCTCCAGTATCTGAGGCAATCAAGAAACTAGGATTGCTTCCGCTGAAAGGTAACTCTTTCAGAGGCATTATAGTATAATGTAAAGAACAATGCTATCAAAACGAGACACCATAGATTTTGAATCCTATTTCTGTGTGAGAATGGGCAAAATATGTAGCCTATTGGGTTTTAGTTTTCTATTACGTAAAAAGAAGACAGGGCCTTGAAAAGTTTCTGGTAGATTAAAAATAATGGATACAGAGCACTTGAAATATAATAGGCATTCATTAATACATGTTAGTAAAAATTACCGCACTCCCAGTGGAAAGAACTGTCTGTTTTTTCCCCCCTCTTTTTTGGGTAGCCTAATTCTCATCCTTTTGGCCTCACACAATAACATTGCTCTCTCAAGCTAGCTTCTTCTTCTGTTAAGAGTTTATACCGTGTTCTCCCAGGAGCTGAAGGAGACCATGTTTTTTTTTTTTTTTTTTGGTCAAGGCTTCATGCTAAGCTCCTATCTCTCCACTGCTGTGCTCCTTCTATTCTACAGAACTGAAATCTTCTGACTTCAAATCTGTGCCTAATTAAGGTGTTATAATCAGTTGCTGTCAAGTTTATCCAACTCATGGCGACCTCATGTGTGTCAGAGTAGAATTCACTTCCTTGAGTTTTCAGTGGCTGATTTTTTCAGAAGCAGATCACCAGGCCTTTATTCCACAGCATGTCTGGGTGGACAAGCCATTGACTGTTTTCACTACTCAACGACTTCTAATCAAGATGTAAGGAGCTGTAATTATAAAGCTGAGTAAGATATGATCCCTGTAGTTGAGAATTTTATAGCCTCCTACGCCACTGATACTGAAGTTCCTTTTAGAGTGACTCTTGCAGAGAGGCCAGGTACCTTAATGCCAATAGTATCTTTGTTGTCATTGTAGTTGCATGCCATCGAGTCAGTTCCAACTCATAGCGACCCTATGTGCAACACAACTAAACACTGCCCGGTCCTGCACCAGCCTCACAATCCTTGTTATGTTTGAGCCCCTTGTTGCAGCTATTGTGTCAATCCATCTTGTTGAGAGTCTTCCTTTTTTTCTCTGACCCTCTACTTTACCAAGCATGATGTCCTTCTCCAGGGACTGATTCTTCCCAATAACATGTCCAAAGTATGTGAGACATAGTCTTGCCAACCTTTCTTCTAAGGAGCATTCTGGTTGTACTTCTCCCAAGACAGATTTATTTGTTCTTTTGGCAGTTCATGGTATATTCAATATTCTTCACTAACAACACAATTCAAAGGAGTCAATTGTTCCTCGGTTTTCTTTATTCATCGTCCAGCTTTCACATACATATGAGGTGATTGAAAACACCGTGGCTTGGGTCAGGCATAGCTTTGTCTTCAAGGTGACATCTTTGCTTTTCAAAACGTTAAAGACGTCTTTTGTATCAGATTTGCACAATGCAATGCATCATTTGACTTCTTGACTGCTCCAAGTAAAATGAAATTATTGACAACTTCTGTCTTCTCCATATATCATGATGTTTCACAGTGGTCCAGTTGTGAGGAATTTTGTTTTCTTTATATTGAGGGGTAATCCGTACTGAAGGCTGTGATCTGATCTTCATCAATAAGTGCTTCAAGTCCTCTTCACTTTCAGCAAGTAAGGTTGTGTCATTTGCATAACACAGGTTGTTAACGAGCCTTCCTCCAATTCTGATGTCATGTTCTTCAGCATCTTTAGTGGACCGATTTCCACGAACTGTGTTCATCTCATGGTTTTACTGTTTTTCATCATTTCTGTTGCATCTAATTAAAATAATTTCTTAATAAGTACCCTGTTGGTCCTATGGTTAGGCGTTTAGCTGCTAACCACAAGGTAGGCAGTTCAAATCCACCAATCGCTCTTTGGAAACCCTATGAGGCAGTTCTACTCTGCCCTGTAGGAGCGCTATGAGTCAGAATCAACTCAGCAGGAACAGGTTTGGTTTTGGTTTATCATTCAACTGGTTGTTGAGGACTTATTTTAAATTCTTCTCCTCTCTCTCCCCCACACCTCCAATTCTTTAAACCGATATTGCGTATGACTTATAAACCATGTGCTGTACAAATATTTACTGGAATGTCACTGGAGAGCTGGGGGAATAATGGTGACCAAAACAAACAACTCTATCATAGAACTCACATTGAGCCTTTGCCTTTATGGCACTTGTGTTATGTGATTCACCGAATTTGGGAGGTGTGAATCAATTTTTTTTGAGACATTTCTTCCTCTGCTCTGCCATTATTTTCTTTGGAAATCATCAATAATCTGCTAACTGGGCACCCTTGCAAGTAATATACTCATTCATCAGAAATTTCAGATGCTTTTCCCAAGGTACTGACAAGACCCAAAGTCCTGTTTAGACCAGCACGATTGCCCCAGGTTAGAATTTCATCCATGACATGTATTTTTATTTTAGTTTTTGAACTAGAAAACTGGACAGATGTAGTGTTTTGACAAAAGGAGAGTGTGAGCATTTATTTTGATCTTGGGAATTTTTTTTTTCTTTTTTGTCTGAAGCCAACTGCTTGCTTCACTTAATTCTTAACCCCTCCAGAAGAAAAGGAAAAGAAAAAAAAACTTTTTAAGGGTAGAGCTCACAGTTGTTTTATCAGGTAGTTAATAATTTGGCCAGCAGAAACTGGAGCCACTGTACAGTTATAGCTGTAATGGCTGCTTTACATAATGGAAACAGAGAGCTCAAGAGTGAACCAGACAAGAGTTAAAATCCCGGTTTTGCCTCTTGGCTGCTGTGTAACCTTGAGAAATGTTCTTATCTGCAATGAATTGAGAATTTCTCATCTGTAGGATAAAAATAATATCACCTGCTGTATAGATTGTTTGGGGGTAAAGGAAGGGCACAAAAAAAACAGCTAATTACTGTGCCTAAAACACGTTAACTATTCACTAAACGGTAAATGTTCTTATTATTATTTCTCAAAAATATTTCAGGAATAAGAGAATCAGTATTTGGAAAGATAAATAAATAAATGTGAGCAATTTCGTCAAAATTTTGAAGGAGAAGTAGCAATTTTGGCTGTCCCTGAAAATTCGGAACTGGACAGATCTTCGAGATTTTTCCGATTACTAGAATTTCTCTCTCTCCCAATCTGAGAGTGAATAGTGAAAATAATCTTTGTATGTATTTTCTGTTTTAAATATCCATACAGAAAAATAGCATTCAGTTGTATAAAACCATTACATGACTATTAATCTTTTATATAGCAACAATTTGTTTAGGTGAGAGAAGTTAGATATATGTGTAGCAGTACATGAATATGTGTATATTTGTTTTATATGTATTATGTATATGTGCATGTGTGTGTGTGTGTGTACATTTTGGTATGTGTGTGTGTATGTGTGTGTATAGCCACTAAATATCACCTATATGAAAATTTAAAGAAAACATTTTTTCCAAACTTTGCTTTCTCATGAATAAATCCAACCCCTCATTTACAAAATATTAAAAATATGAAAATCTCTAATTGCTAAGTACGGACATTTAGAATTAAGTTTAATTTTTGGCTATTACTGTATAAGAATAAATTAATAAATATTAAAGGCTTTCTCTAGAGAGAAAATGATGCTGAGTTTGCCCTAAAAATTAGCCTGCCTTGAGATCTCCCGTCTTCATTTCATACCGTGCAAAGTCAGTTCCAGGACACCCAGTCCAGCCTCTATACTGAGAGCAAACAGCATTTAAAATATAGTACATTATGGCTAGATGAAGCACACACATACACAGAGTACTCCTTAATGCTAATTCCTCCCTTATGATGAAGAGGGGTCTGGTGAGAATCACTGTGAACAGAACCAGGACATGAAACAGAAGGACGGCACTTATCCATTTCTCCCTTAGTGCTGTTAACACTGACCATATAAGAATAAGCTTGCTTTATACTTTCCTATTGTACTTCTCTCATTATCATTTAGCATTTCAAATCACTTACAGGCTCAGGAAGACCAGACGAAACATAATACCTGGAGGGGAAAGAGAAGACATTTTCTTGCTAATATAATCTTGCTATCTTTTCTTATTCAGTAGGAAACTGTTACCTTTACCTTTGCGCAACTGGGAGCTATACCAGTCCTCTGGAGCTTATACTATCTTGTTGCTTTTCTATCTGTGAAAATATTAGCAATTATAAATGCTAAAGCCAAGGGATTGGGAATTTTTCATTGAAATTCTGTGGAAGAAAGGCTTGTGGCAGAGGGAACTCACTTGGCTCAAATCCAGTCTCAGAAACTGGAGATAATCCAAGTATGTGAAAGCTGTGTATTTACCCAGACCAGCACCCCAACACTACCAAATAAACTTTTGTCTTATAACAACTTCAGGAGATAGATATTACCCCTGTTTTTTTGTTGTGGGATTTGAGGCTTAAAAAGTTTAGGCAAACTAACAAGGTTCACACAGCTATTAAGTATTAAAACCAAGAATGGAATCCCTGTCTGCTGAGCTCAAAACCCTTGTCCTTTTCTTAAATTATTATTTCTCAACATTTGATACTTTTATGCATTAATGTTAACTTTTTGCTTTAGTAAAATAGATATTTATTTTTAAAGCAGCAGATACATAGTTGTGTTATTTGGTTAACAGTGACCGATGAACACTCAAAAGATTTTCAAAATTACTTTCTTAGGTCACAAAAGTATTTGTAGCATGGTCTATTTCCTTTTGTGATAATCTCTGCAGGCCTAGAATATACCACATGGTCTCTGACCACAGTGCCTTCTCTAAGCCTTCCAATGCACTTAGCTTTCTTCACACATACTTGATATTAACTAGATGAGAATTAGCATCATTTTATAATTGACCTTGGTTTTATAACTTTTTCAGTAATGTCCCCATAATTATATGAGCTAACATTATATTGCATTGAGTTAACTTGCAATATATTTCTTTATTAAAGTAATGAATATATGAAAATAAGCTTCCAAAAGATGAAATTTTCTATTTAAATTTATACTTTCCTTCATTCAATAGTATCTGTAATTGTTATCACTGCTAGCTGAAGAAAATGTAACTCAAATTTTCATTAGAAAAGACATCTTTGAGGTAATCATTATGTGTCTGTTTTATCACAAGAAGTATTATAAGCAATTCAATAGAAGCGATTTTGGTTATCTGTGATCCTATGTCTGGCTATTTTAAAAGAGATCATGTCTCTACTTAACACTTTTGTTCCCTTAATTACAAAAGAATATGTTTGGTTTCCATCATAGTGGACTCTCTCCTTCTGCCTCATCAAACACCTTACTTTAACTAACATTATCGCCACACTATGCAGTCTGTTGCGGTTAAAATGATCCTACACTTTCCGGTGTCTGGAAAAGAACGCTCTAGCATTCTATTTTTGCTATAACTCTCAAACAATAGGTCTTTAGAGTTGCATTCCTTACTAACTGTACTTTGTTATTTTGCCTAATTTAGGAAAAAAAAAAAGAAATCAAATAAACAGTAATGTTCAATTACAAATGTTTTATTTATAATAATTTTAAAGTGCAATATTCATTACCTATTAATTATAATAATTGTTAGTGGTCTAAGGAATAATAGGAGCTCTGGTGGCACAACAATTAAGCTCTCTGCAGATAACTGAAATGTTGGTGGTTAGAACCCACCCAGCAGCTCCACGGTAGAAAGAGCTGGTGATCTGCTCCCAGAAAGAGAGCCTAGAAAACCCTGTGAAGCAGCGCTACTCTGTCACATTGGGTTGATACGAGTCGAAATTGACTTGACAAGATCCAATAACGAGGACAAGTAATAATAGGAGATATTATTTTTCTCAAACACTATATGTATTACAATGTTCATATTTCAGTTTGAAGAGTTTAATTTTTGAATTCCCGTAAACTATAAGTAATGAACCTTGGACCTGAACTGTGGTATTTGTACTCCAAATTCAGAGCTTTCTCTACTTTATCATCACAAATGTATGCTGAGATCAGTGAATATTTATTGTTCATGCTTAATTAGAGTTTTTTGGTGCAGTGATTAAGACCTCGGTTGCTAACCAAAAGGTTGGCAGTTTGAATACACCAGCTGCTCCTAGGAAACACTATAGGGCAGTTCTACTTCATCCTGTAGGGTCACTGTGAGTCGGAATTGACTTGTTGGCAAAGGGTTTGGTTACGGGTATCTGTGAATCTATGTCTTTATACTTCAGGAATGTGCTTACTGTACCTTGAACAAAATTTAAAGTCAAGTTTGGGTGTTTTGATAGACCATGCAAAAGATATCTGAGTTTTAGGTAAGTTTTAGACCTATTTCACTGCAGAAAAAAGAACATTTTTTTAAATCTATAATTATGCAGCGTCAAAGAAAGTAAATCCCATCTTTGGCTAGTATACATTCTATTAAATTTTGCCATTCACTTTCATCATTTTAAATATCTACCTCTCTTATTAGTATTGTCAGATAGAGACTGCAGCTTTAAAATTGTTCTCATAGGTACTAGGTCTACAAAATGTATATTTGGCCTGGTAAGTATTTATTCATCCCACCTCTGTTTATCAATAGCTCCCCTTAAACCATATATCCTCCTGTCCCTTGTCCCAACAAGCTGAGGCAACACTAGCACCTGCCTAAAGCACATATGCTCAGAATTCACTAATGATGAAAACCAAGCAAGACTCTGATGAAAACCAAACAAGCAGAGAATAGAATGTAGAGATGAAGGTGGTTCACATTTCTTTCTGGCTTGCTACTTTATTCTTGTTAGGCTTCTGCCTGTCACCCATTAAGCTCAGCTCAATTTCATTTAAGTCCTTCCCGTATACACTGCATTTCTTATCATAGCTGATAAAGATAGAATTTATACTGATTTTTTGCAACCTTACTACTGAATTCAATTTGAAGTCAAATCTATTATTCAATATAAAATATGCAAAGGAACATTGCCCTGAAATACAAATTTAGAGCAATTGGCGTTATCCATCTTGACTGAGAATGAGCTGTCTTCCAATGGATAAGAGTTGCTATTAGTATTACAGAAGTTCACATGTCATTTACCTCAGGCTGAGCTTCTGTTCAACACTGCATTTGGGGCCGAAATCACCATTTCAGTCTAGAGGCAGTCTTATTTGTGTTTATTTTGTTGTTGCTGTTGTTATTTTAAGTATCAATAACACTCTCAAGTTTCAAAATTTAAACTTCCTGAAATAGTCCAAGTGTTGTTGTTAGGTGCCATGGAGTCGGTTCCAACTCATAGCGACCCTATGCACAACAGAAAGAAACATTGCCCAGTCCTGCACCATTGTCCCAATTGTTGTTAGGCTTAAGACCATTGATGCAGCCACTGTGTCAATCCACCTCATTGAGGGTCTTCCTCTTTTTTGATGACCCTCTACTTTACCCAGCATGATGTCTTTCTCCAGGGGCTGATCCTTCCTGATAACATGTCCAAAGTATGTGAGGCATAGTCTCAATATCCATGCCTCTAAGGAGTATTCTGGTCATACTTCTTCCAAGACATATTCTTTTGGCAGTCCATGGTATATTCAACATTCTTCTCCAACACTACAGTTCAGAGGCATCAGTTCTTCTTTGGTCTTCCTAATTCTTCCTCCAGCTTTCACTCATATATGAGACTATTGAAAACACCATGGCTTGGGTCAGGCGTATCTTAGTCTTCAAGATGGCATCTTTGATTTTCAACACTTTAAAGAGGTCTTTTGCAGCAGATTTGCCCTATGAAATGCCTCTTCATTTCTGACTGCTGCTTCTATGGGTGTTGATTGTGGAACCAAGTAAAATGAAACCCTTGACAACTTCAATCTTTTCTCCATTTATCGTGATGTTGCTTATTGGTCTGGTTGTGAGGATTTTTGTTTTCCTTATGTTGAGGTGTAATCCATACCGAAGGCTCTGGTCTTTGATCTTCATCAGTAAGTGCTTCAAGTCCTCTTCACTTACAGCAAGCAAGGCTGTGTCATCTGCATATCACAGGCTGTTAATGGGTCTTCCTCCAATCCTGATGCCCCATTGCTCTTCATACAGTCCAGCTTCTTGAATTATGTGTTCAGTATACATATTGAATAAGTATGGAGAAATGATACAACCCTGACAACCATCTTTCATGAATTTAAACCATGCAGTATCCCCTTGTTTTTTTGAATGACTGCCTCTCGATCTATGTACAAATTCCTCATGAACACAGTTAAGTGTTCTGGAACTCCCATTCTTCGCAATGGTATCCATAATTTGTTATGAGTCACCCAGTCGAATGTCTTTGCATAGTCAATAAAACACAGATAAAGGTCTTTCTGGTACTCTCTGCTTTCAGCCAGGATCCATCCGACATCAGCAATGATATCCCCAGTTCCACATCCTCTCCTGAATCCAGACTGAATTTCTGGCAGTTCCCTGCCAATATACTGCTGCAGCTGCTTTTGAATAATCTTCAGCAAAATTTTACTTGCTTGTGATATTAATGATATTGTTCAATAACTGCTACATTTGGTTGGATCACCTTTCTTGGGAATAGGCATAAATATGGCTTTCCTCCAGTTGGTTGGCCAGGTAGCTGTTTTCCAAAGTTCCTGGCATACATGAGTGAGCACTTACAGCACAGCATCCGTTTTTTGAAACATTTCAGTTGGTATTCCATCAGCTCCTACAACCTTGTTTTTCGCCAATGCCTTTAGTGCAGCTTGAATCTCTACCTTCATTACCGTCGGTTCCTGCTCATGTGCTAGCTCCTGAAATGGTTTAACATGGACCAAGTCTTTTTTGGTATAATGACTCTGTGTATTCCCTCCATCTTCTTTTGATGCTTACTATGTCATTTAATATTTTCCTCATAGTATTCTTCACTATTGTAACTCAAGGCTTGAATTTTTTCTTCAGTTCTTTCAGCTTGAGAAATACTGAGCCTGTGCTTGCCTTTCAGTTTTCCATCTCCAGGTCTTTGCACATGTCATTATAAACTGTACTTTGTCTTCTCGAGCTGTCCTTTGAAATCTTCTGTTCAACTCTTTTACTACATCATTTCTTCCTTTTGCTTTAGCTACTTGACATTCAAAAGCAAGTTTTAGAGTCTCTTCTGACATCCATTTTGGTCCTTTCTTTCCTGTTTTTTTAATGACCTCCTGCTTTCTTTATGCGTGATGTCCTTAATATCCTTCCACAACTCTTCTGGTCTTTGGTCATTAGTGGTCATTAGTCAAATCTATTCTTGAGATGGCCTCTAAATTCTGGTGGGGTACACTCAGGGATGTACTTTGGCTCTCATGAACTCGTTCTAATTTTCTTCAGCTTCAATTTGAACTTGCATAGGTGCAATTGATGGCCTATTCCGCAGTCAGCCCCTGGCCTTGTTCTCACTGATGATGTTGAGATTTTCCATCGTCTCTTTCCACGGATGTAGTTGATTTGATTTCTGTGTATTCCACCTGGCAAGGTCCACGTGTACTGTTGCTGTTTATGTACGTGAAAGAAGATATTTGCGATAAAGGAGTCATTGTTCTTGCAAAATTCTATTACGTGATATCCAGCATTGTTTCTATCACCAAGACCATATTTTCCAACTACTGAGCCTTCTTCTTTGTTTCCAACTTTCACATTCCAATCATCAGTAATTATCAATGCATCCTGAGTACATGTTTGGTCAATTTCAGACTTTAGAAGTTAGTAAATTTCTTCATCTCTGGCCTTAGTGATTGGTGCATAAATTTGAATAATAGTCATATTAATTGATCTTCCTTGTAGATGTATGGATATTATTCTATCAGTGACAGCATTGTACTTCAGGAGAGATTTTGAAGTGTTCTTTTTGATGACGATTGGAATGCCATTCCTCTTCAAGTTGTTGTTCCTGGCATAGCAGACCATATGATTGTCCAAATTCAAAAACATTAGCCCACTTCAGTTCAATAATGCCTAGGATATGGATGTTTATGTGTTCCATCTCATTTTTGACCACTTCTATTTTTCCTAGATTCATGCTTTGTACATTCCACATTCTGGTTATTAATGGATGTTTGCAGCTGCTTCTTCTCATTTTGAGTCATGTCACATGAGCAAATGAAGTTCCCAAAAGCCTGACTCCATTCATGCCATTAAGGTTGAGTCTACTTTGAGGAGGCAGCTCTTCCTCAGTCATATTTTGAGTGTCTTCCAACCGGAAGGGATTATCTTCTGGTACTATATCAGACAATGTTCCACTAATATTCATAAGGTTTTCACTTGCTAATCCTTTTCAGAAGCAGACCACCGGGCCCTTCTTCCTAGTAAGTCCTAGTCTGGAAGCTCAGCTAAAACCCATCTGCCATGGGTGACACTGCTGGTATTTGAATACAGGTGGCATAGCTTACAGCATCCCAGAAACATGCAAGCTTGCACAGTATGACAAACTGACAGACGGGTGGGGGATGGTCAAAGCAGATTTCATCAAAAGGTATTTCCTTTTTTTTTGGAGAGGAAATATGTCATTGTATTTTAAGAAAACAAAGAAGGTGCTTTATTTCAGGAATATGCCATTTAGATTAGATCAACTGTGTAAGCAAAATAGTGATATGCTAATGAGTGACACAGCAGCTGCTCTTTATCTTTCTTCTTTTTATTAATGGTCAAGAGTGGTATGGAAAACAGGGAGTTAGAAAAATATATTAGTTATTTGATGATGGATAAAAGAGTCCTGAAAATAGTAGGAGATATTAGATGTTTATTTTCGAAAAGACTCTTGAAATAAACAAGAAAATATCGATGCTTTTATTAACCAGCACTCCCTGTACATATAAAAATTTCCAAAGGATTTTCTTATGAGGGTTCTTACATTTTTAACTACAGAGTTATTTTTTGTTTTTTTTTGTTCCTCAATGGTTAGGGCTCTTATTGAGATTCTGCTGGGTTCCAGATTAGTCAGCTTCATGTCTAGCAGAGTCTTTGATGTTGTTAGTATGTGCCTACTACGTTGCCCTAGTTTGAATTGCTAATGTAGGTTTGGCCATATATATGTTTTTATTTCCTCGGTCATTTCAATGAGATTTTGGGAAAAGGCGGTGGAAAACTCATGTTCAATTCACCACATTGCTCGTAATGTTGTATTTTGAAATTTGATTGATAATTTTTTTTCTTTTTTACTCCTTATTCTCCTTTTTCTCCATACCCTGGTAACCACTAATCTTTTGTCTCAATGGATTGACCTATTCTAGATCATTCACATAAGCGGTATCATACAATATTTATCCTTTTGTATCTGGCTTATTTCATTTAGCATGTTTTCAGGGTTCGTCCATGTGATGGTGTGTATCAAAACTTCATTTCACTTTATAGCTGAATTATACTCAATTTATGTATATAGCACATTCTGTTTAGCCATTCATCTGTTGATGGGGACTCAGGTCATTTTTGCTTTTTGGTATTGTGAACGTTGTTGCAATGAACTTTGACGTACATTTGTCTGAGTTACTGCTTTCAATCATTTGGGCACATACCTAGGAGTGTAATTGTCGACTCATATGATAATTCTATATTTAACTTTTCGAGGAGTCACCAAACTGTTTTCCGTGCCATTCGACTGCACCATTTTACATTTCTACCAGCAATGTACAAGTGTTCCAATTTCTCCATGTCCTGGCCAAAGCTTGTTAGTTTTCCATATAGCCACCCTGTTGTTGCCCTCCCGATAGTCAATTCTGACTCATAGCAATTCTATATGACAGAGTAAAACTGTCCCATATTATTTTGTAGGCTGTAACCTTTATGGGAGCAGATTGCCAGGTCTCTTCTTCCACAGATCAGCTGGTGGATTTCAAATTCCAACCTTTCTTTAAGCAACCCAGTGCTTAACCATTGCACCACCAGGACTCCTTATCGTCATCATAGTGATAGTAAAGTGCTATTGTGGTTTTGATTTGCACTTCCCTAAGTCAGAATTGACTCCACTGCAATGATTTTTTAATTTATTTTTTAATAATTAATGGTGTTGAATATCTTCTTTTATGCTTGTTGGCCATTTGTATATTTTCTTTAGAAAAATGTGTATTCACATCGTTTGCCCATTTTTTACTCGGCTTGTTAATCTTTTGGTTTTTGAGTTTTAAGTGTTTTTTTATATATTCCAGATATTAAAACTTTATCTGTACATGGTTTCCAAATATTTGCTCCCATTATTCTAAGCTGTCTTTTTATATTCTTATAATGTCCCTTGATGCACAAAAGTTTGTAATTTTGATGAAATCCATTTTATTTTTTCTCTCGTAGATACTTTCAGGTAAGTCTTAAGAAAAACAGAAAACAGTAAGTTTTTTTTTTTTTTTTTTTTTTTAGCCATGTTGTCATTGTTTTGTTTTTTTCTTTTCTTTTTTTCCCCTCCATTTCATTTTCAGTGCTTATATCAAGTGCCACATTACAAGGTCTAAGTTCTCCGGTATTTCAGAGCTTACAATTGTTATACTCTGTTCTGTATCTTAGGTTGAAATTCGGCTGTCACATATCACATTTCTTCAGATCACAACTTCTAGGTGACACATAAGCAACTTATTTATAGCTAAAGCATTATTGGGATAAAGGCAAAACATAAGTCGCTTAAAGGTTTATTAAAAATATCTACAATTTTCCTCTTCCCTTTGGCAAGAGAAAGGACCGAGCAGAGATGACTATGTACTCTCTTCTGGAGAGTGTTCATATGAGGAGTCTATATGACACCCCTCCTGCTCTTCTATTATTTAGTAGTCTGACAATGCTCACCTGAATCCTGTACTACCTTTATTTAATTCTGTTTCTTGAGTTTGTTTCTCTAAACAAAACCCACTGGATACCAATTTCCCTAAACAGTGACAAAGAAAGAATTTATTTTTGAGATAATTGACAAAATTACTAAAATTTCCTTACAAGAACGAATTTGGGTCATAGGCATAGAATTGAATGCCACCGGATATAAGGGTCCCAAGTATTAAAAGGTAAGCTAGATTTTAGCACACAGATGTCTTTTCTTACACAAAACAGACAATTTTAGATTTGAGCAGGCTATTATATAGTCATTGCTGCCTCTTCAATAACTCATTTTGATATTTTGTAATTTGCCAAAATATGCCTTTGTGATCCCACAGGCTCTTAACTACTTTGTAATGAGTGTGTATGAACAGATGGAAAATGTTTTCAATTTCAGAGAAAACCACTAATGGATGTCACCAGCTATTAGAAAAGCTCAGGTGGCTCCATTTTCCAAGGAAAGGTATTGTCATAAAACTCTTCATTTTTTAATGAAATGTTTGCTCATTTATACCTAGATGGTAATTTAAGACTTCACAAGTCTAAACAGATTATACCTATAACTGGAAATTATTCAGTGCTAAACAGCCTGGAGATCCAATCTTGAGAATCTTACTAGATAACAGTAATATCAACCCAGGTCATTTTATTAGAATAACATGAATTAATATAATAACACTCCCCTCCCCAAAAAAAGTAGATAAAGGAATTTAACTAAAAAGTTTAAGGCATGTTTTTACTTCTTTTAAAGTAAAATGAAATATGCCTTCTGTCATCATTTTGCATCCCAAGCAAATCTATCTTCTCAATGATCATAGAGAGATTGTTCCCCAAGCATAGTCTACCTCATGTTCAAATGATACTTACTAGTCTCAAAAATGCAAAGCCGTTAGTCTGTTAACTTCCCCTAAAACCTCATACCATCTTCTTCTTTTACAAGGCTCTCACTGTAATATTCTGTGCAAGAAACAGCAGACTTCTAGCCTAATTAGTTTACTTTGGGCCTGTTTACCCTCTATTTTACCTAGCAAAACTTTGGTTAAAAAAAAAAAAAGCAAAACCATCTGTGTTCTGACTGATGTAGTATGCATTTATTTATTTAGGGTTCCATGAGGAGAAACAAGCTAGGAAAACATAGAGCTAACAATTACTTTATAGCAAATCAAATTTCTGTTGTTTTTATGAGGACTTCGTTGTTCCATTTCTTCCTTACTTGGACCGAAATATTCAATACATATTTTAGGTAAACTCTTTCCTCCTTTCCTGAAAAATTAGTGATCAATTAAACACTGAACCTATAGGCCACTTAATGTCATGAAGATCGTGTACATATAATTATATTAAAACCAAACTCAAGTTTTGATAAAAGTGATTAAATATAAAAAAGTATAAAATCTATGTATCGAAGACATATGCCAAATACATACTGAAATTCCTCTGTATTCTATTTCTCATGAAGACAAACCACCATATGACAGCACTTCTAAGACCACGTTGTTTGGTAATAACAATGTAGTGCTAGCAATGGGCATGAATAGAATCACCCTTTTTTTTTTTAAGAGTAAAACTGCCCTAAGGTTATCATTCTTTTTGTTCTCAAACACCTTTGTGAAGAGATTCATATGGTTAGTATAATTCTCTAAACAAGACAAATGTCGTGTACCTTAATTAATTCCCTCTTTGTTATAGTTTTCAGAGGTCACTCACTTGTAATTACATTGTTAAAGCTAGAAATCGTTGATACAATTTTCCTAATTTCATTCCTCACCTTTTATAACCTGAATTTGGTTCTCTTTATTCTTTTTTCATATATCTTGCTTATATTATATCTATTATTTTTTATTTCAAATTACATTTTAGTCATTTTTGGATATAGATATGGCATTAAATATGAATGAATTGGTTTATAATAGAATGGTCTCATTTCTTTCATAGCATTTTAAACTCATCTTAGAATAGAATATAGAATCCCATTGTAATATTCCTCAACAATGAAGGGATAAGTAACTTCATGAATTAAATCATTGTACCCAAATATGGTCATTTACAATAAAATTAGCCTTGAGATTTTTGGCCTATAAAGGATCTGTTAATTTCTGACTATGAAGAGATACCTTATTAAAACATGTCACTATTTATGCTTCTTTTCATTTTATGTGTGTATAGCTATACCTATATTGTCATATATGATGAATGGCAGATTAGACATTGTAAAAGAAAAGATTGGTGAATTTAACTATAGTCTTAGAAACTACCCAGAATGAAACATAGTAAAAGAAAGGGCTGAAAAACAAATGAAACTATGAGATAACTTTAAGTGAACGAATGTATATGTATTTGGAGTCCCTGAAGGAAACCCTGATGGCATAGTGGTTAAGAGCTACGGCTGCTAACCAAAAGTTCAGCTGTTCCAATACACCAGGTGCTCCTTGGAAACTCTATGGGGCAGTTCTACCTTGTCCTATAGCGTCGCTATAAGGCAGAATTGACTCAGTGGCAGTGGGTTTGAAGGAGACAGGGAGGGCAGAAAAAAATATTTGATGCAATAATGTCTGGAAATTTTCCAAATTTGACGAAAACTATTTGGAAACCCTGGTGGCGTAGTGGTTAAGTGCTACGGCTGCTAACCAAAAAGGTTGGCAGTTTGAATCCACCAGGCGCTCCATGGAAACTCTATGTGGCAGTTCTACTCTGTCCTATAGGGTCACTGTGAGTTATAATAGACTCTATGGCAATAGGTTTATAAATCTATAGGTCTGGGAATCTCAACAAACCTCAAGCAGAGAGACATTAAGAAAACTACCCCATCACATCATAATTATATTGCTCTGACACACTATTTATATAAGAGCAAAGATATAGGATGATAGCAGATTTCTCATAAGAATTAATGCAAATCAGAAGACAGCAAAGCAGTGTTTCTCAATCTTTTTTTTTCCATTATTGTCCCCACCCAGAAAAATGTTTTTAAGTATTTTTTTCTTAAATATCCCAGTCTCATGGATTTTCAATAGCACAAATATTCTGTGTATATGTTTATGCACTGTGGCCTTTTGGAGAGCCACAAGCCATTTTAATATATTTTTTGCCCCTCCTCCCCATGACGTATCAATTTTCATTTTCTTGCCACCATCAAATGCATACAGTAGAGCAACATCTTGAAAGTAGTGAAAAAAGTCAGCCTGGACTTCTTTACCCAGAAAAAAATAATATTCACAAAATAAAGGAGAAATAAAGCCATTTTCAGACATATAAAAGATGGAAGATTTTAGCACCAGCAAAGGTGTGCTACAGGAAATATTAAAGGAAGTCCTTTAGGCAGAATGAAATGAATCTGAATCCTCACAAAGAGACGAACTAACAAAAAATGGTAACTGCATGGTTAAATATAAAGACTTTTTGTTATTATTATTTACATCTTTTTTAAAAATAACTGACTATAAACTAATGACAATGGTTTATGAGGTTTACAATTTATCCCAGTGGAAAGAATTAGAGAATAAACATTAAAAATACATAAAATAATGCCCGTAATAAGTGCTGTGAGGAATAAAATGAGGCAATGATTTAGTAATTGACTGCAAAACATGGAGGCAGGCACTCCTGTTAGTACAATAAAGTTCTCCCTAAGATACTAAGCGAGCCAATCATAGGCCAAATGTAAAGCAGAAATAACTAGTGCAAAGGTCCTGAGGTGAAAATAAGTTCAATATGATTAAAGGTTACAAAGAGTCAGATAATAGTGTAGTAAGTTAAAAAAGTTAAGCTTAAGACTACAAGTCCAAGCAGCCCAGAGGAAGGATTTGGATTTTATTCTAACTGTAATGGTCAGCCAATGCAGTTTTAGCCTCAGAAGTTATATGGTCTGATTTTCATTATTAAATGTTAATTGAAACTGCTATGCACTAGATCTGTGATGTAGAACACTAAAAGCATTGAAAAATATCAAGATTCCATTTGCTTAGTGTCTAAGCCCATTTAAGACTTCTAGTCTAGGAGGAGAGAAAGACTTTATTAAATATTGCATTTTACAATGTTTAAGACTTTCAAGAACAGTGATAAAACATATACTACCTCTTGGAAAGCTGTGAAGATTTTTCAGAAGAAGTCAGAATTGAACTAAAATCAGAAAGATGATTAGGCTTCAACTGCACACAATGATGTAGGTTAGAGAAAAATGTTCAAAGAAGGAAGAACATCATTCGGTATGTCTCTGGGGGTGGAAAGGTGTCTTGAAAAGAAAGAACAAAGAGGAAAGAGGAGCATAATATGCCCAAAAAGGTTGTTAGGGAGTAGACTTTAAAGGGTATGTTAGTTTGGGCATATCTCGTGGTTTAGTTTGATCCACTCAAAGGTGTCATAATGATGTGGTTTGAATATAAACCAAATTCCTAGGACATCTGAAAAGCATATTTTCTTAATTTTCTGTTTATTGTTGTTATGAGTTTTTTGTATCCCCTCCCCCCCGCCAAAAGAAAAAAAAAGTGTTCAAGTCCTAACCACTGGTACCTATAAATGTGACCTTATTTGAAAATAGCCTCTTTGCAGGTATAATTATGTTAACATGAGGTCACACTGGAGTAGGGTGGGCCTGAATCCAGTCTGACCAATGTCCTTATGAAACCACAACCAAACCGCTTGTCATCTGATCAATTCTGACTCATGGAAACCCCATGTGTTTTAGAGTAGAACTGTTCCATAGGGTTTTCTTGGCTGTAATTTTTATGGAAATAGATTACTAGGCCTTTCTTCCTTAGTACTTCTTGGTAGAAGTGAACCACCAATCATTTGGTTAGTAGCACAAAATGTTTGTGCCACGCAGGGGCCTGACGTCCTATTAAGAAGATGAGAAGAGGTACAGACAAAGAGGGAATCTGACCATGTGAAGACAGAGGCAGAGGCTGGAGTATAGTTGCTACAATCAAGGGAAACTTGGACCTACCAACAGGTGGAAAAGCCAAGGAAGTATCCTCACCTAGAGACTTTTGAGGCCGCATGGACTGGTCAATACCCTGAGTTACAGCTTCTAGTCTCCAGAACTCTGAGAGAACAAATTTCAATTATTTTACACCATCCAGTTTGTAGAGCCCTAGGAAACTAACACAATTATCATATGCATTAATCAGCTGCTTGAGAATGTGACCATTAATTTTCATCACTGTTACTTCAGTACTAGTCCAAACCCAAAACCCAGTGCCGTCGAGTCAATTCCAATACTAGTATAGCTACCCTATACTAGTATTTAGCTTTTATATCAAATCATTGTACTGTATTCTATGCCAGGGCCTTATGACATTGTCAAAGCTAATCCCTCTTGCTCTGTTTAAACAAGTTATTACTTTAACATAGCTTATCACATAATACCCAAAGATACAATGTTATCAATTATCAAATGCAGCACAGATAGCATAGTATTTTTGCCCTGGTCATAATAATTTTTATGAAAAATTGGCATAAAATCCCAGCACATTTTTTTTTATGCTGTGTGCCTTATCATTATTTTCTGCTAGTCTCAAGGACCATATGGAATGATGATTGTTCAAGCGGATTTCAACAGAGATTGAGAACACATGAGGACCAGATATTACCTATGAAGTCTTTTTTCACTATGTAAGATACCAAAAGTTACATATAACCCCAGGGAATAGGGTAGGAAAATTAAATTGGCTGAGATTAAGTTTTTGCTTTCTCCTCTGACTGTTGGCTTAAAATAAAAATCATACTGAATTATGTAAAATAAAGAAAATTACATTTCTTGAACATCTGTGTTTGTGAAGTGAGACTTCTGCTTGCTATGAGTATAGTCTATGTTTCCTCTGAGACACGTTACATTATTTTTGAATGATCAGATATAAGACCTGTCTGTGTTTACTTTTCCTCATACGCCAGAAGAAGTCAACAAAATTCAGATATTTCTCTTTTCTTAGCTACTTTTTTTTGCGATGATTCCCTCCAGTTAATATTCAAAGACAATACCACAAATGTCATTTTTTTCCTTCTTTAGGAAAAATTATTTTCTTCTGAGATTATATTTATAGTTGTTTATAGTTGAGATCTTTTCCACTTTTTATGTTCAGTTGATGGAACATGATCACATTAAAAGATGTTACTTCTTAATGCCATCAGGGTATACATTGCAAATCTATTTATATATGGGCCTACCACCTTTCTCTCTATATAAATTAGCAGTTCTCACCAGACTTTCTATTGAAACTTCAACGGTATTCATGAAGACAGAACTTGAATCAGAAACTTATTAAGTTATAACTCAATTCTAGATGACAATATACTTCTCTAATTCAATTCTAGGTATTTATCTGGTAGAATATTTTCAAATTGTAGAAATTAGGTAGCTTTACCTGCTTCACCTCTAGTGATTGGCTAATACATAGAAATTCTTCTAAATCTTTTATATGTATTGTTTTATTTAATCCTCATAATAAGCATATTATTATCTCCTTATATAATTGAGAAAAATGTTTGAATAGAGATTAATTAAACTGTATATTAGTTTAAGATATTTGCCCTAGGCGAAGTCAGAGGGCCTTGCCTTGCATTTATACTGACACTACCGGACTAAGTCAAAGTCCTGATTTTCTGTGTAAACTAGCTGTTTCCTTTAGACAAATGCAAAATTAAGGGGTTAAATTAGTAGATCTACAGATTTCCTATTGCCTTTAAAATTCTTTGAGTGAGTATATTCTTGAAAGCAATACAATGGCTTTTGAAAATTGGAAGAAAACAATTTTTTATTGTTAAATTGTTTAAACTATTTAAATAGACTGCAAAGTAGAAAGCATGGTTTACACAGAAAGTTCCTTGTTTACTACTCAGGCTTACTTATGCCTAGAAATTACTAACCATATTCTTTGGCTCCACCCTTTGGCTTCTTGTCTCACCTTCAAAGGCACTACACTTTTATTTATGAAAGGTAATGAGTGTTTACAGCTGGATAATTTTCTTAATGTGCTTCTTGCCAATCGAATTTCGGGCATCCAAAGGACTCTTTCCATTTTATATTGTTATTTTTCTTTCAGTCCAAGTTGACAGCTTGTTGTGCATGGAGATCTTTTAAAACATTGCAGTTGCATCCATTTCTCCTTCATTAGGCAAAAGTCACACCCACAAGTCTTTGAGATAAACCTTCTCTACCTTGCATTTTTCCTGTGGAACAATGTCTTTCAGCTTCTTATAAGCCATATTGTTTGAGAGGATCTGTTAGTCATACCCTCTAAAATTTTTAGGGGGTCTTTTGTCTGGCAGATGGTACCTTGAGGTAAAGGAGTCCTGGATGGTGTGAAACATTAATGTGCTTGACTGCTAACAGAAAAACTGACAGTTCAAGTCTACCCAGAGGGTCTTCAGAAGAAAGGCCTGATATCTACTTCTGAAACATCAGTCAGTAACAACCCTATGGAGCATAGTTCTACTGACATTCATGGGCTCAACAGAATTGGAATCAGAGGTGATTGGTTTGGTTAAGGTTGTAACAAAAGCTTTTGTAGTCACATCACCAGCTTCATTTTTAAAGCATGCAGTTTACAGTTGTGTGCAATCTATTAATCTATAACAAATTATCAAAATACTTAGCCACTTAAAACTGAAAGCATTTATTATCTCACATAGTATGTAAGATTCAGAAATCCAGGAGTGACTTAGCCAGGTGGTTATGGCTTAGGGTCTCCTGTAAGGCTGCATTAAAATTGTTGGTGAGGCTATCAGTCATTTGAAAGAATTGGAAGATTCACTTGCAAGTTCACAACCATGGCAGGAGACATCTTTTTTTTTTTTTTCCTTATATGCTTCTCCATGGCAGCTTGCTTCCTCCAGAATGAGTGATAGAAAGAGAAAACATGTTACCCTTCTTTTTATGACGTAGTATTGGAGTCACAAACCATCATCTTTGCCTCGTTCTATTAGTGAAACATTAAATAGAGTCAACACTGAAGAATGAGATTAAAAAAGGACATGAATATTAGGAGGTGGAACTCTTTGAGAATAATCTCGGACACTGGATACAACAACACATTTATTGATTTCAGATAATTATTGGGTAGTATTTTTTTTTTATCGGCTCAAGTTTTATTTTTGAGTCATTCTTTCTTTTCTCTCTTTCTGAAACTTTTTTTTACATATGTTTTATATCAGTCTCTGCCACTCATCTGTCATTTTATTGTACAGTGGTTGCTTACATGTTGCTGTGATGCTGAAAGCTATGCCACTAGTACTAGCAAGACCACCCATGGTGGACAGGTTTCAGTGGAGCTTCCAGTCTAAGACGGACTAGGAAGAAGGATCTGATGATCTACTTCTAAAAAAAATGGCCAGTGAGAAGCCTATGAATAGAAGTGGAACATTGTTTGATATAATGCCATAAGATGAGCCCCTCAGATTGGAAGGCACTCAAAATACAACTGGGGAGGAGCTGCCTCCTCAAACTAGAATTGACCTTAATGATCTGGATGGAGTAAAACTTTTGGTACCTTAATTTGTTAATGTGGCAAAACTCAAAATGAGAAGAAACAGCTGGAAACATCTGTTAATAATCAGAACTGCAATGTAAAAAGTATAAATCAAGGAAAATTGAAGTTGACAGAACTGAAATGGAATGCACATATACCAATATTCTAGGCATTAATGAGTTGAAATGGACTGGTATAGGCCATTTTGAATTGGACAATCACATGGTCTGCTATGCTGGGAATGACAAATTGAGGAAGAATGGCATCACATTCTTCATCAAAAAAGACATTTCAAGATCTATCCTGAAGTACAATGTTTTTCAGCAATAGAATAAGATTCACAGGCCTACAAGGAAGACTAGTTAATACGGTTATTGTTCAAATTTACACACCAACCACTAATGCCAAATATGAAGAAGCTGAAGATTTTTACCAACTTCTGCAGTCTGCAATTAATCAAACATACAGTCAAGATGAAATGATAATTACTGGTGATTGGAACGTGAAAGTTAGAAACAGAGGAGAAGGATCAGTAGCTGGAAAATATGGTGACAGAAATGACACTGAAGATTGTATGATAGAATTTTGCAAAACCAATTCACAAATACTTTTGTTCAACAATATAAATGGCTACTATACACTGGGACTTTGCCTGGTGGAATACACATGAATTGGACTATATCTGTAGAAAGAGACCATGGAGAAGTTCAATATCATCAGTCTGAACAAGGCTAACAGCTGACTGCAGAACAGACCATAATTGCTCATACATAAGTTCAAGCTGAAGAAATTAAAACAAGTCCGTGAAAGCCAAAATACAAACCTGAGTATATCCCACTTGAATTCAGAGATGATTTCTAGAATAGATTTGACACATGGAACACTAATGACCAAAGAGGAGTCAAGTTGTGATATCATACATGGAGAAAGGAAAAAGTCATTAAAAAGATAGGGAAGAAAGAAAATACCAAAATAAATATCAAAAAAGACTCTGAAATTTTCTTTTCAAAATAGGGCAGCTAAAGCAAATGGAAGAAATGTTGAAGTAAAAGAGTTGAACAGAAGTTTTCAAAGGGCAGCTAGAGAAGACAAAGTAAAGTATTATACTAAACTGTGAAAAGACCTGGACTTAGAGAATCAGAACGGAAGAATACGCTCAGCATTTCTCAAGCTGAAAGAACTGAATAAAAAATTCAAGTCTCATGCTGCAATATTAAAGGTTTTTATGGGCAAAATATTGAACAACACAGGAAGCATCAAAAGAAGATGGAAGGAACAAACAGAGTCACTACCAAAAGAACTCATTGACACCAGCTATTTCAGGAGATAGCATTTGATTAAGAGCCAATGGTACTGAAGGAAGAAGTCCAAAATGCACTGAAGACACTGGTGAAAAACAGGGCTCCAGTGACTGATGGAATACCAACTGAGATATTTCAGCAGATGCAATGCTAGAAGTGCTCACTCATCTTTGCCAAGAAATTTGGATGACAGCTACCTGGCCAACCGACTGGAAGAGACCAATATTTGTGCCCATTCCAAAGAAAGGCGATCCAAAAGAATGCGGAAATCATCTAACGATATCATTAATATCATGTGCACGTAAAATTTTGCTGAAAATTCTTCAAAAGTTACAGCAGTAAATCGGCAGGGTACTGCCAGATATTCAAACCGGATTTAGGATATTTAGGATAGCTGATGTCAGCTAGATCTTGGCTGAAAGCAGAGAATACCAGAAAGATATATACCTGTGTTTTGCTGACTATACAAAGTCATTCGACTGTGTGGATCATAATAAATTTTGTATAACATTGTAGAGAATGGGAATTTCAGAACACTTAATTGTACTCACGAGGAACTCATACACAGACCAAGAGACAGTCCTTCAAACAGAACAAGGGAATACTCTGTCTTATTAAATCAGGAAAGCGCGTGTCAGGGTTGTATGCTTTCACCATACTTTTTCAATCTACACACTGAGCAAACAATCTGAGAAGCAGACCATATGAAGAAGAGCATGACATCAGAATTGAGGAGAGACTCATTAACAACCTGAGATGTGCACCTGACACAAACTTGCTTGCTGAAAGTGAAAAGGACTTCAAGTACTTACTGATAAAGATCAGAGACTACAGCCTTCAGTATGGATTACACTTTAACATAAAGAAAACAAAAAGCCTCACAATTGTACCAATAAGCAACATCATGATAAATACAGAATATATTGAAGTTGTCAGGGATTTCAGTTTACTTGGATCCACAATCAACACTCGTGGAAGCAGCAGTCAAGAAATGAAAGGACATATTGCATTGGGCAAATCTGCTGCAAAAGGCCTCTTTAAAGTGCTAAGAAGCAAAGTTGTCACTCTGAGTACTAAGGTGCACGTCACCCAAGCCGTGGTATCTTCTATTGCCTCATATGAGTTTGAAATCTGGACAATGAGTAAGAAAGACCAAAGAAACATTGGTGCATTTGAACTACGGTGTTGGTGAAGGAAATTGTATATGGAACAGACTACCAGAGAAAAAACAAAGTTGTCTTGGGATAAGTACAGACAGAATGCTCCTCAGAAGGAAGGATGGCTAAACTTTGTCTCATGTACTTTGGACATATCAGGAGAGACCATTCCCTGGAGAAGGACAGCATGGTTGGCAAAGTAGAAGGTCAACAGGTAAGAGGCAGACCCTCAATGAGATGGATTGACACAGTGACTGCAACAATGGGCTCAAACATAGCAAAAATTGTGAGGATGGTGCAGGACCAGGGCATGTTTTGTTTTGTTTTACATGATATCACTATGAGTCAGAACCGACTGGACAGCACCTAACAACAGAATATATCATTTCATCATGTGTTATTTAATCCTTATCCTTTTTCTATATTGTTATCCTCATTTTTTTTGTACTTCAATTTTTATGAATTCTACTTACCTACTAGTTTAAAATATGTTCCCCCTACTGTGTTTAATCAGATGTTAAATCCATTGACTTATAATTTTGACTATTGCATTTTTTACTTTTAGCTTTTACTTTTTGCTCTTTTTATTTATTCCTCTTTCCTGTGAAATTCTCTATTTTTTTAATTTCTTTTGTGAAGATGTTAATTCTAGAGACTTAAAAGTCCAATATCTGTAATCTTCTGTTTTAATTTCTCTTGATTTTTTTGTAATTTGATCCCGATTCCTTACAGACCAGGTAATTTTTTATAATATGCTGGATATTGTATATAAAAAATAACACAAACTTTGGGTGAAGTTATCTTCTTCCAGAGAGGATTTCATTTTCCAGTAGACAGTGTATGGCCATATCACCTCTCCTTGGTAATATTGGTTAATATCCAGTCTGCCTTTTCTCCTAGGACATAACATTTTCAAGGTCTCAACTGAAAGTCTTAGAGGTTTACTTGGCCTCTTCATACTTGGAAAACCATCAGTTACAACTTCTATCTCCCTAGCATGATGAATCTGCTAAAATTTCTGCTGCATGATTGATTCTGTGAATCTAATGCCAATATGAACATCTTTGGGGTAAAAATTAATAAATAAATTCCATGCAAAATATTGAATTCTTTTCTCTCTGGTTCCCTTTTCTCTGCACCACAGCCCCTAAAGTTATTACTTGTTTGTAAAACTTCACTGCCAATTTTTGTCTTCTCAGCCCAGTGTGACTTCCGCAAGCTCCAGACCACTATTTCATGTTCTTCCTTTATGCCCCTGCACAGTAAATCCTCAAGGGCCAAGACAGGGAATAAGGTAATAAATGTAATGTGCACATCAATTTCTTTCTTTTTCTTCAGAATCTTTGCCCTTTGAATACTGGCTGCCTTATTTATTTTCTGATGCCTTCAAAATCCTATTTTTAATTTTAATTGGTTTTTTATAGTTCTTATTACTGAGATATGTAGTCTGATACCAGTTACTTCATCTTTGTCAGAAGCAGAATCACGTAGTTCAATTGTATGACACCATACTTGCATATTAAACACAGAGATACAAAAATTTTCTATTCCCCCCCGCAAATGTTCATAGAACAGTTAAGAATGTAGAAACACAGATGTGGCCGTAGTTCTGCGGAATACACTGGGGACCAGAGGATAGATATACTAAGGAAGAGCATCATGATACAATCTGGGTAAAGAGAGAAGAAAAAATTTCTGTTAGTGGAATATTTGTTCTCCTAATACTTGCCATATGCACCATCTGTCATGGATTGAATTATGTCCCCCCAAAAATATGTGTACCAATTTGGCTGGGCCAAGATTCCCAGTAGTGTGCGGTTGTCCTTCATTTTGTGGTTGTAATTTTATATTAAAGAGGATTTGGGTGGTATTGTATCACCCTTACTAAGGTCACAGCCCTCATCCAATGTAAAGGGAGTTTCCCTAGGGTGTGGCCTGCACCACCTTTTATCTTATAAGAGATAAGTGGAAAGGGAAGCAAGCAGATAGGTGGGGACCTCAAACCATGAAGAAAGCAGCACCAGGAGCAGAGTGAGTCCTTTGGGCCTGGGGTCCCTGCACTTGAGAAGCTCCTCAACTGGGGGAAAATTGAGGACAAGCACCTTCTTCCAGAGCTGACATAGAGAGAAAGCCTTCCCCTGGAGATGACACCCTGAATTTGGACTTTTAACCTACTTTACAATGAGGAAATAAATTTCTCTTTGTTAAAGCCATCCCGTTGTGGTATTTCTGTACAGCAGCACTAGATAACTAAGACAACACCTGACCTCAGGCCCAACCCTGTGAAAGCCAAATAATAAGACCACAAAATAGCAGTTTAAATTATGCTGCTTTTAAAGGAAAATTTTGCTTAGGACTACCAAAAATCCAAAGGAAATAAATATTTGGGATCAATTTATCATGTCTGTTGAATGGAAAATATTAAATTATATTATGTCTAATGTTGCGAACACTTAACCAAGCAAAGGTATGATGTTATTTATAGATTCTTGCTTTGAATTGCATATATAACTTTCTCGAAAGTCTTTGAGCAATGAAATTTTTCATTATTGTACTCAAAATCTGATTTTCTATTGAAGTAATTATGACATCAACTCTTTTATTCAATTGATTATTATCCATGGAGTTTATTAGCAAACTTAACAGAAACTCTAGTCCCTTTCCACAAAACTCTGAATAAATTCTAAACAAATTACCATGTCCCACAAAGCCATATATAATCTGAGTCTTCAATACTCAGATGATTTTGCCAATTCTCCAACCACATCTCTTACCTTACTTCTTGTTGATTTTTTCTCAGACATTGGAATTATGCTGTCCCTTCCAACTGTCAAATTATGCACATCTAAAAACATTTTTCTCTTGTGTTATATCCAGCTTAAATACTCCTCTCTCATAACCTTGAATGACGTTTTTTTTAAACTGTGCTTTGGATGAAGGTTTACAGAGCAAATTAGTTTCTCATTAAGCAATTAATATTCATGTTGTTTTGTGACATTGGTTGCCAACCCCACCACATGTCCATACTCTCCCTTTGTAGTCCTTTGGTTCCCCATTATCAGCTTTCCTGTCCCCTCCTGCCTTCTTGTCCTTGCCCCTGGGGTGAATGACTTTTGAAGACTCATTTCATTCTAGTCTCTCCTCAATTTTCATATTTTCAGACTGATCTTTTCATATTCTACCAAGACAGCATTACCATTTCTGCTCGTTACTCTATCCCCATTCCTAGCTTTTTTTCTTTATAATGTTTGATATTATACATTTGTTATATATTTATTTTATTTGCATGCTATCTGTTTCTCCCAGTAGAACATAAGATTCACAAGGAGCTGTAGTGTTACTGTAAATATTAGTGCCTGTAACAATAAGTAGTTGATATTTATTATTTAATAAATTAATCTGACTCCCCCCATAGCAGGAAACATAATAAGTAAAATAATATTTGTAGAATTATTCATCTGATAAAGATTTTAATGTTTTGCTCAGCCATTCTTTGAGAATCAAATTGATACTTTGATTTCATTTTTGCTGTGTTCAAGATCTCTGGACTGAGAATCATAGAATTGGGATCCTGATGATGGAGCATAGCTAGTGGTTAGGTATGTTTTCCCAGAGGGTGAGAAAGGAAGTTTCAAATGTCAGGTTTGCCTTTTAAACTTCTGCGCTGCTGGGCCAGCTGCTGTCTACAATTCAGTCTCTGACCTACACAATGGACCCAATGATCACGGTACATAGTCCATGAAGTGTGAAACGTATACATAGCCTGATACAGACTAACTGAACAATAGCATTTAGTAATTATTTTGACTACCAGTTCTTGATTCATTATATTCTAGCTGTCAGTAGCCACTTAATTCTCCAAGGCTCAATTTCCTCATCCTCAAAATAGTGGCATTTACAAAATGTTCAAATGTTTTTCCCTTTGATGGTTGAGAAAAGTTAGTGGTTGCTCTCCTTATAAAGAGTTTTCCAACACAAGAAAAGAATATAAAATAAATTACTAGGGCTTTATTCTCGCTTCTCTTTTCCAGGGTAAGTAAACAATGTCAAGCCTTTTAATACCCTCAGGGTTGACATTTTTCATTTCATTCTCAATAGGAGACTGGCCTCCTAAAGAGCACAATACCTGACTTTGCTGTTATTAATGAATACTGTCAAATAAACATACAACTCCCAGATTACTATGTCATTCCCTTGTCATGTGACAGGCCAGGGATTGTGGGAACATATTTGTCTTTAATTGGTATTATCCTCCTATGGTGCATATGGAGTCAGCAAAGTCAACATCTCCTCTGAATTTTCACCATATTCTTTATGCCTTCAAGTCAGGTTACCTTTATAATTGTAATAGGAGGTTTTCAGGCTAAGTTAAAAAGAAGACACAACTGCAATTGATTTAAATAAAGAAAGGACATTATAGCTTATTTATCTAGAAAGTTCAGGGAAAACTTGATGCAGTGACTCATACAATCTCCCCTAGGACTTGTTGTCTCTGTCTCTTTACTCGCTTTTAATGTTCGCTTCTACAGGCAGAGCTTCAGATTCTCCCATTTGTACAGTAAAATTACTACAGTGGATTAAGTCTGCACATTTTTACCTTCAACAATCCAGGAGAAAAATAGAGTGTGCCTTCCACTTGCACCATAGCCTGAACCTGTTGTAGAGCCTTCTCTTGTTCTGAACTCCACTCAATACAAGCAGGTTTTTGAGTCACTTGATAGATACACCAGAATAAAAAAATTAGCCCACCCAAATGATGGATATATTGCCTCCAAGATTCAAAGAGGTCCACCAAGCATTGTTTTTTCTTTTCAGTTGTAGAAGGGGCCAAATGCAGTAATATATACTTCACTTTAGAAGGAATACCTCGACATGCCCCATACCACTGGATTCCTAGAAATTTCAGAAGGGGCCTGAATTTATGTTGAATTAATTTCCTACTGTCTAGCATGCAAATGTCTTACCAACAAGTATAGAGTCATTGATAATTCTTCCTTACTAGGTCCAATTGGCATAATGTCATCAATATAATGGCCTGGTGTGATGTCTTGTGGAATAGAGAGGTGATCTTATGCTATCTACTCTAGGCATAAGCTTTTTAAATTTCTTTGAAACTTTTTAACATAAAATAATATTACTATTGTATAAAGCACTGTATTTTAAGTAAGTCACATTAGTTGTCATAGTGACAATTTAGAATTGCATAAATATTTGATCCTTGCATCTTAGTCTCTTGCCAGAAACTTTCTTGGTCTTATATGCTTTGGTTGATTCAACTGTTTGATGTCATTTTTTTTTAATAATCACTAGACATTTATGTATTTATAGGTAATATAAAAATTTTAGAATTTCAAAAAAGTTTTATTTCCTAAAAATGTGAATGTTTTGTATATTCATAAAAAAGGCTTTGCCTTTTTTATTTACCCTGTATTATCTTTTAAAAATTATTTTAGTCTTGAATCTGAGATCTTGCTAGCTGTTAAAATTTAATAAAACTTTTCTCTATAGGTTTGAAGTAGGCTTTTATTATTCTAAATCCATAATAAAATATATTAACTTATATTAAGAAAGGAAACCCTGGTGGTGTAGTGGTTAAGTGCTATGGCTGCTAAACAAAAGGTCAGCAGTTCAAATCCGCCAGGCGCTCCTTGGAAACTCTATGGGACAGTCCTACTCTGTCCTACAGAGTCGCTATGAGTCAGAATCAACTCGACAGCACTGGTAGATATTAAGAAAATAAACATGTATTATTTATTTTGTCTATTTATGCTTATTGATGCTATGTATGATGTGTTGGGTCTTAGTCCTTTCTTTCAGTCTTCCTGAGGACACCAACACCGCTGATATTTTGTAAAAGACTTCATTAATCCTTTTCAAAAATATTGTGTTTTTATAATGACGAACATCTCTTCAAAGTTTTCCTTGCTCAAGGACATAAAGGCTGACATGAATTGGAGTGGACCTACAGCAATGTTGAGACATCTTTGTTCACATTAAGAGAATAATATGACAACCTCCTATAGAGATGTTGCACCTTTATTGAAACATATTCATATTCTGACCTTTAAAACAGAGAAATACTTAGTAGGATGTTCAATTAGAAAATTGGAAAAGAAAGAAAAAAATAATCTGTACTTTCAAGAAGAAAAAGTTGAAGGATTATCTTCTTACATTTGGAGAAATAAAATCTCATTAAGAAAAAGAAGGAAATAGGACCAATTGTCTTGCTAACTGATTCTTCTCTCTCCCTAGTACCTCTTGAACAATCTACTTTCACTCATACAACAGACAATTTTGAACATTGATTTGTGACAGGCACTGTTCTAGACTCTATAAATATCATAGCAATTATCTGATTAAAGAAAGCACTTGCCTTTATTGATCATACCTTCTGGTGAGTGGAAGCAGAAATAAGCAAATAAGGAAATAAATATATACACTTCACAATAAAAAAGGAATGGATGTTGGGGATCTCCATTCAACACATATTTATTTCACTCCTATTATAAGCCTAGTGCTAGCCCAGCTTTGGGGAATGCAAAGATGTAGAAAAAAGTATTCAGTCTCAGGGAGTTCAGAGTGGGAAGTAGAGATAAGCAAACAGGTTAGGAAAAAAAAAAAAAAAAAAGACTGCAAAAGAGCAGGAACAGAATGTAAGAGTCCAAGACACTCTGCCTACTCAAAATTCTTCTTAGGGCTAAGGTGATGGAGAGGATGCCATTAGAGTGAGCTAGGTAGAATCCCTGACCCAAGCCATTGTGTTTTTAATCACCTCGTATGCATGTGAAAGGTGGACAAAGAGAAAAGAAGTAATGATGTCTTTGAATTATGTTGTTGGCAAAGAATATTGAATATACATTGAATTGCCAAAAGAATGAACAAATCTGCCTTGGAAGAAGTACACCCAGAATGCTCCTTAGAAGAGAGAATGGCGAGAGTTCATCTCATGTTATCAGGAAGGACCAGTCCCTGGAAGACATCATGCTTGGTAAAGTAGAGGGTCAGTGACAAAGAGAAAACCCTCAACAAGATGGATTGACACAATGGCTGCAAAAATGGGCTCAAGCATAACAAAGGTCATGACGATGGTGCAGGACTGGGCAGTGTTTTGTTTTGTTGTATGTACGGTAAGCTATGAGTTGGAACCAAAGCGAAAGCAGCTAAGAACAACAATGACAAAAACAGGTAGAATCCATCCTCAAAGTCGGGGGAAAGTAGTACTTTAATAACTACCTAGTCAGCCCCAGACGGTCCTGGTGATAAAAGCTAGTAAATGAGAAAGCTATGAGAATTTTCTAGAGTAGTTGTATCCAACAAGAACGAGTCACAAATAAAAGCCACATATGTAATCTTAAAATTTCTAGTTGCCTTATAAAAGAGAAATTAATTTTAATACTACACAATATTTATCCCAATGTGTCCAAAATAAGATATGATCATTTCGACATTTAATTACTGTAAAAATTTATTAGATACTTTACATTTTTTATGTTTTTCACAGTCTTCAAAATTCAGTATGTATTTTTACTTAAGCACATCTCAATTTGAGCTAATGATATTTCCAGTGTTCAAAGATTTATGTCTGCCTTATTATACAGCATATTTATAGACATTTTCCTCTTAGTTGTCTCAGCCTGACACCTGAAATTTTTATCTTAGAGAATAAAGGCATATAAACCCAAAAACCAAACCCACTGCTGTCGATTCCGATTCATAGCGACCCTACAGGACAGAGTAGAACTGCCCCATAGAGTTTCCAAGGAGTGCCCGGTGGATTTGAACTGCCAAACTCTTGGTTAGCAGCTATAGCACTTAACTGCTACACCACCAGGGTTTCCAAAGATATGTAGAGAGTTCAAAATAGAGGACAGATTTGCTAGCTTATTTTTAATATTGCAACTGCTTATTTTTTAATTTCTACTAACATTATTAAATATTTGGTTAATAGCTTCAAAAAGTTACAAATTAGTAGACAGTTTAATGTGGAGAAGAACGGAGCCATATCTGACTGAAAATAAGTTGAATTATTGAGAGTCTCTTATTTCTGTTAAATTGCTCTAAAACTTATGAATTACTTTAAGAATCAACCAAAAAAATAGTTTTGTTTTTTTTTTCCATTAGCAAAGAGAGTGTGAAGGTCAGGCTCAAATGTTCCAAGATTTTCCGAAGTTGTAAAGCACAATGTAACAAACTAGAAACTGCATTTCTCCTGGTTCCTCATTGAATTACCTAGTCACTAAGAACTGCCAACTTGCTGACTATTTATATTTTTATATCCAAAAGGCAAAAGGTGACTATTCACCACTGACCTGCTTGCCAAAAACACTGAACAATTTTTCTAGATTCTGACAGTTCATATGATTTTTTTTTTTTTCATTTCTTGTCCTTATAGCCTTCTCTCTCAGGTACTTTCTATCTGTGCCTTTCCAGAGCATTTGTTCAGATAATGCCGGGATTTATAAACTCACAAAAACATGATAAGATTTAACTTTGTTCATCCAGAACTGAGAGCCTATAACCTGGAATGTTAGATTTTAGATTTTCAGTGCTGTATACACACAATGCCACATTTAAAAAAATATTCTCTTAATATATAAAAGGACCAAGAATGTAATATCCGTAAAATCTAAATGCATGATATTCTTAAAAGATTAAAATTAAAAGTTATTCTTTTATATATATATATACTTTGACCAGTAAATGAAAAAAAATTGTTGACTCTCTGTTTTAACTCTTTATAAATGAGTATTCAGTTAATATCAATGTAAAGAAACATGTATGCTACTATACTGTACCCTTGCCTTTGTTTCAGGTCAACTGATATTTAAGAATTAATCTTATCTAGGTTGCAGCTTTCTCCTCATTTAAACAACTTGTGGATTCTGCTATACTCACCCAATAAACAAACTAAAAATGCAGTCATCAAATATAGTCAACAGAATGCATCATAAAGTCTTTAGCTTTTCTCTTTTTGGTGAATCACTGGAGAATATTAAAACTCTCATCGGATTTGAGCATCTCCTGAATGTAGTCACTTCTATTTGCATTGTGTGAGAGTCCCCTTTTCTTCAAGCTGCACTTTACTCAAGATATTAACTTGAAAAACGAGTCTCCCAAATTATTCTAGATTTCCTCATTTGTTGACACAAAACATCAAATTTTAAAGGTTTTGCTTCTGAATACAATTTTATTTATTTTTTAAGTCATTTTTTTTTCTTTTTATTTGAAGCAGGAGTTAACCACCCAAGTTTACTAACTGGATGTTTTTATTAGACTGTAAAGTTGCTTAAAAATGTCTGCGAATGTCTATTTTTTTCCTGAGATCACAGGTTCTTAATTTTATCTTCTATACAACAGAGTTGTGTCTCTCCTTTAAATTATAATTGATTCTCTTTTAATTTCCTTTGGCGTGAGAATCCACAGGTATTCACAAAGTAACTATTTGTTCCCTTTTGTTTTATTTGTTGTAGCATGCTATAAAAGCTTTGTCCAGGCTCTTAAAATTTCATTAGACATTTCATTACTTACTCCTCACACCATTTTTGTAAGGTAAGAAAAGCATCATTATGTCATAGCTAAAAAAAAAAAAAAAAAAAGTGTAAATAGGGTAAAGAGCCAACCCTAGAAATTCCAATAGACCTATTCAAAATCTAGGGGCTATTGCAATGGATCATGTCCACTCTCTGGGATTCAGTGTCTCATTTACCTAGATAGACAGATTCATGACTTTGAAACGGATTTTCTTGGCATTATTTTTGTCTAGTAATTATAAGTCTAACAACTAAACAGAAAAGGAAACACAGAAATCTAGACAAGCAATGAAAATAATAAAAGCAGGGTACCTTATTACTAGCAATCTAAGGAAAAGAGCTGACATACTTTCTCAGGATGTTCATTAGGATATAATCACCATAACCAGTTGTGAACGAGTAAGAACGTATTAAAAGAAAGATACAGTGAGGGAGAGAAGTAGACCAAACTATATTAACAGTTTTTTCCAAATATTTTTAAATATGATAACCCATATTTTAAAGCTTTGTATTTTGAGATTAATAAAGATTTACATGAAACTGCAAACAAATATATGAGATTCTATACCCTTCACTCAGTTTCCTTCTACAGTAACATCTTAAATAGCTACAGTAAAAATACCAGGAAATTCACATTAGTAGATTCCACATAATTCATTGTGTGGGTGGGTATATAGTTCGATGCATTTTTATCACAGGTGTAGAATTGTATATTCAGCATCGCAAACAAGACAAAGAACTATTCCACAGCCACAAGGCCCCATCCCACTACCTCTTTTTGTCACACCCGTTCATCTTCCCCATTCCCATCACTTATACCCCGGAAATCACCTATCTGTTCTCTATCTCCACAGTATTGTTATTATAAGAATGCTGAGTACATGAAATCATATAGTCAGTATGTAACATTTTGAGTTTTTTTTTTTTTTTTTCAGCTCAGCATAATGATCTTGAAATCTATCCAAGTTGTTGTAACAACCTCATATTCTTTCTTCTCTTCTTCTCGGACACCAATAATATGAATGTTAGATCTTTTGCTATTGTCTCAAAGGTACTATTAGTTTGACTCTTTTTTTTTTTTTCCAGCCTATTTTCTCTCTGTTGTGCAGAGTGGGTAGTATCTATTGATCTGTCTTAGATTTTACTGATTGTTTCTCTGTCATCTCCATTGTTTCTAACGAGCCCATGCAGAAAGAAATTTTCTTTTTTGTTGTTGTCGTTTTCAGGTCTATGATTTCTCTCTGATTCTTTTTTATATCTTCAATCTCTTTGTTGAGATATTCTATTTTGTCATTTGTTTTAGTAGTTTGTAATTGTTCATTGAAACATGTTTATGACTGCTACTTTAAAATCCTTGTTAGGTAGTTCCAACAACTCAGTTATTTCACTGTTGATATCTCTTAATTGTATAGTCTCATACAAGCTGTGATTGCCCTGGTTCTTAGTATGACAAATATCTTTTTTATTGAATCCAGGACATCTTGGGTATTCTGTTGTGAGACTCTTGATCTTATTTAATTAGATTTTTAGCAGGCAATCACCCTGTTTAGGTGTGCAAGTCTGAGTGGGGGTGGATGTTCAGTTCCCCACTGGGCCTTGCTGATAGCACCTGTTGATTTTTCCCTTGATTTGAGTAACACCGCTTCATTTCAGATAGGCTATATAAAAGTTCAGTTACACTCTGGGCCCTGCTGATAACTTCTTGGTAAATGTAAAGCACTAAATTGCATTGTTGTTCCTCTAAATGGGATTATAATCTCAGCTCCCCATTGACTCTTACTGACATTAAGGTGTGGAGGGAGTGGGTTGCAGAATTGATGCTGGGTAGGAGTGAAAGTTCAGCTCCCTACTAGACCCTGCTGCCATCAGTGTTGGTAAGAAAGTGCTGATTAGCTCTACCTCAGACTTCCTTGTGTGATTTTATTTGTGCTGGATAAAGACGGAAGCTCAGATCCCATGTGATCCCTGCCTACACCAGAGTGTATTGCAGGGAGACCAGAGTACCGACTATCCCTAGCTCATACTGCCTCATTAAGGCTCATTGCTGCTGGGTGGAGGTTCAACTTCCCATGGGACCTCAATGACACCAAAGCAGATTGGGTGGAGTACCAACTAGCCCACTTCTAACCATCTTCTCAAGTCTCATTGCAGACAAGAGAGATTGTAGACTCCTTTTCTTACTGGATCCTGTGGCATTTCCCTAAACGTAGAATGCAAAAACCACCAGCTTCTTCCAAGTAGAGAACAGAATATTAGTTTCTGCTCAGGTGCACTGACCTTAGCCTGACAGTGGAATTAGAGCACTGCCTGTTTCTGCCATGTGGAAAATGGAAGTTATTACAAATTGAATTCTGCCTCTCCAAAAGATATATTGAAATCCTAACCCCAGCACTTGTAAATGTGGCCTTGTTTGACTTACAGTCATTGAGGTGTTATCAGTTAGGTTAACATTAGGTCATATATGAATCGGTTGGGTCCTAATTTCATCTGAGCAGTGTCTTATAAAAGAGGAGAATAGAAAGCCACAGAGGAGGAAGACACCATGTGAAGATGCACCAAAAAGCCATTTGTAGTCAAGGATTTGTGGGCAACCACTGGAAGTTAGGAGAGAGTCATGGAATAGTTCCACTCTCAGAGCTCTCAGGGGGATCAGTACAGCCAATGTCTAGATTTGGACTTCCAGCCTCCACTATCGTAAGATAGTGATTTTCTGTTCTTTAAAGTCACCCACTTTGTGGTATTTTGTTATGGTAGCCTTAGGAAACTAAGAGTTTGGTCTTGAGGAGTAAGGTGCTATGGTAACAAATTCTTAAAACTGTGGAAGTGGCTTTTGAATTGGTTAATGAGTACTGGCTGAAGAGTTCAGAGCCCCTTGATAGTAAAAGCTTTAATTTCATTTAAAGGACTAATGGTAGAATCATGGATATTAAAGGTGATTCTGGTGAGGGCTAGAAGGAAGAGAGGAAAAAGCTTCTATCATTATGAGCAGAACCTTGCTAGAAATGTGGATGTTAAATTTGCTGCAGCTGAAGTCTTAAAAAAAATAATAATGAACATGTTATCGGATATTGGAGGAAAGGCAATTCTTGTTATAAAGTGCCAAATAAATTGGCTGAATTATCTTTTCATCTTTTGTAGAAAGTAGAACTTGCAATTGTTGAACTTGGGTATTTGACAGAGGAAATTCATAAGCAAAATCTCCAGGAGTGGCCTGATTTTTCTTGTTGCTCGACAGCACTGGGTTTTATAGTAAAATGTGGGAAGAAATAGGTAGATTAAGAAATGAATAGTGCAAAAAGGAGTCAGAAAATTGAAGATTTGGTGAATTTTTATCCTATGCATATTGCAAAAGGAAACTCTGGTGGCATAGTGGTCAAGAGCTACAGCTGCTAACCAAAAGGTAACAATTCAAATCCACCAACCCTATGGGGCAGTTCTACTCTGTCCTATAGGGTCACTATGAGTCAAAATTGACTCAATGGCAATGGGTTTTGGTTTGGTGTTATAAAAATTAGAAAGCATGTTCTGGAGAGGGCACAAAGGGTATGACTGGACACAGAGATTGGACATGTCACTTATGGATTCAATCAACTATCTCAACAGAAAAAGTGCTAGTTTAAACTGAAGGATGCAGAAAAGGGACAAAATGAATGAATCAGTCCAGCTCCTACAATTATAAAGGCAGAAAATGATCTGAAGCCCTACTTGTCTGTGAACATCTGTTTTCTTTCAAGAAAAGGAAAAGACGATCCCAGAAGCAGTTCAGAGGTCAGCAGGGCTCCTCAGGTCTGAGGAGTGGGGAAACCACTTATTCAATTTCACAGGGCCAGGCCTGCACATTGGTTCTGGAGGGTGGGGCCATCTCCTCAGTTTCAGAGGGTAGGGAGAGTAGCTCTCCTCATACTCCCTCATTAAGGCTCATTGCTGCTGGGTTGGGGTGGAGCCTCAACTTCCCATAGTGCCTCAGGAACAACAGGACAGAGTGTGTGAAGTATGATCATTTTACTGGGCCAGGAGAATGGGGCTGCTGTTGAGGGCTGACGGGGAAGGGTTGTCACCCAGAATCTGAAGGGCAGGGCTACCATTAGGTGGTCTTGAAGGACAGAAAATTTACCTCCAAGTTTTGAAATCTAATGGAATTTTATCTTCTAAATTTCAGACTTGGTTGGTATCTATGAGCACTTTTGGAATGTTTGTTCCATTGTTGTACCTTGGAAGCAGATAACTTGTATTTTAGGTTTCACAGGTCAACAGAGAGATAGGAATTTTGCTCCAGAGTTCTGCCAATACCCAATTTAAATGACATAGAAGATAATATTTTGGATTTAGAGTTGACATTGAAATGAGTTAAGAGTTATGGACATGCAGAAATGCGATGAATGTATTTTTACATGGAAAGGACATGAATTTGGAAGCCAGAAAGCACACTATTATAAATTGAATTGTGACCCCCACCAAAAGATATGTTGAACTCCTATCCCCTGGATGTATGAATATGGCTTCATTTGGATTTAGAGTCACTGACATGTTATCAGTTAGAGTTAGGTTAAAGTGAGGTCATATAGGAAAAGGGTGGGTCCTAGTTTCATCTGAGTGATGTCTTATAAAAGAGGAGAGCAGACACAGTGAGCTACACAGGAATACTTCATGTGAAGTTCCACCTAAAAGCCAAGGACCCCAAGGATATGGGCAGCTGCTAGAAGCTAGTAGAAAAGATTGGAATAGTTCCTCTCTCAGAGTCCTCAGGAAAATCAACATGGCCAATACCTTGATGTGGATTTTTAGCCTCCACAACTGTTAGGCAGTAATTTTCTGTTCTTTAAGGCCACCCACTTTGTGGCATTTTGTTATGGCAGCCCTAGGCAACTAAGATATGTAGGCTCTGGTGGCAGGCAAAATTCTAAAATTTTGGAGGGTCAGAGGGCAGAGTGTTATGAATTAAACTTTCTACCCCCAAAAAGATATGGTGGAGTCCCAACCCCTCTACCTGTGAATGTGACTTTGTTTGGAGAAATCGTTTTTTTTTTTCTGTGTAGACGTTACCAGTTAACAATGTCACATGGGAGTAGGATGAGTCTAATCCCTTCTGAGTGGTGTCTTATCAAAAGAATCACACACAGGGGGAAGACAGACACCATGTAACAACAGAAGCAAATGCAGTAAGCAGCAGAGGAATGTCAAAGAATGATCAGGCTCTAGAAACTGAAAGAAACAAGGAAGGATCTTTTCCTAGAACTGAAAGAGTGAGAGAGGACAATCCTTCTGTCCTAAATTTGGGTTTCCAGTCTACAGAACTGTGAGAAAATAAATTTCTGCTTTTTTCAAAAATTACCCTCTTTGGCTGAGGAAATATTGGAACACTTATACACTGCTGGTGGGAATGTAAAATGGCACAGCCACTTTGGAAATTGATTTGGCACTTCCTTAAAAAGCTAGAGATAGAACTACCATATGACCCAGCAATCCCACTCCTCAGAATATATCCTAGAGAAATAAGAGCCTTTTTTTTTTTTTTTTTACACAAACAGATATATGCACACCCATGTTTTTTACAGCACTGTTTACAAAAGCAAAAAGATGGAAGCAACCAAGGTGCCCACCAATGGGTGAATGGATAAATAAATTATGGTATATTCACACAATGGAATACTATACATCGATAAAGAACAGTGAGGAATCTGTGAAACATTTCCTAACATGGAGGAACCTGGAAGGCATTATGCTGAGTGAAATTAGTCAGTTGCAAAAGGACAAATATTGTATAAGACCACTATTATAAGATCTTGAGAAATAGTTTAAACTGAGAAGAACACATACTTTTGTGGTTACGAGGGGGGCAGGGAGGGAGGGCGGGAGAGGGGTATTTACCAATTAGATAGTAGATAAGAACTACTTTAGGTGAAGGGAAGAACAGTACTCAATACAGGGGGGATCAGCAAGACAGGACTAAACCAAAAGCAAAAAAGTCTCCTGAATAAACTGAATGTTTCCAAGGTCAGTGAAGCAGGGGCAGGGCTTTGGGGACCATGGTTTCAGGGGACATCTTAGTCAATTGGCATAATAAAATCTATTAAGAAAACATTCTGCATCTCACTTTGAAGAGTGGCATCTGGGGTCTTAAATGCTAGCAAGCAGCCATCTAAGATGCATCAATGAGTCTCAGCCCACCTGGATCAAAGGAGAATGAAGAACACCAAGGACACAAGGTAATTATGAGCCCAAGAGACAGAAAGGGGTACATGAACCATAAACTACATCATCCTGAGACCAGAAGAACTAGATGGTGCCCAGCTACAACCAATGACTGCCCTGACAGGGAACACAACAGAGAACCCCTGAGGGAGCAGAAGATCAGTGGGATGCAGACCCCAAATTCTCCTAAAAAGACCAGCCTTACCCCTGAAGGAGCAGGAGATCAGTGGGATGCAGACCCCAAATTCTCACAAAAAGACCATACTTAATGGTCTGACTGAGACTAGAGGAATCCCGGCGGTCATGGTCCCCAAACCTTCTGTTGGCACAGGACAGGAACCATTCCCGAAGACAACTCATCAGACATGAAAGTGATTGGACAGTGGGTAGGAGAGAGATGCTGATGAAGAGTGAGCTATTTATATCAGGTGCACACTTGAGACTGTGTTGGCATCTCCTGTCTGGAGGGGGGATGGGAGGATAGAGAGAGTTGGAAGCTGGCAAAATTGTCACGAAAGGAGAGACTGGAAGGGCTGACTCATTAGGGGGAGAGCAAGTGGGAGTATGGAGTAAGGTGTATATAAACTTATATGTGACAGTCTGACTTGATTTGTAAACGTTCACTTGAAGCTCAATAAAAGTTAAAAGAAAAAAGACCAGCCTTAATGGTCTGACTGAGACTAGAAGGACTCCGGTGGTCATGGCCCCCAAACCTTATGTTGGTCCAGGACAGGAACCATCCCCGAAGCCAGCTTTTCAGACATGGATTGGACCAGGCAATGGGTTGGAGAGGGATGCTGGTGAGGAGTGAGCTACTTGGATCAGGTGGACGCTTGAGACTATGTTGGCATCTCCTGCCTGGAGGGGAGATGGGAGGGCAGAGGGGGTTAGAAGCTGGCAAAATTGTCACGAAAAGAAAGAGTGGAAGGAGGGTGTGGGCTGTCTTATTGGGGGGAGAGTAATTGGGAGTATGTAGCACGGTGTATATAAGTTTTCATGTGAGAGACTGACTTGATTTGTAAACTTTCACTGAAAGCACAATAAAAATTATTAAAAAAGATACAAAACTGAAAACAGGAAAAAAATTACCCTCTTTGTGGCATTTTACTGTAGAAGTCCTATAAAACTAAGACAGATACTAATCACTTGACTGTGAGTTAACCAAAAGGGAAATTGTCTTGGTGAGCCTAATTGAAGTATACGAGCCTTTTAAAAGAAAAGAGGTTTCTGTAGTGATAGAAGAATAAAAACTTAGAGACATTCAAAGCATAAGAAGGATTCTACACACTTTGCTGGCTTTAAGATGGAAGAGGCCATGTGTAAGGACCAGAGAGAAACATCTTAGGAGGTGAGTGCAATCACCTGCTAATGGCTAGTTAGAAACAGGGACCTCAGTTCTACAACCACACTGAAATGAATTCTGCGAGCAACATGAGAAAGTCTGGAAGTGGAGCATCTCCCAGGCCACCAAGATAAGAGCTCATCCCAGCCAACTCCCTGATTTCAGTCTGCATGATCTTAAATGTAGACCCAGTTGAGCCCATGCAGAATTCTCTTCTTTACAACTGTGAGTTAATAAATAGAAGTTGTGCTAATTTGGGGGAATGTGTTATGCAGCAATAGAAAAGGAGTACAGATTCGGTCACTGGAAGTAGGGTGCTGCCATAACAAGTAGTAAAAAATGCAGGTGTGGCTTTGAAATTGAGCAGTGGGTGAAAGCTAGAGGAATTTTAAGGAGCATTATAGGAAATAGGTAGATTTCCTTGAACAGGCTTTTGGTACAACATGGGCATGAAAGTCACTGCAGGTGAGGGGTGAAAAGAAAGTCAGAAACATTGTAGAGAAATTAAATTACCTTTACAGAAAGCCTAAACTGGCATGCACAGACTGCTAGTAGAAATCTGGACTTTATAAATGCTACTTTTTACTGGTGAGGAATCAGAGGTAAACAGGAACATACTATTAGAAAATGGAAGAAGGAAAATCCGCGTATGTGGCGACAAAAAGCTCAGCATATTTGTGTCCTGCAGATATGTGGAAAGTAGAACTTGTAAGAAATGAACCTGGATATATAGCTATTTAGTTCGAAGCAAATTGTTGAAGTTGCTGCCTAGTTCCTTCTGGTTGTTTATTGTAAATACAAGAGGAAAGAGGTATTTTGGGGGGGGGGCTGTTAAACAAATAAAAACATTACTTAATGATTTTGTAAATTCCCAGCCTCTCCAGATGGCCAAGGACGCTAAAAGTCAGAAATGGCATGCCAAAAGCATGACATAGAGAAAAGACGGAGTGTGTTACTGTACGTCCCTTTGCTGAAATCTCAGTGAACTCAGTCACACAAAAGACCCCTTCAAAAAATTAAAAGTGTTGCTCATAGATTGTCTCAAGAAAACCAGAGGGTCTCCGGGAAGCTTAAAGGCATTGTCTCTCAACTATCTGAGCAGAAGTCAAAGATAAAGAAGTGATTATCTCAAAAAGACCTGTGGATGTGTTCCTGTCTAATGGAGTAAATCCCTGTGAAATCCAGGAGAGACAGACAATGTCCTTGAAAAAATTATTATCAGCAGAAATGCTGCCATCTTGGACTGAAAGGATAAGGAGTGAAAAAACGAAAGGAGGCTCTCAGACCACAAACATTTCACTGACAGGAAACAGGCTGATAAAAGTACTCAGCTACAAACCAGTTTTATTTTTTATGAAACAGGAAGGATGACCCAGGGGCAAAACCAAGAGCCCAGAGGGCAGAACTGAGAGCTACAGAAGATTATTTCTGGACCTTGAAACCTAATAGAGTTTGCTCAGATAATTTTCAAAGCTGCTTTGTCAAGTGGTTCCTTTATACTTTTCATTTTCCTCCTTATTGAACTAGACTGTCTATAATAGTTATCTTATGCTTGTCCTACCTCTATACAGTTGGTGTGTTGGAGGAAGATAACTTGTTCCTGGAGTTTTAGAGTTTCACAGACAAAAAGGAATTTTTTTTTTTTTTTCCAGGAACTGTGTTTAATGGATTACACCAGGAGCTGAATACTTGCCTGATTTAGATGAGATTTTGGCTTTGAGCTCATGCTGTAACGGAATGAGTCTTCTGGGGAATCACCGGATAGGATTAATGTGTTTTGTATTTCAGAGATATGTGAATTTTGGGGGCCAGAGAGATGATGGTAGAAGACAGAATTCTATAACGGCTCCCCAAGATTTCCCACCCTAATACCCAAGACCAAATATAATGAAATTTGAGACCAGTGATTGTGTTAAATTACATATGTGTATGTAATGTTGTGTTCCGTGTCTGTAGATCTATGTACAACAAACCCTGTCTATGCCTGCAATGAACTGTTGTTAGAGGTACCATCAGAATTCCTTAATTATGCTGTGTTGTTGTTATTGTTATTAAGTCCCATTGAGTTAGCTCCTACTCATAGAGACTGTACAACAGAAGGAAATATGCCCGGTCCTACTCCATCCTCGCAATAACACTATATACAAAGTAAAGTGTGATCCCCCTACACACACTTTTCTCCTGCCTCCCACCAGCTTCTAGTTTGAGACTCACAGACTTAAAGTATGACCTTAATTTTGTGCTTCATTTTGCTGGCTAGACATAGCTGAGACCTACCCAGGGATAGGACCATAGTGGTTGTGAAGGAAATCATACCATATTTTTCATCACACATTCAGAAATATTTTTTTTTTTGAAAAATCAACTAGGTAACAAAAACAGCCTTCCAGGCAAAAATAATTCCTAAGGGATGGTAGAATAAGAGAGAATGGTAATGAACCAATGGCAATAATTGCAGGTAGGGTGAGGCTTGATTACATGAAGAGGAGGCTTGGAGCTTTTTCTAAGGCATGCTAATTATGTTACCCTTTTCTACCCCCTGAGTGGCACATAAGGGCCAATACCCCAGTAATCCACAGCACAGCACCTTGTAGTACATGAATTTTAGATGGTGATTGTCATGCAACAGCCTAAGTATGGCCCAGGCTGTTGAATCATTACTAGAAATTACATTAAAGTAACCAAAGAGTACTGAGTTATACTCACACTTGGCATTTTTATAATTATAAGTAATCACGGTTTGCTTCCCCTAATCTAGTGCTTTGATGGCAGAATATGAATGAGGAAAATCATAAGGATTATCTTTGGAGCTGGATCTGGTTTTACACTGAGTGTAGAGAACATAGCTTTGAGTAATTTGGTTGTCCCTGCTGAAATGTATGTGTGATATGACTGGCCATGTGAAAATTATTTGTTATTGTGCTGATTTGGCAGATATGATCCTTTGTTACTAGGCAGGGAAAATAACGGAGCTGAGGAGCAAATACAAAGGAAAACTCGAATGGATTGTCCTGCTTCGGTATCTGTGATGGTGGGGACAGTGAGCAATGGTATAAACAGGACACAGATAAGGAAAAGGGGAAACAGCACCTTGCTGAAGGCTTCTTGCAGCTTGATTGCCAAGCTGATTTTATGGAAATACAAGAAATACCCACAAGAATAGCTAGGATTTCAGAGCTGCTTGTTCATAATTTTTAAACCTATTTCAGTGCAAAAATGAAATACAGGATTTAGTGGAAGAAGCAATAATATCTTAAACTGTTAAAGGCAAACAATAGTTATAAAAAATTGGAAGGAAACTTTGTTTACAAATGCAGCAATATTGTTCTCAAATTCAGTATCGAGATCAATCAAGTCTCAAAAGCTAAAGTGTCATTTATGAGCTACTCCCTCATGGTTCCTTTTTACTCAAATCACATTTGGAGCGTGCGTTGTTTTCGGTGATAGAAGTTAACGTTTGCTGAATGTACTGGGTGGCATTTGCAATATGCTCTTATTGAAATCCCAAATCATATTTCTAAAGGAAGCTTCAATCAAAAAACATTTTCAACCCATTTAGTGATACATACTATATAATCTTCATTACTAACCCTGTTTGGAAAATGTGAGTTTCTTCCAAACTGGCTATGGTGAAAAGAAGGAGAGAAATAATAATTTTTACATAGCAAGAACACAAAATTTCAAGGTGATTTTTATATTGGTAAATATGTATTGGTGGCTGGTTTTGATGTAAGCATTCTTTGAAATGAACTCAGGGGTAATTTCAGGTAACAGATGAAAAGGCATATGTAAAGAAAGAGATCCTATATTTGTACTTTTGTTGAAGTTCTATTTTCTCTATAGATAAGCTGTAATTAAAAAAGGAAATCTGAAAATAAAGCTGAATAAAATGATAGTTCCTGAGTTTTACAAAATTTATTATGAGTCTGGCATTCCCTTTCCAACATTTATGTTTTGTATATAAAAACTATTTACACCCAAGTGAAAGCTCTAAAATGTAGGAAGTTATAAGTGGTGGGAAAATGCTGAATATAATGACATATAACTAAATCTTTATCAAATTAGGCCCAACTTGTTTGACTGAAGAGGCTTAAATTTTACTCTAGCCTACAAAATAAAAAAAAAGAATTGTGTAATGATGATATATTTAAACCAATTTTAAAAAGCAGATTTCAAATATGAAAGGAATACATTTAATACATGATAAACCTTTCAAATTAATGAAAATAAAGATAGCTTACTCAAAATATGTTGTTGGTATAGTCAGCTCATTATTAGGAAGATAGAATGAAGCTGGATTTATCACTCTCTAAACCAAAAATAATTCTAGGTGAATCAAAATTTTAAAATGAAAAAAGCAACTACTAAATAAATCTTGAGTGAATATTCAGATCATGGCACAAATTTAAAATTTAAAATAAGACATAGAGTCTTATTTTAAAATTATATCATCATAAATATATTCAAAAGTCAGTTCTATTAATAAGAGATAAAATACAATCTTTATTACAAGAAGAACATTAATAAACCAGTCAGTAAAGCAAAAGAGAAACATCCCAAATAAAATGTGAGCCAAAAAAATTGAAATTACTCTCTCTCTCTCTCTATATACACCAAACCCATTGCTGTCAAGTCAATTCTGACTAACAGCAACTCTGTAAGACATAGTCAAACAGGCCCATAGGTTTTTCAAAGAGCAGCCGGTGCATTCAAACGACCGACCTTTTGATTAGCAGCCAATCTCTTAACCACTGTGCTGCCAGGACTCTTTCTCTCTCTCTCCCTCTCCCTCTATTTATACACACATATTTTATATATCCCTATGAGACTGCAAATATCATTAAGTTTATTGTAAGCATTGAGGAAAAAGTCTCTTCCACTGTTCTTAATGGAGTGTGAAACAAATCGCTACTTCATTTTTGGAGTACCATTTAGTAATATACAAACATTTTTAAATGCTTTTTGCCACACTCTAGCTAAGGAATTGACACCATACGTATTTTCACATGAGCGGGACAATACAGGTATTCATATAAGCACCCTGGCTATTCATTGCTTCATTGTTTGTGTTCTTCCTCTTTTTTGCTATTGTTAATTGCCAGTGGGTTGATTCTTTATGGATTCTTTATGGAAAATTCTATCACGCGATCTCCAGCATCATTTCTATCACCAAGGCCATATTTTCCAAGTATTGGTCCTTTTTCTTTGTTTCCAACTTCGGTATTCCAATCACCAGCAATTATAAATGTGTCTTAATTACATATTTGATCAATTTCAGACTGGAGAAGTTGGCAAAAATCTTCAGTTTCTTCGCCTTTGACTTTAGTGTTTGGTGCATAAATTAATTAATAGTAATATTAATTGGTGTTCCTTGTAGGTGTATGTATATTATGCTACCACTGACAGCATTGTACTTCAGGATAGATCTTGAAATGTTCCTTTTAACAATGAATGCAACACCATTCTTCTTCAATTTGTCATTCCTGGCATAGTAGACCATATGATTGTCTGATTCATAAAGAAATGTGCAAAGACCTGGAGTTAGAAAACCAAAAGGGAAGAACATGCTCAGCATTTCTCAAGGTGAAAGAACTGAACCAAAAATTCAAGCCTCAAGTTGCAATATTGAAGGATCCTATGTGGAAAATATTGAATGACACAGGATGTATCAAAAGAAGATGGAAGGATTACACAGAGTAATTGTACCAAAAAGAATTGGTCATCATTCAAACATTTCAGGAGGTAGTATATGATCAAGAATCAATGGTATTGAAGGAAGAGGTCCAAGCTGCACTAAAGGCACTGGCAAAAAACAAGGCTTTAGTAATCCACAGAATACCAACTGAGATGTTTCAGCAAATGGATGCAACTTTGGAAGTGTTCACTTATCTATGCCAAGGTATTTGAAAGACAGCTATCTGGTCAACTGACTGGAAGAGATCCATATATCTGCTCATTTCAAAGAAAGGTAATCCACCAGAATGCAGAAATTATTGAATAACATAATTAATATCACACACAAGTAAAATTTTGCTGAAGAGAATTCAAAAGTGGCTGCAGCAGTACATCCGCAGGAAACTGCCAGAAATTCAAGCTGGATTTAGAAGAGAATGTGGAACAAGCAATGTCATTGCTGTTGTCAGATAGATTCTAGCTGAAAGCAGAGAATACCAGAAAGATGTTTACTTGCATTTTATTGATTATATAAAGGCATTTGACTGTGTGGATGAAAACAAATTATGGATAACATTGCTAAGAATGGAATTCTAGAACACTTAATTGTGCTCATGAGGAACCTGAGTATAGACCAAAAGGAAGTCATTTGAGCAGAATAAGGGAATACTGTGTGGTTTAAAGCCAGAAAAGGTGTGCATCAGGGTTGTATCCTTTCCCCATACCTACTCAATCTGTATGCTGAGGAAATAAATCAAGAATCTGGACTATATGAAGAAGAATGGGGCACCAGGATTGGAGGAAGACTCTTTAACAAACTGTGATATGCAGATGACACAAACTTGCTTGCTGAAAGTGAAGAGGACTTGAAGCGCTTATTGATGAAGATCAAAGGCCATAGCCTTCAGTATGGATTACACCTCAACACAAAGAAAATAAAAATTCTTACAACTGAGCCAATAAGCAACATCATGATAAACAGAGAAAGGATAGAATTTATCAAGGATTTCATTTTACTTGGATCTACAATCAACACCCATGGAGGAAGCAGTCAAGACATCAAACAATGCATTGCATTCGGCATATCTGTTGCAAGAGTCCTCTTTAAAGTGTTCAAAAGCAAAGATGTTGCTTTGAGGACTAAGATGTGCCTGACCCAAGCCATGGTATTTTCAATCATCTCATATGCATGTGAAAGCTGGACAATGAACGAGGAAGGCTGAAGAAGAATTTATGCCTCTGAATTATGGTGTTGGCTAAGAATATTGACTATACCATGGACTGCCAGAAGAACAAACAAATCCGTCTCGGAAGAAGTACAACCAGAATGCTCCTTAGAAGCAAGGATGGTGAGACTTTGTCTCATGTGCTTTGGACATGTTATCAGGAGGGACCGGTCTCTGTATAAGGACATCACACTTGGTGAAATAGAGGGTCAGCAAAAAAGAGGAAGACGGTCAACAAAATAGATAGACACAGTGGCTGCAACAATAGACTCAGCATAGCAATGATTGTGAGGATGGTGCAGAACCAGGCAATGTGTTGTTCTACTGTGCATAGGGTTGCTGTGAGTTGGAACCTACTTTACGACACCTAACAATAACAGTAATACTATTACCATTATTGTATGTGGATTTTTGTGTGCCTATACATGCTTTTATATTAAGTATATAACTAGGATAGATTTACTGGATCAAAAATACACCTTTTCAACTCTGTGAGATGGTATCAAATAGGTAACCAAAGCATCTTCAACAAGTTATATTTCCACCTTCATTGTGAGAGTTCCATGTACTTTGCATATTCACCAATACTTGATGCTGTCTTACTGTAGTAGATTAGATTATAAATGAAGAATATTTAGTCTATTTCCCCCACTTCAATGAATGGAGCCTAATTACCTACATTTGGATTCTAGACTTAACCATTACCTTTGTTGTGGTCATTTAAATGTTAGTTTCACAGTATGAGTAGAGGAATTAGAAACATGCCTTAGTGTGCTTGCTCTCTCATGTTTCTGTAATTGACACGAAAAGAATACACCCAGGATAGCTTTATGATCCCAGAAGGAGGATGAGAGACATGTAGAGCAGAGAACTGTCTAATAGAGCCTATCTGTTCTAGATTAGCTGATTTCTCACTGACCTGAAACTTAGTGAGCTAAATAAATTCTTATTGTTGTATGCTCTTTATTTTTATATAATATTATTGTGCTCATAATTAACTTGGTTAGATGTGGTATCATATTGTGTGTGATTTGTATTTCTTTTGGTGACTAATGAAGTTCGACGCATTTTCGTATGCTTATTGGCCAGTTGAACACCCTGTTTTATGATGCCCCCATTCAAGTCTTTTCTCCATGTTTCTCTTCAGGTATTAATCATTGTGCAGAAAGAATGTGTGTGTCTATGTTTTTGTGTATTTGTTCATATATTTAGAAATCAATCACTGACGTGTATTTATATTCCATATATTATCCCACTCATTTCAGTCCTTTCAGTTTCTTGCTGTTATTTTTTATAGAAAGCTGTTAATTATAATATTATCTAATTTATTCCATTTTCTTATTAACAGTGCTTTTTTCATCTTATTTTGAACTCTTCGTATAGCCTGCAGATATGAAGATATTGTATATTATATTTGTACAGTTGTATTGTTTCCATTTACTGTTTAACTGTTCTGTTTAACTCAATGATCCATATGGAATTATGTATGCTGTGAATTAGGGTGACAAGATTCTTTTTTTTTTTTTTTCCATATGGATGCCCATATGGAATAGCCCACAATTTTTTCCATATTGAAAATCCACACATTCATCATTGAACTCCAATGTCACTTTTAAAAAATCAGGTTATATAAAAATATACATCTAGTATATTTTTAGTATAACTGCATAAATTCACTACAGCTTCTTCTGCTGGTTACAACTAAAAATTCTCGATAAAATAGAAAATATAACTACCTGAGGTTTTATAAAAAAAAAAATTAAACGGTAAGTTTAGGGGAGACAAAATTTACAGGAGTGTTGTTCATGAGAGTAATGGGGGTGAAAGAAGGACATTCTGAGATGAATGAAAAGTAAGGTCATTTGCCACCAGAAGACCTATTCTATAAACCAAAAAATAAAAAAAAAAAGCTGTTGCCGTCAAGTTGTTTCTGACTCATAGCGACTCTAAAGGACAGAGTAGAACTGCCCCATATGGTTTCCCAGGAGCATCTGGCATATTTGAAATGCTCCCTTTTGGTTAGCAGCTGTAGCTCTTAACCACTATGCCACCGGAACTTCCTTCTATTCTATCAGTAATGTTAAATAAAGCTCTTCAACATGAAGAGGAGATATTGCATCTTCATGAATCAAGGAAGAACACAAATGGTCAATACCTAGTTAAATATAATAGACTATATTTTTTTCCTTTTGAGTTCTTTAAAATGTGGACACATGCTGGAAGGAAAACTTATGTAGAACTTTCAATGTTTGTAGATGTAATAGATTTAATAACTATTTAATGAAGCTCAGTGTGGGTATAATGAGACCTATATGATGGCAAGCTTTCTATATTTTACATAAAGTGGTACAAGAATAACTCTAGGTAGACTATTTAATTTTATATGTTAATAAGTTAACATAAAAAAATAACACAAAGAGGTATAGCCAAAATGCCATTAAAAAACAAATAGCTGCTGCCAACTCGAGTCCAACTCACGGCAGCCCACGTGCTTCAGAGTAAACTGTGGTCCATAAGGTTTTCAGTGGCTGTGATCCTCTAGAAACAGATCACTAGGCCTTTTTTCTGAGATGTCTCTGATTAACTTCCAACTGCCCAACTTCCAGTTAGAAGCTACGAGTTTGTGCCACCCAGGGACTCCTGATATGTTAATGGATACAGTATCATGCTATGTTAAAGATATTCAAATAATCCACAAGAAGGAACAAAAGAAGAAACAGAAACTAAAATCAGGAGGGACAAAGAGACAACAAGTAATAAAATATGAGGTCTATATCCAACCATATCAATAATTATATTAAATGTTAATAGTCTAAACACGCTAACTAAGAAGTAGAGATTGGAGATTGACAGAGATTGATTGAAATGTAAAACTAATACATGCAGCTTACAATAAACATGTTTTAAACATAAAGTTACAGATGAGTCAAAAGAAAATAGGTGGAATAAGATTTATCATGCAAATAATAAGTGTGATAAGACTGGAGTCGCTGTTAATATCATATTAAACAGACTTCAAAAAAAAAGTGCTACCAGCAATAAAGTAGGACATTTTACAGTGATAAAAGGGATAATTCAATAGGATATAAAAATTATAAATATACAGTACCTAAAGAAAAATTTTTTTTCTTTTTTTTAATAACAGAACCTCAAAACACATGAAATAAACATTGACAGAATTGAAGACCTAAACAGACAATTCAGCAAACATAGAAAGAGATATTAGAAATCCTTTCTTAGCAATTGATAGAACAACTACACAGATAGATCAGTAAAAACATAAAAGCTATTTACAACACTATTCACCACTTAGATCTACTCGATATCTATTGAACATTATATTCAACAATTTCAGAATACACATTCTTTTCAATGAAAAAATGATACAATTAACATAGAGCATATTTTGGGCTATTAAAAAAAGTCTTAATAAATTTGAAAGAATCAAGTACATACAAAGTGTGTTATCAGACTACAGGGGAATTAAATTACCGTAAGATATGTAGAACTCTCTCTCCCCAAATACCTGGAAATTAAATAAAATACATCTAAATAATTCATGAATCAAATAACATATGTTTTTTTATGTAACTTAAAATTTTTTTTTTTTTTTAGGTAAATTATGGCTTAAACAACATATTCCTGGATCAGAGATGAAATGTAAAGGAAAATTATAAAGTATTTTAAACTAAATGACAATTGAAGTTGAGAAAGGAAAATTTGTGGGAATCAAGTAAAGTAGTATTTGGTGGAAAACTCATAGATCTAAATGCTTATATTAAGAAGAGTAATCTAAATTGATTGCCCAAGGTTATTAGAAAAAAAAAAAGGGCAAAGTAAATTCAAGTATGTAGAAGACGAAAAATAAAAACTGACAAAATTTAAAAAAGCTAAAAGGTAGATTTTGAAAAAAAAAAAAAGCACCAATCAGCAACATTAGTCATGAAAAGGACTATGATTACAGATGCTGCAGAAAGTAAGTGGTAACCAGAGAATACTATGAACAACTTTTGTTGTTGTTAGCTGTTGTGGTGTCAGTTCTGATTCTTGGCAACCCCATGTGTGCAATGCAGAACTCTGTTCCACAGGGTTTTCAAGGCTGTGACCTTTCAGGAGACGATCACCAGGTGTGTCTTCTGAGGTACTTCTGGTGGGTTCAAACTGCCAACCTTTCAGTTAGTCGTCAAGCACTGAACTGTTTGCATCACCCAGGGGCTCCATATGAACACCTTTATGTCAACAATTGTGATAATTTGTATGAAATGGCATATTTTTTGAAAAATACAACAAACAAAATTGACACAAAAGAAATTAGCAAAAAAGAATCTGAATAGCCCTATACAAAACCAAATAAAAAACCAAGTCCAGTGCCCTGGAGTCGATTCCAACTCATAGCCACCCTATAGGACACAGTAGAACTGCCCCAAAGAGTTTCCAAGGAGCGCCTGGTGGATTCAAACTGCCGACCAGTTGGTTAGCAGCCGTAGCACTTAACCACTATGCCACCAGGGTTTCCAGCCCTATATACTATTTAAAAAATTGAAGTTGTTACCAAAATCTTTTCAAAAATAAAATTCCAAGTTCCAATGGTTTTGTTGGTGAATTCTATTAAATATTAAAGAATAAACAATGCAAATTTAACACAGTTTTAAGAAAGTAGAGGAAGAGGTATGATTTCCCAACTCTTTTTTATGATGCCATATAAAATTTGACAAAGAAAGTGCAAAAAGTGTAATAATAATAATACAAGAACCAGTTACCAATATACACAATGTTGTTGTTGTTAGGTGCCATCAGCTCAGTTTTGTCTCAGAGCTACCCAATGTACATCAGAACTAAATGTTGCTCAGCACTGTGCCATCCTCACAAACATTTTTCTGTTTGAGCCCATTTGTTGTAGCCACTGTGTCAATCCATTTCATTGAGGGTCAGCAAAAAAGAAGACCCTCAACAAAATGGATACACACAACAGCAGGGATAAATCTCAAAATCATTTTCCTGAATGAAAGAAGCCAGATCCAAAAAAAAAAATGTCATTTCATTTATGTAAAATTCTACAAAATGAAAACTAATCTATAGTAACAGAAAGCTAATCAGTGGTTTTCTATGATTAGAAGTAGAAAGAGAGATAGATTGCAAATGAACACTAGAATTTTTCCTGGGTGATAGAAATGTTTGTTATTTTGTCTGTGGGGATGATGGCCAAATTGAACAATTTTGCACGTGTAGATCATTACAATTATACCTTAAAAAAGTTATAAAAATAACATGATAGCAGAGTGTATCCCAAACCTATTGCTGTAGAGTTAAATTCCAACTCATAGTGACCCTATAGGACAGAGTAGAAATGCCCCATAGAGTTTCCAAGGCCGTAAAACCTCATGGAAGCAGACTGCCACATCTTTTTCCCCTGGAGTGGCTGGTGAGTTCTGAACTGCCAACCTTTCGGTTAGCAGCCCAGCACTTAACCATTGCACCATCAAGGCTCCTAGCAAAGTGTATAGCAAATGTAATATTCTCAGAAAATTATCATTATCACGGGTAATAGTATTTCATTTTAAAGAGGAGATAAATCAAAGTATCCTGTGGTGGCTGGGATACCTTGATTTATCTGAAATTAAAACATGATTTAGGCCTTAGAAAAATGTTTAAAATTAAATTCATATATAAAAGGGAGAAATATACTGTAGAAAATAGAAAAATTATTGAACAAATTTGAAATTTTTCTTATACTGAAAGAAAGCCCATCACCCCAAACTCTCTGCCAAGGCAGCACATTTTAGGATAGTCCTTTGTTCACCCAACTCTAACTGGTGGTCTTTGGAGGCCACTTAGGCTTTAGTATTCTCTTCCAGAATTAATTTGGGACAACTCCTGTTTATCTGTTTTGATATCGCAGATAAAAATAGCTTCAAAATAGCTTGATCTTCAATTTCTTATTCTACAAGTACATTTTCACATTTATCATTTACCTAGCTTCTTTAATGAATAACCAGGTTCAGATTCATGTTTCTGCTTGACTTTGTTGTTGTCCTTTGTTGTTGTTGCTGTTAGGTGCCATCGAGTAGGTTCCAACTCATAGCAACCTTATGCACAACAGAATGAGACACTGCCTGGCCCTGCTCCATCGTTATGCTTGAGCTCATTGTTGCAGCCACTGTGTCAATCCACATCTTTGAGGGTCTTCCTTTTTCCACTGACCCTGTATTTTGCCAAGCATGATGTTTGTCAGTTTCTCGTACTTGTGGGGGTTTGCGTGTTGTTGTGATACTGGAAGCTATGCAAACGGTATTCAGATACCAGCAGGGTCACCCATGGAGGACGGGTTTCAGCTGAGCTTCCAGACTAAGACAGACTAAGAAGAAGGACCCAGCAGTCTACTTCTCAGAAGAATTAGGCAGTGAAAACCTTATGAATAGCAGTGGAACATTGTTGGATATATTACTGGAAGATGAGCCCCCTAGGTTGGAAGGCACTCAAAAGATGACTGGGGAAGAGCTGCCTCCTGAAAGTAGAGTTGTCCTTAATGACCTGGTTGGAGCAAAGCTTTTGGGACCTTCATTTGCTAAGGTTGCATGACTCTAAATGAGAAGAAACAGCTGCAAACATCCATTTATAATTGGAATCTGGAATGTATGAAGTATGAATCTAGAAAAATTGGAAATTATTTAAAAAAGAAATGTCCTTTAGGAAACCATTTTTGGTGTTTTCTTTTTTTTTCCCCCCTAAGCTTTTTTTTGTGCTCATCCACCAAGTCCAGCTTTAGTACATGAAAGAGACTGACTTCACACATTCTCTGTTTAGTCTCCCACAGAAGATGCCCTTACTGATATTTCCTGATCAAAGCAAAGCATTTCTGTGCTCTCTTACAGATGACAGCACTTAAAGTATTTGAAGAAAACTATTTTATTCTTCTCAAGTACAACTCTTCTACTTCCATTGCCCATCTAAGCCTTGTCTATCTTAAATTCTTACAAACCCTATAGGTTAAACTCAAACATTAAAAAAAAAAAACCTACGCAAAAATCCCCCCTACCCCGAACCATGGGTTTGTTAATCATTACCTCAACCAGGTTGTTGTTTCATAGTTCTTTGATACTCTATAATACCTATTACAGTTAACTATAATTGTTTATTTAATCTCTTTCCACCTACAAGGCTATCTGTCTCTTGGGTAAAAAACATATTTTAACTCATCTTTTCAATTCCAGCACATGTAATTAAAAATCAAATTTATAGACAATCAGTAAATTTATATTGGAAGGAATGAGCAAGAGAATCATGAGCCCAATAAGCATTACCATGTCTAAGTCTAATAGCCATCAGTTCACCAATATCTTTCCATGTCTCATTATATTAGTTCTCCTATCTATCTGTTTTATGAGCCCTGGTGGTTCAGTGGTTAAAACAATCGATTGTTAACCGCAAGGTTGGTAATTGGAAACCACTAGTGGCTCCAGGGGAGAAAGATGTGGCAGTCTGCTTCCATACAGATTTACAGCCTTGGAAACCCTATAGAGTTGCTATGAGTTGGAATAGACTGGACAGCAGTGTTTTTTTTTTTTTTTTTTTTTTGGTTTTTGTCTATCTGTGTAAACATCTCGGTGCATGCTCATAAGTTCATGCTTTGCTTAATACATGGCAGGTAGAATTGAACAAAAATGATCTGGATTTTGGAATTGAACTTCCAATTAGGGTTACTACAGGATTTTGATCTGGAAATGACATGTTGTATTAGTTCGGAAAATCTAGATTTAGTAAAAAAAAAAAAAAAAAGAAATAGTATCCAAGTTTTACATTATTAATATTTAAAAAAATCTAAAATAGAACAGTGTATTTGTTTCTCATATAATACACCAAGTTTGATGTCAAGTAGGGCAGATACACTGAGTTTTCATTTGGGACCCAGAATAACAGTTATTTTATTCTCTACACACGACATGGGAAACCACTCACTGGGATCATCAACCAAAAAGAGAAATGCTAAAGTGTCACAAACTTAGGAGCTTTTATTGACCAGGACTCAAAATTGCATGTGTTTTTTTCTGCTCACAAACCATTAGTTGGAACACAGACACCTGGCTAAAACTAACTGAAAGGGATCCTACAAAATGTCACCTCACGGTGTGCCTTGCAAAAACGGGTGGCAGATTTTAAACAGAGTTTGGGCAACAGATAGCAGCCTCTGGCACCTATGCTGTAGAGACAGTCTTTGTCAGTGTGCTAAATGAATTGAGGTAGAAAGGGATACATAACAGTGTGATACAATGACCTGACTATGGAAGCCAAAAAAACTTTAACAATCTTTTGAGAGACCACTATGGGAAAGTCACTGTTTCAAATGCATATAAATATAGATCCATCATATATATTCATTGTAGAAGCATAACGTTATGAGTTATGTCTATGATAGTCTTAGTTTTATAGAATTAAAAACTTAAGTCAAGAAACACTGTGTAAGCATGTAAATGCTCCCAGTCACACATTTGATATGAGACTGATCTAAGATTAAACAGATTGACCCTGATAGCTATACTTTGAACTGTCACAATGTAGCCTCCCCTTGCCAATCCTGGCAGCACGAAGAATAAAAAATAAATAGATGAGAGAAATTTCAAAGTAAAATAGGCTTTGGTAATAGATTGAGTGCAAAAGAATAAAACCTGTTGTCATTGAGTAGATTCCAAGTCATAGCGACCCTATAGGATAGAGTAGAACTGTCCGATAGGGTTCCCAAGGAGTGGCTGGTGGATTCAAACTGCTGACATTTGGTTAGCAGCCAAAATTTTAACCTCTGAGCTCCACAGGAGAGTAAGGCTTAGGAATTTATTAAATATTTGATTATTCAATTTGATATATTGAAATCTTAGTAAGATCATGCTATAAGAGTTATATCATGATATAATTAGATACAAGATATTAGATATAAGCATTATAATCTCAACTGTACACTTATAGAACACGCAGTCATGAACAAAGTAGATGGCTTCACCATCTACACTTGAACAATAGCATCGATTCTTAACAAAACTTTAATAAGCGCCATCTTCATATTCTTTGTTTGTCTTAGGCTGGTTCTCCAGAGAAGCAAAACCAGTAAAGCGTCTAAAATATATATAGAGAGATTTATATCAAGGAGATGGCTCACATGGTTGTAGAGGCTGGAATACCCCAAGTCCATGGGCCAGGTTGGAGGTTTCTCCTAATTCATGTAGCCACAGGGGCTGGCGAACCAAAGATCTGCAGATCAGGCAGCTGGATTCTGGCTCACAGGCTGTGAAGACTGACGAATCTCAAGAACAGCAGGCAAGACTGCAGAAAAGCTGTTAGCTCAAGTCCCCAAACTGGAGGTCAGATGAAGAGGAGCCAACTACAGGATCCAGAATGAGCAAAACTCATGAGCCTTGCCAGAAAGCTCACCTATATTGGATGCAGGCCACATCCTCAGGGAAACTCCTTTTGAACTATTTGGCTACTCTCAGCAGATCACATTATGGAGGTGATCACATTATTATATGACTGCAAAACTACATCACAACTGCCAAGCCACTACGAATCTTGGCCCAGCCAAGTTGACTCACAACCTTAACAATCACAGTGCTTATAAAACATCGCTGTCTACCATTCTTATAAGAAAAAAGAAGTAGAAGGAAAATTACCTGATATGTAATAACTGCTTAGTGCTTGTTGATGTTCATTCACAGGCTCTGCCTGTGGGAGAGTCAAGTATATGAAGACAACTGCTAAATTCTTTCAAATTGGGAAAAAGAGGTTATTATATAAAAATTTATATCTAAGAGATGTTATATTTTGGAAGCTATTAAAATTGGACTTCTTTGTTAAATTGTATTTTCTGTTTGCTTTAATTATTTAAGGATAAAATAGATTTTTGTATATTAAACTTATATTCTATGACTTTGCCAATATATTTTATTAGTTCTATTTGTTGTTTTATAGATTCCCTGGATTTTTTTTTTATACCTAAGTGGTCATATCATCTGCGTTTTTGCGGTTGTCAGTTGCCATTGAATCGATTCCAACTCGTGGCCATCCCACGTGTGTCAGAGCGGCAATGTACTCTGTAGAGTTTTTAAGGCTGTAGCTTTTAAGAAGCCGATCGCCAGGACTGCCTTCTGAGGTGTCTTTGGATGGGTTCGAACTGCCAATTTTTCTGCTAGTAGTAGAGTGTTTAACCATTTGTGGCACACAGGGGCACCTATATTATCTGTAAACAGAGACAATTTTGTTTCTTCCTTTTTTTATTTGTAATACTTTTTCACATTTTTTCTTGCCTTATAGCAATAGCTAGAACTGCCTGATCAATGTTGAATCAAAATGGTGGAAGCAGACATCCTTGCATTGTTCCCAGTTATACGGAGGAAATTTCAATCTTCTACCATTTAATATCAGGTTGGCTGTAGGGTTTTTGTATATTTATTTGTTTGAGGAATGTCCTTACTCTTCGTAATTTTCTGAGAGTGTTTACCATGAATAAAAAAAAAAAATAGGTACTGAAAAATGAAAAATGATTCTACTGCTGTAATGTAATTATCAGTGCTATTTTCTCCTTGCTTTTGTTAATATATTGAATTACTTTGATCTAATCTCAGTGCCTTCCTTTTCACTTCAGTGCAGCTTGAACTTCTTCCTTCAGTAACATTGATTCTTGATCATATGTAACCTCCTGAAATGGTTGGATGTTAACGAATTATTTTTGGTAGAGTGATTCTGTGTATTCCTTTCATCATCTTTTGATGCTTTCTGCATCGTTCAATATCTTTTCCATAGAATTCTTCAATATTGCACTTCGAGGCTTGAGTTTTTTCTTCAGTTCTTTCAGTTTGAGAAATGCAAAATGTATTCTTCCCTTTTGGTTTTCTAACTCCAGTTCTTTGTAAATTTCATTATTTTACTTTGTCTTCTTGAGCCTGCCTTCGAAATCTTCCATTCAGCTCTTCATTTCTTCCATTTGCTTTAGCTACTTTACATTCAATATCAATATTCAGAGTTTCTTCTGATATCCATTTTGTTCCTTTCTTTCTTTCCTGTCTTTTTAGTGACCTTTTGCTTTCATCATGTATGATGTGCTCACTGGACCTTATTGTTTGGCGGTCTCTTTAAAGTCAACCTTTCTAGTGGATCTGAAAAAGGAACCCTGTTGTTGCAATGGTTAAAGGTTGGCAGTTTGAAACCGCCAGCTGCTCTGTGGGAGAAAGATGTGGTAGTCTACTTCCATAACGATTACAGCCTTGGAAACCCTATGGGACAGTTCTACTCTGTTCCATAGGGTCACTATGAGTCACAATTGACTCGATGGCAATGGGTCTGGTATTGTTTTTGTAATAGGCTTGAAAAGGTCCCTGCATTGTGCAAATGTTTTGCTCTTAGCTACTAACTGAAAATTTGGGGGTCCAAACTCAACCAGTAGCACTATGGAAGAACATCCTGGAATAGGATGTAAACACATTTCTGAGCTGATGGAAATGTAACTTGATTTCAGTGTTGCTTATATTGAGATATATACTTCTGTTCCTATCTCTATACCTACATTTGTATATATGATCAAACTGTACACTCAGTTTATGTTCTTTATTATATGCAAGTTATACCTCAATTCAAAAACAGTATTAGGAAAACTATATACATAAAATCATACAATTTACTTATACACTTAAGATTATGATTTTTAATTTAGTCTAATACATGTATATACTATAATGTTGCCTCCTCCAACCATGTCACATTGTTCAATGTTTGAAGTACCAGGATTCTAAAATCTCATTGGATGACCTCAAAAGGCCTTTTGACTGCCATTCTAAGAATTTCTATTTTGCTTTATTTCTGTTTTACCCTTTCATTATTATTTGAGACTTTTTTTTTATGGCTTTCGTTTCTGCTTTTATTTCTTCAATGTCTTTTTTAACAACACAGTGGGGAGAAACAAAATCTGAAACCCTAGCCACCTATAAGAACATCAACAAAAATCCACTGCTCTTGAGTCAATTCTGACTCATAGTGACCCTACAGGACAGAGTAGAACTGTCCATAGGTTTTCCAAAGCTGTAATCTTTACAGCCACAGATTGCCACATATTTCTGCACAGAGCTGCTGGGGTATCTAACTGTTGACCTTTCAGTTAGCAGCCAAGCACTTTAACCACTGTACCACCAGGTCTCTTTAGCCATATATGTTGTTGTTAGATGCCATCAAGTCAGTTCGGACTCATAGCGACCCTATAGTCTTCCTTTGTTTTCCATACTATGTATAAAAAAAAAAAAAGTATATCCTGGTATGATTTCATATATAAAAAGTAATAATACAGACAATTGTCTCCAAACTATATGACATGCCTGACAAGACAAGAGATTTATCTCACAAAGTGAAAAATCAAACATTTTTATGATCAAAATGTTTAGCTCCCAATCATCTGTGCTATCAAAGCTGTTAGTTGCCTACCCTCATCTTATGATGGACCTCAGTTGTTTGTAAAACCCTCTTTTAGTGAGGAATAGCTTGGCTAATGACAAATGATCATTATGCTTCCTTCTTTGCAAAAACCTATATTGACATAATGAAGTGCTCTAAGCCATTTCAGCCTGTCTTTTGTGGTCGAAAAATCTATTAACCTATAGGGAACTGTGGCCTTAAAGGTCAAAGAATCAGCATTTCTGATTAAAGAAGATCTATATTTTTTGTTTGGCAGAGTTACTCAAATTAAAGGAATAAGAAAAACAGCCATACTTTTTTTTTTTTAATTTCGCCTAGAGCATGTTTTTCCTTTGTCTCTCTCTCCGAATACTCATCCTGAGGAGTAAAGATTCTTAGGCTCAGAGCACTAAAAACAACAATAGGTCTACATCTGGCCATGTGTCAGGGTCTTTCTTGCCTTAGGATTCTTCCCTCTTTACCTGTGAAATATCAGAAGTGTCACCCTTTGTGCCTGGATTAAGATGCATAGTTTCTTTCATATTCTTTGCTAGAATCAAGATAGGATGGGCGAGCACAGGGAAGAAGCAAAACTTAGTCCTAGGGAACATTCTCTACCAGTCTGTATTAATGCATGCTTTCACTTTCCATACCTTCCTTATTCTTTACATACCTACCTTCTTCATTTACACTAAGACATATTCAAGGTCTTTATGCTTTCTTCATCATTTTTAATTAAAACTGCTTGTTAGATGACCTCGAGTCAGTTCCAACTCATAGTGACCCTAGGTGCAACAGAACAAAACTGCTTTGTCCTGTGCCATCCTCTCAAATGTTTCTGTTTGAGCCCATTGCTGAAGTCACCGTGTCAATCCATCTCATTGAGAGTCTTCCTCTCTTTCACTGATGCTCTAGTTTACAAAGCGTGATGTTCTTCTCCAGGGACTGGTCCCTCCTGATAACAAGTCTAAAACACTTTAGAAGAAGTCTCACCATCCTTGCTTCTAAGGAGCATTCTGGCTGTACTTTTTCCAGGACACATTTGCTTATTTTTCAAAAAATTAAAACTTATTCTCAGAAAATGTCTGTTTGTAACCAGAAGAAATTTTCAACATATCAGCAACAGATAGAGCATGGGCACAGGACAGTCAAGACTGACAGCAGCCACCATGCTGGAGCAAGCTCAGGAGCCCTTCTCCTTGCCAGGCACTAACACTTGTAGAATATACACTAGGGGATAGAAAGACTTCTTAGCATGTTTGAAATCACAGTGTAGCTAAGGTGCTTTTCCCTGTGTCAGCTATAAAATAATTTATAATTACATGCTTTTCATTGGCTCATTTGTCTATGAACATTTTGGGGAGTGTTTTATTATAGAGATTTAAAGAAATTTATTTTCTATTGTTTGAAGTACTCTAGGCCTAGAGCTATATGACGTGGACCAACATAAAGCACAAAATCAATGAACTTCAAATGTCTGCTTCTCAGTGATTGGTCCAATAATTACGGTTATCACAATCTCAGTAAAACTGAGAAGTTAAAATATTTTATGGAAATAAATTAGCTCAAGATGGATTCATACAATATAAAAATAAATTTTTGAAAATATTTTGTAAACTTTATGAAATGATTTTATCACTTTTGAAGATACATATAAAAATTCTGAATAAAACATTAGCAATATAATTAAGCCATATATCAAGAATAATACACTATGGCCAAATAGGTTTAATTTCAGAAATGGAAAGATGATTTCAATACAGATCTGTCTATCTACATAATCAATTATATCAATATATAAAGGAGAAAAATAAATATATCAAACAGATATTTAATATAAGCCAGCATCATAAATACAACACTACCCAAACATAAGAGAAAGAAAATATATAAATACCCTAAGTTATGTAAAATCAGGAATTAGCTAAGGCTACCAGCTGTCACCTATATTTGTTTAACATTGTCTTAGAGCTTCTAGCTGATGCATTAAATAAGAAAGTTAAGTAAGAGTAGAAACATTGGAAAACAATATGCAAATTAGCTTCTTTAATATAATTAGGTTGCTTATGATTGAATTCCTAGTAAACCTAAGGGATTCCAGTAAAATCTGCCAGAGAAATAAAAAAAAAAGTTGATAATGATAATTTTGCTGAATGCAATATTAACATGTAAAATCAATTTTTTTTTTACTGAAATATGTTCCCAGTAATATACATCGGGAAAAGATGCCATTCAGAAACCACCTAAACTCTAAAAACTTAGAAATTTTAAGTATTTTAAGAAGTGTATAGGATTTATAAGGAACCTTGGTGGTGGAGTGGTTAAAGTGATAGACTGCTAACCGAAAGGTCGCTGGTTCGAAACCACCAGCAGCTCTGCAGGAGAAAGGCATGGCAGTCTGCTTTTGTAAAGATTTACAGCCTCAGAAACCCTATGGGGTCTCTATGAGTCAGAATTGACTTGATGGCAGTGGGTTTGGCTTTTTTTTTTTCTTTTTGGTTTATAAAATTTATATTAAAAATCTTAGTGAACTATGCAAAAGGGATCTAAAGAAATGGCAAGACATGTGTTCTTAGTTCTGAAACTAGTGTGTTATAGATATTAATTTTCCAATTACATATAAGTTTTCAAACTAATTCTCTTCCCTTCACCTCACTCCTTCGATAAACTAATTTCCGCATTTATGTGGCAAAGTAATGCCTTACAACGTCCAAGAAGAAAATGAAAAAGAAGATAAAGGAGGAGGAGGAGGAGGATGAAGGAGAGGAGGGAAAGAAGAAGAGTAGTGTTAAATTGTCAGTTATAATAGTATACTATAATATTTCTAATAACCACATTGATGTGGCACTGGCATTGGAATAGCTATGTAGAGCAGAGCCACAGAATACAATAAATATGTAACAATAGATCTCAGAATATAGACTTCATTATATGAAAGGGGGTATTTCAATTCAGTGGGAAAAGGTGCATTATGTGTTAAATTATCGTGGTCCAAATGACTATACATATAGAAGGAAATAAAGTTGTATCCACACTATAAGGTGGTGGGGGGGACGAACTAATAGAAAAATCTGAATCAATACCTGTATGGTCCAGTGGAATGGTATATTAGTACATTATTAACTACTAGAAATTATTAAAATACAGTTATATAAACACATCTATTTGGGGAAATTATATAGAAAACATTCTAATGGTAAGAGCTTAGATTCTAGAATACATGCAAGCTCTTATAAATCAACAAGGAAAATACCAGCCACCCAGTACATAAATAGCCAAGATTTTTGAATAAGTGATAGTGAAAAAAAGCATATCCAAATGGCTAACAAGCATGTGAAAACATACTTAAAATCAATAGTAGTAAGGAAATTACCAGTTCAGGTAACATGAGATATTTTTAAACCTACCCGACTGGCAAAAACTAAAGACAAACGAATTATTGCCAGCTGGCAGGATGGGGAAAATAGTTATTTTCAAACAAGAGTGTAGCAGAGTGTGAAATTACCAATACTTTGAAAATCAAACTGAAAAAAAAAAGTTAAAATTTAATATTATTTTGGTTATCACTCTGTTGTTGTTGTTAGGTTTTGTCAAAGTGGTTTTTGACTCATAGTGACCCCATATGACAAAGTAGAGCTGCTCTATAGTGTTTTCTATGCTGTAATCTTTTACGGAAGCTGATCACCAGGTCTTTCTCCCATGGTCCTATTCAGTTAGCAGTGAGCTCTTAACGCTTGTACCACCAAGACTTCTTCCTATCACTCTCGGAACCCCAGTTCTAGAAATCTATTCCTTCAAATTTTAGAAAATAAAATAAAAATATAAGAAAATTTACTACAGCATTTTTGTACAAATAGTATGCAAGCCTACTATTTTTTTGTGTGTTGGTTTATCAAGGTATGACATATCCACACCATAAAGTAAAAAGCAGCCATTAAAAATTATTTGCTTAGGAGGCAGAGCCAAGATGGTGAAATAGACGCTTCCGTCCAGCCCTGTTTACAATAAAGATGCGGAAAAAAAACAAGTGAAACGAGTATATTTATGACAAGCGGGGAGCCCTGAGCATCAAAGACAAGCTTAAACAACGAACTGAGGGGCAGGGGGAGGAAGAGGCCATTTAGAAGTAGAAAGGAGTTACTGGGCCTGAAACGCGGAGAGCCCTCAGGCACCATTCCCGGAGCGGCGGCAGTGGGCTGGTACTAGCATTCGACCTCAGTTTCCTCAGGGAGAAGCAGCCAGTCACACAGCCTACTCACACCTCGGGAACCGGAGAAGGAGGGAGCTCTTGTCAAAAGCTAAGCACTTGTGTATTTTTTACTGCACCCCCACCCCCACCCCCAAGCCAGCTTTAGTGGCTGAATTCCCTGGGCCAGAGACAGGCACTGTTGGGCACCTAGAGCGATCCTCCCGGCTTTGGAGAAGGAAAAAATTTGCAACTGGGGGAAAAGATAATTTGCTAGCTCCACTAACTGGGGGAGCTCAGGACAGAAGCAGCTCCTGTGCATGCACAAATGGTCCATGGACTCTGAGCACCCCTCTGCATGGAGCTGTGTGGGCCTATTCAAGGAGGATAGGCCCTTGTGGGCAGATTCCAACCATTTCAGCTGTGCGATGCAAAGATGGATGTTTGATGTTTGACTTTGCCTATTAAACAAGGTCCTCACCTGCCCAAATCAGGGGCCTAAGGACTGGTAGCTCCACTCAGGTCACCCAGCCACATGTGACAGGGGTCCAAGGATAACTGGTACCTCCCAGTCCTTACAGTGAAAAACGCTGGTTGCCCATGGTCCGTTTGCAGAACCACCCACATGCACGCTGTAGGGAACAGGGGTGTGTTTTCTTCAGGGACACTCGGGGGTCGGTTCTCAGCCCCCTGACTTGTTCCAAGCATGACCCCCTGCTGCAATCAGATAAAGGTATATATTCCAATCACCCCTGACGCTCTAAGACTGTATGACAGAGCCTGTACCACACACTTGATGATCAGCCACCAGGAAACCTGAGCTGAATTCATACAAGAAAACTGAATGGACTCCTAGACTGATATATCTGATGAAATCTCTAGCCATGTGGGGACAGGACACCAGAGCTCCAAAGGCGAAAATAATCAAGCTAGCTCACTCAAGCAAACCATTTGGGCATATCAAAACAAAACAAAGCAAGAAGCTATGACACAGTAACCAAGCATAAACTAATACAATAACTTATAGATGGCTCGGAGACAACAGTTAATATCAAGTCACATAAAGAAACAGACCATGATGACCTCAACAAGCTCTCAAAACAAAGAATCCAGGGATCTTCTAGACGCGAGTAAATTCCTGGAATTACCAGTGGTAGAATATAAAAGATTAATATACAGAACCCTTCAAGATTTCAGGAAGTAAATGAGGCAATTAGCAGAACAAGCCAAGGAACACACAGATAAAGCAATTAAAGGAATTAGAAAAATTATTCAGGAACATAATTAAAAATGTAATAAGCTGGAAAAATCCATAGACAGACAGCAATCAGAAATTCAGAAGATTAACAATAAAATTACAGAAGTAGACAACACAACAGAAAGTCAGAGGAGGAGAATTGAGCAAGTAGAAGCCAGAATTTATGAACGTGAACATAAATCACTTGGCACTAACATACTTGAAGAATAATCAGATAAAAGAATTAAAAGAAATGAAAAAACCTTAAGAATCTTGTGGGACTCTGTCAAGAGAAATAACCTATGAGTGATTGAAGTACCAGAGCAGGGAGGGATAGCAGAAAATACAGGGGAAATTTTTGAAGATTTATTGGCAGAAAACTTCCCTGATATCGTGAAAGATGAGAAGATATCTATCAAAGATGCTCATCGAACTCCACGTAAGTTAGATCTTAAAAGAAAGGCACCAAGACATATTATAATAAAGCTTACCAAAACCAAAGATAAAGAGACAATTATAAGAGCAGTGAGGGATAAAAGAAAAGTCACCTACAAAGGAGAGCCGATAAGAATAAACTCAGACAACTTTTTTTACTTGGCAGAAACCATGCAGGCAAGAAGGCAATGGGATGACATATTTAAAAAAATTGAAGAAAAAAAATTGCCTGCCAAGAATCATATATCCATCAAAACTGTCTCTTAAATATGAAGGTGAAATTAAGACATTTCCAGATAAACACAAGTTGAGGGAATTCGTAAAAACCAAACCAAAACTACAAGAAATACTAAAGGGAGTTCTTTGGTTAGAAAATCAATAATATCAGGTATCATACCAAGACTAGAACACTGGGCAGAGCAATCCAACGTCAACCCAGACAGGGAAATAAAAAAAAAAAAAAGCAAGATTATTAAAAAAAAAGCTCAAAACAGGGGAACAGCGATGTTATTACATAAAAAAGACAACATTAAAACAATAAAGAGGGACTAAGAAATGTAATCATAGATCTTCCATATGGAGAGGAAGATACAGTGATACAAAGAAATAAAAGTTAGGTTTAAATTTAGAAAAACTGGGGTAAATAATAAGGTAACCACAAAGGAGACAAACTATCCTACTCATCAAAATAAAATACAAGAAAAAAATAGAGACTCTGCAGAAACAAAGTAGACAACAACAAATATGAGGAAAGGAAAATATATGAAGATAATCTACTCAGCACATAAAATTAAGTGGGAAAAAAACTGTCAACAACACACACAAAAAGACATCAAAATGATAGCACTAAACTCATACCTATCCATAATTACGGTGAATGTAAATGGACTAAATGCACCAATAAAGAGACAGAGAGTGGCAGAATGGATTAAAAAACATGATCCATCTCCACGCTGCCTACAAGAGACACACTTTAAAGAGACATAAACAAACTAAAACTCAAAGGATGGAAAAAATGTATCAAGCAAACAAAAATCAAAAAAAGCAGGAGTGGCAATATTAATTTCTGACAAAGTAGAGTTTAAAGTTGAATCCATCATAAAGGATAAGGAAAGACACCGTATAATGATTAAAGGGACAATATACCAAGAAGATATAACCATATTAAATATTTATGCACCCAATGACAGGGCTGCAGGATACATAAAACAAACTCTATCAGCATTAAAAAGTGAGATAGACAGCTCCACAATTATAGTAGGAGACTTCAACACAACACTTCCAGTGAAGGACTGGACATCCAGAAAGAAACTCAATAAAGACACCGAAGATCTAAATGCCACAATTAACCAACTTGACCTCATAGACATATACAGAACACTCCACCCAACAGCAACCAAGTATACTTTTCTAGTGCACATGGAACATTCTCTAGAATAGACCACATATGAGGTCATAAAGCAAGCCTTAGCAGAATCCAAAACATTGAAATATTACAAAGCATCTTCTCTGACCATAAGGCCATAAGAGCGGAAATCAATAACAGAAAAAGCAGGGAAAAGAAATCAAACACTTGGAAACTGAACAATATCCTGCTCAAAAAAGACTGGACTATATAGAAGACATTAAGGATGGAATAAAGAAATTCATAGACTCCAATGAGAATGAAAACACTTCTTATCAGAGCCTTTGGGACACAGCGAAAGCAGTGCTCAGAGGTCAATTTATATCAATAAATGCACACATACAAAAAGAAGAAAAGGCCAAAATCCAGAATTATCCCTACGACTTGAACAAATAGAAAGAGAGTAATAAATAAAGCCCTCAGGTACTAGAAGGAAAAAAATATTAAAAACTAGAGAAGAACTACATGAAATAGAAAACAGAAAAACAATTGAAAGAATTAACAAGACCAAAAGCTGGTTCTTTGAAAAACCCCAAAAATTGATAAACCACTGGCCAAATTGACAATAGAAAAACAGAAGAGGAAGCAAATAACCCAAATAAGAAATGAGATGGGCAATATTACAACAGACCCAGCTTAAATTAAAAGTATCATATCCAATTGTTATGCAAAATTGTACTCTAACAAATTTGAAAACCTAGAAGAAATGGATGATTTCCTAGAAACACATTACCTACTTAAATTAACACAATCAGAGGTAGAACACTTAAGTAGATCCATAACAAAAGAAGAGATTGAAAAGGTAATCAAAAAACTCCCAACAAAAAAAAAAAGCCCTCACTCAGATGGCTTCTTGCTCGGATGGCTTCACTGCAGAGTTCTACCAAACTTTCAAAGAAGAGTTAACACCACTACTACTAAAGGTATTTCAGAGCATCAAAAAGCACAGAATACTCCCAAACTCATTCTATGAAGCCACCATATCCCTGTTACCAAAACCAGGTAAAGACACCACAATAAAATTACACAACTATATCCCTCATGAACTTAAATGCAAAAATCCTCAAAGAAAATTCTAGCCAATAGAATTCAAGAAATTATCAAAAAAAAAAAAAAAAAATTCACCATGACCAAGTGGGACCCGTACCAAGTATGCAGGGATGGTTCAACATTAGAAAAACAATCAATGTAATCCATCACATAAATAAAACAAAAGACAAGAATCACATGATTTTATCAATTATTGCAGAAAAGGCATTTGACAAAGTTCAACACCTATTTATGATAAAAACTCTCAGCAAAATAGGAATAGAAGGAAACTTCCTCAACATAATAAAGGGCATTTATAAAAAGCCAACAGCCAAGAAGAAACCCTGGTGGCATAGTGGTTAAGTGCTACAGCTGCTAACCAAAGGGTCAGCAGTTAGAATCCACCAGGTGTTCCTTGGAAACTCTATGGGGCAGTTCTACTCTGTTCTATAGGGTCACTGTGAGTCAGAATTGACTCGACTGCACTGGGTTTGGTTTACTTGGTTTAACAGCCAACATCATCCTAAATGGAGAGAGCCTGAAAGCATTCCCATTGAGATCAGGAACCAGACAAGGATGCCCTTTATCAATGCTTTTATTCAGCATTGTGCTGGAGGTCCAATCCAGAGCAATTAGGCTAGATAGAGAAATAAAGAGCATCCAGATTGGCAAGGAAGAAGTAAAATCATCTCTATTTGCAGACAACATGATCTTATACACAGAAAACCCTAAGGAATCCTCAAGAAGACTGCTGAAACCAATAGCAGAGTTCAGCAGAGTATCAGGATACAAGATAAACATACAAAAATCAGTTGGATTCCTCTACACCAACAAAGAGAGCAACGAAGAGGAAATCACCAAATCAATGCCATTTACAGTAGCCCCCAAGAAAATAAAATACTTAGGAATAAACCTTCTAGAGATGGAAAAGACTTATACAAAGAAAAGTACAATACACTTCTGCAAGAAACCAAAAGAGACCTACATAAGTGGAAAAACAAATTGCTCATGGATTGGAAGAATTAACATTATAAAAATGTCTATTCTACCAAAAGCAATCTATACATTTAATGCAGTTCTGATCCAAATCCCAATGACTTTCTTTAATGAGATGGAAGAGCAAATCACCAACTTCATATGGAAGGGAAAGAGGCCCTGGATAAGTAAAGCATTACTGAAAAAGAAGAATAAAGTGGGAGGCCTCACTCTACCTGATTCTAGAACCTATCGTACCGTCACAGTAGTCAAATCAGCCTGGTACTGGTACAACAACGGATATATAGACCAAAGGAACAGAATTGAGAATCCAGACATAAATCCATCCACGTATGAGCAGTTGATATTTGACAAAGGCCCCAAAAAAAGTTACATGGGGGAAAAGACAGTCTTTTTAAAAAATGGTGAAGTCATAACTGGATATCTATCTGCAAAAAATGAAAAAAGACCCATACCTCAGTCCATGTACAAAAACGAGCTCAAAATGGATCAAAGACCTAAATATATAATCTAAAATGAACAAAGAATAGGGACAATGTAAGGAGCCCTAATACATGGCATAAACAGTATACAAAACATTACAGACAATACAGAAGAAAAATTGGATAACTGTGAGCTCCTAAAAATCAAACACCTATGCTCATCCAAAGACTTCACCAAAAGAGTAAAAAGACTACCTACAGACTGGGAAAAGTTTTTAGCCATGACATTTCCTATCAGCACCTGATCTCTAAAATCTACATGATACTGCAAAAACTGAACTAGAAAAAGACAAATAACCAAATTAAAAATTGGGCAAAAGTTACGAACAGACAGTTCACTAAAGAAGACATTTAGGTAATTAACAGATACATGAGGAAATGATCATGATCATTTGCCATTATAGAAACACAAATCAAAACTACAGTGAGATTTCATTTCACTCCAACAAGGCTGACATTAATCCAAAAAACTCAAAACAATAAATGTTGGAAAGCCTGTGGAGAAATTGGAACACTTATACACTGCTGGTGGGAATGTAAAATGGTACAACCATTTTGGAAATTGATTTGGAGCTTCCTTAAAAAGCTAGAAATAGAACTACGGTACAATCCAGCAATCCCACTCCTTGGAATATATTCTAGAGAAATAAGAGCCTTTATATGAACAGATATATGCACACCCATGTTCATTGCAACACTGTTTACAATAGCAAAAAGATGGAAGCAACCAAGGGGCCCATCAAAGGATGAATGGATAAATTATGGTATATTCTCACAATGGAATGCTACACATCTATAAAGAACAGTGATGAATATGTGAAATATTTCATAACATGGAGGAATCTGGAAGGCATTATGCTGAGTGAAATTAGTCAGTTGCAAAAAGACAAATATTGTATAAGGCCATTATTATAAAAACTCGAGAAACAGTTTAAACAGAGAAGAAAATATTATTTGATGGTTATGAAAGGGGGGAAGGGGAGAGGGTCAGAGAGGGGTATTCACTAACTAGATAGTACGTGAGAACTACTATAGGTGACAGGGAAGATAACACACAATACAGGCGAGGTCAGCACAACTGGACTAAATCAAAAGAAAAGAAGTTTCCTGAATAAACCAAATGCTTTGAAGGCCAGTGTAGCAGGGGCAGGGCTTTGGGGACCATGGTTTCAGGGGACATCTAAGTCAATTGGCATAATAAAATCTATTAAGAAAACATTCTGCATCCCACCTTGGAGAGAGGCATCTGAGGTCTTAAATGATACAAGTGGCCATTTAAGTTGCATCAATTGGTCTCAACCCACCTGGATCAAAGGAGAATGAAGAACACCAAGGACACAAGGTAATTACGAGCCCAGGAGACAGAAAGGGCCACATAAAGCAGAGACTACAGCAGCCTGAGACCAGAAGAGCTAGATGTTGCCCAGCTACAACCGATGACTGCCCTGACAGGGAACACAACAGAGAACTCCTGAGGGAGCAGGAGAGCAGTGGGATGCAGACACCAAGTTGTCGTAAAAAGACCAGACTTAATGGTCTGACTGAGACTAGAAGGAACCCGGTGGTCATGGATCTCAGACCTTCTGTTGGCCCAGGACAGGGACCATTCCCAAAGCCAACTCTTCAGACAGGGATTGGATTGAACAATGGGATGTAGAGAGATGCTGGTGAGGAGTGAGCTTCTTGGATCTGGTGGACACTTGAGACTATGTTGGCATCTCCTGCCTGGAGGGGAGATGAGAGAGTAGAGGGGGTTAGAAGCTGGCAAAATGGACATGAAAAGAGAGAGTGGAGGGAGGGAGTGTGCTGTCTCATTAGGGGGAGAGCAATTGGGAGTATTTGCAAGGTGTATATAAATTTTTGTGTGAGAGACTGACTTAATTTGTAAACTTTCACTTAATGCACAATAAAAATAAAAAATCCGCATAACTGAACCAATAGACAACATTACGATAAATGGGTAAAAGGCTGAAGCTGTCAAGGATTTCATTTTACTTAGATCCTCAATCAATGCACATGGAAAAAGAGAGACTGCATTGGGCAAATCTGCTGCAAAAACCTCTTGGAAGTGTTGAAAATCAAAGATGTCACTTTAAGAAGTAAGGTGCGTCTGACTCAAGCCATAGTGTTTTCAATCACCTCATATGCATGTGAAAGCTGGACAATGAATAAGAAAGACTGAGGAATAATTGATGCCTTTGAATTATGGTGTCGATGAAGAATATTGAATATTATAACATGCATGGACTGTCAAAAGAACAACAAATCTATCATGGAAGAAGTACAGCCAGAATGCTCCTTAGAAATAAAGATAGTGAGATGTAGTCTCATGTACTTTGGCCATGTTATCAGGAGAGATCAGTCCCTGCAGAAGGACATCATGCTTGGTAAATAGAGGGTAAGTGAAAAAGAGGAAGACCCTCAATGAGATGGACTGACACAGTGGCTGCAACAATCGGCTCAAGCGTAGCAACGATTATGAGGATGGCACACGGCAGGCAGTGTTTTGTTCTGTTGTACAAAGGTTTGCTATGAGTCAGAGCCAACTGGACGACACCTAACAATAATAATAACAGCAGCATGGAGTAGTGGAAAGGTCCTGAGAACCAGGAAAATTATTTAGATTTGTTTATGATAGAAATGAACCATGCTTCTTTGGGAAAATTACTTAATACCTCTTATCATCTGCCTTTTGTGTTTGCTGTACTTATACCCCAGTTTACCTTGGATAAACCCAGTTTATGCCTGTGCCCAAGAGTAACTATTAAATATGTCCCTATCACTCTCAAAAGTGTTTTGGTTTGTAACAATAAATTATATTGTTATCCTGCTTGTGTATATCCACCTTTTCACAGTATTTAAGCTTCTCTGAAGCCTATCCATGGAACCCTTAGCGAAGCAGTTCTTTAAATTTTATATGAATAGAAATTTTCCTGAGTGCTTCTCATACATCATGTGGATTCTTGGGCCCCTCTTCAAGGGCCTTTTGTTCAGCAGCTCTTCTATGGGTTACAGGAAACCTTGTACTCACTGACAGTGGTCCTCACTATTATCCAGTTTTCCTCTGATTTGGGGTACATAGTAGGAATATTCTTTCTGGCTCCTTTGTGGTTGGATGGAACGTATGACTAGTTGTCGCTACTTAATTGAAAGCAGAAATGATGAAATGATGTGTGTTACTTCCGAGCTAGGTTTTTTGTTTTGTTTTATTTATTTTTTTGTTTAGTTTTGCTTTGAACAGTGACAGGCAACAAATGATATGACAGCTTATCTGGCAGCCTGATTCTCTGGTTGACTACTAGAGTTTCCTTTCCTGTTAATACCTGTTGATGGTCGTAGAGTGTGAGCAAAAAATAAACCTTTGTTGTTTTAAGCCATCCTTTTTTTTAAAAAAAAACTTTTGCCAGACCTAGCCTATCTTGACTGATACACAAGTATTGCAGTTCACACATTGGATAGAAATGTTATTGGTCCAAAATTAATACTTTCTATACTGGAAGAATTCTAATAGATTATGAGTTCCAATAGGTAAAGATAAGAACAGGAATAAAAGATTTTCAAAAATATTTTCATAGAGGCAGATGGGATAACAACAGGAGGAATTTAGAGAAGCAAGTGTTTCATAAGCATCAAATGGCCACATGTATCAAATATTTAGAAGTTAAGTAGAATGGAGAATGGAGATATGTATTGCATTTAGTTACGTGAGGCCATTTTTGTGCTTACGAAGGACAGATTTTTAAAGATCATTATTAAATTGATGTTTCAGAAGGATTTTAGACAGTTTAAAGGTATTATTTGGGGAAGATAGGTGAAATGTGACATTATAAGAAACAAACCAATGTTTTCCAATTCTGTAACTGGAATCACCTAAGGAATATTAAAAAAAAAAAAATGTTCAGGAACTACCACTGTAAATTAAACTGAAATTTCTGGGTGTAGAGCCAAAGTTTTGCATTTTAAAAACATCTTGTGTAATTATAATGTACGGTCACAGTATGAGAACTGCTGAGAAAAATATGTGACTCCAAGTGGGAAGAGCCTGGGAGACTGAAAAAGTCTCTGAGATAATCAATAGTAAAATTTAGGTTCTAGGTTTCTAAAGAATATGAAGTGGAGAGATTAATCTTAAATAAGAGAAGGCTTCCCCCCCCCCATTATAGCATCAGAGATAGAGGTGTTTACAGTGCATGCTGGTGTGTTTATTGAGAGAGAAAGTTGACAGAGTTTGCATCTTATAGAAATATCTATTTTTATCAGTAAAGCAAGGGAAAAGTAATATTCTGAGTATAAGGAGATCAGAGGTTTATGGAGAGCTAACTTACTGGATAAATATTGTGGTCTTTCTGGGAAATGTCATGGTCCTTTATAAAGCTGAAGCCCACAAAATATTAAAAATCTTCCTGGATATGAGATTCTTCTCCAGAAGTGTTCAGCTACCAGATTGTAGGCATGGAGAAAGTTGCTGATAGAGTTCATTGTGGATATACATTTGCCACAGGGTTGTAATGGAAAAAAGCAATGGTGCAAGGAGAGATTTGGGGATTAAGATTGACGTTGCTGATTTGCTTCAGGAATAATGCCTGCTGACCCTGGGGCCTGAGGTCATTTTCACCCAGGCTCCTGGGGATGTCACCAACATTTGTCCCTGACTGGCTGACAAGCAAGGCATAAGTTTAATCAAAAGACTAGTGGCTCCTGGAGGTGAATGACCAGTTGTGTGCTGTATCCTGGAGTATCCCAACAAGGGTCAGGTGAACAAGTGCATCCAGGACCAACATGTGTTTCATAGAAATCTCATTTATCTGGCTACCATTGCAGGTGTCAGTTAACCAGCACACCAAAAACAAAGGAATAATATTCAGTTGGCTCTTGTGAGATGTAATTGAATGTAACCCATCTCCTTCAAAATGGAAACAGGATCATTACCAACTCAGCTGCTTAAAATATGAATGAAACCTCTGCAGCTCTTTTAAAATGTGAAGAAATCTACTAAAGTAACATTATTCTTAATGTAAATATTTATTTTAATAACATAGCAGATCCCTCAAAGTTGACTTTGGCATACTGAGCTTGGAGTGTGTTTGGGTAAAAAAGGCGTCAAGCCTACCTCTTTAGTTTCATTCTGAAAAGAAAACTGTGTAGGTGTTGGAGTATTAGAAGGAACTGGTGAGACTTCAGCCCGAGACCTTGCCAAATGGTCATGAAACCATGTGCTCCCTTCTACTAGTTTATAGTTGTGGTGCCTTTCTGCTCTTTTCAGGTTGCTTTGAAATAAAACTCACCTTTCCTGAAAGACTGATGTTGGGGTGTAGAAGTCTTCATGTAATAAGTACCCTATCCAGAAAAACTGCAAGGACTTAAAATATTTATGTAACAACACCACTATTATTATACCCAACAAAGTTAGTAATAATTTCTTAATTATTTTTTAGTAGCATCTAATACTAATAGATGATGTTCAGCTTTCAAAAAAAAAAGGAGAGATTTAGCTATTTTAATACTGTAATTGAAATGAGGACCTTTGGTTTGGAATTAAGGCTGGGCATGGAGGAAATAAACGAAGATGGCACTAACTTATACGTCATATACTGATGGTCTGTGTAATGCACAAAGACAAGAAAATAGAGAGGGAGGAGATTGTGGCCAGAGAATGACATTTTAGTTAATAATTTTGGAGATGAAATAGTTTTGAGTTATTGGAGGATATAAGACCAGGTGGCAGAAGAATATTGGAGGAAAATTTTATTGGTGATAAGGAGATTGAGGTGCTGATTTGCTAATGTTTTTTGGAAAGATTATCTTCATGGACATTATTACATTGGAATAACAACAAGAGTGAGGGTAGAGAGAAGAGGTTTGTAAGTCTTCATTGATTGATGTGTAATGATTGGGAAATGTGGAGATTGGTGCAATGAGGAAGGAGAAGGGGTGGTACAGCCAGATGTGATTAACTCACCCAAGAACAGAATCCATAAAGTTGGGAGAGAAACTACCTGGAAAATGCATTGAAGAGCTGTGAGGACACCATCTCTACTATCTGAACTTAAAGTACATAGGGAAAGATAGTTATGGCAGAACATCCAGTTTCAGTTACAATATGGTGGTAGAAATATTGAGATATCATGGGTTCATGAACATTATAATAGGCTAAGAGAAGTTGGTACTATGTTGGGAGGAAATTAATGCTGAAAATGTTCTTTTCTTTAGGTATTTAACATTAAGATTTCTGTTTATTTGTGAGAAGTGATTTGAGTATCTTCTGTTTTGGGGAAGGAAGGTGAGTTTAGCCAGACAATGTATAAGTATCTTTTCTTGTGCTCTAAGGCTTGGAGTACTCTTGAGCTCACATGAAAATATCAGTACTTTAAAGTTGCCTAAGGTAATTATATAATCTAGTGATGGTCTGGGAAGTACTATGGCTAAAACCTAAAATAGAAAATACTTAAGGAAACCCCGAATGCATAGCAGTTAAGAATTATGGCTGCTAACCAAAAGGTTGGCAATTCGAATCCATCAAGTGCTCCTTGGAAACCCTATGGGGCAGTTCTACTCTGTCCTACAGGGTCGCTATGAGTCAGAAAGGACTTGATGGCACCAGTTATTTATTTATTTATTTTTTGTAATAGGACATAGGCTACTTTCCTGAGAGACAGAGTTCTATCTACATAGTGACAGTATCCCATTAACTGCCTTAAGCTGCTTCGGTTGCTGTTCTCTCCTTTGTTAAGTGTTGAATAAACAATGCAAATGAATCTCACTGGGATGTAGAATTCTTTATAAAGTCCCATGAACTTTCCCAATGCTTTCCAACACCTACATCGAGGCACATATGACACATATGAAGCATTTATATATGGATAAGATAATTCTGTTTTGAGTCAGATGATAAGGACAGAACTTTGCTGCGTACACTTGCTTTGTATGACTAAATATTGCCTTTGCCTTTCTATAACTTTCTCTGAGGCCCAAAATACAAGTATTAAAACAAATGAACCCCACCTAGTTGAATTTGTATTTTAACAATTTTACCTTGAATTTTAATGATATATTCTTATGAGAATTTACCACAGACATTATTTATACTTTTAAGTGTAAGCTTTTAATAATAATATGCATTTTTGTCAATCAGGAGATAAAACACACAACAGTAATTTGAGCTGGGACAATTTAATGTCATTATTAACTAGTAAAAGAGATTAACTGCTAAAAGAGGTAAAATAAAACTCTGAGAATACAGAAATAGCAAATGCACCTACCACCTCTAGGCTATGAAAGAATGAATAAGGAAGAGACTAAGAATTTAGAAGAACAACCCCTGCCCCATCTCCAACCATACTAAGATTCTGAACTTGTTGGAGGGTGTGTGGCTTCTATAGAAATAGAAAGTTGCCAGAGGCCATAGGACAGACTGTAGGATTGGTTCATCAGGAGGCAGAGAAACTCACCAGAGGATGTAGGCAGGCCGAGGCTGGTTTGTAATAATGGTCAGTTGGATTGACAAGAAAATTGCTGGAAGGTGCAAGTGAGATGGAGCTGGTCTAAGAATCACTGAGGTAAACGTCATTGGGCCTCCCTCAGGCTGATCTACTGGCAGCGATACCACAGAAATAATTTGTCATAACCTGGAAGAAAAGCATCTTCATTTTGCTATACCCTTGCAGTACCCTCTATGAAAAGGCTTACAGTTTCCCTAGCTGGCAAATAATAAATGTTTACATGGTCCAGCCTCAGAATCTAAAAGCATGGCAAAGAAAAAAAAAAACTATGGACGCAGAACTGAGAGGTAGTACATTGTCAACTACCAGAACTTCTATATAGAAAAGAACAGAAAATCATTTCCTATCTCGGGGTCTCAAAAGCAGTTAAACAAAATTAACAACCATGTTCATCCAATTAGCTATCTAATTTTAGGCTTCAAAATATTCAATTCTCAAACATAAATAATTCTTGAGTAATTAAAAAGTATGAGCAATGTTTTATATTGAAATACCAGTTCAAACTTAGATTTTTGGCTTTTTGTAAGGAGGAGGCCTAGGTGACACTTTCCTTGTTCATCTTGCATTTGGGTTCCTGTGACACCAACCATTTTTACCATGTGCCCTTGACCCTAATAAGATTAAAGTCCTATACCTGAGGTGCACCGATGGAGAACTGGATGCCACACGCCACACCTACCCTGACCCCTAAGGACTAGACCCCCGTGTTTGCTAACAAAAAAGGTCAGTGATGACATTTCCAAGCAACTGGTGATTGGAAAGGTCGAAAGATTACAATGAAGCTGACCGTTCAGAACACACAAGCCCAAATAGAGATGATATCTTCTGCCTCTGTCCTCATCATTAAAGCCCTCAAAGAATCACCCAGAAACAGAAAGAAGCAGAAAAAAAATATTAAGCACTGTGAATATATCACTTTTGAGGCTATTGTCAACATTGCCTGACAATGTAGCACCAATCTTCAGCTACAGAACTCTTTGGAACCATTAAACAGATCCCAGGAACTTCTGGGGCTGTGGGATGCAGTGTTGATGGCCACCACCTTCATGGCATCATAGATGACATCAACGATGGTACAGAGGAATGCCCAGGTAGTTAAGAACTGCAAAACAAAGTATTTCAATAAAGGATCATTTGATAACTGTTATGGATCAAATTGTGTCACCCCCCAAATATATGTTGAAATCTTAACCTTATACCTGTACTGTGACCCTGTTTAGAAATAGGGGTTTTTCTTTTGTTATTTTAATGAGGTCATATGGGTGTGGAGTGAGTCCTAAACCTAATCACTTCTTAGAAGCAGGCAGAATAGGCACAGAGTTACGCACTGAAGGAAGATAAAGGCTAAGGAACACCATGAAACGCCAAGTAACTTTCAAGACTACTAACAAAGAAGGAGCTCCTCCCAGAGCTATGCCCTAAATTTGACTTCTAGCTTCCTGAAGGATGAGAAAGTAAACTCCTGTTCCTTAAAGTCACCCAATCGTGATATTTGTGTTACAACGCCACTAGGTAACTAAGACAAAAACAACAACAAAAACAAACTCAGACACGACTGAAGAGTACTTTGTTGTTTTTAGGTGCCCTCAAGCTGGTTCTGACTCATAGTGACACTACATACCACAGAACGAAACACTGACTGGTCCCGTACCACGCTCACAATCATTGTTATGCTTGAGCCCACTCTTGCAGCCATTGTGTCAATTCATTTCTTTGAGGGTCTTCCTCTTTTCTGCTGACCCTATACTTTACCAAGAATGATGAATTTCTCCAGGGACTGATCCCTCCTGACAACATGTCCAAAGTATGTGAGACATAGTCTCACTATCCTTGCTTCTGAGGAACATTTTGGTTGACCTTCTTCCAAGACAGATTTCTTCGTTCTTTTGGCACTTCACAGTATATTCAATGTTCCTTGCCAACACCACAATTCAAAGGTGTCAATTCTTCTTCGGTCTTCCTTATTCATTGTCCAGGTTTTGCATGCATATGATGAGATTGAAAATACCATGGCTTGGGTCAGGTGCACCTTAGTCTTCAAGGTGACATCTTTGCTTTTCAACACATTAAAGAGGTCTTTTGCAACAGATTTTCCCAGTGTAGTGCATCTTTTGATTTCTTGACTGCTGCTTCCATGGGTATTGATTGTGGATCCAAGTAAAATGAAATACTTTACAACTTCAATATTTTCTCCATTTATCTTGATGTTATTTATTGGACCAGTTGTGAGGATTTTTGTTTTCCTTCTGTTGAGGTGTAATCTATACTGAAGGCTGTGGCCTTTGATCCTCATCAGTAAGTGATTCAAGTCCTCTTCACTTTCAGGAAACAAGATGGTGTCATCTGCATAACGCAGAGTGTTAACGAGTCTTCCTCTTATCCTGATGCCCCATTCTTCTTCATATAGTTCAGGTTCTTGTATTATTTGCTCAGCATACAGATCGAATAGGTATGGTGAAAGGATAAAATCCTGACTCACAGCTTTCCTGACTTTAAACCACTCAATACCCCCTTGTTCTATCCAAACAACTGACTTTTAATCTATGTACAGGTTCCTCATGAGCACAATTGGTATTCTGGAGTTCCCATTTTTCCCACTGTTATTAATTTGCCACGCTGCATACAGTGGAATTTCTTTGCAAAGGCAATAAAACACAGGGGAAGATCCTTCTGGTATTCTCTGCTTTTAGGCATGATCCATCTGACATCAGCAATGATATCCCTGGTTCCACATTCTCTTCTGAATCAAACCTGAATTTCTGGCAGTTTCCTGTCAATATGTTCCCACAGCTGTTTTTGAATGATCTTCAGCAAAATTTTACTTGTGTAGGATATTAATGGTATTGTTTGAAAATTTCTGCATTTGGTTGGATCATCTTTCTTGGGAGTAGGCATAAATATGGATCTCTTCCAGTTGGTTGGCCAGGTAGCTGTCTTCCAAATTTCCTGGCATAGATGAGTAAGCACTTCCAGCCCCGCATCTGAATGTTGAAACATCTCAACTGATATTTTTTCTTCAGTTCTTTCAGCTTGAGAAATACCGAGCATTTTCTTCCCTTTTGGCTTTCCATCTCCAGCTCTTTGCACATCTCATTATAATACTTTGTTTTCTCGAGCTACCCTTTGAAATCTTCTGGTCAGTTCTTTTACTTCATCATTTCTTCCTTTTGCTTTAGCTGCTCAACATTCAAGACCAAGTTTCAGAGTCTCTTCTGACATTCATTTTGGTCTTTTCTTTCTTTACTGTCTTTTTAATGACTTCTTGCTATCTTCATGGTTGATGTCCTTGATGTCATTCCACAACTCTTCAGTCATTAGCATTCAATGTGTCACATCTATTCTTGAGATGGTCTCTAAATTCCGGTAGGATATACTCGTGGTCGTACTTTGGATCTAGTCAACTTGTTCTACATTTCTTCAGTTTCACCTTGAACTTGCATATGAACAGTTGATGGTCTGTTCCACAGTCGGTCCCTGGCCTTGTTCTGACTGATGATATTGAGCTTTTCCATTGCCTCTTTCCATAGGTGTAGTCGATTTTATTCTTATGTATTCCATCTGGCAAGGTCCATGTGCATAGCAGCCATTTATGTTGGTGAGAAAAGGTATTTGCAATGAAGAAGTCATTGGTCTTGCAAAATTCTATCATGTGATCTCCAGCATCCTTTCTATCACTGAGGTGATATTTTCCAGCTACTGATCCTTCTTCATTTCCAACTTTTGCATTCCAATCATCAATAATTATGAATGCATCCTGATTGCTTGCTCAATCAATTTCAGGCTGTAGAACCTGGTAAAAATCTTCAATTTCTTCATCTTTGGCGTTAGTGGTTGGTGTGTAAATTTGAATAATAGTTGTATTAACTGGTCTTCTTTGTAGGCATATGGATGTTATCCTATCACTGACAGAGTCGTTCTTCAGGATAAATCTTGAAATGTTCTTTTTGACGATGAATGCAACACCATTCCTCTTCAGGTTGTCATTCCTAGCGTAGTAGACCGTATGATTGTCTGATTCAAAATGGCCAACACTAGTCCATTTTAGCTCAGTAATGCCTAGGATATACGTGTTTATGCACTCCATTTCATTTTTGATGACTTCCAATTTTCCTAGATTCATACTTCAAGCATGTGCATTCCACCTTCTGATTATTAGTGCATGTTTGCAGCTGTTTCTTCTCATTTTGAGTCTTGCCACATCAGAAAATGAAGGTCCTGAAAGCTTGGCTCCATCCATGTCACTACAATTGACACCACTTTGAGGAGGCAGCTCTTCCCCTGTCATCTTTTGAGTGGCATCCAGCCTGGGGGGCTCATCTTCCAGCACTATATCAGACAATGTTTCACTGCTAGTCATAACATTTTCACTGGTTAATTCTTTTCAGAAGTAGACCACCAGGTCTTTCTTCCTAGTCTGTCTTGGTTTGGAAGCTCAGCTGAAACCTGTCCCCAACGGGTGACCCTGCTGATATTTGAATACCGGTGGCATAGCTTCCAGCATTACAGCAACACACAAACCCCCACAGTATGACAACCTGATAGACACATTGGAGACTGAAGAATGTAGTAAAATTTAATACATAAGGATTGAATTTACTTACATAAGTGAGGATTTTTACTTTATAAATCATTTGAAACATGATACACCACTTTTGCATGTAGACGTAGATAGAGACACGGTTTCACAGGTCATGGTGTACAGATATTTGTTCTGTATATGGCTACCAGAATGCTCCTTAGAAGCAAGGATGGTGAGACTGTGTCTTACATACTTTGGATATGTTGTCAGGAGGGATCAGTCCCTAGAGAAGGGCATCATGTTTGCTAAAGTACAGGGTCAGCAGAAAAGAGGAAGACCCTCAATAAGGTGGTTTGACACAGTGGCTGCAACGATGGGCTCAAGCATAACAATATTTGTAAAGATGCCACAGGACTGGTCCGTGTTTTGTTCTGTGGTACATAGGGTCCCTATGAGTTGGAACCGACTTGATGGCAGCTAACAACAACAATAAATACACTTAAATCTTGATCTAAATCCCTTAGTGTTAATTTTTCCAGAATTTCTCAGGTTTTGTATCTCAAAGTGGATTTGAAGGTTGTTTTGCTCAATTGCCCATATGTCACAGTTAAGATATGGGCAAGAATGAGTAACTCATGATCAAGTTTACTTAATGCAGGAACATAATTAGACCCAACTAATTTTTTTTTTTTTTTTTTTAATACAACTACAAGGTTTGATTTGGTTTCTTCTTGATACTAGTGAGGTAAAATGAAGACACAGTCTTTGGGTGCTGCAACATGGTGAGTGCTCAGCTACTAACTGAAAGGTTGTGGGTTTGAATTCTTCCAGAGGCACCTAGGAAGAAAGACATGGCAGTCTTCTTCTGAAAGATCATAGCCATTGAAAGCCCTATTAAGCATTTTCTGTGGCGTCACCATGAGTCAGAATTGAATTGATGGCAACTGTTTCTATTTTTTTAGAAAATGAAGACAATGGATAAAAGGAAGAATTGACCAAGCTTTAAAAGGTACACAGAGGATCAAAAGAGGAAAAGTCGAATAATTGTGATAAATACTTCAGAATTTTAACTAAGATGTGTACTAATTTTATACTGATAATTGTTTCTACATAAATCCATCTAATTGTTTGAAAAAACATTCATCCAAACAATCACCTGGCTTTTGTGGCTATTTTTGCTTTTATTGGCTTGGTGGTGCAGTGGTTAAGTGCTCAGCTGCTAGCCAAAAGGTTATTAGTTCAAACCTACCAGCCGCTCTGTGAGAGAAAGATGTGGCTGGCAGTCTGCTTCTGTAAAGATTTGCAGCTTTGGAAACAGATATGGGGCACTTCTATTTTGTCCTGTATGATCACTATATGGAATTGATCCAACGGCAATGGATTTGGTTGAGTCTACATGACAGCATACAACTGGCCTGACTGCTTTTATACATCTTGTTGAATTAACTCTCTAGGCTAACCAAATCATTTTGTCTTTTTGGAATGCTTCAAGCATAACTAAAGTCCTGTCTGAAAAGATGAACAGTATAGTTAATCGACATCTATAAACCATGCTTTAAAAATTGTAGTACAGGCTACCAACAAGAAAATTTATTTATTGATTTATTTTCAATTTGCCTTTACTCAATACATTTCATGAAGAATGGCAAAATAGTTCTAAGCAGGTGTTTGATGATGGGGAAAAAGTGAGGTGACTATATGCAGCATGGTCATAGGGCACATGTTGAAGAGACTCTCATATTGGGAAAAATTTAACATAGGAGTGAGTTTCTGGAAAGCAGGTAGCATAGGCCAAGCTACTGGTTATTTTACTCTCAAGAAATATAGAAGATGATACAGATAAATTTTAGGATATTTTTCCATTTTACAATAACCTCTTATCCCTGAGATTTGCCTCTCTAACCCCCAGGGATTAGGCGATATTGTCATACTATGTGAAACTTACATTTTGGAAACAATTAATTAGACAGATAGACTGGGACCTCATACTGGGCCAATCATATTCTGTTTCCTGAAAATTCTCTATTGGGATACATGGACACTGGGTGAGTCAGTGGATAGCTGATATTTTAAATTGTAAACTCAGGAATAGTGGGATGCCTGTTCTCAACTATTAGGGCTGAGAAAGATATGCTTTATAGTATCTGAAAACTGAGGCAGATATTAGAAAAAAAGCAAAGAAGATTACAAGAGAGCAATCGCTTAGAAGTAACAACTGCTCATTTTTTTTTTTCCTCCACTTTTCTCTCATTAATTCTTCCATTTTTGTCTTAAATCAGCTTAAATTAAGTAATTTGAGGATATGAAAAAGTAATCACACTCCTTTTTCCCACCATACTTTCTTTCATTATTCAATCAAAATTTATTTAGCACTCGTCCAAATGTCTTTCATATACTATGTGCTAAAATTAAGCCATGTAGGAAGGTCAATTGAATTAACAACTCTTTCTGCCTTATGTTAAAAATGTCACCAAGAGATACTATTTCCAACTTTTTTTAACTTTTATTTTTTACCCAAATGAAACATGCATAAAACACTGTTTAAAAATTTAAGCATTAACACTTTGTGTATATGCCAACACAGACTTCAGGAAAATTCTGTACCTGATGATTCTTGGGTATGTTCCTTTTTTTTTTTTTTTAATCAAAGAACATGATTAATATATCTTTTTAAACTTTTAGCTGTTTGATTGCATTTTGGGGTGATTTTGTGGTACAGAATATCACAATAGGTTTAGAGTAAATAAGGACAAATAGCATTAAGATATGTCTTTTACTTTGGTACTTATGGACAAGTAAGTCAGCAGAAAGTTACTTTACTAAGAAGATGTATAAAATCTCTGTGCCAAAAAAATTAAAAAGAGCAATGATTGTGATTAATTTTGGCTTTATTGAGATTAGTGGTGGTTGTTGACCTACTAGTGGTGGTATAGCTGACCTTTAACAAGTGCCTATTCTATGCCAGGGACTCTGCTAAAACTTTTGTGGTTTTTCTCATTAATCTTCATAGCAACTACGATAACTGTTATTATCACTTTACAGATGAAGAAAATGAACACATAGAGACATTAATGATCATTTTAAAAGGTGTATTAGATTTAATTATTTTAATTTGATATTTTGAGAAGATGGGTTTTAGTATGTGAGACCCACGCTTTAAATATGAAAAATGTTCGTTACGATTTTCCTTTTGAGGTTTTCTCTTTTGCTGCTTTGAAGAAGTAGGCCTTCTCCATAGGCCTAGTGTTTAATAAAGGACATAAAAAAGTCATTATTGCATATTTCAAGCTAATGATTAAACCCACAATATTTTGTCCTAGTGCCAGCCAGCTAAATATTATTGTCAGGGGAACGGAAGTGTCTATAATTTTTACTGTTCTTCCCTCAATTTTTCATAAAATTTCTTTTCTTTCTGATGTTAATTTTCTCCTCAGGGTATGACATCCTCCGATATTTGAAAATGAATGACGGTTTCCTCCAAGTTTAGAGTGACTAGGTTGTTAAGATTATAAATGTATATTCTCAGACACTTGAACATTGTTCACAAATTGGATTTTTGAAGTGTTAGCAATGTTCTCTTTGAGGGATTAATCTCTCCTTCATTTTTTTTTTTTCAATAGTGATGGGGAGGAGGAGGAGAAACCTAAATGCAATATTAGACAGACTTTATCACACTCAATTCTTAAATCTCAAGACCCTAAGTTATCTCTGGAGCAATTTTTCATCTCTTTATCTCATATTTCTGCTCTAACAGCCAGATCACACATTTTTAGTACATCTCCAGAATTTTGTCTATGTATCCTAAATGTACTTTTATCCCTATTTTCATGTCAGTCCATCTTATTTCAAAGATTTCAAGACAAGAGCCTCAGTAAAAGCATTTTACTTCACTTATCTTCACCTTGTAAAATCTGGGGAAATAAATGGAACAAAAAGGTGTAAGTTTGAAAGCATCTTAATCAAAGATATGGCTGCCCCTTCACTCTTCAAGGAAAGATTCGCCTTTACCAGAGGAGGCACCTCCACCTTGGAAGTCCTCATCCTAGGGAGGGAGTTGAAAAGCATATTTCATTCTTTTTTCACTCCTAAGTAGTAAGTAGAACTTCTAGGAAAATGTTTCAAAAATTCAGTAAATATAACCCCTTCTCTGATCTAAAGAGATCACCCACTGTGTGTGGCGAATTGGCAAGTAATTCACAGACTACTAGACTGCTCCATGATCTTGTTCCACCAATATCAGAGTCTGTTCAAGTTGAGCATCCTCTATGGCTGCTTTTTTTTTTTTTTTTAGAACATTCTCAACCGCCTACGTATCTGACTGTGTTGCTGCATACAGAAGACCCACTCAGAAAGAGGAAAACTGTGTTTTCATATTACAGACTACGAAGGCATACATGAAAACCTCAAAGAACCCAGATTTCATCAGAATATCTTTTCAAATCTTGAAAAACATTGTATATACTTTAATTTAATTAAATAAATCTAATTTTTTTTTTTTTTTAAAGACGGGATGAGAAAAAGATCGAGACAGAAAGAGAGAGAAAAAGGATTGTAGAATTAATTATTTTTAGGACATTTTCTGTTGTTATAGAACAAAATTTCAATACTATATAGGCAACATAATTTCCTAACTGAAATAAAGGAAAGTTTAATATTCTTTATGCATATTTAAAGAATTAAATATATGAGTTAAGTAAATATTTGCAAATATTCCCTAATTATAATTAGCATGGGTTTCATTTAAACACCTTTAAAATCTATTTAAAAACAATAGCTTAAAAAATTATAGTGAACTTTATGGTTAGACGAATAAGGTAAGGTTTTTCATGTGAAACCTTTCCCTGTTAATAACCCAATATATATGTTACTTGGGGTATTTTATAACTATAATTTTGAAAGTTTATTCATCATTAAAGAGATAATACCTGCTCATCAGAAAACTACAGAAAAAAAGATAAAAAAAAAAATCACCACTCAACATTTGGTCTATTTACTTTCAGTCATCTATGTCCATCTGCTTACACATTTAAATGCATCCATATTGTAAACATCTACAACTACAGTTCTATATATTTATTTCTTATATTTGTCATTTCATTTAACATTACATTTATAAGCATTTTTCAAGTCACTAAATATTATTTTAAAACAGTGTTGACTTTATTTTATAGACGTAGCAGAATTAATTTAATGATTATTATTGAACATTTAGGCTGCTTTTTAACATACAGAAATAACCTGCAATAAACATTTTTATCAATATACATCTTTGTCATTGATTACTTACAACATAAATTTCTTGATGTAGAATTGTTGCTGTTGTTGGGTGTTACCTAGTTGATTCTGACTCATAGCATCCATACACCACACAGCAGAACTACTCCTTAGGATTTCCTAGTAAATCTTAACAGGAGCAGATCGCCGAGCCTTTTCTGCTATGGAGTAGCTGGTGGGTTCAAACTGACAACTTTTTAGTTAGGAGCAGAGTGCTTAACCATTGTGCCACTAAGTCTCCTTCATAAATGATACTAGAAGTTTATATCTAATTCAGCTTTTTTCTTCCCTGTATTCCTTGAATTCATTCAATATTTCCTCATGTTATTTCATTCTTTTCCCCCTTGTAGCCTTCTCATTACCGTTGTTGCAGTTAAGTGCTGTCAAGTCAGTTTTGAGTTATAGTGACCCTATGTACAACAGAACGAGACACTGCCTGGTCTGTGCCACCCTCACAATCATTGTTAGGCTTGAGCTCATTTTTGTAGCCACCGTGTCCATCCATCTCCCTGAGGGTCTTCCTCTTTTTCGCTGACCCTCTACTCTACCAAACATTAGGTTCTTCTCCAGGTCCCTTCTGATAACGTATCCAAAGTAGGTGAGATGGAGTTTCGCCATCCTTACTTCTAAGGAACATTCTGTCTGTAGTTCTCCCAAGACAGATTTGTTTATTCTTCTGGCAGTCTTGGTATATTCAATATTCTTGCCCAACACCATAGTTCAAAGGCACTGATTCTTTTTTGGTCTTCTAATTTTATCACCCTCATATTGTTGAATGTTGTTCATTATAAGCTTTTAAAATCATGATTCTCCAAATTTTCACACACAAAACACATATAGACACAGAGGCTCAGCTTTTGGTGTGTGATTGGTAACTATTTGTGGTTTTGTTGATTTAGGCTACAGTTGTTTCCTTACAAGGCCTTGATATTTAACAGCTGTTTGCCTAATACTGGTTCTTTGCCTGGTTTTTACCTCATTTATGCCCTGTCTTGTGATCACACCACATCACAAAATTAACTATACTGTTATCACCTGCAAATCTTTCTGTAATGTAATATGTTCTCTTAAAGAAAAAAAAATATATACATATATGCCTGTAAAGTGTGCAGAAAGCAAATTGGTGTCACTAGACTCACTTGCTTCTCACTTTTGTAAAGCATACAAGTATTTCACTGCAAAGAAGTTAGTAAGAGTTGTTTTAAAAACTGATCTGATGAACACAGAAAAGATGGGCTCTGATTAGTGGAAATGTCACTTCATTTGGTTGCCATCCCCACCATGTGTAACTATATTAATATGATCATAAAAATAGATATAAAATTTCTGCAATAATTCTCACAACAATTAAATTTCATTTATTTTAAAGTGACGATCACGTTTAGTACCTGCTCTGTGTTCTAAGAGAAGCTTTACAAATGTTAATTCATTTAATCCTCATAATAGTCCTGTGAGGTAAACAGCATTGCTACCTTGCAAGGAACTTTAGGGACAGACCAGAAAAGTGAGTCAGAGAGAGGTTAAATAACATACTTGGTAAGCAATGCAACCAGATTATAAATCAAGGTATTTGATTCCAGAGTCTGCTTTTAACATTTGCACCACGCTCTATGTTGATAATAATGGAGAAGATCCATGTCGGAACATATTACAGGGCTAAACTTTAAAAGGTCATAAGTTGCTCTCAGGGCGTGTGTAAGCCCTCCATATCTCATTTGTGTGTGTGTGTGTGTGTGTGTGTGCATGAGGTGGGGAGAGAGAGAGTTCCTAGATTTGATGAATTTAAAATCAGTAAGGACTGTTCTACTCTGTCCTGTAGGGCTGCTATAAGTCAGAATCAACTTGATGGCAAAGGGTTTTGTTAGGGCCCAAAAAAGTTATTTATTTGTTTTCAATTCTAGGCTATTTTCAGGTACACATGCCATTTTAAATAACTTTACAGTTAGTAAATAGGTGATTCAAACCCACCCTGTGGTGCTTAGGAAGACAGCCTGGTGATCTGCTTCCGAAAGGCCACAGACTTGAAAATTCTAAGGAGCAGTTCTAGTGGGCACGTGGTGGGTTGCCATGAGTTGGAATTAACCAGAAAGCAACCAACAAAAACGACAAAAACAAAGCCCCCCAAAATGTTAAAAGCCAACTTCTGCTATTTCTGGGTGGGCATTGGGAGGGCAGCTGGGATCCACTGAATACACTTGCAACTCAGTCTCTTCATGTAAATTGCCTCAATCCTCGGAATCATCCAAATGATAAAAATTATACAGCCCAGTTCATTGGACATAAGGTGGTCATGTAACTGGTCCAAAGTCATATAACAAATTACAAGCTTAGTTTTAAAAGCAAAATTTAAGTGACTATAACCTCTTTGCCTACAACCCAAATTGCCTCACATCCATACAAAAAATGGACAGTGAAAAGGAAAACAGAAGAATTGATGCCTTTGATAGTGGTGTTGGCTAAGAATATGGGATATACCATGGACTACCAGAAAAACAAACAAATCCATCTTAAAATAAATACAATCGGAATGCTCTTCAGAAGTGAGGTTGGCAAGCCTTGGCTTGCTTATTTTGGATACATCATCAGGAAACACCAATCACTAGAAAAGGACATCATGTTTGGTAAAGTAAAGCGTTTAGCAAACATAAGGGAACCCCTCAATGAGGTGAATTAACAAAATAGCCACAACAATGAACTCAAACATAGCAATGGTCTTGAGGATGACACAGGAGCAGGAAATGCTTTGTTCCGTCACACATAAAGTCTTCCTAAGTCTGAGGTGGCTCAAAGGCAATTAACAACTTCTTTGCTTTTACCACACCACTGTATGCTCTAACCCCAAATAAGATATACATTATTTAAGGTAGGAACTGGATTTTGTGTGTGCACTTACGTGCCTGTATCATTGTGATTTTTTTAAGGGATATAAATGAATTAAATTTGCTAATCTGAAAAGTTTTGGAGTGGAGGAAGGCTTAATACAAAATTCTGTGGTTGAGCAAAACAAAAACAAGTTGTACACAGTCGATCTTCAGAAAGTGAGACTGCCCTATTTTAGAATTATTTTTGTTTGGAAGTTTCTAAAAGCATAATTTGTGAATTATCCATGCACTTGTGTGCATAGATACACAACCACAAACTCACATTTCACAAACGGTAAGGACAAGCCTTTTGCAACAACGCACAAAGGCCTAGTTCTAGGATGCTATCCCACTTCTAATGGATCACATTTCCGAAATCTTGATGTTTAGTTTGTAAATCTGGCTGAAACCTACTGCTAATTTGAGATGTGGGTGATGAATTCCAATTTTAACCTAACATTGTCCTTCATTTGGAAGCAGGCTTTATTGAGATCTAAAACTCTTGTTTTCCTAAAAAAGAATCGTTCAGCTTCAGCTCTGATTTTAATGATTTAACAAAGCTAATTGTTTCTGGATCTAAAGATGGGAAAGCAGACCCCAAAATGATTTGGCTGTGTTTACAAGGCCATCAGTTAGTATTGTGGTTAAAGGCAACTGCTAAGCACTCTTAAATTTCATTCCATTGTTCTACTTAAACACAGACAAGGGAAATGAAACAAGATAGAGGGCAAGGGAGTAGTTGAGCTTCTTTCTGTATTTTAGCCTACAAATATTTTATACATGGTGGCGTAACAATAATTACACTAATATGATTAATAATAATAGAATTTAATATTTTATATTTCACAATGCTTTGCATGACACACTGTTTTCTTTCTTCTTAAAATTCTATTAGAAAGGCAAGATTCTGAGTGGCACAAGAGGTTTGCGGTCAACTGCTAACCCAAACATTGGCAGTTGAAACCCACTTAGCAACTCTGCAAAAGAACGCCCCGGTTAACTGCTTCTGTATAGATTACAGCCAAGAAAACCCTGTGGAGCAGTTCTACTCTTTAACACATGGAGTTGCCATGACTCGGGGGCTGACTTGACAGCAGCTAACAGCAACAACAATAATGAGGAAGGCATGGAGGATAGGTTTTACCTTTTCAAAAGATGATGAAATTATACAGAAAAAATTCAGTTATTTGCACATTGTTGTGTAACTCTAGAGATGAAAAATGAAGCCTATTATTAGTCTCTTGTATGGTATAGGGCAGTGCTGTAGTGTGCAGAAGAATCACAGAGAAAGTTTGTTAAAATAGAGATTTCAGGGTGCCATCCCTACACCCTCTGATTCAGCAGAGCTGAGATAAAACCCAAATGTGCATTTCTAAGAAGCTCCCACGTGATGCTTGGGCTGCTGAACCCTACCTAGACCACTCTTTCAGCATCTGCATACAGATATAGCTGGATTTTCATCTTGGCTTAACAAATTATAATTGCTTGATTTTATAAGTCATTTAAGCTTTTTAAGCCACAGTCTCCTTATGTTTACATTAAGTAAATCATACCTAACTTTGTTGTGATAACTAAATAAAAAATACATTAAAAATGTCTAGTTTATTGCAAGTGCTTACAATACTAATTCCATTCTTCCCTCTGTGGAGCCATCCTGTAGAGCGTTATTGATTCTTCCAGTTACTTTCTCCTGGATATTGGGCCTTTCTCCTGGAAGTTCTCAGCCTGATGGAGCTGAACAGCCCTTGATGCTTCATTCTGACATCTTCCTGAGAACGTATTGAACTGAAAATTCAACAGTTGAGAGAATTATTTATTATTAGAAGTAGTAAGTTCTTTTTACGACACCACCTCTCTCCTAAGTTTGCAATGCATTTATCATTTTAATGTTTCCTTCAGAGTTTTATCATAAAAACGACTCATTAATTCAGACCATTCTGAATAACTGAATGCTAGAATTTGAGAGACGTCAAGGCTGAAGTTTGAACTTTTTACTGTGAAATAAATTGCTCTCAGTGAACATATTGATGTACAAGTGTAAAATTATTTTGTTATTAATTTAATTGACAGGGTGAAGTTATCTAAAGAACTTTAATATAGACTTATTTAAATTTGACAGATTTCATCTCATGATATTTTGCTGTATTGTAACTATGAGCTTAGGTTTTTCAGGTACATAAATTTATTAATTTAATCAGATACATTTCCATCTATTCAATTAAAAAAATCAAGAAAATACTTCTCCATAGCATTTCAAATCATTATGTTTTTTGAATATAGTGTTTTATATTTGGTCATCACAACATGTTTAGATAAATTTTATTGAGATATCTATAAAGAAAATATGTGGTAACACAGGACAAATACAGATCTTTTTAATTTAAAAAGTGAGGTTGGAAATTAGCTCTTGCATACACACGCACACACACACACATACATATAAATATATTTATATATATATTTTTAAATTTGGAACAAAGTAGAAGGCTTCTTCAAAAAAGGATTTCTTTCAACGGCAATTGCTATAACTTCTGTATTAAAAAGAAAAAAGAATGGGTAGCGTAATCAAAATATTTTTTATTCTGTTTGATTTAAGCACAAATCATACTTTCTAGTATTTTCTCAGACATAGAAAATATAAATGCCTCACTTCAACTAGTAATCAATATCAGATGTGTTTTCGTAAAAGTTTACGATCTCTAAATAAACGTAGCTGGATATTGGATATTGGAGGGTAACTCAGAAACGTTGTCAATCCTAAACTGAAGGAGCACCTTCCTGAATTATTCCGATTCTACCTTTTTCCTTGTCTTGCCTAAGGTTGGGGACCTTGGTTTATTCATGTCTCTAATTTCAGTTACTTATTTCAGAGTATCTCACTTCTGGCCTGGATGATGCTGAAACTAACCAAGTGTTTTAATTTCACTGACTTGACTTCAGGTTGCTCCTTCAAATGTGCTCCCATGTTAGTCCATTGAGTGCAGCTGTGTTTTTAGGAATATCTTCTTGTTATACTTCCGCCCAGGAAGGTTGCATACTGGGTAGTCTGAATTTAAGAGTGTGAGTATTTCTTAATTATTGTTGTTGCTGTTAGTTGCCATTAGTGATAGCAGAACAAATAGAAATTCTTCAGATCTAATGCCATTGGCAAATTTTTCATTAAATATCTCTCAATGAAATAAAAACAGTGCTTAGAAATTCTCTGAATTAACGACGTTGTTGCAATGAGATTGTTGTACCAGACAAATGAAATACAAAAAGCATTCATATCATATTTAGCTCAGATGTCATCTAGTCCTTTCTGGACCTGAAGGATCTAGATAGCACTTATAAAACTTTAACTCCAGATGTTAAGAATCTGCAAAGTCATTTTGCTGACTTTTGACAATTGCCAGTCAGCTTAATGTTTCCACAACTTCTTCTGCCTACTGGAACTCTCATTCATGTGACTTCTTTTTTATTGAAATGCTTGGAAGTGCAATTTGTAGCAATGCCATGCTACCAAAACCATTTTAATTAAACAAAGCATTTGGGAAGTTCTTGCGATTCATTGAAAATCTGAGAGTCATGACAATAAGTTATATTTCATACAGCATAATAAGTTAGGTGGAGTTCCTGGGTGGTACAAACGGTTGTGCTCAGCTACTAACCAAAAGTTTGGGAGTTCCAGTCTATCCATAGGCTTCTTGGAAGAAAAGCCTGGCAACCTATTTTTGAAAAATCAAACATTGAAAACTGTATGGCACACAGTCCTACGCTGACACACCTGACACACATGGGGTTGCCATGCGTCAGGATTAACTCGACGGCAACTGGGAAAATAAATTAAGCACACTTCATTTTTCTATGTGGCCAAAACAACCATAGTTTTTTGTTTGTTTTAAGCTACATATTAGAACCAATTCCAAATATATTTATTTCCGAAAAGATACCCTGGGAAATTAAAAAAAAAAAAAAAAAAACAAGTCTGTATATATTAAGTCCTAGATATATGGGATACACAAATATTGTCTTGCATTCTTGAACAGAAGCTCTTTAAAATTAAAATTAAAAAATTACAAAAAAAAATGTTCTCTAGAAATGAAAAGGATATGACATTTAATAGTATTATGATGGGTTTCTCTAGGTTGCACAAATAGCTCAGAATCTCATTTCCTGCATAATCTTAATTATAGTAGACTCCAAGATAGATTCTTTTGTGATTTGGGAGAGAAGAATTGAAGCTCTAGCGATTTTTCACTCACATGCGTTGTTGCTATGGGTTGGCTCAGCTTATTTGTTGGAGGCAGTGGCCTAGCCTGCAACTGCTCTATCTTCCCTGGATCTACCTATTATGAGTACTGAGACAAACCTCAAATTTTCTAAGATACCCTCACTACTAAGTTCAAAAGCATCCGTCTGCCTGGGTTACAGCACATTATTGTGGTTTCCAGTTTGTTCTGCTCTTCCCCATTTTAATGTGTCTTCCTTTCCTGTCTGCCTGCCTTGTGGACTTCAAGCTCCATTGCATGCAGGGGCAATAACTTTACAAAGACTGCTTAACTAACTCCCACAATTGCAGAAGGTCAAATCCCTGTAATAAATCCTTATTGTATGTATATGTACTTAGTTCTGCTTCTCTGATTGAATCCTAACTGCTACAGAATTTGGAACAAAGAGTGGCTCAGTAGAGTAGTCTACCATCCTGGTTTGTCTGGGAGTGAGAAGTTTCCTAAGACACAGAACACTCAGTGTTAAAATTGGAATAGTCCTCAGCAAAGCAGTATGGTTGATCAACCTACTCCAGAAAACCAGGATCTTAAGGATGAACTTTCTGAATTGTTTTGAAGTTCGTTGAAATTGGTTCTCTGATCTTATTATATTTAAAAGAATTAATGGCCATGTTTCCACTGGTGAAGTAGGCACTGGTAGTCCATGGCATGCAGTGATGAGTAATGACTCTAATTATCACCAGAATTCATCAGCTAGAAAAAGCAAAGTACTAGGTGAGACAGTATTTGCTGCCATGGGACTTTTTAGTGAAAATAAAAATATAATGCGGTTCATTGGTAACTTCTAACTGCACTGGAGAAACTGGGGAAAGAAGATAATAAATCCCAGTTCAAAGAATCGGAAGGCTTTTATGCTTCCCTGAAAGAAACATTTTATCTCCTGTTTTTTTTTTTTTTTTTTTTATCTGCAGGGCTGAGATTTCTGAAAACCAAACACTATGTCTAATCCTACAGATTCCTGAACAATTAATAATAATGATAATTTCCAATGTCTCAGGGGATGCTTTTAATAAAGTTAGAGCAATGATTGGGGAGAAATGATATAATACATATTGGGATTGGGATATATGGGCAGATTTCCATGAAGCTGGGGCCCTTGATTTCCTAATTTCTGCTGTTCCTTCTTTGTCTGCAGAATTAGCCCTTCCACCCCTTCCTGAGAAGGTTAGCCTTCCCTTGCCAGAATAAAGTGTGATGCGTTCTTATAAGGGAGTTGCTTTTCAAAACATTGCCAATCTTCTTTAGGGCCTTCCCCCACCATCTCTCCTTGTGTCTACATCCACTGCCAGTTCAAATTCCATTAGGCCCCAAAGGGTGAGGTCCAATGTGTGATCCATCAAGCCATATGATGCATGCCAAAATAGTTGCCCAATTTTGCCACTTTGTATCAACTGAAGCCTGGATAATATGTGTGGGAATGGATGTTAAGGGGGCAGGTTCAAGATTAAATAAATGTAATCTTGTAGTCCAGATTCAATATTTTAGTTTGAAAGGATAAGAATAACTCTTGGTTTCCTTGGTTGTTTACTTAAATAAGAACCCAAAGATGGTCTACACTAAATGAAGTCTAAATTTCCCAACTGACTTGGTCAAGGTAGAAAGTAGCCAAGAGCTTAGGGAGATTAGGGTGCTGGAGAGCATTATTATGTAAAACTCACTCATTCACCTCATGAGCATCCAGAGGATACACTCTTCGGCTTAGAATACCATAGTATTTGTCAAAAATCATTGCTCTAATTTCTTTCATCTTATATCATTTGTTTTATTTTTTTAAGCACATCCTGAGAATTATCAGCGGGTGATTCTGAAACCCTTTCTTCCGTTATTTAGAAGGAACCTTCATACTTTAAGTGTAAGGGTGTAAGGCAATGATTATTAGATACTATTTTCCCTTGAGCCGAGACACGTTTGACCCTGGCTTTCTTTCCCCAGAGAGCCCAGGCTTTGGCTCCATTCTCTGAGTTGATTACGTAGGCCCAGTGAATGGCTCTAATGAATTATAGTGGTAACTCCCTGGTGATTATTGATTTCATCCGGCTCACTGAACAGAAATAAGTACTTTCTAATTTGTTGTGACATTGAATAGATGTGTTTATTTATTAAAGGATGTAGTAACAGCAGCATGCCACCTTGTCAGAAGAAAGAACAACTTTCCTTTCCTGTGGACAGAGAGAATATAAAGCAAAGAATAGAAAATCAAAGTGTGCTACTGGAACCTGACAAATGTTTACCTAAATAGTTTGAAACTATGGCAGAAACAAACAAAGAAGACCATTAGAGTCAGAGACAACTGCCTATATTTGAGTTTCTGCTCAATTGTGCCAGGCATTACCTTTGACATTTGATAAGTTATCTGAAATGTCATTCTCAGGTTTCTCATTGCAAAGATGTGAATGATGACAGTTACCTCAAAGATCATTGTGAACACACAATGAAAATAAATGTGAGTGACTCTGAAATGCTTTAAGTGACACACACATATTACATATAATTGTTATTAATTACTAAATTCCCAGTGCTCTTAATCCAGCTAATATTTGGCCAGAAGAGTTTTTAATATCCTGGAAACTTCAGTAACCTGGACAGTTGAGCTTCTTTGAGTTTTAAATTTTAATTATTGTTGAACCTCATCACAATCCCATCAAGCTCAATTCATCTTATGGGAAATAACCCGCAGCAATTAAAATTATGTGAGGCTCTCACATCCAAAGATTTTGTTGAGGAATTTACTGCCTTAGAATTAAAGACAGAAGTTTCTTACAGCAAACATAGACATTATCATCAAAAAAGAAGTATTGTGTTACCAAAAGAGGATATTCTGAATAATTTTTTTTCTCCACCGATTACAACAGATTTTTTTAAAAATAGGTAAAAATCATTTTAACAATAACAGAGACACGTAAATAAAGCATGAAAACTACAATCTTTCTTCATTTTACCCCAACACTTCCAAATTATTTTGCTTGAGGTAATCAGTGTTACATAATTGCAAATTAAGGTGTCTTTTTAAACATTTTTAATGTTGCTAGCCCTGGTAGTATAGTTGGTTAAGAGCCTGGCTGCTAACCAATGGGTCAGCAGTTCGGATCAGCCAGCTTTTCCTTGGAAACCCTATGGGGCAGTTCTACTCTGTCGGAATCGACTCCAGGGCGATGTGTTTTTGTTTGTTTGTTTAAAACTTACATGTACAAACAGTCTGTCATTGAATGTAAATGAGCTTGCTTTAGAATGATATTCTCAAAGGTCAAAGATCTTTTGTTCAAGGAAATAGGGTCATAACACTTAAGTATTAAAAAATACTTCCTGACTGTCGTTCTTCTTGTATAGTCCAGATAAACCTTGCAGATAAAGTTTTGGAATTATGTCTCAAACCAAGGGTACTGAGGGGGAAAAAATATATATATATATACATGTTCAGGTGTTTGGTAACATGTGGGTAAGCATTCGGATGTTGAAAAGATATTATTTGTAACAAATGAAGAACCTATATGAAGGCAATAGTTATTTAACTTTGACTTTCTTTAAAATTTCCCTGATCCTCCTATAAACCAAAAATAGATTTCTCCCTGACTGTGTTACCAGAGAATAGCCTCGCTTCTTGTCTTTGGTGTAGTAAAGAATTCAAACACTGAGACAAAGAGCTTATTAGCCAGCAGACTAGGTAGCATCAAGGAGGCTACTCAGGTATAGAGAGGGTCTGGGAGTCCTGATAGTCGTTTTCTTAGGGTTTTATACCCTTTTCCCCTTATCTCTCCCTGTTAAATTTTAACAGCCAAGTCAAGGACCTTATCAAGTTAGGGACTATCTTATTGAGGAATGTCACCACCCCTTGTCTCTTCCTCCTCCCGAGTGCAAGCTCTCTCTCTGCCCCTTACATCTTTCTCCCCTCAAGTGCCATTCTCCCAAAACTTTGGGGCTGTTGAAGGGGGATGGTCTGTCTTCTGTAGCTACTTCTTGCTGTCATTGAGGTGAAGAGCTGACCCTTGTTCCCTGATGGGGAGGTTAGCTTGACTTCGGGAGCCGAGGATGGAGGTGTTGGACAGCTTGATCCAAAATGCTTTCAGGACTTGTATTATTTGATAAAGTCTGAATTACAGCCATTTGCAATCAAAACTTTTGTAACCTAGAGGATAAAAACGAGTTAGTATTTTAAAGAGGCAGGGCCCAAATAGTAAAAGAAGAATCAAAGATATTTAAGGACCACAGAATGGTGTTTTCTTGGGGCCCTTGGTCAATAGTGGCTAGTTCATTGAAATTGGTAGATTTTATTCTGTAGGCATTCATTCTCTCAACCAGGTACACTAACATGTGGTCTCTTGTCTACCTGCCTCTTCCGGTGTTATAATCCCATCTCAGGTCCGTGTCTGGGACTGTGGTGGTGCCCATGGGGTAGGCCTGTTGGTATTGTATGTATAGCCCACCTGCTGCCTCGGAGACATTTAATCTTTCCCCCTGGGTGAGCATTTGGTTACAGATTATCATTGTCTTTCCACACCAAATCAAAGGTGAGTGTTAAATTCCTAAACTTTTCTATGTAATTGTTATGGTCGTCAGAGAAACTTCTTAGTTCTATTTTTAACTTTCCTAAGTCCTGTACTGAAAACGGAACCTGTACCCTGACTGGTCCATTAGGCCCAGTCACTTCTTAAAGGGGGCACAGGTAGGGTGGTGAAGGTGCTGTGGGCAAGGAATTGAAGTCGGGAGGAGCAGGAGGACGAAACATTTCTCTTTGGTACTTAAGGATGTGGCTGTAGGATTGGTGTTGTTTTGTGGGTTAGTAAGGTTTGGGTCTAAGATGCCCGTTGTTTGGCTCTGGCCGGATTTCTCTTTCTCTCAATTTATATTGAGGCCATGCAGTGTTATAAAAGAAGACTAATCTCTTTTTCTGCAGGGTTTGAGGGTCAAACCTGTCCCAATTTTTGAGGATACATCTCAGAGGCGAGGCCGGTGGTACTGAGTTTTGGTTTCCCATCTGGAAAGGAATAGAGTGAGTCATAAGGGTGGGAAGTCTCCTGTGCCCCCTGTGTTAAATCACTGCCTGGAGAAGGTGTCTCTTCTCAGGCCTGGGCTTCCAGATTTAACTAGTCTTACTGTGTAGCCTTGCTCCTGAACTTTCTTGCCTAGAAACTTCTTACCGTCTCTGTCCAAGGGTCATTGTTTACATTGGGCTTCCAGAATTAATTAGTCTTACTGTGTACCCCATCCTGAAGTTTCTTGTCTAGAAACTTTTTTATTGTGTTGGACTTCCAGAATTAACTATTCTTACTGTGTAGCCCGTCCTGAAGTTTCTTGCCTAGAAACTTCTTATTGCCTCTGTCTGGGATGTCTTCATTTCATTGGTAAACTTTACTGTCTATTGAAGCTGACAGTTTGATTGCCTTGCCCCCTGACACACCGAATAATCTTGGGGGTCTCTTGGAATTGGGCGTATGAGATGATTTAGCATTTGTGGGAGCTACTCTTTTTTCCATACCCAAGGGGGGTAATCTTATTGTTTTCTGGTCTCCTCCCTTCCTTTTCTCTGCAGAACCAGCAAACCCGCTCCTCATGTCTGCCCATCTGTATACTTTATGAATTATTTCTGCACACTGGAAGAGGGAGTCAGGGTGTGGAGGGCTGTCATAAACTAGGCTCCTGCAGCCCACTTCTTTGCATACTCTCGGACATTCAGATTCTTTGTAAGGGGGGTAACAGATACAACTTTAGTTAGTCTAATGAACACTACTAAGATTCTTAATTCAATGAGGTGGTCCAGTGTATCCCTATTCATTCTTTTATAACATGAAAGTAGGAGGAGCTGATCAAGGAAAGGCTGCCTATGTTTAGCTTCACAGTGGTGGTATAAACAGGAAAGGGAGAGAGGTCCTTCGCCAGAAAAATTATCCCTTAGCCTATCACAAATACAGCACTGATCAGTTTTGCAAAGAACACAGTGGATGTAGATGTAAGTATGTTAGCCAGAAGTTGGATGGGGCTGAGAGGTGCAAAAGATAGATGGGTGGCTGGTCTCTTAAAGAGACTCACTGACTTGGCATGACTATTGTTGAGGTTAGCGGGGGTCAGGTGTTCTGGGCCTAAAATGTGCTGCTTTGTGAGCAGGACTCTTAGAGGATGTGACCCCCCTAGTCGGCCGGTGCTTCTCTTACCTATCTTGGTTTCTCTCCTGGTTGTCTAAGACAGTCAGGAGGGCTCGGAACGCTGGGCTGCCAACCCTTATGTGCATGTCCCTGGATGAGCCTGGTTGTGAAGTTGGAAGTCCCTGTGTGGCCCCTGCACGTCTCAGGTTTGACCCAGACATCTCTGCAAAGTGCAGGGAGGAAGTGCCTCTTTTCTGTGGAGTTTGAAAGAGTCAGACACTCATTATTACCGTATTCTTGTTAATAGTCAGACCAAGTACAGACAAATCTTTCTAGCACCTCTTAGACCTCTCTCTCAAGAAGAAACAAAACACACACAGACGTAGAGGTAGGGATACCTTGGCACTGGGCTGGAAAGAAAGAGAACCCACACTCCGAGGTGGACTCACCACTTTCCAGACGAAAAGAGGAGCAAATTTTCTATCCCAGTTACCACACCAGAATATGTTACCAGAGAATAGCCTCAGTTCTTGTCTTCAGTGTAGGAAAGAATTCAAACACTGAGACAAACAGTGTCGAGCAAGCAGAGGTTTATTAGCTAGCAGAGGGTTAGTAGCAAAAGTACACGTGACTAGGGTGCATCAAGCAGGCTACTCAGATATAGAGAGAGTCTGAGAGCCCCGATAGTGGTTTTCTTAGGGTTTTATACCCTTTTTCTCTTATCTCTCCTTGTTAGCATTTAACAGCTAAGTCAGGGACCTTATCAAGTTAGGGACTATCTTACTGAAGAATGTCACCACCCCCACCTCTTCCTCTTTCCGAGTGCAAGCTCTGTCTCTCCCCCTTACAACTGGCCACATTTTTACTCTTGCATACTTTGTGTGTGTGTGTTTTCGTGCATAATAGTAGATGAAATCTATCTGAACATCATAAGGGACTTGAAATTGCAGAATTAGCTGAGAATACAATTTTCTTTTAAAGGGGTCTATTTAATGAAAGGGAAACACTGATGACATAGCGGTTAAGTGCTACGGCTGCCAACCAAAAGGCTGGCAGTTCGGATCTAACAGTTGCTCCTTGGAACCTCTGTGGAACAGTTCTACTCTGTCCTGTAGGGTCGTTATGGTCAGAACCAACTCAATGGCAATGGGTTATTTAATAAAAGAGGTGTTTCTGTGACTTGGATACACATGGGGTTTATACAGTGTTCATCACTCTGAAATAACCAATTGTATAGACAGAAGAATCTGAACGTTAGAATAAGACAAGTCTGGGTATTTTTGAAACCATCAAGCTGCAGTCTCTTAGATAATTTTTTCATTTTAAAGAGCCTATTTTTTTTTTTTTATGAGAAAATAGCAAGCTCAGCACATTGTTTTAAATATTGAATGGCACTATTTTTATTTTATTTGTGTAAAGGGCCTGTTCTAGGCAGAATTTCTAGGAATCCCCGATATTCTATATCCAAATCCCCAGAACCTGTGAATGTGACGAGCTATCCCTCCATGACTATGTTATGTTATATGGTTATTAAAAAAAAAAAAAAAAAGTGCTGTTGAGTTGATCCCAACTCATAGCAAACTTATATGGTTACATAAAAAAAAAACAAACCAAACCCTGTGCCATCGAGTCGATTCTGATTCATAGCGACCCTATAGGACAGAGTAGAACTGCCCCATAGAGTTTCCAAGGAGCGCCTGGTGGATTTGAACTGCCGACCTTCTGGTTAGCAGCTGTAGCACTTAACCACTGCGCCACCAGGGTTATATATCCAGTGTTATATATATAGTTGACCTTAAAAAAAGGAAAATTATCAAGCAGGGACTAATCTAATCTGATCTAGTGTAACCTAATATAGAGAACTTTCTCTGGCTAATAGCACAACAGGAAGGCAGGAGAAGAAGACAAAGAGATAGGAAGGAGAGGAAGTCAGAGAGATTTCAAGAGTGGGAAGGACTTGACACTTTGTTGCTGCTTGGAAGATAAGGGGGTCACTTGAGAAGGAATGCGGGAGCCCTCTAGAAGCAGGAATCCATCCCTAACAGACAGCCCTTAAGAAAATAGAGACTTCAGGGATGTTAACCTGCATGCTGCCAGCAACCGGAATGAACTTAGAAGTAGATTCTACCCAGGCTTCAGGTAAGAGCCCAGCCCCGTTGACATCTTGATTTCTGCCTTGTGATGTCCAAAGCAAAAACCCAACCAGACTAGTCAGTTTTTGACTTACAGAATTATGAGATATCAGATTTGTGTTATTTTAGTCTGCCATGTTTGTGGTAACTTGTTATACAGCAAGAGAAAACTAATCGTCATTGTTAGTTGCTGTCAAGCTGATTTTGACTCATGGCGACCCCATGTGTGCAGAGTAGAGCTGTGTTCTATAGGGTTTCAAGGCTGTGACATTTTGGAAGTAAATGGCCAGGTCTGCCTTTTGAGTTTTTTTTTTTATGGATGGGTTTGATCCACCATTCTAACAGAGGTCAAGCGCACAACCATAACCACCAGGAACCAAAACGAATACAGGTTCCCAGAGTTTGGACATTGCAGGTGTTAAATTTTAGTTCACTTTCCTGATTTATGCAAATCATAGCATTTTTCTTTCTTACCTGGATCACACTGTACTGAATGCTAAAAAAAAAAAAAAAAAAAAAAAGCTTTCTCTGATCCCATCAGGGAGGGATAATTTTTTAAAAAGATCTTTTTTTCCTTTTGTAACTATCATAAGAATTTTGTTTACATCTTTTAGCACACCAATCTCATTTTGATATTTAATATAATTATGTGTGGAGTATCTTATCTTCAGAACTAGACAAGAAAATTTTTAAGGTAATGGACAGAATTTTATTCATCTTTATTTGCAATCTTACCGCTTGGCACGGTAAATTGTGAACATTTATATCTCTTCAAATATTTATTAAATAGATGTGTATTTACTGATTAATCACTTGATATATTTTACAATCAAATATAATAAATTAAACAATTACGTATCCTATTGTTAAATATAATTATCAGTGGAACCATTAGCTTATAATAACTGTGAAATAAATTCTTGATAATACTGAGATAAATTTTAAGTGAAGTAATTAACTTATTGTTACGAAATCAGTTTTGTACCCACCATTTCATTTGTATCTGTCCTGTTGTCTGATTTATTTCCTGTCTTACAGGTGTACAGATTTTCTAGCGGTTCCAAGCCAACAGGTGTCCCATAAATGTTAAACAAAAGAAGAAGCCTTGGGAAAATATCCAAAACATTAAGATTATAGCTTTGATGTGAAGAATCCTCACCATTTGAAGAGGTCCAAAAGTCATCAGTAGTCATTATGTATCTTACGAGGGCAATGAAATTTAAACACATTTGTCAAGTACTCTTTACAAAATACTTCCCATAATATTTGAGAGGTGAAAAAGTTCAGGATCTATGTATTTGCCAGTTCTTCCATTGTCATTCTCCTTAGTAGTTTTTAGAGAAGTCATTGACTTACATATAACAGTATCAAAAGATTAAATTTTTCTTAGATAGCTTTCAGATCTGAAAAATAAATATAAAGGGAGAAAGTCATGTTACTTCCATTTACATAAATTAGTGCTTTAAGGGAAATTTTGAAGCCAAACATAATAAGGAGAAGAAATAGTGAAATCAGAACATGAAATAATGACAAAAATTCCTACTTAACCTAGAAATGAAATTATGCATTTAGAAAGCTCAAAATTAAAGCTTTAAGAGGAAATCAACTATATATTTTTATTAAAATATTAATAAATCAGCAGTTAGATTTTTTGCTATTTTGTTATAAAGATAATCCATTTGTGACTATAAATCAAGTTTTCAAACTACTTCAGGTATTGCTTAGGAAAATCCATTAATGTGAATAAAAATACTCCCACTCCCAAGTTCTACTATTTTAGGTACTTCAAATTTCATTTCCTTAGGAGGTTAAACTTACATCTGTTATAAACCAATTGGTTTATGCTATTCAACAATAAAAATATGGTTTAGTGTAAATTTAGCTGTGGTAATTCTTCCAAACCAGTTCCTATTATGTTGATTTTGACTCATATCGACCCCATGTATTTCAGAGTAAATCTGTGCTCAGTAGGGTTTTCAACAGCTGTGATCATTTGGAAGCAGATCTCCAGACCTTTCTTTTGAGCACTTCTGGGTGAATTCAAACTTTCACTCTTTCAGTTAGTAGCCGAGTGTTTAACTGTTTGTATTACCCAAGACTGTCTTTGTCTCTCGTTGTTGTTGTTCAGTGCCCTCCAATCAGTTCCAACTCATAGCAACATGATCTGCAACATGATCTACAACAAAACACTGCCTGGTCCTATGCCATAACCACAATCATTGCTATGCTTCAGCCCATTGTCGGAGCTACAGTGTCAATCCATCTCAATGATGGTCTTCCTCTTTTTTGCTGACCTTCTACTCTAGCAGGCATGATGTCTTTCTCAAGGGACTGATCCCTCCCGATAACATGTCCAAAGAATGTGAGATATAGTCTCATCATCCTTGCTTCAAAGGGCATTCTGGCTGTACTTCTTCCAAGACAGATTGTTCACTCTTCTGCCAGTCCATGGCATAGCCAATATTCTTAGCCGACACCATAATTCAAAGGCATCAATTCTTCTTCAGTCTTCCTTATTCATTGTCCAGCTTTTTCATGCATATGAGGCTATTGAAAACACCATGGCTAGGGTCAAACATACCTTAGTTTTCAAGGTGACATCTTTGTTTTTTAACCCTTTAAAGAGGTCTTTTGTAGCAGATTTGCCCAATGCAACGTGTTGTTTGATTTCTTGACTGCTGGTTCCATGGGCATTAATTGTGAATCCAAGTAAAATGAAATTCTTGACAACTTAATTTTTTTCTCCATTTACCATGATGTTGCTTATTGGTCCAATTGTGAGGATTTTTGTTTTCTTTATGTTGAGGTGTAATCCATACTGAAGGCTGTGGTCTTTGATCTTCCTCAGTAAGTGTTTCAAGTCCTCTTCACTTTCAGCAAGGAATGTTGTGTCATCTGCAGACCACACATTGTTAATGAGTCTTCCTTCAACCCTGATAATCTGTTCTTCTTCATATAGTCCAGTTTCTCGGATTATTTGCTCAGATACAGATCAAATAGGTATAGTGAAAGGATACAACCCTGACTCACACCTTTCCTGACTTTAAACCACGAAATATCCCCTTGTTCTGCTTGAACAACTGCCTCTCTATGTACAGGTTCCTCATGAGCACAATGGAGTGTTCTGGAATTCCCATTCTTTGCAATTTTACCCATAATTTGTTATGATCCACTTTGTGTAGTCAATAAAACACTGGCAAACATCTTCTAGTATTCTCTGCTTTCAGTCAGGACCCATCTGACATCAGCAATGATATGCCTGATTCCAATTCCTCTTCTGAATCTGTCTTGAATTTCTGGAAGTTCCCTGCCGATGGATTGCTGTGCCCAATTTTGAATAATCTTCAGCAAAATGTGACTTTCAAGTGATATTAATGATATTGTTCAATAATTTCCACGTTCAATTGGATCACCTTTCTTGGGAATAGGCCTATATATGGATCTCTTTCAGTTGGTTGGCCAGGCAGCTGTCTTCCAAATTTCTTGGCATAGAAGAGTGAGTATTTCCACCGCAGCAACCACTTGTTTAAACATCTCAATTTTTATCCTGCCAATTCCTGGAACATTGCTTTTCGCCTTCAGTGAAGCTTAGACTTCTTCCTTCAGTTTCATCAGTTTCTGATCATGTGGTGCCTCCTGAAATGGTTGAACGTTGACCAGTTCTTTTTGATATTGTGACTCTATGTGTTCCTTCCATCTTCTTTTGATGCTTCCTACATTGTTTAGTATTTTCCCTGTAGAATCCTTCCATATTGCAGCTTGAGGCTTGAATATTTTCTTCAGATTTTTCAGCTTGAGAAATGCTGATCCTGTTCTTCCCTTTTGACTTTCTAACTCTAGGTCTTTGCACATGTCATTATAGTACTTTGTCATCTCAAGCTGTTCATTAAAATTTTGTGTTCAGCTCTTTTACTTCACCATTTCTTTCTTCTGTTTTAGCTACTGGACATTCAAGACTAATTTTCAGAGTACCTTCTGACATCCATTTTGGCCTTTTTTCTTTCCTTTTTTTTAATGGCCTCTTGCTTTCTTCACGTGTCATGCCCTTGATGTTATTCCACACCTTGTCTGGTCTTTGATCATTGGTATTTGACTTGTCAAATCTATTCTTGAGATGGCCTCTAAATTCAGGTAGAATATACTCAAGATTGTACTTTGGTTCTCATGGACTTGTTTTAATTTTCTTCAGTTTCAGCTTGAACTTGCATACAAGCAATCGATTGTGTATTCTGCAGTCAGCTCCTGGCCTTCTTCTGATTAATGGCATTGAGCTTTTTTATCTTCTCTTTCCACAGATGTGGGAGATTTGATTCCCGTGTATTCCATCTGGTGAGTGCCAAGTGTAGCATAACCATTTATGTTGTTGAAGAAAGGTATTTTCAGTGAAGAAGCTGTTGGTCTTGCAAAATTCTATCATGCAATCTCCAGCATCCTTTCTATCACCAACACCATGTTTTTAATTACTGATCCTTCTTCTTTGTTTCCAACTTTTGCATTCCAGTCACCAGTAATTATCAATGCATTCTTTATCTTCAGCCTTAGTAGTTAGTGTGTGAATTTGAATACCAGTCATAATTATGGGTCTTTCTTGTAGGCTTATGGATATTATCACGGACAGCTTTGTTCTACAGTATAGACCTTGAAATATTCTTTTTGAAGTTGAATGCAACAGAATTCCTCTTCAAGTTGTCATTCCCAGCAGAGTAGACCATATGATTTTCCAATTCAAATGGCCTATACCAGCCCATTTTATCTCAGTAATGTCTAGTATATCAACCTTTATGTTTTCCAATATATTTTTGATAATTTCCAATTTTCCTCAACTCATATTTCCTACATTCTACATTCTGATTATTAATGGATGTTTGCAGCTGTTTCTTCTCATTTTGAGGCTTCCGACATCAGAAAAATGAAGATTTTGAAAGCTTGACTCCATCCATGTCATTAAGGTGGACTCTACTTTGAGGAAGCAGCTCTCCCCCAGTCGTATTTTGAGTGCCTTCCAACTTGAGGGGCTCATCTTCCAGCACTATATCAGACAATGTTCCCCTCTATTCATAAGGTTTTCACTGGCTAATGCTTTTCTGACATAGGCCACCAGGTCCTTCTTCCTATTCTGGGTTAGTCTGGAAGTTCAGTTGAAATCTGTCTGCCATGGGTGACCCTGCTGGTGTTTGAATACTGGTGGTATAGCTTCCAGCATCACAGCAACACGTGAGCTCCCACACTATGACAAATTGACAGATACGTGAGGCCTCTTTCTACATATACATATGTAAAAAAAAAAAAACCACTATACATTTTTTCTCCTCTTCTTCTTGTAGCCTTAATTAACATATGATCATTAAAGGGAGTAGACATTAAAACCTGCATTACTATAATCTAAACATTCTCAAGCAATGTAATCTCTGAGAATGTTTTTGATTTTAAGAGTTGAAAAAAAAAAAATCGTGTGCTAAGGTAAAGTATCTAATTAAGCATTGAACAAACCACAGAGTTAGAAGATAAGATTGAGCACAAAAACTGATAAAGAATTATTTATTTTTATTTTGGTATTCTGTATGTATTTCTGCAAAAGTAAGCTATCACTTAGAGGAGATAGAAGACATTCATATCACAGTATGTTTAGGCGAAAAGGAAGAAATAACAAAGACTGTTGGGCAGAAAACCTCAGGAGAGACACTCTGTGTGAGTGAAAATATTTTTGTGTAAAATAAATGATCGTTGCAAGAAATATTTTAAAACTTAATGAAACAAAATACTTTTCTATCTTTTTTAGAATTTCCAAAGAAAAGCTTTAGTAACTGAAATGACATTTGTAGTTCATACTCTATAATTATTACTATTGTTATTATTATCCGTATCACTATAACCATAGGAGTTTAAGGTCTATAAAATCAAAAGCTGTAGATGAATATATATATATATAAGGATAAATGATAAAATCAAAAGATAGGAATGAATATGCATATATACATGTATATATATACTCACACACAATTTTTCATGACATTTTTTATTATTCTGATTTTATAGATAAGGACTCAATATCAGAGACTAAAAATGTCTTGAATAAGTGTATATACAAGAATAAAAGAATGAACTACGGACAAGCCTGTGACCCAAAAAAGGAGTCATTGTAATGTTTACTTCACTATGCAAACTTTTTCTTCCATGTTATCCTGACATCAAATAATACATATTTAATATTGAAACTATATGTGGCAAGTTGACACCTCTGTTAAATTAAAGGATAATTTTTGGTAATTAAAGAACTATAGAATGGATAATTATTTCTTAGACCTTTCAAGGAAATTCAAACCAAAAACACATTATTAATGCATGTATTACTATACCGAAGAAGATGGATACTCTGTGATCTCCACTTTTGTTGCCTGACTGTGCCTATCTTGCCTCCCTTTTTTCCTTGTGGGGACCCTTGGATTACATTAAATGTAGGATAATTTCCCCATCTAAAAATTCTTATTAACATCTACAAAGTCTCTTTTTCCATGTAAGTTAATAGTAACAGGTCCTGGGGATTAGGATGTGAACATCTTTAGAGGGGGTCATCATTCTGACTATCCAAAACAGGCATTAAATTTTTCATCTCTGTATTCCCTTCCCAGCATATAACCAAACGAATGACACTACAATGCCTAAATCATCAGAGATTTGATTAAATAAATATGTAACTCAACTTTATCCTTCTTTTACAGTTCACTTTCATCCAGCAAGTTTATGCAAAAGAGTGAAGACAGGTAGTCTCAACTAGCTTTACTATTCACCAATGTATAAATCTTTGAGAAAGCTATTACTCTTGATCTAATGACCTTACCAACCAGTTAAAAAATCCATTGTCATCCAGTCAATTCTGACTCATAGCAACCCTATAGGACATAGTAGAACTGTTCCATAGGGTTTCCAAGGAGCAGCTGGTGGATTCAAACCACTGACTATTTGGTTAGCCGCCTAAACTATTAACCACTGTGCCACCAGGACTCCTACCATCCTATTAATCTGTTGCCATAGAATTATCCTATTAGCCACTGTAAAAGAATCATATGATAAAAACTGTATTTTTCAACAAAACTCCATGTTTTAATTCCTCATGTCATTATTTTACAGTATGTATGATTTCATTTATTTATTTTTTTATGAATGTAACATATTGAATAAAGTTCTCATGCTCCTCTTTGGAACATTTCAGTTTCTTGGGGAGGATTCAGATCCTTTTCTTTGTCTTCAAAAGTTAACTCTTCTTCAAATTTCTACATTATCTTTTCAATGCCTTTAAAGAGGTCCCACCATTTACTATAGCATCCTTTATCACAAGAAATGCCTGTTTCTTAGCATTGATCCCTCTCTTTCTATTTCCTGAGATCTTACTTTGTTATCAAAAGGTAATTTTCTGTACTTTCTTCCACCTCATATGTTCCCCAGTTCTCATCTAACTCATGCCAAGGGTGGACTTTGAAATTTTCATTTACATAACGAAGTGCCATAGTTTCCACTCTATCCTCAAAATATATGTAATGGTATATATTGTAATATAGACAAATGGATCTTGGCAGAGATATTTTTAGGAGCTTCTCACCTCTTCTTGTGACACCAAATGTCAGATATATCACAGAGGCCTGGCACAATTGACTTTTGCCAAGGGACAACTTTAAGCCCTTGTTTTCTAGATGATTAAACACTCTGTGGAGCCAATGTTCATATCCTTCCAAGGTCTTGCCAGCTACAATTATATGTTTTCAATGAAATATTGCCTCTAGGTAATTCTTATCACACATCATTTCATCCATCAATCACAGGAAATTAGTATGTTGCTTCTAGATGCTTTGTACATGCTCTCAGACTGAAAACACTTACAAGGCATAACAAAGCTGTTTTTATGTCATCTTCAGTTACTGAATACCACCAATCATTGAATCTAAACACAAAATCACTAGCAAGTCATAAGCCTATTTTAGACACAGAGTAAGCCATTTAGTTTTAGAACAAATATGCAGCTTGTTTTTATTTCATTTTTGCTAAATAAACATCTTGTAATGGGTATTTCTATCACTCATCTTTCACTTTATTATACTGTTGCACTTACATGTTGCTGTGAAGCCGCCAGTATTTCAAATACCAGCAGGGTCACCCATGGTGGACAGTTTTCAGCAGAGCTTCCAGATTAAGAAAGATTAGGAAGAATGACCTGGCTATATACAGCTCAAAACAAATTGGCCAGTGAAAAGCTTACAAATAGCAGTGGATCATTGTTTGATATAGTGCCAGATGGTGAGCCCCTCAGGTTGGAATGCACTCAAAATACAACTGGGGAAGAGCTGCCTTCTCAAAGTAAAGTTGACCTTAATGACTTGGATAAAGTTTTCAGGACCTTCATCTGCTGATGTGGAATGATTCAGAAGGGGAAGAAACATCAGCAAACATCTATTAATAATAAGAACATGGAATGTACAAAGGATGAAACTAGGAAATTTGAAAGCCATCAAAAATGAATTGGAACACGGAAAGATTAATATACTAAGCATTAGTGAGCTGAAATGGACTGGTATTTACCATTTTGAATCAGACATTTATATGACCTACTATGCTGGAAACGACAGACTAAAGAGGAATGGCTTTGTCTTCATTGTTCAAAAGAATATTTCAAGATCTTTCCTAAAGTATAACACTGTCAGTGATAGAATAATATCCACACCTCTACAAGGAATACCAAATAATTGGACTATTATTTAAATTTATGCAACAACCACTAATGCCGAAGATGAAGAAATTGAAGATTTTTTATCAACTTCTGCAGTCTGAAATTGATCAAACATGCAATCCAGTTTCACTGAAAGTTGGAAACAAAGAAGGATCAATAGTTGGAATATAAGGCCCTGGTGATAGAAATGACTCAAGAGATGCATGAAGTTGGCAAGATCAACAATTTCTTCATGGCAAATACCTTTTTTCGACAACATGAACAGCAACTATAAACATGGATCTCACTGGATGGAATACACAGGAATCAAATCTACTATATCTGTGGAAAAAGAAAATGGAAAATCTCAATATCATCAGTCAGGAGAAGGCCAGGGACCGACTGAAGAACAGACCATCAATTGCTCCTATGCAAGGTGAAGTTGAAGTTGAAGAAAATTAAAACAAATTCAAGAGAGCCAAAGTACAACCTTGAGTATTTCCACCTGAATTTAGAGGTTATCTCAGGAATAGACTCGATGCATTGAACACTAATGACTGAAGATCAGACGAGTTGTGGTATGACGTTAAAGACATCATAACTGAAGAAAGCAAGAAGGCACTAAAAAGACAGGAAAGAAATAAAAGACCAAAATAAGTGTCAGAAGAGACTCTGCAACTTGCTTTTGAACATTAAGTAGCTAAAGCGAATGGAAGAAATGATCCCAAAAAGAGCTGGACAGATAATTGTAAAGACCGGCTCGAAAAGACAAAGTAAAGTATAATAACATAATGTGCAAATAGCTGAAGTTAGAGAACCAAAAGGGAAGAACACACTGGGCATTTCTCAAGCAGAAAGAACAGAAGAAAAAATGCAGGTCTCAAGTTGCAATATTGAATGATTCTACAGGCAAAATATTCAATGGTGCAGGAAGCATCAAAAGAAGGTGGGAGGAATACACAGAGTTACTGTACCAAAAAGAATTGTTTTATGTGCAATCATTTCAGGAGGTAGCATATAATCAAGAATGGATGGTACTGAAGGGAGAAATCCAAGCTGTACTGAAGGCATTGATGAAAAACAATGCTTCAGGAATTGACGGGATACCAGTTAAGATGTTTCAACAACTGGATGCAGCACTGGAAGTGCTCGCTTATCCATGCCAAGAAATTTGGAAGACAGCTACCTGGCCCAGCGACTGGGAGAGATCCATATTTGTGTACATTCCAAAACAAGGTGATAAAACAAAATGTGGAAATTATCAAAAAATGTCACTAACATCACAAGCAACTAAAATTTTTCTGAAGATAATTCAAAATCAGTTGCATCAGTACATCCACAGGGAACTGCCAGAAAATCAATCTGGATTCAGAAGAGAATGTGGAACAATATCATTGCTGATGTCAGATGGATCGTGGCTGAAAATAAAAAATACCAGAAAGATGTTTACCTGTATTTTATTCACTATAGAAAGGCATTCGACTGTGTGGATCATAACAAATTATGGGTAGCATTGCAAAGAATGAGAATTCCAACACCCTTAATTGTGCTCATGCGGAGCCTGTACACAGACTAAGAGAAAATCATTCAAAAAGAACAAAGGGATACTGTGTGTTTTAAAATCAGGAAAGTTGTGCATCGGAGTTGCATCCTTTCACCAGATTTATTCAATCTGCAAGCTGAGAACATAATCTGAGAAGCTGGACTACATGGAGAATAAGAAGGCATCAGGGTTGGAGGAAGACTCATTAACAATCTGTGATATGCAGATGGCACAACTTTGCTGGCTGATAGTGAAGAGGACTTGAAGCAATTATTGATGAAGATCAAGGACTACAGCCTTCAGTGTGAAGTATACCTCAACATAATAAAAACAAATAGCCTCACAACTGGACCAATAAGCAACATTATGATAAATGGAGGAAAGATTGAAGTTGTAAAGAATGTCATTTCACTTGGATCCACAATCAACACCCATGAAGGCAGCAGTCAAGAAATCAAAGAACATATTGCATTGGGCAAATCTGCTGCAAAACACCCTCTAAAATGTTAAAAAGCAAAGATGTCATTTTGAGGACTAAAGTACACTTAATGCAAACCATGGTATTTTTAATAGCCTCATATTCATGGGAAAGCTGAACAATGAATAAGGGAGACTGAAGAAGAATTAATGCCTTTGAATTATGGTGTGGGAGAAGAATGTGGAATATACCATGGACTGAAAGAAGAATGAAAAATACTGACTTGAATGAAGTACAGCCAGAATGCTCCTTAGAAGCAAGGACAGAAAAACTTTGTCTCAGGTACTTTGGACATGTTATCAGGAAGGACAAGTCCCTGGAGAATGACATCATGCTTGGTAAAGTAGAAAGCCAAGGAAAAAAGAAGACCCTCCACAAGATGGATTGACACAATGTCTACAACAATGGGCTCAAACATAGTAAAGATTGTTGAGAATGCTACAGGACTTGGCAGTGTTTTGTTCTGTTGTACAAAGGAGTTGGAATGTAGTTGGCAGCATTTAGCCACAACAACAACAATGGGGATTGCGATGGTACAGCCACAGCTGGGAAAGTATATAGATAGAAAAATATTAGTTCTTTGATACAATCTATTAGTTTATAAAATTCAGACAGATGAAATCTTGTTTTCCGAAATATTATAAATGTTACGATAGTATCCTCTAATGTTTGCTCTGGGTAGCAAAAATAACAATAATGGTAATACTGAAATGTTGCAATAGATGGCTTAAACTGTTAAGAATTCTGGTAATAACTGAAAGGTTGGAGGTTTAAATCCATCCAGTGGTATTTCAGAAGAAAATCTTGGTGATCTACTTCTCAAAGATCATTGTTGCTTGATAGATGACCTCCAGTCAGTTCCAGCTCATAAAGACCGTATGTACCACAGAATGAAACACTTCCCTGTCCTGAGCCATCCTCACAACATTTGCTATGTTTGAGCCCATCGTTGCAGCCACCACGTCAATCACTCTTGTTGAGGGTCTTCTCTATTTCATTGACCGTCTACCAAGCATTATGTCCTTCTCCAAGGATTGGTCTCTCCTGAAAACATGTTCATAGTATGGGAGATGACGTCTCACCATCCTCACTTCTAAGGGGCATTCTGGCTGTACTCCATCCAAGACAAATTTGTTAGTTCTTTGTTTTTTTTTCTGGTAGCCCCTGATATATTTAATATTTTTCACAAACAGCATAATTCAAATGCATCAATATTTCTTCTGTCTTCTTCATTCGTAGTCCAGATTTCACATGCATGTGATGCGATTGAAAATATCATGGCTTGGGTCAGGTGCACCTTAGCCATTGAAAACATTATTGGGCATAGTTTTACTCAAAACTTATGGGGTCGCCATGAATTGTAACTGACTTGGATGGCAACTTTTGTTTCTTCCTAAGAATTCTGGAAAATTAAATTGATTGCTAAACTGTATTGGATACTGTTCTACATACATTAATAAAATAAACAAATGTGATTATTAAGGTACCATATCCTTCCCATTCCACAATGAGCAGACTGAGACTTAGAAATATTAGCCAACTTATCCACGAAGCTATACAACTAGTGCATGATTTATCTAGGATTTTTACCCAACTGCAGAAGATTTTGTCTTAACTGTTATCGCGTATTTCTTTACACAAGACAATCACAGAGAGAGCAGAATTTTTACAGTTTTGTTGCCTTGAATAAGCTACTTAAACTTTTTGTTTTTTTTCTGTTCAGGTAATGCAGAATGCCAGGACTATTAAGTGAAAGAGGTAGAAGACATAAAAATTAGCTTATTTCCTTTTCTTGTTTGATTTACATATTTGTTGATATTTTGTTTGTGTTTCAATGGAATAACCTTGAGCCCAATTAGATGCTGATTATAAAAGTATATTAGAGGTGAGAGAATTGGTAATGGTAGGAAAGCGAATGTTTAAAGGGTGAAGATAGCGAATGGAATAATGAGGTCTAAGAAGAACATTGAAGAAATAGCCGATACAATCATCTACTCTCAGAGAAGGAAGAAAAAAAAAAAAAATGTAAGCATGGGCATTAGCATGTAGGCCTGTAGAGGAGAAACAAGAAATGTATGTATATTGCCTTCAGCTATTTTGGGGTAAAGGAAGGGTCATCAGCAATGAGAAAAGGGGATTATGAGAGTTATGGAGCTTAAATAAATGCTAAACTGTATTACACATTTCTTGTGTCTCCTAAAGAGACCGAGAGAAATAAATAAGAAACATTAAGCTTTGTGATTGCACAAATATGTAGAATTGAGGTGTTGCTGCAGCTTGCTGTTTTTGCAGAGCGGTGTGTGTGTGTGTGTGTGTGTGTGTGCATAGTGGAAAGGCAAATAATTTGATTCATTGATTCATTTGATTCATTGAAGATTAGAAGTTTATGGTGTGGTTCTGGGGTTGATAAGTTAAAAGTGTCAGCTTAAAAGTTTAAAAAGGGCACTATGCAGCCCACTCCCAGATGAAGAAAGAAGTAAAAGCAGTCAGAATAACCAACTTTAGGAACATAGAGAACCTGGGGTTTTGGTGATAAAGAACAGTAGGTTTACTGAGAATAAGGCTGTGGGTGTGCTGGAAGTAAAATAACTTTGGTAAGGGACTGTTACATTGATATTAATATATCAGAAATGAAATGTGCCTATGTTATTACCATGCACGGAATGTACCCATGAAGTTTGGTTGCCATAGAGAGATCCAGCTAAACAGTGTTACTTTAAAGGTGATTGGAAAAAAAAAAAAAAAAAAAAAACCTCTGAGGTTGGAGTATTGTATCAGTCACATCTCACACATTGACCTGGATGTTTCTGGGAATACTGTTGGAGTTAGAAGTGGGGCATCTTAGTCATCTAGTGCTGCTATAACAGAAATACCACAAGCGGATGGCTTTAAGAAAAAGAAATTTATTGTCTCACAGTCTAGTGGGTTAAAGTTCAAATTCAGAGTGTCAGCTCCAGGTGAAGGCTTTCTCTCTGTTGGCCTTCTCCTCAATCTTCCCCCAGACTAGGAGCTTCTTTGCACATAAATTCCAGGTTCAAAGGGCATGCTCTGATCCTGGCACTGCTTTCTTGGTGGTATGAGGTCCCCCTGTCTCTCTGCTTGCTTCTGTCTTTTATATCTCAAGAGATTGCTTCAAGATACAATCCAACCCTGTAAGTTGAGTCCTGCCTCACTAACACAACTGCCACCCATCCTCCCTCATTGACATCATAGAGGCGGGATTTACAACATATAGGAAAATCACACAATACTGGGAATCATGGCTCATTCAAACTGATACACACATTTTTGGGAGGACATAATTCAATCCACTGCATTCCACCCTTTGCCCCACCCCCGCCAAAATCACATCCTTGCAATGTGCAAAACATATTCACCCCATCAAATCACAGCAAAAGATTTAACTCCAAGTCCAAAATCCAAAAATTCCTCTTCATCTGTGAAATCTAGAATACAAGTTATCTGCTTCCAAGAGCACAGTGGCAGAACAGGCACAAGCTAGACATTTCCATTACAAATGGGAGAAACTGGAGGAAGAGAAGGCATAACAGGCACCAAGCAAGTCAGCAGAACATATTACATTAGTCCTCAAAGCTTTCAAAATAATCTCTTGTTCTCTGAGACAATTTGGAAACCCTAGTGGTGTAGTGGTTAGGTGCTATGGCTGCTACCCAAAAGGTCTGCAGTTCGAATCCGCCAGGTGCTCCCTGGAAACTCTATGGGGCAATGTACAGTTGCTATGAGGCGGAATAGACTTGACGGCAACAAGTTTTTTTTTTTTTCCCTGAGACAATTTACACAATGGCCCTGCCCTCCAGACTCTAGGTAATGACCACACTCTCCGGATTCTGAGTGGAGGCCTCTTGCCCTTGGGATTCAGCTCCACCTCTCCAGGCCCACTGGGACAGCAACTCTGCTCCCTTTGCTTTTGGTGTACCATTCTCCTAGTCCATCTGAGTGGCAACTCCACCCTTAGAAACACCAGAGGCCATGGGTCCACCCTTTGAAACCCCTGAGGTCATGGCCATATCTTTTGAGACTGAGGTAGTTCAGCTTCTTGGGTTCCTTGTTTCTTCAGCTTCTGTTTCCTGGTTTCTTGGCCTCTCGGCTCCTCGGGCCTCACACCCACATCTGCTCTGCTGGTGCAAATGTTCCAAAGCTCAGTAGCTCCACTGATAGGTGCCTGCTGGAGGTACCCCACTCTGCCAGGAAACCTCCTGCACACAGGTACTCAGCTCTCTGGCTCCGAGAGTCAGCAAGCCTAGCTCCACTGCTAAGTGCCCAGCGGCACCCCACTCCGCCAGGAAGCCTTCTGCACACAGGCACTCAGCTCTCTCACTCGTGGGTCGCCTCCAGTGCTGTCTCCCACTGGTCTCCTGGTTCTGCTGCTCCTGGTTCTCTGCTCTTGCTGCTTCTTTGCCACTGCAGGTTCTCTACTGTGCTGGTCCTCTGCCACTGTCACAAGTCTATCCGTTCACAGTTTCAAAACTGCTTCCACATTTTAGGTATCTGTTAGAGCAGCACCCTACTCTCAGTACCAAATGTCTTAGGCTGGGTTCTCTAGAGAAGCAAAACCAGTAAAGCCTATAAATATAAAAACAAAAAACAAAAAACTAGTGCCATATAAATATATAGAGAGAGATTTATATCAAGGAAACAGCTCACCCAATTGTAGGGGTTGGAAAGTCCCAAGTCCTTGGATCAGGATAGAGTCCTTTCCCAATTCACGGAGCTGCAGAAACTGGTGAAACCAAGAAGAGCAGGTCAAGGCTCCTGCTCACAGGCTGTGACGGTCGAGGAATTCTTGAGATCGGCAGGGAAGACAGAAAGGTTTCTCCTGAGTCACGTAGCTGCAGGGGCTGGCAAACCCAAGGTATGCAGGACAGGGAGCAGAACTCTTGCTCATAGGCCAAGATGGACAGGTAAGCTGCTAGCTCAAGTCCCTAGAACCACAGATCAGACAAGAGACAGCTGTTGGATCCAGAACAAGCCAACAACATTTTCAAGGCAAACAGAAAGGAAGTAGTCAGCAGAAGGTGGAGAGATGAAGGCTGTGAGGGTGATGAGCCTCCACAGGCCCCATTCCCGCCAGTACAACTCAGCAGATTCCATCATGGGGGTGATTACATATCAGATTTCAACAGGGAAGTGATCACAATATTATACAACTGCCAAAACACTGAGAATCACGGTCCAGCAAAGTCAACACACAATCTTAACCATCACACGGGCGTTGTGAGGTCAGGCCCAGAATTGTCATGGAAAGTGACAGGGTAAACCTGATGTGTCAATTTTTTTCTAAAAAAAAATCCATGAGTGACAGTTCAATTTATATATGCCTCAGAAAAGGAAGTTTATGCATAATTGTTGAAGAACAACGTCTAAGTGACAATATCACTAATATACTTATTAATCTTGCAACTCTCTGTATCCCATAGGAGATTAAAGGTCCATAAGAGCATTTGGTTTTTTTTAAGAGCATAGAATATTATATACTTAGGTGACTGGATTTTCTATATTGTTTTGAATTTTGCCAGGCATATACTTGATGGCCAATAGATATCTGTTGAGTGAAAATGGGTCAACAGATGAAACAATGAATGAATAAAATGGTAATTGGAAAACAAAATGTTGAATTTGTGTTCTGGTTCTATGATATGAGCATGATGAAAAAAAATCAGATATGAGGAAAATGGTATTTTGAGGAAAAAATTTAGTTTTAGTTAAGACAAGGAGGTGAAGAAAGATATTGATAACTTAGATTAGAAGGTGACTGTGTCCAAAATGAAAATACAGAGTCATGAAAGAAATTGTCAAATGTTCTAACAATCTGGCAGAAATTAGTAAAAATGAGTTTAATTTTCTGGCATAAGTAAAATTAGGTAAATTATTATGTTATTATTTCAATCAGAAGCTCTAGTGATGCCTGTGTCCATTTGTATGGTTGCTGTTTATGTTGTTGAAAAAGATACTTGCAATGAAGAAGTCATTGGTCTTTTGAAATTCTATCATGAGATCTCTGGCGTCATATCTATCACCAAGGCCATATTTTCCAACTACTGAACCCTCTTGTTTCCAGCTTTCACATTCCAATCTCCTGTAATTATCCATGCATCCTGATTGGATGTTAGATCAATTTCAGACACCTGAAGTTGGTAAAAATTAACTTCTTCATCTTTGGCCTTAGTGGTTAGTGCATAAATTTGGTCATATTAACTGGTCTTCCCTGCCGGTATATGAATATTATCCTATCACTGACAGTGTTGTACTTCAGAACAGATCTTAAAATGTTCTTTTTGACGATGAATGCAACACCATTCTTCTTCAAGTTTTCACTCCCAGCATAGTGGACCACATGATTGTCCAATTCAAAATGACCAATGCCATTCCATTTTTGTTCATTATTGCCTAGAATATCGATGTTTATGTGTTACATTTCATTTTTTACTATTTCTAATTTTCCTAGATTCATAATTCATACATTCCATGTTCCAATTACTAACAGATGTTTACAGCTGTTTCTTCTCATTTTGAGTCATGCCACATCAGCAAATGTAGGCCCTGAAAGCTTAACTCCATCCAGGTCATTAAGGTTTTTTCCTACCTTGAGGAGGCAGCTCTTCCCCAGTCATATTTTGAGTGCCTTCCAACCTAACCTGGGAGGCATTATATCAGACAATGTTCCGCTGCTATTCATAAGGTTTTCACTGGCTAATTCCTTTCAGAAGTAGATTGCTTGGTTCTTCTTCCTAGTCTGTGTTAGTCTGGAAGCTCAGCTGAAACCTGGCCACCATCTGTGACCCTGCTTATTTGAATACCGGTGGCATAGCTTCCAGCATGACAGTGACACGTAAGCCCCCACAGCACTGCAAATTGACAGATGCGTGGGGGAAATATAAAATATACACAGAATTTTAGAGATTTAGTACAAAAAAGAGAATAAATACCTCATAAATATTTTTATATTGGATATATAAAATATATTGGAGTAGATATAAACATATTATTAAAATTAATTTCACCTGTTTCTTTTTACATTTTTAAAAGGACTCCTGAGAATTTAAAATTACACACATGGCTTTCATTTGTGATTTACATTATATTTCTAGTTAAGAGTACTAATGGAGGTATCCACAGGGAATAGAAAATGAGATGGGTCTGGGGATTCCCCAGGTTCCCTTGGTGGAAAAAGAGAGAATTTTCTTCCTGTAATGCAGGCTTTTAACTCCATAATATTACTAGCTCCAGACATCTCTATGTCCAGAGAGATATATTGATCAAAGTAAAGACTCACAAAGGAATAGTGGTAAATTTTATATTGATGCTTCACAGTTTCTATAGGGAATTTTATGCTTAGTTTATTTAGATGGTCTCAGCTTTTATACTGGATTATGAAATATTTGACTTGGAGATTTTAATTCATTACTAGTTAAATTGGAAATCTTACGGTATTTCCAAGGCTTACTCTAATATCTTTTTTCTATAATACATATTTAGCACCTTGAGAAAAATTTAAAAAAGAAAATGTGAAAGATCTTAGATACAAGTTTGGTTTTAATACATTTCAATTTTGTGGCAATGATTTGAAAAGGATCTTGGTAAAGAAGACTTGACCATTTTTTAAAACTTGTGAAGGATTTCAATATGTTTCTCACTGCCATATTCTTTCTTAATTTTCTATTACTCAAATTCATGGAAATAGTCTTCAAGGTATGCAAACATTTGCAAAACTGGAAAGGACTCTTGGGGTTTCATGCACGGCATTTACTCCCACTATAATGAGATATAAACCTGCATCCCAAAACTCTGTGGCTATTAAAATTTTACTGAACTTTGTAAAGTAAGTAAGCTATATTAATCCTTGTGCCTTGGTGAAATTGCATTGAAATAATAATTCACTTTCCAAGAAAAAGATACCTGATTCCTACTCCAATGAGCTGCATTATGCAACATTAAATAGTAGAAGGAAGATTTACAGAGGCTGCTTTCAGAATTCACAGTCCCCAAAGTACCAGAGAGAAAAAGGTAAGGAAGATCTATCTTCCCACCTTGCAGTTTCGGTAGCACAGATGACAATACAGGGCTTTGTGTATGGTGGTTGTTCAATACATACATAATTTAATTTGACTAGGAAACACTTCAGAGACAGAACTTCTCATGAGTTAGGAGGAATGAGCTGATGGACTTTTCCATGGGTCAGCCTTGGCTGAGACCAAAGACAGATAGGGCTACCTATTTGGAGTGGAAAAATACAAATGGCTTTTATAAGATGAATAAACATGGATAAGCCTTGAAGACATTAAGACAGAATGGGACCGAAGACAAAACCTAGGCCAACTTCGTTAACAAAAGGAAGCCAATGTGCTTTGGGCAGTAATACCTGATTTTAAGAGCTTATTCATAGTAAACCTCTTATCATATATTTTAGGATATGTTGCAATATTCAAGAGTTAAATTATATGAAGAGCACATGTTCAAAGATTCCTGGACCTTTGGTAATTTAAGAATTTAATATAAATAATAATAATATTAATCACATAATATGAAGTGAGGCCCTGGTGACACAGTGTTTTGTTAAAAGCTCAGGTGTTAACCAAAAAGGTCGTCAGTTCAAATCCACCAGCCTTTCCTTGGAAACCCTATGGGGGAGTTCTACTCTGCCCTATAGGGTCGCTATGAGTTGGCATCGACTCGATGGCAATGAGTTTTTGATTTAATATACAGTACCTATAAGAAGCTTACTGTATGTCAGACTATTCTTCTAAGTGGTTTATTTGCATGTACTCTTTTAAAACTTAATTAAAAATTTTTTGGATTCCCTAGGTTGTGCAAATGGTTAATGTGCTTTGCTGCTAACCAAAAAGTTGGAAGTTCAAGCCAACCAAGGACACCTGGAAGAAAAGCCTGGTGATTTACTTCTGAAAAATCAGCCATTAATAACCCTATGGAACACAGATTTACTCCAATCATGTGAGCTCTCCATGAATCAGAATCTATTCAAAGGCAACTGGTGGTGATGTTATTGAATTTTTAAGATACTTCTTTTTTATTGATGAGAAACCAAGGCATCAAGAATTTAACCAATTGCCTGAGTAGATCCAGGGAATTTGTGACCTATATTTTCAGTTCACACCCATTTGGGGAGACTAATCAATATGGTAGAAAAAAGCGTTAATGGATGACCCTACTAACTTTGAAATCTCTGTGTTACTACTTGCTTACCTGCTAGAAATAGATAAAGTGAAAAGATCACATTAGCCCAAACGCTACGACTTACCCATTGCCAGTAGCTCTCTGTTTTGGAGGATGCTATATGCCATTTTCTTCGAGGAAGCAATTCTTCCGGAACCTAGGCAATGACTTTTTAAAAGATGTGATCTGTAGAACCTTGAGCCTATAAGCAAATAGGGGCTGCTGTGGTTATTTACACATTTAATGAAACATATCTGGTAATACTCACTTAGCAAAGAGTATGGGCCTTCAGGAACTCTGCAACTGTTAGCAGGTATGAAACTTCACCAACTCCTAAATCCCTCATTCTGAAAATTTAGAGAGCATAGGTTGTTTCATCTTCACCAAACCACATTAGTCAATTTATCTGAGCTTTCTTTTTTTTTTTATCTAGATTATCCTAAGTGTTTAACATATTTAGGTACTACACTCTTTATATATGTGTGTACATACATACATATATATATGTATATTTTTAATTTGATTCTTAAAACAATCCAGAGGAGTTAAGTATTGTTCTCTTCATTCTCCTGATGAGAAAATGGAAGCTCAGAGAAACTAAGTAATGGCTCCCATGTCACATAATGACTAAGTGAATTCGCACCTCAGGGGTCTTTGACGCTAAAGTCTGTGTGCTTTTCCCATGTGTTACATAAACACATGCCCACAGGTTAGCCTCAAATATATAATGTCTTGGGAAAGGAAATGAGATATGATAGTAATTTTTTCCTAAGATCGAATCATTAAAAATTTGCATTATATTAAAATAAATTACCGACACCATTATTTAGAAAATTTGTAAATGAAAATCTGGATAGAAAAAAATAACTTTTCCTAAATCGATATTTAGTAAATCTGAATGAGCAGGTGCCATTGCATTATTTCCTAAATATCTACAAACAAAATAAGTTTTGTTTTGTTTTACTAGCTTCTTTTGTAGCACTGGCCATTTAATACTGCATGATTATTTCACAGATTCATTTATATTATGTTTTCTGATTATCTGTTGTATCAAATACTGTCAGCACTTGATTCATATCCCTTTTATCCTCTCCCCATTTTCACACAGGAGCCTAATTCCCTAGCTTTCCAGAAGCATTGCCCTCAGAGTGCTGGACTTTCTTTTACCCATAAGTACAGTGGATTGGAAATGCCTGGGAAATAATGTGCCCCAAGGGAAGCCCACAATAACTGATTGACTGTTGTCAGTGAATAACTACCCCAGCTCCCTCACCCTTGGCTATGCTATTTCTGAGACATGCATTTCACAGTGCTTTCCAGAGCTTCCCTATGGGATTGAGCATCAAACCCCCTGACCATGGAAGTTGTTTCCACAATGTTTCCCTCATTGGCAGCCTTCCCTTCCCTATATCACCAACCTATTACCCTGTCAGTGTACCTGAGCTTTCATATAAACAACAAGCACTCAACCTTCATATCAGAAAGTGCTTCTGGGGGTAACCTCTATCAAAGCATTTAGTATAGCATTGTACTGCTAGTGTAGACCTATGAGACAAATGGAATTCTTTCACACACACACACACATTATATACATTTTTTTTTATATGTGTGTGTATATATATATATATGAGACCCTGGTGGCATAATGGTTAAGTGCTACAGCTGCAAGCCAAAAGGTCAGCAGTTTGAATCCACCAGGTGCTCCTTGGAAACTCTCTGTGGCAGTTCTAATCTGTCCTATCGGGTCACTATGAATTGGAATTGACTTGACAGCAATGGGTATTAACTGAGTCAACTTTATTTCTAATCATTTTTACCTGCTCATATATAAGTACATGCTAAGACATTATTAGGTAACAGCAATGTGTGAATAGTCAGCACACAGCACCACACATACAATTACAACATACTCTTGGTAATTCACAGAAAATTGAACTTCATGAAAACTTAGAAAATTTAGATTTCTAAGAACTAGTCCTAAAACTAGGAGCATTGATATTAACTCTTCCTATTGCATGCAAATCTAAATTAATTAGTTTGATATGGTGTGATAAAATATTAATAAAGAGTCATCTCTGCACAGAAAAATAAATAATATGAAATGTGCCGAATTACAAAAATTCATCAAGAATCATATAACTTCAAAAATGAAAGAACAAATTTGTTCTGTGGCCCAATGGCAGAGCCTCTTAAGTTGGGAAACACAACGACATCAGTGTCTTGACTACACCATTGTTGCTTACATGTACTGGATTCTTCTGTGAGTGATTTTGGGTGCCTACCATGCTGTTATTTCCCTTTTACCTATTATTACAATTTAAAATCTTTTCACATCTAACATCAATATTATGCTGTTATTTCCCTTTTACCTATTATTACAATTTAAAATCTTTTCACATCTAACATCAATATTATGTAATAATTCATTACATAGTATTGTTAAGGCTAGTGCTAAAAATCATGTCTAAAGTGAGTATTTGTGGATCAGAAATTAGATGTGACAAAACACTATGAAAAGACCAAGCAAATATTGTGATACACTCTGTAGTTAATTTAGAATAGAAAAATCTACAAACAAGTGGAGTAGTGAAGCAAAGGTAATGCAGAAAAAATTTAAAAGAAAGAGGATTAAAGCAGAAATGCATTTTGTTTTGAAACCATTATATAGGCAGACAAGGATTGTGGGAAAATGCTGTTGATACGTCTATATGATCCACGTCAACATCATTTTAACACGAACTGCACAGAGTGTAGATTTATGTGCTCTGAGAATGTCTCTCCACTGCTTTAAATTTATTCTCTTAAAGTAAAACAAGTTCCAAATGGCTTAAATTTTGAATTGTAAGACTTCTTTAGGAATACACCTCTAGTTCAGAATTCAAGTATCCTCTCCTCAGGTTTATCAAAGTGCAATTTTACATCACAGTTGATGAAGTGATGTTAAAACCTACCTAAAACAAAGGGTTCTCAAAACCAACTAACTAGAAATTTTAATTTTTTAACTGTAATTTATGAAGCACAGCTGGCTTACACACACACCCATTGTCCTCGAGTAGATTCTGACTCATAGCAAACCTATAGGACAGAGTGGAACTGCCCTGTAGGGTTTCCATGAAGCAGCTGGTGGAGTTGAACTGCCAACCTTTTGATGATCAGCCATAGCTCTTAATAACTATGCCACCAGGGCTCCAGAATTGGTTTAAAAAAAATTTTTTTTTTTTTTTTAGTTACTGTAAAATCCTCATCAAATACTTATTGCACATATTTTGAATGTGTACACTATATTGTTTATTATACTTTTTCAACTGATAGAGAAAATATTCTGAGGATCTTGCTCTGAAGTTACCTATATAAGTAATAGATATTTCACACTATTTTCTAAATCAAGTGCCCTATTTGTAAGGGGGAAAATTTCAATGGCAAGTTTTGTTTGAGATTTTGCCTAATTTGCTTCAAATGCTTCATAACTAAATTTTCCTGCAGAAGAATTAATCTTTATAAAAGTTCTGTGACATTATTAGAAATATGCAGAATATAAAGAGTCACTTTTTCCTTGATATAAAGTATGTCAAATGCATTTAGATATTAGAATTATTCCACCCCTGTAATACAATTTTAATATAATTATGCAATTATGGATAGTGTCTCAGTTTTCCATTTTCATCCTTTTTTTTTTTTTTAAACTTTCACTACCTATCATGGTCTGTTCATTTTAGTATACTTAGTTAATATGCACTGTCTTTAAATCCTTGGATGATAATCCTACTAAACATCAAAAATTAAGTTAAATTTCTCAATTAGCAAAATAAAATAAAAGTTCTTCCTCATTATTAATCATTTAAGTATTATGTTATATAGCACATACTACTGCTATTTGATCATAGTTTTGAAAGCTATAAATAAAATTGAACAAAATTAACAAACTGAAAAAATACATTTTCTCTCTGTATACACTTCTCCCATTCTTTCTATTTCCCTTCCTTTCCCTTTCCATCTTTCCCCCTTTATTCCTTTTTTTTGTTGTTAAAACATTTTAAAATCTTTTAAATAAGCACAAATAAATGCTCTAGCTTTATAAAAAAACACTTTGTTGATACTTGTGCTGAATTTCAGCAGAGTGCTTTTCAGATTGAGAAATAAACCCGAATTAGTATTTAATGAAATAACTGTCAGAATATGTAAGTGCCTATTATGTGTGTATAGCATTAGAAAGAGGCCAAACACATCCAAACATTTATGCTCTGATTCCAGCCATGGCACTGCCTAAGAGCCTCAATTTCTCCTCCACAGAATTTGCTTCAAGGGCTTCTGGGAAAACAAACCACTTTTTAGCTCAGACTGAAGTTTCCAGCTGCCTTGAAGCTAGAGTTAAACTGGGAAGAAGGATAGTGATCCACATTTCATCTGGGAGCTGTCTTTGGACTCCTCCAGGTCATGCACCTGAACTATATAATGCCATGTCCTACCCCATCTTAACCGAAGCTAGGGACCAAGTCCTGGAGATGGCACATTCTGGGCTCCTGTTTTAACCCAGAGTGTGTAAAAAAAGACTGGTTTCAGCAACCCTTTAGAGACATTTTAGAATATCAGATCTTAAATATGCCTATATAGCATCTAGAAGATAACAAAATGGGACATAACCACCCATAACCCATTACCATTGAGTTGATTCTGACTCATAGTGACCCTATAGGATAGAGCAGAACTGCCCCATTGGGTTCCCAAAGCAGTAATATTTACAAAAGCAGGCTCTCACATCTTTCTCTTACAGAGTGGGTGGTGAGTTTGAACTGCTGACCTTTTGGTTAGCAGCCAAACACTTCACCTCTGTGCCACCAGGGCTCCTTGAGACCGTTGAAACAACTGACAATTTCTCTGTACTGCGAGCAAAAAATGTTATTTATACAGTGCCCAGAAAAAAGTATTTCTCCTTTATTAGAAAAGGTGGCTTATTTAACGGTTCTAATACAAAAGGAATCATTTAAGGAGCACCTGTGATGCAGTGGTTAAGCTGTCAGCTGCTAAACAAAAGGTTGGTGGTTATAAATCCACCCAATGGCATCATGGGAGAAAAATCTGGTGATTTGCTTCCGTAAAAATTAAAAAAAAAAAAAAAAAAAAATTTTTCAGCCTACAAAATCCTATGGGGCAGTTCTACACTGCCTCTTCAGGTTAACTATAAGCCATAATTAACTTGAGAGTAACCAACAACAATAATAAGATATCATCTGGCTTGTTTTTAAGGAGAATGCAATCCTGTTGAGAGACTACTGCCGAAAAAATAGGGTTGGAACCTGTCTTGAAGGGTTTTTTTTTTTTTCTTTTAAAACCAGGATTCCACTACAATTTGACCCCAGTATGTAATAATAGGAACCTGTAATAAAAGGACTTGCTCTAGTCTGTTTCACCCTGTTTTGATTTAATTTTAGTCTATTGATCTTCTCTTTTACCTTACAACTCTTTATTTTGGTATGCTTAAAAAAATGTCTTTGCCACTCTAATATTCCCACTGTTTATTTATTTGCTCAGCAGTTCTTAAAATCATTCATTTAATGTCAGCTGCTATCTTTAAAAGGAAAGAGAAGATAGTTTATCTTGTCTGCTAAATTTAATAAAGTTTTAGTGCTATCTGGAAGACCATGGTAAAAAGGATTCTGACTCTGTGTTCCTGATAGATAAGGACAAACAACATTATTGATATTTGCCATGGATTTGGAAGAGAAGGCACGATAGGACACATGGTGCTTTGGTGAAACCCTGATCTATATAGTGATGCTGGCAAAATCAATATCACCAACCTAACTTCTCTAATAACTTCTAATCATGGATCCAACTACTTCTAGATTTTTCCACCAGGATGTTTAAGAGACATCTTGATCTCTGGAGGTCTTTTAAATGACACCACCGTTCATCCAATCATCTAAACCAGAAAAGATAGTCAACTTAAACTTCTCTTTTATCTACACCCTTTCTTCTAACACTGTGCTTTGACAATTTTATTTTTTAACCTGTCTATTCGTCATATGTTTTACCTTGAGTACTCTCTTATCATGGAAACCCTGGTGGCATAGTCGTTAAGAGCTAAGGCTGCTAACCAAAAGGTCAGCAGTTCAAATCCACCAGGTGCTCCTTGGAAACCCTATGGGGCAGCTCTACTTTGTCCTATAGGGTTACTATGAGTCGGAATTGACTCAACAGCAACAGGTTTTGTTGGTATACTCCTATCATAGCACTTAGATATAAGTTACTTTAAATTTTCCCACTAAGCTATGAATCTTTTACGAATAGGCAGTCATATCTGTCTTTGTATCCCCAGTGTCTAAAACAGTGCCTAAAACAGATACAAGCATAACAATGGTTGTAAGGATGGCGCAGGACCAGGCAGTGTTTCGTTCTGTTGTGCACAGGGTCGCTATGAGTCGGAAGCGACTCGATGGCACCCAACAACAACAACAATACAGATCCAGGAATCAACACATGTTTAATAAATATATTTTGCCAAGATTAGATGTACCTTAATTTCCACTTTCTGTTCTTACCAAGCAACTATCAACCAACCAATCGCTGCCGAGTCATTTCTGACTCTTGATGCCTCCCTGCGTGTCAGAGTGAAACTGTGCTCCATAGAGTTTTCAGTGGCTGATTTTTTGGAAGTAGTAAACCAGGTCTTTCTTCGGAAGCACCTTTGGGTGAACTCCTTCCTCCAATTTTTCAATTAGTAGCTGAGGGTGTTAATCATTTGCACCCCCCAGGGATACTCCTTTTAAAATATTTTTTATTTATTTTGTTGTTGAGAATTTAAACAGCAAAATATCCATCAATTCAGTAGTGCCTACATGTGTGATTCAGTGACATAGATTATATTCTTCGAGTTGTGCAACCATTCTCACCCTCCTTTTCTGAGTTTTTCCTTCTCCATTAACATAAACTCACTTGCCTTAAGGTTTCTATTTAATCTCTAATGGCTGTTGTCAATTTGATCCTATATAGTTAGTTCTTAACAGAGCATAATGGTCAAGGCAGACATTTTTTTACTATTCATACATGTTCCCTTTGGGTCGGTTCTGACTCACAGGAACCCTGTAGGACAGAGTAGGACTGCCCTGTAGGATTTCCAAGGACCAGCTGATGGATTCGAACTGACAGCCTGTTGGTTAGCAACCAAACTCTTAACCACTTTACTAGGTAAACTAAACTATTGTTTGATTAAAAAAAAAAAAAAAAACTTCAGGGATATTTTTGGTTTAAGTTTTAAAGATTACCTCAGGGCAATAGTTTCAAAGGTTCATCTAGGTTTCGTGGGTCTGAAAGTCTAGAGTCCATGAGATTTGAAATTCTGTTCTGCATTTTCCTCCTTTTGATCAGCATTCCTTTATAGAATCCTTAATCAAATTGTTCATTAATGGTAGCCAGGCATCATCCTGTTCTTCTGTGTCATGGCAAAGGTGGGAGTTGTTCATGGAGGGAAATAGTCACACATTTCATATCCTTCTGCTATTCCTGACTCTCTTGCTTCCTCTGTTGCTCCAGGCAAATAGAGACTAATTGTTGTGCCTTGGATGGCTGCTTGTAAGCTTTTAAGACCCCAGGCACTATGCAATAAACTAGGAGGTGGAACAGAAGCACTAAACAAGTTATTAGACCAATTACCTGGGATCTTACTTCCTCCTAAATACATCCTACAGGGTATTGAAGAATTTATTTGTATTTATTTGTTAGTATAATTACCTCACACTAATATGTGTTAAATTATGTGTAGAAACAACATGCCAAATAATTTCTATTCTCCTTGCACTTAACACAGTTGCCAATTTTGATTGTATTAACCAAGTCCCAGTTGCTGGAAAAGAGAACAAGAATTGAAGAAAGGAGAAATCTTAGATGGTACTAGTGATCTAGGTTTCAAATGCTTTTCTTAGCACATAGATGAGCATGGAATTTTTCATATTCATTTTTATTAATTTTACTCAGAATAGACACATAAGATATTCTGAGTCAGAAACAGATTAATTGCTATATCTAAATAATAACTGCATTGTCTCAACCCCTTTGCCCCAGATTTTACCCTTGGTGTGACACAATGAAAGCAAGATAGAAAAATCTACTACATAAATGGCTGGATATTCCATAATTGAGGAGCAGGGAAAAAATGGTTTTTCTATGTTGATATAGGAAACCCTGGTTTCATAGTGGTTAAGTGCTACGGCTGCTAACCAAAGGGTTGGCAGTTTGAATCCTCCACGTGCTCCTTGGAAACTCTATGGAGCATTTCTACTCTGTCCTATAGGGTGGCTATGAGTCGGAATTGACTCGACTGCACTGGGTTTGGTTTTTTTTTTTTTTTTGGTATGCTGATATACAGGAGAAGAAAGCAACTGCCTCCCCCTTCCTTCAAAAATGAAGGAACCAAACTCTGCCTCTTGGAGATGAGATGAAAAGGGATACCAGTTCTCACTCTAGCCATTTGGAATGTGAATACACCCCCGATGTTTCTGTTTTTTACTACCTAGAAATATCTCCAAAGTCCTGGGCATCATTTTTTCTTGCACTGTAAATACATATCTGTGAGTTAGGTAAAACTCTCCAGAGTTCTCTCACCATCTATGCAAGTGTAAGTTAAATCCTTAGGGCTTGCTTCTAGCCCAGGATACCATGCTTTTTTAGCTACATTCATTGAGAAAATACAGGAACACAAAAATATTTTCTCTACATTGCAGCGTCACTGTAATTTCTCAAGAACCAGTCACCCAAGTGAAATGCTCTGTATTGAGGAATGATGGCTGACTATTGCCTGTGAATTAAGAGAGCTAATATGATGAAGCTTTTAGGCTGTACAGGAACTTGGACCAAAATAGGTATCTCTGTGGAGTGCAGAGCTGTCTGTGTGACTTTACAAAAGTCAACTTAAATAATAAGATTATGGCAATAATTGGAATGATGTAAAAATGATTGCAATAACAAAATATTATGAAGTTTACTCCCCTGAATATGCACCTAAAAAATTAGTTTTAACTGGTGAAAAAATATGAAATAAAAATATTAGTAAAACAAACCTAGTGCTGCATTAAAAGAATGATACATGATTACCTAGAATGTTTTATTGCAGAAATGAATACAAGACAGTTTGAAATTATAAACCTATATAATTAAGCAAGCAATGATTCAAAGTTGAAAAACATAGTTACTGTGATTCATGTCAAAAAGTGCTAAATAAAATTCAATAGTCGCATGTGCTTTAATTTCTCCTCTATGAAAAGAAGGATATCATCTTGTTATGATCACAAGTATTGTCTCAAATCAACAGCTAATGCCTTTCTTAGCATAAAAGAATAGTTTCCCATTAAATCAGGGACAGGAAAAGAACAAGTTCTGTGACAAATATTGTTTAACAAACCCATTATAAATCTCAGTAATGAAAACCAAAATATGACATTAGTACCCAAGTAGACAGGTGGAACTTCAGGGTTAATTTTAAAACTCAGACATAAACATGAGTGTACATGTGTGTGCACACATGTGTGTATATGTTTTTAAGTAATTGATGTAGGTATACAATTTGTTTCTAATCAGTAAGGAAAGATGAATCAGCTAACAAGTTCTGTAGGGCAATTACTTCTTCGAGGAAGTTAAGAGAAAATGTCATAGTAGATCATATGTAACAAATTTACAGGTGGATAAAATAATCAAATATAAAAAAAAATTCTTACTTAGCATGAAGAAATTGTATATGGATATTTATCTGAGCTGAAGCAGGCTTTTCCAAATAAGTCTCCAAAGATCAACGATGGGGAAAAAAACCAAAATGGAATACTATTAGCCCAGGCCAAGGACAAACTAAGATGACTACTTGGAACAATGTGACAAGGAAATATTAAATGTCCATAATCTTCAAATTACATGGACATCTCGACAGAAAAATTGAAACAGTTTACTGGAAAAAATTGAGAAAAAACGTGAGCAGATCTTTCAAAACAAAGAAGTCAAGTTATCCACCAAACAAAAAAAAACCAAACCCGTTGCCGTTGAGTCAATTCCGACTGATAGTGACCCTATAGGAGAGAATAGAACTGCCCCATGGGGTTTCCAAGGGGTGTCTGGTGGATTCGAACTGCCCACCTTTTGGCTAGTAGCCGCACCTCTTAACCACTATGCCACCAGGGTTTCCAAATTATCCACAGAGTATATAAAAATAAAGTTTAGATATAATTCTCTTCTAATGTGGTAATAATAATATTATTACTATAATTTTTTTGTCTTTCTTACTTTATACCTTGCATAATATTCAGTAAATTTAATCTTTTCACATTTGAAGAACAAATGTTTAAACATAACTCCCCTTTAAAATATTGTTGGAAATGATAATGTAGAACACTGAAAAGAAAATGGATAGGTTCTTTTTTTTTTTTTTTTTAATGAGCTTCTTGTAGCAGCAGACATGTTTTCTAATCTGAGTTGAAATTGCAATAAAAATCTACAGATATTACGTTTTTATTCCTCAATGATTTAAATTTTGTTTCAATGTATTCATGATGAAAATAAAATTATTTGTGAACCAAGCCTGCATGTATACTGCATATTGTATTAGATGAGGTAAGAAGAAGTCATCCAGAGACATTACCCAACCAGCTGTCATACAGTTGATTGTGATTCATGGTGATTCCACATGTATGACAGGAGAACTGTGCTCCATAGAGTTTTCAGTGGCTATGATCTTTTGTAAGTCCTGATTTCCAGGACTTTTTTTTTTAAAGGTGCCTCTGAGTGGATTTGAACCCCCAACTTTTAGGTTACCAGCCAAGTACTTTATGGTTTGCACCATCTAGGGACTCTCTGGAGACATTAAAGAGTAAAAAAAGTCTCTCAGCTCTGGATTTTGTTATCATAAATTGTGCCATCTAAAAGAGAACATCAGATTCTTCGTGTGTGTACCTATGTGCATATACACACCTACACATAAACACAAAATGTACCCCTGTGACTTCTTCTTAAGTCATTGTCTTATAGAATCAAAGAATTACTTGGGAAAAATGCACAAGTAATTAGGTAGACATAGATGAAGAGCATTCCATTTGTGTTAATCTGATGGAGAAATCGAATTCCAGTTAAATTTTTAGAGTACAAAAGCCTAAGGCTTCCCACGGCTTCATCAATCCTCGAGATTTAACAACCATACCATGAAAGTTTAGAGACATAAAATTTACTCTCTGGGGACAAGGGCATAGTCTACAGAATGAAATAAAATATACCTCAAAGTTAACATTAAAAAGATAGACGTAAGAGAATATTCTCTGATTTCACAATTTTACCCCTTGTCTGTTTCCATTATTCGTGCTTTCTCACCTTCTTCTGTTCCTCTTTGAAAGTTAGGTCTGGAAAGGAGTATTACTAAATCATCCCACTTTTTTTTTTCTAAATGGGAATCTTATTAACTTATGCATTTCTGGATAAAAATCCTCTCACAACAACTGTAAAAGTAATATCTTCATCTTGGTCTTTTATTAATTATATATGCATATATATATATACACACATGCATTTATACTTTTGAGTCTCATTTTAGATGTAGAATATTAAGATATGCCAATAGCCCTGGATTCTACTAGCATAACCTTCAACAACACATACAAAAACTTCCCAAATGCCCAGCTGGTCAGTAGAGCTGATATACTGAATCATGCAGGCAAAAGCTCCAAGCTCTTTGCCCGATTTTAGAAGTGTCTTCACATCTTTGACCTGCACACAGTTCTCAAGAAAGAATAAGTTGCTGAATCCATAGCTTATTCTTCAAAGGCAGAATTGAATTTATTATGCTATTATATATAAGTAGTATATTATACGAAATCATGGGAAAAGATCCTTTTTCACAGACCTTAGAACTTTAAATACAATGTTTTTGTCGTTGCTGTTCCTAGGTGCTGTCGAGTCGGTTCTGACTCATAGCGACCCTGTGCACAACAGAGAGAAACACTGCCCAGTCCTGCACCATCCTTACAATCGTTGTTATACTTGAGCCCACTGTTGCAGCCACTGTTGTCAATCCACCTCGTCAAGGGTCTTCCTCTTTTCCGCTGACCCTGTACTCTGCCAAGCAGGATGTCCTTCTCCAGGGACTGATCCCTCCTGACAACATGCCCAAAGTATGTAAGACGCAGTCTTGCCATCCTTGCTTCTAAGGAGCATTCTGGTTGTACTTCTTCTAAGACAGGTTTGTTTGTTCTTTTGGCAGTCCACGGTATATTCAATATTCTTTGCCAACACCACAATTCAAAGGCATCAACTCTCCTTCGGTCTTCCTTATTCATTGTCCAGCTTTCACATGCATATGATGTGATTGAAAATACCATGGCTTGGGTCAGGTGCACCTTAGTCTTCAGGGTGACATCTTTGCTCTTCTACACTTTAAAGAGGTCCTTTGCAGCAGATTTACCCAATGCAACGTGTCTTGATTTCTTGACTGCTGCTTCCATGGCTGTTGATCGTGGATGCAAGTAAAATGAAATCCTTGACAACTTCAGTCTTTTCTCTGTTTATCACAATGTTGCTCACTGGTCCAGTTGTGAGGGTTTTTGTTTTCTTCATGTTGAGGTGCACTCCATACTGAAGGCTGTTTTTAAATACAATAAAAATGTTTATTCAACTCTCCTTATAGCCACTCTTGATTCTTATAAACTCATAATGTCAAGATACAATTCCAGTCAAGACAAAAGTTAGTTTAAATACCCATGTCTTTAATATAATTTAAATTTTTGGTACACTGCTTCTCACGCTTTTTTCACTAATGCATCCCTATCAATAGAAAAAAAAAAAATGAACCCTTAGAAATCAGGGCAGAAGGCTAAAGATGATATTTGTGAGCAACATGCATTTGATGTATCAGTTATATATTAAAAATTTGCATGAATTTTTGCATTCAATGCCATAGTATATGCATATACTATGGAAAAGCCACTATGGATACTATTTCTCACACTTTTTAGACAGAAGATATTTTGAAGATATATTTTCTGACAAGAACCTGGCAACAGTAAGGAACATCTTACTCCCCACTCCTTATTTACACACAATCAGGAACACCTGTTTTCGCTTTTACCTGGGAATGAAAATATTCCAATTTTGCAAATAAGGAAAATAAGTCTAAAAACTTATGACTTTTCCTAGTAACACATCCAATAAGTGATGGTGCCTGGAAGGAAGCATTTTTTTCCTACAATCTCAGCAAGATGCTCTTCTCCCTGCAAGATAGACAAAGGCAAAATTATATAGCAGTGAACTATCTTAGACTTATCATTCCTGTAGAATTTTGCCTTTGCCTGTCTTATAGGGAGAAGACTGAGTGAATGACAACATTTGAGCTCTAAATATCACTGGAGAACAGCTACTGTCACGGATTGAATTGTGTCCCCCCAAAATATGTGTCAACATGATTAGGCCATGATTCCTCCATTCTGTGATTGTATTTTTATGTTAAGAGGATTAAAGTGGTATTGTGACACCATCCTTACTCAGGTCACCTCCCTGATCCAGTGTAAAGGGAGTTTCCCTGGGGTGTGGCCTGCGCTACTTTTTATCTCTAAGAGATAAAAGGAAAGGGAAGCAAACAGAGTTGGGGACCTCATAACATCAAGAAAGCAGCACCAGATGCAGAATGCATCCTTTGGACATAGGGTCCCTGCACCTGAAAAGCTCCTTGACCAGGAGAAGACTGAGGACAAAGACCATGCTCCAGTACCAAGAGAGAGGAAAACTTCCCATGGAGCCAACGCCCTGAATTTGGACTTGTAACCTACCAGACCGTGAGAAAATAAATTTATCTTTGCTAAAGCCATCCACTTGTGGTATTTCTGTTATAGCAGCACTAGATGACTAAGACAACTACTAATTATTCAACGGAAAAGGAGAGGGAGAAACCTCAGGCAGAGGTAAATTCTCATCAATATCATTCAATCAAATACTGGGAATGTTGTCTGATTAGTCTTGGCCCCAGTTTTCTCATCAGTAAAGGGAGGATTTAAAATTTGCTTTTAGTTTTAACCTACATAGGTGTGGGACCAGGAGTACACAGTGGTATTGTAGAGGTTACATAAATCCCAAATACAGTTATTCTATCTTCTGAAGTATCCACTTTACTCAGATGAGAGAAAAGCATTAGGATCATTCACTGTTTTATTTGTGTAATCATTCAAAATATATTCATTATGCACTTGATAAATGCTAAGAACTGTGCTACATTGTTGGCATAGAGAAGTAAAGAAGTCCCTGCCTTCATTGAAGTTTCATTCCTGTGTGTGTGCATGTGTGTAAGTGCACACACACACATGCTGTCTGTGTATTAGAGACTGGAGGAGAAGAGGAGAAATACATTACATAGTTCTTGGTATTAGGAAAGGGTGAAATAAGTGGAGCAGTTGTATGATATGATCACCAATGGGTCATAGAAAGATAATTCTGTGGCAGTGTATTACATGGATTTACAAGAGGAAGAATAAAAAAAGAAGGGAGATTAGGTTGCAAACAATTTTGAAGATATAAAGAACATTTGAGATTCAAGTCAGAAGCAAGTGTGTTTGAACAGCACAGTTGTGTCAAGATCCAGAAAGAACACTAGCCATGCCAGAATCTGGGCATGAGCAGCAGTGCAGGTAAAGGAATGTACTCCCACAGGTTGCCATCATCTTCTTTATATTTTTTCCGTTTCCTGGTGTGTACTTTTGATAAGAGATTTATACTCATGGAAGCTAAAGGAGAGGGAATTGTCAATAAAGAGAGTGAAGTAGGTCACACATTCCAGAAAGACCAAGTCAGATGGGCACAGATTAAAGGCTGCTACACTTGCCTATTACACTATTAGCAGTGACCTTCATGAGGGTAATTTGAATAGAATCATAAAATATGCTCTGCAAAACATAGCCTGTTTTGTTTCTACTCTGGTGATTATTCTATCACTCTTCTATCTACCATAAATTTTTGGTATATGGTAAGAATTTAGAAACAATGTTTTAATGCGTCACAGAGTAATGATTAAAATTTAAAAAAAGGGTTAAAACTGAGTTGGATGTGAAAAAATAGGGGAACTGAATGCAGCATGTAATTTCTAGTGTAAAGTAATTAATAAAGATGTTAATAACTAAAAACTAGAGACATGACTATGGCTCTTGGAGGTTATCATGAGTTACAGAAAGGTTGTTTGGGACACTAGAAAAATGAGTATAAACACAAGCGAAAGGGAAAGAGCAAGTGGGAGGGAACAAAAGAGTAAGATGTCCAAGCTTTCTGAAAGAATTTTTAACATTTTCTAACATTATTAAGATTTTTAGTAAAATTCAGGCTTAGTTTCAAGGTAATCAGGCCAATCAGACATGAGGGCTATGTTTCCAGGGAGATTGGTAAATTTCTGTTAAGGGAAATTTTTAATGACAAGACAGATAGCCATCTTATAGACTCCATTTGTTTTGATTGCTTCTGCACTGTTGGAAAAGGTGACTTTGAGATTACTTCCAGTCCTACTTTTTTATGATTCAATGATTCATTTAAACCAGCTGTACTAACTATTGAATCATAATTCAAGCAAATCATACAAATTTTCTCCCCAGGTTGCAATAAATTTAAGTGGAGTCGAGTATTTCAAATAGCTTTCATTACAATTATGAACACACACATTCCAAAATTAACCTCTGCATATACTTTATTTAAACCCAAATGTTACATTGTCTTGGTCCCGATAAGGACTACATGCAATTTCTAACTGTTTGGTTATTCTGCCAGAGTGCTCAAATTAGTATACATTATTTGTAACTTAATATTTCTAATTTATCCTAAAATGTTATAAATGTAGTAATTGCATAACATATTATTTGACATAGTTATATCAATTACTTGCAATACATTTTACATGTAGTTCTTGTAATATGACAGTTACTTGTCTATAGGGTTGCTATGAGTTGGAATCCACTTGATGGCAAAAGGATTTTTTTAAATTTTACTTCATTAAAATGTGAAAGTAATCATAAAAATGTATTTATATAGAGACTGTATACTTATTTATGACTTTTTTAAAAGTTGATATGTGTCATGGATTTATTTCTGCTGGTAATTTTCAAGACCAAAACAGCAGTTCCCTCTATCGTATTGTAGTACCTTTGAAATTTTTTGATAGAAGAGTTAACATTAATTTTTTTTATTCTTTAATTGCCTTAAATCAATTGATTCAGCATAACTTAATAAAAAGTAGTACACGGCAACCTTATTGTCAAAAACATAATCTGTAATAACATACTAATTTGGTAAAAATTTTCAGTATGAGTTTGAAAGAAAAATAATATAACTGGCAGTTTATTTTGGGTAAAATATTGAAAATTCATGTATTTTAGTATTGGCCAAATAGCCTGAAATGCCATATTGACAGTAAAGAGAATTATTTTTTTCTCTTTTCACTCAGTGCCAACTTTAATTGCCCAAACTGTTGTGCAAACACAGTACACAGCATCATATTGGTGACAGAGATGAAGAATATAACAAAATGGTACATCCAAAGTCATGATCCTTAATTGAATTTCCACTGGCTGATCACTAAATGGCCTATCCAGTTCCATTTCTTGACTGTACATATCAATCTATCTTGCTGCCTCTGCTAATCCGACTTATCTTTGGGACACTTGGGGTTTATTTCTTACTCTTAGAAATCCCCAGAGCCTACCTTCCCTTATTCCTAACTTTCTATTCTGATATCTGAAATTTTCTAGCTATTCATTTTAGTTTTGAGGTCCACTTAACATGTAATATGAGACAAAGCCAGTATCAGTTAGTATGCCATATGAATATCAATCTCAAATAGCTAGAATCACCTCGATTTTACTAACAATTGTTTGGCCTTCAAGCCAAACCTACACAATTCTTACTGATAAAGTTTTTAAAAAATATTTTAAGTAGAACAGTAATACAGGTGGTGGTGGCCAAGATGGCATGCTAGTCTAATGCACCACATTGTCCTTCTACAGCAAGACCAGAAAAAAAAAAAAAAAAAAAACTGGTGAAACAGATACAAATGTCAATGCGGAACTATGAGCATCATGTGAAGTGATAAAGGACCAGATGGCATACAGAAAGGAAGAAGAAAATGACTGAAAACAGCAAATAATAAAAGACTGAATAGAGGCGTCTAGCTAATTGGCCTGGCACAACAGGACAATCTTAAGACAAAGACAGCTGTGATTCTGGGTGAGGAGCACAGGGGACAACTTCATGGAATTCCCACCAGGGCACAAAGAAACTTAGAAGACACACCCAAATTGAAATAATATGATCAGTGGCACCAGTCCCCCAATCCTCGTAGCCCAGTTCACCGGGGACCAACATATGAGCCCCCCCGTTTTTCTTTTTCTCTTTCTCTCCCCCATTCAGCCACCTGCCCCCCACCCTGCCCCACACCTGAGCAACCCAACCACAGGCGGAGAGCTCCTAGCAGCTTTGGCCTTGCTCTGCCCTCTGCCCAAGTGACCCAATCTCAGGTAGGGAGTTCTACTCAGATTTGGCCTGGCTTTGTCCCACCCCTTGCCCAAGTGGCCCAAGTGCAACTGGGTTGGTCTGGTGCAGCTCTGACCCCACTGCCCCAGCAATCTGAATGTAGGAAGGGAGCTCTGACATGGCTCTGGCCCCACCCTGTCTTAGCTACCTAAGCATCAGCAGGCAGCCCTGGCTCAGCTTGCCCAGTGAGCGCAGACACTCATGTGCTCCTACTTGTAACCACCAGTACTGAGGCTTTGGTCCAGTGATGTCTTCTACTTCCTCCAATGACTTGCTCCGGGGACCCAAGAATTGGTGCCACACCCTCCCCTGCAGCACACTGTAGCAGATAGGGGCATCTTCCTTCTGGATACCCGCGGGCTGGTGACATCTCCCTTACCTTGACCCCTCATAGTCCACCCACTATAAGCAGAAGCTTGTGCCCATTCTCACCACTCTCACCCAGCCAGGCCTACCAGGGACCATTGGTGAAAAGTCACATGCCACTCACCCAGTGACTGATGACCTAGACTCCTCAACCAGAACACACAGCAATCAACAGTGTGCATACACAATACCCAACCCAGTAATCAGTAAGAATGCTCCCTGAACTCACATCCAGCTAACCAGGTGGACAGGCATATCATCTCACCAGAACTGCTAGTTATATTTCAGCTACCCCACAAAACCAGCACACAGAGAAATGAGCTGCCACACCTGGTTTCCACTCCACCCACACAGAGTCAGATAGTGAGAGCTTCAGTGCAGCCAGACTAGTGCCCAAGTAATACACACACACCACCTACTCAGATACATTAAAACAAAACAAAAAATTAGGTTGTAGCAAATAAACATACAACATATCAATAAATATGATAACAACTTGATGCCTCAGGAGACAACAGACAATATCAAATCACATAAAGAAGCAGGTCAAATTGTCTTTAGCAAGTCACCAAAATGAAGAACGAGATAACTTTCTGGAGCAAGAAATGGTAATGGAATTACGTGAAAAGGAATTCAAAAGACTAATATACAGGGTTCTCTAAGAGATCAAGAAAGAGATTAAGAAAAAGCAGATAAAACCAAGAAAAACACAGAGGAAGCAATAGAAGAATTCAGCAAAACAATATAAGAACAAAATGACAAAATAAATAACTAGAAACCATACAAAAACAGCAACAAGAAATCCAAAAGTTTAACAATAAATTCTCAGAAATGAAAAACTTAATAGAAGGATATAGGAACAGAATTGAATTACTGGAAGACAAACTTAGGAAAATTGAGGACAAACCCCTTGACACCAACTTATTTGAGGAAAAATCAGAAAAAAGGATGAAGAAAAATGAAGAAAGAATTATGCATGACAGGAGTTCCAAAACAAGGGGAGGGAGGTAATGTAAAACACAGAGTGAATCTTTACTGAAAGAAAACTTCACTTTTACCATGAAAGATGAGAAGATAACCATCCAAGAAGCTCAGTGAACGCCTTATAGGATAGAACACAAAAGAAAGTCACCAAGACATAACATGATCAAATTTACCAAAACCAAAGACAACGAAAGAATCCTAAGAGCAGCTCAGGAAAAATGACAAGTCACTCACAAAGAGGAACCAAACCAAAAAGAAAACCCATTGCTGTCAAGTCAATTCTGACTCATAGTGACCCTATAGGACAGAGTAGAACTGCCCCATACAGTTTGCAAAGAGCATCTGGTGGATTCGAACTGCCAGCATTTTGGTTAGCAGCCATAAATCTTAACCACTATGCCACTGGGGTTTCCCAAAAGGGAACCAATAAGACTAACTATGATTACTCAGCAGAAACCTTGGAGGCAAGAAAGCAATGGGATAACATTGTCTTAAGCTGTGTCTTAGTTATCTAGTGCTGCTATAACAGAAATACCACAAGTGAATAGATTCAACAAAGGGAAATTTATTCACTCACAGTCAAGTTGACTAGAAGTCCAAATTCAGGGCATTACCTTCAGGGCAAGGCTTTCTCTCTTGGCTCTGGAGGAAGGTCTTTGTCATCAATCTTCCCCCGGACTAGAAGCTTCTCCATGCAGGAACCCTGGGTCCAAAGGATGCGCTCTGCTCCCAGCACTGCTTTCTCAGTGGTATGAGTTCCCTCACTCTCATTCCTTTTATCTTTTGTAAAATAAAATGTGGTGAAGGCCACATCCCAGGTAAACTCCTTTTACATTGGATCAGGGATGTGACCTGAGCAAGGGTGTTACATCCCACCATAATCCTCTTTAAAAATAGGCAGAGGTTATGATTTATAACACAGAAGAAAATCACAAGACGGAGGACAACCACACAATATTCAGAATCATGGCCTAATTAAGTTGACACATATTTTGAGGGGACATAATACAATCCATGATAGGCTGGGTTCTCTAGAGAAGCAAAACCAGTAAGTGTATAAATATATATAGACAGCGATTTATATCAAAGAAACAGCTCATGAGATTGTAAAGGCTGGAATGTCCCAAAACTGTGGATCAGGATAGAGGCTTCTCCTGATTCATGTAGCAGCAGGGGCTGGCAAATCCAAGATTAGTAGGTCAGAAAGCAGGGTTCTTGCTCATAGGTTGTGAAGATCAACAAATCCAAAGATTGGCAGGCAAGACTGCAAGACTTTTCCTGACTCAAGTAGCTGAAGAGGCTGGCGAACCCAAGATTGGCAGGTTGGAGAGCAGGGCTCTTGTTCCCAGGCTGTGAAGATAAATGAATCCTGAGATTGGCAGATAAACTGCTAGCTCAAGTCCCAAGACTGGAGGTCAGATGAACAGGAGGCAGCTGCAGGACCCAGAGAGGATCCAGAGCAGGCAACAGCCAGAACATCCACTTATATTTGAATACAGGCCACATGCCCAAGGAAATTCCCTTTCAACTGACTATTTACTCACAGGCAATCCCATCATGGGGGTAATCACATATAAACACTGGGAATCATGGCCCAGCCAAGATGACACACAATCATAACCATCACAAACATACATAAAACTTTGAAAGAAAGAAAGAGAATAACTGCCAACCAAAAACGATATATCTAGCAAAAATGCCTCTCAAACTCTCAAACACAATGGCAAAATTAGGACATTTCCAGACAAACAGAAAGAGAATTTGTAAAAACCAGATGAAACTTAAGAAATGTTATACAGAGTCCTTTGGACAGAGGATCATTGACATCAGGCAACAACCACAGATTAGGACACAGGTCAGTATCAGTCAGATACCAATTCTGATAAAGAATTCTCAAAAGTAAAAGAAAGCTAAAAGATTGAAAACAAGAAATCAGGGACGTCAATCTGTAAATGGCAACAACATCAAAACTAAAATGGGAGATAAATGATGCAGTTATAGAACTTTCATATACAAAATCAAGGCACTATCAAGAAGTAAAAGATTGCTTAGGAAGATAAGGTTAAATTTCAAGGTGGCCGCTAAGAAATAAATCAAATAAAATCAAAATAAAAAGTCTCAGTATTCACAAAATCAGTAACAATGAAAGAAGTGAAAAAAATACTCACAAATAAAAAGAAATTACTGCATAAATGAAGCAGAACAAAGAAATCTTCAACATCAAATAAAATAAAAAATGACAGCAGTAAACACGTAACTATTGATAATCACACTGAGTGTAAATGGCTCAAATGCACCATTAAAGAAGCAGAGAGTAGCAGAATGGACTAAAAACAAAGAAAAAAACATAGTCCATCAAGATGCTGTCTACAAGAAAAACCTTAGACACAAGGATATAAATACATTAAAAATTAAAGGCTGGAAAAAATATATCAAGGAAACAACAACAAAAAATCATAAAAGTGGTAATATTAATCTCTGAAAAAATAGATTTTAAGGCAAAATCTATCATAAAAGATAAAGAATGACATTATATAATGATGAAAGATCAATCCATGAAGAGGACATAATCATATTAAATACACACTCGACAAAAAGGCATCAAAATACATAATACAAATTCTAATAGCATTAAAAAGAGAAATAGTTTCACAGTAATAATAGAAGGCTTCAACACACCACTTTCAGGGAAGGACACGTTTAGTGAAAAAAACTAAACAAAGATACAGAAGACCTAAATGAAGCAATAAACCAACTTGACTTCAAAGGCTATATACACAACACTCCATGCAACAACAACAAAGTATATATTCTTTTCCAGTGCACATAGATTATTCTCCAGAATAGGCCACAAAGCAAGCATTTATAGAATCCAAAACATCAAAGTAGTACAAAGTATTTTCTTTGATCACAATGATATAAAAATTGAAATCAACAATAGGAAGAGTAAGGGGGAAAAAATCAAAGATATGGAAACTGAATAACACGTACTTGAAAGCCAATGGGTAATAGAAATCAAAGATGAAAAAAAAAAAATCCTAGAATCAAATCAGAATGAAAATATGTCTTACTAAAACATTTGGAATATAGCAAAAGCAGTGCTCAGAGAACAATTTATAGCAACAGATACACACATTAAAAAAAAAGAAAGGGCTAAAATCAAAACATTAACACTACAACTAGAACAATAGGAACTAGAGCAACAAAAAGCCCATAGTCACCAGAAGAAAAGAAACAGTAAAGAGCAGAAATAAATGAAAAAGAGATCAGAAAAACAATAGAAAGAATCAACAAGACCAGAAGTTGGTTCTTTGAAAGGATTAACAAAATTGACAAACCACTGGCCAAACTGACAAAAGAAAACCAGGAGAGGAAGCAAATAACCCAAATAAGAAATAAGATGAGTGACATTACAACAAAACCAATGGAAATAAACAGGATCTTACAGGATACTATGAAAAACTGTACTCTAACGAATTTGAAAACCTAGAGGAAATGGAAAAATTTCTAGAAACACACTACCTACCTAAACTAGCACAAACTGAGATAGAAAATCTGAACAGACCCATAACAAAAGACGAGATTGCAGAGGTATGAAAAAACTCCCAACAAAAAAAGCCCTGGCACAGATGGCCTCTCTGGAGAATTTTACCCAACATTCAGAGAAGAGCTCACGCCAATACTACTCATACAATTTCAGAGCATAATAAAAGGAAGGAATACTCCCAAATTCATTCTATGAAGCCAGCATAACCATGATACCAAAACCAGACAAAGAATACAAAAACAAGAAAATTACTGACCAATATCCCTTACAAATATAGGCACAAAAATTCTCAAGAAAATTTTAACTAATAGAATTGAACAATATATCAAAAAATAATATGTCAAGACCAAGTGGGATTCATACCAGCTATGCAAGGAAGGTTCAACATTAGAAAATCAATCAACATAATCTACCACATGAATAGAATGAAAGAAAATTGCACGACCATCGCAACAGATGCAGAAAAAGCACTTGATAAAGTCCAACATTCACTCCTGTTGAAAACGCTCAGCAAATAGGAATAGAAGGGAAATTCTTCAACATAATAAAAGACATTTATACAAAACCAACAACCAACATTATTCTGAATGGAGAGAGACTAAAAGTATTCCCCATGAGAATGGGAGCCCAACAAGGATTCCTTGTATCACCATTTTTATTCAATATTGTCTGGAAGTCCTAGCCAGAGCAATAAGGCAAGAAAAGGAAACCAAAGGCATACAAATTGGTAAGGAAGAAGTAAAACTACCCTGTTCGTCATTGATATGATCTTAGTCTTGGAAAATTCCAAGGATTCTACAAGAAAGCTACTGGTAATAATAGCAGAATTCAGCAAAGTAGCAGAATACAAGATCAACATACAAAATTCAGTTGGAGTTGCACACAAATACAAAGAGAACTTCCAGAAGGATATCAGGAAAACGGTTCTATTTATGAGGGCCACCCCCATAAGATAAAATATCCAGAAATAAATTTTACCAGGGATGAAGAAGGCCTGTACAAAGAAAACTGCAAAACACTAATGCAAGAAACCAAAAGACACCTACGTAAATGGAAAAGCATACCACGCTCATGGATAGGAAGACCTGACATGTGAAAATGTCAACACTACCCAAAGTGGTCTACAAATATAATGCAATCTCAATCTCAATTCCAGCACTATTCTTTACTGAAATGGAAAAACTAATCAACAAATTTATATGGAAAAGAAAGAGGACCGAGATAAGTAAAGCAATATTGAAGAAGAAAAAGTAAGAGGCCTCATATTTCCTGATAGCAGAACATACTATACAGCCATGGTAGTCAAATCATCCTGGTAGTGGTATAAAGACAAACACACAGACCAATGGAACAGGATCAAGAACCCAGACATAAGTTGATCCACCTTCGAATTGTGGTGTTGGCAAAGAATATTGAATATACCATGGCCTGCAGAAGAATGAATATATCTGTCTTGGAAGAAGTACAACCAGGATGCTCCTTAGAAGCAAGGACGGCAAGACTACGTCAGGGGAGATCAGTCCCTGGAGAAGGACATCATGCTTGGTAAAGCAGTGGGTCAGCAAAAAAGAGGAAGACCCTCAATGACATGTATTGACACAATGGCTGCAACAAGGGGCTGAAGCATGACAACAATGATAAGGATGTCACAGGACCGGGCAGTGTTTTGTTATTTGTACATAGGGTCACTATGAGTCAGAACTGTCTCAACAGCGCCTAACAACAACAATAACAACATGGTCAAAACTGATCTTTGACAAAGAAACAAAGTGCATAAAATGGGGAAAAGTCAGTCTTTTTAACAAATGGTGCTAGCAAAACTGTATGCCCATCTGTAAAAAAATGAAACAGGACCCATTCCTCACACTATATATAAAAACTGACCCAAAATGTATCTAAGACCTAAATATAAAAACTAAAACAATAAAAAGCTTTGAATAAAAAAAGGACAATGCTAGGGGCCCTAATACATGGCACAAATTCAATACAAACCATAACTACCAATGCGCAAACATCAGAAGATAAACTAGATAACTAGGAACTCTGAAAAACTAAACTAAACAAAAGACTTCATCAGAAGGGTAAAAAGAGAATTTACAGACTAGGGAAAAAAATGGTTACAATGTATATGGCAAAGAACTAATTTCTAAAATTTATAGAAAACTTCAACATCTCAACAATAAAAAGCCATACAATTCCATAAAAATTGGGCAAAGGATATGAACAGGCAACCAAAGAAGACATTCAGGGGACTCACAAACATATGAAGAAGCACTCATTAGCTGTTAGAAGAATGCAAATCAAAGCTGTGATAAGATACCATCTCACCCCTAGATTGCTAGCACTAATCAGAAAAATAGAAAATAGCAAATGTTGGCCAGGTTGCTGGGAGACTGGAACTCTTATACACTGCTGGTGGTAATGTAAAATAGTACTACTACTTTGGAAAACGGTATGATGCTTCCTCAAAAAGCTATAAACAGAATTATCATGTGGTTCAGCAATCCCACTCCTAGATATATACCTGAAAGAAATGAGCCGTGACACAAATAGACATCTGCACACCCATGTTCATTGCAGCATTATTCACAATATCAAAAAGATGGAAACAACCTAAGTTCCCATCAGCAGGTGAATGAAAAACAAACTGTGGTTCATACACACAATGGAATACTACACAACGATAAAGAATAGTAATACATCTGTAAAACATCTCACAAAATGGAAGAATTTGGAGGACATTATGTTGAGTGAAATAACCAATCACAAAAGAACAAATCTTGTATGAGACCACTACTGTAAAGTAGAAACAAAAGGTTTACACACAGGAAAAAGAAAAAAAAAAAAGAAATTCTTTGACGGTTACCAGGAATGTGAGGAAGGGCGTGTTGGGATCACCAATTAGATAGAGAAGACACAAGTTAATATTGGTGAGGGGAGAGGCAATACATTACATGGTGAAAGTCCATACAGAAAGACCAAGGCAAGAGAGGACACAGAGAGAAAAGGTGGAATAAAGGGCAACTATGGCAACTATGGTAACTGGACCAAAAAGCAATATCATAATAAATGGAGAAAAGACTGACTTTTTCAGGGATTTCATTTTACTTGGATCCACAATCAATGCCCACGGAAGCAGCAGTCAGGAAATTAAATGACATAATTGCATTGGTCAAATCTGCTGCAAGTGTTAAAACATAAAGGTGTGACTTTGAGGACTAAGATGCTCCTGACCCAAGCCACCATATTTTCAATTGCCTCATATGCATGGGGAAGCTGGACAATGAATAAGGAAGATTGAAGAAGAATTGGTGCCTTTGAATTATGGTGTTGGGGAAGGATATTGAATATACCATAGACTGTGAGAAAAATGGAAAAGTCTGTCTTGGAAGAAATACAGCCAGAGTGCTCCTTGGAAGTAGGATGGCTAGACTTCATCTCACATACTTTGGACATGCTGTCAGGAGGGACCAATCCCTGGAGGACATCATGCTTGATAAAGTAGGTCAGTGAAAAAGAGGAAAATCCTCAATGAGATGGATTGATGCAGTGGCTTCAAAAATGGGCTCAAACATAACAATTGTGAGTATGGCACAGGACTGGGCAATGTTTTGTTCTGTTGTACATGGGGTCACTATGAGTTGGAACTGACTCAACGACACCTAACAGCAACAACACAGTAACCATAGCTTAGACAATTCTGCAGCAATAGGAATAATAAACAATAATTTACAAGTGGACAAGTAGGTAGATAGATGCGTCAAGAGGTGTAGAAAGATGTAACAGAACATGCCCACTGACAACTATAAGTTTGGTGGTAGATATTTCTACATACATGATTGTAGGTGCGGCTCATATAAAACACACAAGGACCTAAACAAACACATTCCAGAATGAAGTTCCCAGGCTAGAAGACAAAGGACCATGACCTCGGGGGATATCTACATCAATTGGCACTACACAGTTGTGATGGCTAAGATTGTGTGTCAGCTTGGCTGGGCCATGATTCTCAGTGTTTTGGCAGTCATGTAATGTTCTGATCACTTCCCTGTTGAGATCTGATATGTGATCACCCCAAGATGTGATCTGCTGTGAGTAGCAAGCAGTTGAAGGGGAGTTTCCTTGGGCGTGTGGCCTGCATGGGATATAAGCGGAAGTTCTGGCAATGTTTGTGGGCTTTTTGTTCATGCTGGATCCTGCAGCTGACTCCTGCTTGTCTGATTTCCAGTTCTTAGGCTTGCACTAGCAGCTTACCTGTGGTCTTGCCTGCAGATCTTGGAATTCATCAATCATCACAGCCTGTGAGCAAGAGTCCTGCTCTCTAACCTGCCAGTCTTGGGTTTGCCCACCCCTGTGGCTACGTGAATCAGGACAAGCCTCTGTCCTGACCCACAGACATGGGACATTCCAGCCTCTACAATCACATGAGCCATTTCCTTGATATAAACTTCTCTGTATATACATATATTTATACACTTTACTGATTTTGCTTTTCTAGATAACCCAGCCTAAGATAACAGTACACAAAGTCAATGTTCTCTATCCTACCTTGATAAGTTTTATCTGAGGTCATAAAAGCTTGTGAGCAGCCGTATAAGATATATCTATGGATCTCTCCCTATCTGGAGTAAGCGAAAGTGAAGGAGACTAAAGGCTTAAGGTAGCAATTAGTCCAAAGTACTAATGGGTCACGTGAACCACAGCCTACAAGACCCTGAGACCAGAAGAATTAGATGGTGCCCAGCTACCATCACCACCTGCTCTGACTAGCATTACAAGAGAGGGTCCTGGACAGAGAAAAAGAAAACTGTAGAGCAAAAAAAAAAAAAATCACACTCAAAAAAAGACCAGGCTTGGTGGTCCGACAAAGATTGGAGGAACCCCCGAGACTATGGCCCTAAGATATCCTTCTGACCTGGAAATGAAGCCATTCCCTGAGACAGCCTCCCAGCCAAAAAATGGACAAGCAGGTAGGATAAACGATAACATCTGAGAAGAAAGTACTCCATGGAACAATCAATTATAAAATGAGAAGAGGTAGATAATTAGGGGGAAAAAAAATGGGGAAAACCAGGGTGGAAATGGGGATAGTGCTGACACTATGGGAAATGAAACCAAGGTCATGAAATGTTTAATAAACAAACTATCAGATGGAAAACTAATTTTCTCTATAAACTTTCACCTAAAGAAGAATTAAAAAAAGAAGGAAAGAAATCAAACGATGTATTGCATTGGGAAAAATAAAAATTAAACATAAGATTACCATACAATCCAGCAATTCCACTCCTAATTAGGTAGCCAAAACCATTGAAAGCAGTAACACAAACAGACATACTCACACCAATGTTCATTGCATCACTATTCACAGTAGCCAAAAGATGGAAACAACCTAAATGTCCATTAACAGGTGAATGGGTAAACACAATGTGGTCTATCCATACAATGGGATATTACTGAGTCATAAAGAGAAGTGAAGTCCTGATACACGCTACAACATGGATGAACCTTGGAAGTGTTTTGGAGAATCAAATAAGTCAGTCACAAGAGGACAAATAGTGTATAGTTCCACTTAAAAGAAATATCTAGAATAAGCAAGCATATAGAAGCTTAAGTTTATTAGTGGTTACTAAGGGTAGGTAGAAGGGTGGGAGACAAGAAGGCTCATTACTTAGGGGGAACCTAGTGTCTCTCAAGGATGATGGAAAAAAATTGGAAACAGAAAATTGTGACGGTGTCACACAACATGGTGAATGTAATTAATGCCATCTTTTTTTTTTTAATTGTACATGAAAGAATGATGAATTGGTAAATGGTATTTTACACGTATATTTAGCACAATAAAAACAACAAGAAACAAAAGTACATGAACAAAATGTTTAAAAACTTAAACACTACAGAAAGAATATAAAATAAAAAGTAAATCCAGTCCACTGCCCTTATTGACTCCTCTGAGGTAGTAGCTTTTTGCCAATTTGAGGTTTTAATTTTTCTGAAAGTTAAAACCATAACTCTAATTACTTTGTTTATCAATTTATGTAATATCTATGGAATATGGTTTGAAATATGAAGATTATTTCATTTTTCATCCATTCCATGATTAGATATTCTGGGGGAAAAAAAAACTATAATACAAAAAACCTGAATTCTGGATAACTAACAAAAGGTATAATTTTAAATACAGATGCATTTTTCTTGTGTTAAGGAAAGTATGCAGTAGTCAAAAGTGAAGGAAAATATAGCTCCCATTCTAATCAAAGCCAACTGTAAAATCTACACAATTACAATTATTTTAAGTCTACCAGAAAACTGAGATCACCAACTAACTTAATTAACTAAATTATAAGACTTGGCAAGTCAGTCCTAAATAGACAGGACCCAGGTTGTATTGTAAGGGCAGGGCGGGGAGAGAGCTTGCACTTAGGAAGAGGCAGGGGGGTGGTGACATTCCTCAATAAGATGGTCTCTATATAGTTAAACTTTAAGCCAAGGAAATGATCCTTACAGGCGTCCTTAACTTGATAAAGTCCCTAACTTGATAAGGTCCCTAACTTGGTAATTAAACCTTAAGTCAAGGAAATAGTTTCTATAGGGGTTCCTGTCTTGGATGTTAGATGTTAACAGGGAGAGATAAGAGACAAGTAGGGTATAAGACCCTAAGAAAACAACTATCAGGACACTCAGATTCTTTATCTGAGTAGCCCACTTGACGCTTCCTAGTCAAGTGTACTTTTACTACTAACCCTCTGCTTGCTAACAAGCCTCTGCTCGCTTGGCACTATTTGTCTCAGTGTTTGAATTCATTCCTACACCGAAGACAAGAACCGAGGCCCATCTCCAGGAACAGTAACACCTTTGTCAAGAAAGTGGGAAGAAGAGGATGTCTTCATCAGCACAAGTGAACAGCTAAACTTTCCTTTTTTTTGGATTGTAGTGAAAATATACACAACAAAACATAAACCAATTCAACAATTTTTACTTGTATAATTGAGTGACATTGATTACATTCTTCAAATTGTGAAACAATTTTCACTGTCCTTTTTCAAGTTATTCCACCACCATTAACATAAACTCAATACCCTCTACAAAAACTACCCATTACTCCTCCTTCCTAGCTTGATAGCCACTAATGATTTTTGTTATATTTACTTATTTCATATAAGCAAGGTCATACAATATTTGTCCTTTTGCAACTGACTTATTTTACTCAGCAGAATGTTTTCAAAGTTCATCCATGTTGTGGCATCCACAAGAACTTCATTTCTTCTTATGTCTGAGTAATATTCCACGGTATGTACATAATGAATTTTGTTTATCTATTTATCTATTGATGGACATTTCAATTGTTTCCATCTTTTGACTATTGTGAAAAGTGCTTCAATGGACATTGATGTACAGTTTTCTGTTTGCATTCCTGCTTTCACTTCTGCATCTACACCTGGGATTGAGATTACTGGGTCATATGGTAGTTTTATATTCAACTTTTGAGGAACTGCTAAACTGTTTTCCAAAGTGTCTGTACCACTGTGGACTACTATCAGCAATGGATGATCATTCCCATTTCTCCACATCCAACACCTGGAGTTTTTTGTTTTCCTTTTTTTTTTTTTTTTTTTTATCACTGTCATTCTAATGGGGATAAGATGATATCTCCTTGTGGTTTTGTTTTGTATCCCTCTAATTGCTGATGATGCTGAGCATCTTTTCATTTGCTTTTTGGGCATTTGAATATACTCTTTGTTGAAATGTCTGTTCATTTGCCCATTTTTAATAGGATTTTTTTGTCTTGTTAAGTTGTAGAAGTATTTTATATATTTGGGATATAAGACCCTTATCAGATATATGGTTGCCAAAGATTTTCTCCCAGTCTGTAAGGTGTCTTTTTACTTTTTTGATAAAATCCTTTGAGAAACAAAATTAATTTTTATAAGATCCCATTTATCTATTTGTTTTTTTATTTTGCCACTTCTTCTTTTGTTGTAACAACAGCTGAATTTTAAAGAATCTTTACACTATGAATTTAAGTTGGCTTGATAGTTTCAAATCCCTGGGTACACCAGATATAAGTGAAGTCTGCACCTACCCACTCACTTTTTCCATGGGCTTTTCTTGAATGCTCAGGGAAAAACCAGGGGCAAGGCAAGGAACAGCGAAAAACAACCTCTGAGTCTCAGTCACACAGGGCCCACCTGAGAGTGAAGGCAGAGCAGAACCTGAGAAAAACCCCACTGCTGCTCTCTGGGCTATATGCTGAAAATCAGTAGGAAATGGCCATGTCTATCTCTGGGTGGGGGGTATGTAAGCAGAGAAAAAGGCATCCCCCATATACCCAGGTACTCAGGGCCTGCAAAAGTCTAAGGATAAAGCACGAGATCTGAGAGCAATATTTCATACCTCAATCCTTGCAGTGGTCCCATAAAATACTATATACCATGACTGAATGGACAAGACGTAGTGAGAACACTTCTCCAAAGAGCCAAAGGGGCACAGGGCCTATCTAAGTATGATAGCAGAGTAAGAAAACTGAGAAAAACCCTTCTATGCCAAATACAAGCAAAAGCCTGATATTGCTAGAGATGGGCTAGGAGCTAAGAGAGATACTTTCACTGAAACACAGGGGCATAAAACCTATGTACTTTGACCGCAGGGCTTCAGCAATCACTGGGGGAGGGGCAGAAACACTGAAAGAGAACCTCAAACCTCTTCAGAAGTCTGTGGGCAGAGCAAGAGAATTAAGAGAGCATACGCAAGTTCAAGTTGAAGGTGAAGAAAATTAGAACACGAGAGTCAAAGTACAACTTTGAGTATATCCCACCTGAATTTACAGACCATCTCAAGAATAGATTTGATGCATTGAACCCTAATGACTGAAGACCAGATGAGTTATGGAATGACATCAAAGACATCATAACGAAGAAAGCAAAAGGTCATTAAAAGACAGGAAAGAAAAGATCCAAATGGATGTCAAAAGAGATTTTGAAACTTGCTCTTGAACATCAAGTAGCTAAAGCAAAAGGAAGAAATGATGACATAAAAGAGCTGAACAGAAGATTTCAAAGAGTGGCTTGATAAAACAAAGTAAAGTATTATAATGACTTGTCCAAAGACCTGGAGTTAGAATATCAGAAATGAAGAATACACTTGGTATTTTTCAAACTGAAAGAACTGAAGAAAAAACTCAAACCTAGAGTTGCAATATTGAAGGATTCAACAGGGAAAATATTATATGACTTAGGAAGCATCAAAAGAAAATGGAAGGAATACACAGAGTCATTGTACCAAAAAAAAGTGGTCGACATTCAAGCATTTCAGGAAGTAGCATATGACCGTAAACCGATGGTACTGAAAGAAGAGTTCCAACCTTCACTGAAAGCACTGGTGAAAAACAAGGCTGCAGGAATTGACGGAATACCAACTGAGATGTTTAAACAAACAGATGCAGCCCTGGAAGTGCTCGCTCAACTATGTCTAGAAATTTGGAAGACAAGTACCTGGCCAACCAACTGGAAGAGATCCATATTTATGCATATTCCAAAGAAAGGTGATCAAACTAAATGTGGAAATTATTGAACAATATCATTAATATCACATGCAAGTAAAATTTTGCTGGAGATTATTCAAAACTGATTGCAGCAACACATCAACAAAGAATTGCCAGAAATTAAAGCCAGATTCAGAATATAACCTGGAACAAGGGGTATCATTGCTGATGTCAGATGGATCCTGGCTGAAAGCAGAGAATACCAGAAGGATGTTAACCTGTGTTATGACTATGTAAAGGCATTCGACTGTGTGGATAATGACAAATTATGCATAACATTGTGAAGAATGGGAATTCCAGAACATTTAATTGTGCTCATGAGGAACCTGTACATAGATCAAGAAGCAGTCATTTGAACAGAACAAGAGGATACCGTGTGGTTTAAAGTCAGGAAAGGTGTGCTTCAGGGTTGTATCCTTTCACCGTACTTATTCAGTCTGTATGCTGAGCAAATAATCTGAGAAGGTAGACTATGTGAAGAAGAATGGGGCATCAGGATTGGAGGAAGACTCATTAACAACATGCGTCATGCAGATGACACAACCTCGCTTACTGAAAATGAAGAGGACTTGAAGCACGTACTGACGAAGATCAAAGACTACAGCCTTCGGTATGGATTACACTTCAACATAAAGAAAACAAAAATCCTCACAACTGGACCAATAAGCAACATCATAATAAACAGAGAAAAGATTGAAGTTGTCAAGTATTTCATTTTACATGGATCCACAATTAACAGCCACGGAAGCAGCAGTGAAGAAATCAAATGATGCATTCCTTTGGGCAAATCTGCTGCAAAAGACCTCTTTAAAGTGTTAAAAAGCAAAAACGTCACCGTGAAGACTAAGTTGCGCCTGACCCAGGCCATGGTGTTTTTCATTACCTCATGGGCATGTGAAAGCTGGACAATGAATAAGGAAGACCTAAGAAGAATTGATGCCTTTGAATTTTGGAGTTGTTGAAGAATACTGAATATACCATGGACTGCCAAAATAACAAACAAATTTGTCTTAAAAGAAGTACAACCAGAATTCTCCTTAGAAGCAAGAACGGCGAGACTACATCTTACCTACTTTGGACATGTTATAAGGAGGGAGCAGTCCCTGGTGAAGGACATCATGCTTATTAAAGTAGAGGGTCAGTAAAAAAAAGGAAGACCCTCAATGAGATGCATTGACACAGTGGCTTCAACAATGGGTTCAAGCATAACAGTGATTGTGAGAATGGTGCAGGACCAGGCAATGTTTTGTTCTGCTGTTCATGGGGTTGTTATGAGTACAAACCTACTTGACAGCACCTAACAACAACAACGTGATGCACTGAAACAGCTAAGGCAACATCAAAGGTCACGTCAGTTCAGTAACAGTCTGAATGGCCTCAAACCCCTGACCCCCCACTAATGGTCTGCCTAAAATATGTTATGGTTTTTTTCTGACATGGTTAGAAAGACCAAATAATCTTTACCTTAATGTCTTTTGTACTTTTAAGCACAAAGCTTGGTGTTCAATAAAAAAAAAATTATGAAATGCAAACGCTTACAAAAAGGAACTACATGGGACACATTGTCAAGAATCTAAACAATAGTAGAATCAAATGCAAACATGATCCGAAGTTACCAGAAATAAAAAAAACTGATTTCTCAGACATGAACAACTATGACAAATATGTTAAGGTATTTAGGGAAAAAGTGGACAACATACCTGACTATATAAGAAGTTTCAGTAGAAAGAAAAAAAAAAAAATAAGAAAACTATAATAGTCAAATGAGAATGACAGAATTGAAAAAAATTGATATTAGAAATTAAGAATCATTATAATGAGCTTATCAACAGACAGAACATAACAAAAGAAAGAATAAGTTTACATGACAACATGTCAGTAGAAACTATTCAAACTAAAATGAAAGGTTCAAGACGGTGTGGGAAAAAAGTAACAGTGCATTGGCGATCAGTTTGACAGTATCCAGCTGTCTAGTATATGTGAAATTAAAATCACGGAAGAAAAATAGAAAACAAACAAAAAAATTGGTGAAAGCAATATTCAAAGTGGTAATGGGTGAGTATTTTTCAAAGTAATTGAAAGACAGCCCACATATCCAAGAAACTAAAGAGAATCCCAGGATGATAAATACAAGAAATATAACCAGGCACATCAGACTCAAACTGCTTAAAATGAAAAATAAAGAGAAAATCTTTAAATCAACTTCAGAAAAATGAAACAGTAAGAATGACAGCTTACTTCTTATCTTAACCAAATCAATGACCTACCCAAACATGTAGAAGGAATGGAATATTAAATATAAAATGAGAAATCAATAAAATTGAAAATAGACAATAGAGTAAACCAAAACAAACCTTTGGCTGCAAACCAAAAGTTCGGCAGTTTGAATCTACCAGCTACTCCTTGGAAACCCTATGGGGGCAGTTCTACTCTGTCCTATAAGGTCGTTATGAGTAGGAATTGATTCGATGGCACAAAAAACAACAGATTGACCAGACTAGGTGGGGAGGGGAATAAGACACTAGCTTCTCGTATTAACAATGAAATGTGGGCATCAGTATAAATTCTACAGACGTTAAACCAAAAATGACATATAATAAATAGTTGCATATAAACAATTTTATAACTCACATAAAGCAGACAAAGTCTTTGAAAGCCTCTGTGGTAGGCACAATGGACCCCACAAATGTCCATGTCCTAACTTCTGGCATCTGTGACTATGTTATGTTACATGGCTAAAAATACTCTATAAATGTAATCAAAATTGTGAACTATATCATAAGGAGAATATTCTGGATTATCCTACAACAGTATAATCACTTGAGCCCTTAAAACAGAAAACATTCTCCAACTGGGGCCAGAGAGATATGGCAGAAGGGGAGTTCAGAGAGATTGGAAGCGTGAGGGGTCCTCATCCCTCTGTGTTTGGAAAAGGGCACATGTAAACTATAAGAAGGAATGTGAGCAGCCTCTAGGAGCAACAGCTGGCCCCAGCTGACGGGCCTCAAGGAAATGTGGACTTTAAGTACTATAGCTGCAAGGAACTGAATTCAGTGAACCACCTGAATGAACTTGGATGTGAAATCATCACCAGGGACTCCAGAAAAGACATCTTTATTTTGGCCTCTTGAGATAGTATGCATAGGACCCAACTAAACCATGCTGTACCCAAACATCTGACCTGCGTAACTGTGAGGCAATAAATTTGTGATTTTTTCATGCCGTTAAATTTGTGGTGCTTTTTTATGGCCACAATAGCTACAGCTACCAATACCAAACTGATTCAAGTTAAAATGTGTAATTTGAGTAGAAATCTATCTATTAAATTCATTCAATTCATAGTTTAAAAAGCTTCCCAGAATATAAATACTAAGTACAGATAGCTATATTGGTAAATTCTGCTAAACCTTTTAGAGAGAAATAATTTGAACTTTGTGCAAACTATTTCAGAAAGAAAGAGTTAAATTATATTTTATTCCATCAGGCCATCCTCACTCTGATACTAAAACCAGAAAAACTTATTACACTAACGAATACCTCGTAAACATTCATGCAAACAGCCTTAACAATATATTGACAAATCAAATCCAATGATATGCAAAAAGAGTAACGAACTATGACCAAACAGGGTTTATTCCAGAAATATAAAATTCAGATTAACATCTGAAAATAAACCAGCTCCCTCATGAGAAAACCTTTATTATCTTCTCAACAGATACTTAAAATATGACAAAATTCAACACTTATTCATGATTTTAATATTGAGCATCTTAGGAAGAGAAAGAAACAACTCGATAAATAGCATACACTAAAAACTGTACATAACATTATACTTACCAGTGAAATATTGAAAGCATCCCCCATCCCAAGAAACAAAGATAAGGAACAAAGCAGCAACGCCCACTCTCACCACTTCTGTTCAGCATTATACCAGAGGTTCTATACAGTGTAACAAGGTTTGAAAATAACAAAAGGGCATAAAAATTTAAAAAGTAATATTATCTTTGTTTAGAGACAATGTAATCCTGTACATGGATATCCTGTTGAATCTACCGAACTCTACTAAACCTAACAAGCAAATTTAGTGAAGTTTCAGGATAAAAAGTCAATATACCCAAATAAGATGTGTTTCTCTATACTAAACCAAAAACCTGTTGCCATTGAATTGATTTCAACTCAGAGACCCTATAGGCCAGAGTAGAACTGCCCAATGGGGTTTCCAAGGAGGGGCTGGTGGATCTGAAATGCTGACCTTTTGTTTAGCAGCCAAGATCTTAACCACTTTGCCTTTCTATATACTAGGGCTCCTTTCTATATACTAGTAGCAAATAACTGGGGAAAAAATTTAACAAACAATGCCTTTTACAATAGTGTGAATGCTTAGGAGTACATACTTAGAAATAGATGTAACAAAGATAATCAAGACCTGTAGAAAATATTGATGAAAACTTTAAGAATACCTAAATAATTTAGAGGTATACGTTAGTCATAGATTGTTATTATTGTTAGCTGCCATCAAGTCAATCCTGACTCCTGGCGACAGCATGCACAAAGGAATGAAATGCTGCCCAACCCTGCACCATTGTTAAGATCAGTTTCAGATCAGACCGTCATGATCCATAGGGTTTTTATTGGCTGATTTTCTGGAAGTCGATCACCAGGACTTTCTTGCCTTTCTTCCTACTACAACTTAGTCTGAAAGTTCCACCAAAACCTGTTCAGCATAGTAGCAAAATGCAAGCCTCCGCTGACAGGCGAGTAGGGGCTATGCATGAGGTGCGTTTCCTTGGAATTGGACCTGGGTCTCCCACAGGAAAGGGGATATTTCTTCCACTGAATCATCACTTCCTCCATTCATGCATTAGAAGATGAAATATGGCTAAAATGTCAGTTGTTTTTTTGTTTGTTTTACAAATTGATATATAGACACAATCCCAATTAAAATTTCAACAATCTTTTTTTCAAATTGTGCTTTAAGTGAAAGGTTACAAATCAAGTCAGTCTCTCATACAAAAATTTATATACACTTCGCCATATACTCCTAACTATTCTCCCCTTTTTTAGTGAGTGAGACAACACGCATCTTCCCTCCACTCTCTCTTTTAGTGTACATTCTGACCCCCTCTGCCCTCTCATCTCCCCTCCAGATAGGAGATGCCAACATGGTCTCGTGTGTCTACTTGATCCAAGAAGCTCATTCTTCACCAGTATTGTTTTGTATTCCATTGTACAGTGCAACCCCTGTCTGAAGAGTTGGCTTTGGGAATGGTTCCTGTCTTGGGCTAACAGAAGGTCTGGGGACCATGACCTCTGGGGTCCTTCTAGTCCCAATCTGATCATTAAGTTTGGTCTGTTTTCTAGAATTTGGGGTCTGCATCCCACTGCTCTCCTGCTCCCTCAGGGGTTCTCTGTTGTGTTCCCTGTCAGGGCACTCATCAGTTATAGCCAGGCACCATCTAGTTCTTCTGGTCTCAGGCTGATGTAGTCTCTGGTTTATGTGGCCCTTTCTGTCTCTTGGGCTCGTAATTACCTTGTATCTTTGGTGTTCTTCATTCTCCTTTGCTCCAGGTGGTTTGAGATCAATTGATGCATCTTAGATGGCCGCTTGCTAGCATTTAAGACTTCAGAGGTCACTCTCCAAACTGGGATGCAGAATGTTTTCTTAATAGATTTTATTATGCCAATTGACTTAGACGTCCCTCAAAACCATGGTCCCCAAAACCCTACCCCTGCTATGCTGGTCTTTGAAGCATTCAGTTTATTTAGGGGACTTCTTTGCTTTTGGTTTAGTCCAGTGTTGCTGACCTCTCCTGTAATGCATGTTGTCTTTCCCTTCGCCTAAAATAGTTCTTATCTACATCTAATTAGTGAATACCCCTCTTCCTCCCTCCCTCCTTCCCTCCCTCCCCCCTCTCTTAACCATCAAGGAATATTTTCTTCTCAGTTTAAAATATTTCTTGAGTTCTTATAATAGTGGTCTTATATAATATTTGTCCTTTTGCAACTAATTTCACTCAGCATAACGCCTTTCAGATTCCTCCACGTTATGAAATGTTTCACAGATTCATCATTGTTCTTTATCGATGCGTAGTATTCCATTGTGTGAATATACCGTAATTTATTTATCCACTCATCCATTGTTGGGCACCTTGGTTGCTTCCATCTTTTTGCTATTGTAAACAGCGCTGCAATGAACGCGGGTATTCATATATCGTTTGTGTAAAGGCTCTTATTTCTCTAGGATATATTCCAAGGAGTGGGATTGCTGGATCATGTGGTAGTTCTATTTCTAGCTTTTTAAGGAAGAGCCAAATCGATTTCCAAAGTGGTTGCACCATTTTACATTCCCACCAGCAGTGTACAAGTGTTACAGTCTCTCCACAATCTCTCCAACATTTATTATTTTGTGTTTTCTGGATTAATGCCAGCATTGTTGGAGTGAGATGGAGTCTCATTGAGGTTTTGATTTGCATAAAATTCCAACAATCTTTTATTTTTATTTTGTCACATCTACTGAAATGAAATCAATAAAAAGTAAGTGAACAATTTAATTCTATTAAAGTAAATATTTCCTTTTAAATCTAACCAATACACTGAACCTTTAACATTCTGCCTCAGAGATGGTATCTTTTCATTAAGTTGACCTTGAGTTACCTGCTAGATTTCTGCCAGTTTGAGTAGTGTTCTTTAAGCTTTCAGCTTGCAATGACCCATTGCTCGGCTTGCTACTGGTTGTGACTCAGACAGGCCTCACAGACTCAGTAAACTTCATCATTGTGCTTTTATACTTCAAGAAACAAGCAATGTTGGAGGTAAATGTGGATCAGGTCTTGCTTCCTATGTCTTCGTACCTCACTCTTCCACAACACATCACAAACACACAGAGCTACGTACATGTGTCAGACTTTACTAAAGGGTTAGAGAACCCAAAAGATAATTGGAACAAAGGGAAAAGTTAAAAGTGTGCAAAATATTGTATTTTTTTGGGGGGGGGGAGAACAATATTAAAAAATAAAAATTGTAATCATAGTCACAAGTTTTAACCCGAGGCCCCTGTCCTCTTCTTACTCTTCTACCTTAAATAGACAGATCGTAAAGAAAAATATATATCTTCAAACCTCCTTCATGGAAATCTCTCACCTATTTGGAAACTCCAACCATATTCAAAGGAGTACTTTTTTCAGGTTTGTGTTTAGTGTAGTATAATACTGTAGGTATTCAGCCAGATAGTTCTGTAATAATTTCCCCTCTTCAAGTCCCTTGGAAAATTTCAAGAGGGACACAAATCCTGTCTAGTGAGTCCCAATTTGAAGTGATATACCCACCAAAAATTCATAAATTTGTAAAATATCCCTCTTGACATGTGCAACTATGAGAAACTTTTAGATTTAAGTTGTCGATTACTAGGTCTCTCTCTCTCATACACACACACACACATACTCAATCATTTCTCAAAGATGTAATAATTTCTCTGAGTCTTCTGAGGTGGTCCCCCCCGCCACGAATTACATCAGCTTATAACAGAGTTTGTACACAAACTAACATTAGCTTCTATGGTTCATCTTTGGCAACTTGGACAGAAAAAAATGAATTCAACTTTTCCCTACCTGGGAAAAGTGACATCTCAACAATAACCACATTATGCTTATAAACTTGCATCATCCTTGACTCATATCTTTTCTTCACATCTCATATTGAATCCCTCTGCAAGTACTATTTACATTCAAATCATATGTTGGATCTAAACTACTCTTACTAACCCACTGACGATACCATGCTCTAGGTCACTTCATCTCTCATCAAAGACTACTGGAATTGCCTCCGAACTTATCTCTCAGCTTTCACTCCTGCCCTTCTACCATTCATTCACTACATCCAAAAAAAAAACAAACCCAGTGCCTTTGAGTCCATTCCGACTCATAGCAACCCTATAGGACAGAGTAGAACTGTCCTATAGAGTTTCCAAGGAGCGCCTGGTGGATTTGAACTGCCGACCCTTTGGTTGGCAGCCGTAGCACTTAATGGCTACGCCACTAGGGTTTCCATTCACAACATAGTTTAGTAATATTTAAGAAAGTGTTATTTAAATCTTCTTGTATTCCTGTTCAAATCTTCTGAAAGATTCCATTACATATAAGGTAAAAAAAAAAAAAAAAAAGAGGAGAGGTGGAGCCAAGATGGCAGAATAGACAGGCACTTCCGTGGAGCCCTCTTTACAACAAAGACCCAAAAAAACAAGTGAAATGTGTGTATTTGTGACAAGCTGGGAGCCCTGAGCATCAAAGGCAAGCTTAGACAACGAACTGAGGGGCAGGGGAAAGAAGAGACCGTTCAGAAGCAGAGAGGAGTTGTTAGACCTGAATCACGGGGAGCCCTCAGGCACCATTCCTGGAGCGGCTGCAGGAGCGGCAGCGGAGGCGGCTGGCTGGTTCTAGCCTTCAGCTGCAGTTTCCTCAGGGAGAAGCAGCCAGCTACACAGCCCACTCACACTTCCAGAACCTGAGCAGAAGGGCACTCTCCGCAAAAGCTAAGTACTTACGTACACTTTACTGTGCACCCCCCACCCCCAACCCAGCTTCAGCGGCTGAATCCCTGGGCCTGAGATAGACCCTGGTGAGCACCTAGAGCCATCCTCCCAGCCTTGGGGAAGGAAAAAATTTCCAACTGGGGGGAAAAGATAATTTTCTAGCTCCATTTACTGGGGGAGCTCAGGACAGAAGTGGCTCCTGTCCAGGCATAAACTGTCCGTGGACCTTGAGCACCTTTCCCTTCTGCATGGACCTGTGTGGGCCTATTTTGGGAGAATAGGCCCTTGTTGGCAAACTCCGACCATTTCAGCTGTGCGGTGGAGAGGTGGGTGTTTGACATTTGACATTGTTTTGCCTATTAAACAAGGTCCTCACCTACCCACGACAGGGACTTAAGGACTGGTAGCTCCACTCAGGTCACCCAGCCACCTGCGACAGGGGTACAAAGATAACTGGTACCTCCTAGTCCTTACAACCAAAAACTTCGGGTGCCCATGGTCCATCTGCAGAACCCACCCACCTGCACGCTCTAGGGAACAAGAATGCACTTTCCTCAGAGACACTCTGGGGTCTGTTCTCAGCCCCCTACCTTAATTTGTAAACTTTCACTTAAAGCACAATAAAAATTATTTAAAAAAAAAAAAGAAAAACAACAAAATCCAGACTCTTAATCATCCAAAGGCCCAATATGATTTTGTCACTCTATTTTGGACCTCATCTGCAACCACTGTCCTCCTGGCTTACTCCACTCAAGTAACACTATCCTTTACGTCTTTAAATGGGGCAGGCACATAGCTCCCTCAGGAACTGGTGGTTTTGCTACCACCTTTCTGGGATGCTCTTTCTTGAGACCTACAGATGACTTCCACCATCATTTGATATGGGTCTGTTCTCATACGGCGCCAGCTCACAAGGATCTTTTCTGACCGACCGATCTATGAAACCCTCCACTGACTTTTATACTATTACTTTGCTTTATCTTTACTGTAATTATTTACCATAAGGCCTCAACATATTTACCTCTTTATATTTATTGGCCTATTTTTACAAAAGCACAGGCAGTATTGTTCACATTTTGCAGCAGCTGGAAGAGTGCCTAGCACAGACTGGACAAAAAATATATATTTGTGAATGACCAATGAATGAATTAATGAAATGATGGCTATTGTAATCTTCTGCTAATAGTCTCCATTTTATTTGTTTTAAAATAATTTGACCATATTTGACTTTCCCTAAATTCATGTTTTATAGATGCATAATTCTTGGTATCTAGAGATATGCAAAAATACATGCCTGTAGGAGGTAATTTCTGTGAAATCAAAGGTTATACTGGGAAACTGGAATAAAATATAAATTGTACCATATAACATTTAAATTCTTTTTTTTATGTGTAAAAAGCAGATTCTTCATTTACATGGAAATTCAGTGTCCTTGACAAACAAATGTTAAGAGAGATAACATTCTTAAAAAATATTTAAAAATATTCTGTGGAGCCTAATATTTTATGGTAATCATTTGTGTTCTTTGAAGTGAGAAGACATATTTATTTGGTCCAATACTTAAGGTTATTTATTTAACTATTCTATCCTAGGGCATTTGTAATTACTATGGGCATAGACAAATGCTTAGGAAAATAATTTATAATAAACACTTTAATTTGTTAGAACTTCTTAAATATAGCTTATGAATTATTCCCCATTCATCTTTTCTTAAGGATCACAAGCAATTATTTGTTTTTAGCAGTAATAGAAGTCCACAGGAGGCATTGAAATACTAGCATCTGCCATTGGACCAAATGAGACTTAATTTTTTAGTAAAATATTTAGAAATAGTATTTTTAAATATCCATTCAAAACACATATGGCATGAAATACTAGAAATTATCTAAAAATAGAAGAAGTTTTTATAGAGCATAAGGAAACTATCTCTTTTGCGGTACAATCCAAAGAGAGAATTTACTCATATGGAAGGCTTGTTAGCATCAACTATGTGACTTATTTTTAAGATTTCCAAAGTTAGACAGTTAATGAAAATATGTTGTTGTTGTTGTTTTTTGGTGCTGTTGAGTTGGTTCCAATTTATAGTGACCCTATGTATAACAGAAAGAAACACTGCCTGGTACTGTGCCATCTCACAATTGTTGCTGTGCTTGAGACCATTGTTACAGCCACTATGTCAACCCATCTTATTAAGGGTCTTCGTTCCTTTTGCTGATCCTCTACTTTACCAAGCATAGTATCTTTCTCCATAGACTGTTCCCTCCTAACAACAGGTTCAAATACATAAGTTGAAGTCTCACCATCCTCTCTTCTAAGGAGCATTCTGGTTGTTCTTTGAGGACAGATTTGTTTGTTCTTCTAGCAGTCCATGGTATATTCAATATTCTTTGCCAACACCATAATTCTAAGATATCAATTTTTCTTTGATCTTTCTTATTCATTGCCCAGCTTTTCCATGTATATGAGGTTATTTAAAATATTATGGCTTGAGTAGGGAACAACTTAGTCCTCAAAATGACGTCTTTAATTTTGAGCAATGCAGTTATCCAATGTTTTACCAGAAATTCTAAAAACAAGCAAGTTTTAAAATTATAAAGTTTCTTTTTTTTTTCTTTCTTGTCTCATCTGGCAGTAAAACCAGATCTGCCTTAAACTTGTTTGGTGGAAAACATGACCTGACATGGTAGGAGACTGATTAAAGTCTTTATGCCTCTTACTATGAATATATTTATGTTCCACTATAGATATATTAATATGCTTGCATAAAGAATGTTACATACAGTCTGTTGGAGGGTGTTTTAAAACATATCATATATGCACTGTAGTACTTTTGCACAATTAAACAATTCCTAAAAATAAAAAATACACTGACTGCACTGATTTTGCATAAGAAAATGTCAACTAGAATATTTTTATGAAAATAAGTTTTGAACTATAAGAAAAGGTATTCATTGAAAAGTAATGAGTTTAAACCAATGCCTGATAAATAATAAGTGCTAAATGAGTGTTAGTTATTATTATTAACCTGTATCATTGGTCTCCAAACTACAAAAGAAGAGTGTTTGTCAACTAGAAATATAATATGGCATCTCAAACTCAACACACCTAAAACTGAGGTAATCCACTTCCACTGTCAAAATAAAAATTGATTCACCTGCATTCTTCCCCATCCCAATTCAGTTATTGCAAATACAGTCTCCCAGCTATTCAGATCCTAAACCTCATTGTCATCCTTGATACACTGATACTGTTCTTTCTAACATATACAACATGCTTAAATACATACCCATTACTATCGAGCTGATTCCAATTCATAGAGACTGAAGGACAGAGTAGAACTGCTCCACAGGGTTTCCAAGGAGCAACTGGCAAATTTCAAACTGCAGACCTTTTGCTTAGCAGCCAGAGCTCTTAACCACTATGCCATCAGGGTTTCCACACAACATGCTAAAAAAACCCAAACCCACAGCCGTCGAGTCGATTCCAACTCATAGCAACCCTATAGGACATGCTAGGATCAGAAAATCCTGTTAGATACTATTGGCCCTAACTACAAAATATAAACAGAACCTTCCCACTTTTAATTACCTTCACTGTTAACCCCTATTTTAAACAATGTATCTATCTCATCTGGATTATTACAATACCTCCTAACTGGCTTACCTAATTCCATGCTGATCCTCACCCTTCCCAACTCCAACTCCTAGCCTATTCTCAACAAAGCAGCTTAGTGATGCTTATAAAATCTTATTTACACCACGGCCTAAATCCTTGATGTCTCTCAGTGTTACTCAAAGTAAAAGCTACAGTCTATGATGACCTACAAAAACCTACATGATCAGTGACTATTTTATATCTCTGTACTCGCCTGGTAACATTCTTCCATTCAGTTACTGCATTCCAAGGACACAGGCCTCCTTGATTTTCTTTCAGCACGTCAGGCAATGCCTCACATTTGGGCCTTTGCTCTGGTTGTTTCCTCCTTCTGTAAATCTCTTCCCACAAATATCTGCATAAATAAACTCCTCAACTCTTCAAGTATTTATCCAAAGGGCCTCTTTGTTCTCAAAGAGGTCTATTCTGACCACCCTATTTAGAAGAACTGCCAATTACCCACCCACCCTCCCACCCCCAGCCATAAAACTCTGGATTCCACTGACTCCGCTATACAATTTTTAATTTTAACATAATATATAATTAAATTATTTTCGAAGTTAGTTGTTTTTTGTCTAGCTTCCTCCACTAGACTATAAATCCACAAAGAGAGGGATCACTGGTTTGTCCACTGATATACCCCAACCAACTAAAACAAAAGCTGGCACATAATCATTGCTCAATAAATATTCAATAAATAAATGAAGAATATTCATGTTTACATTCTTTAAAAATAATAGTTAAGAACTGTAGGTAGCTATTACTAATGTCTAAGAAGGTATTCTCATTTTCATTAAAAATTTTTTTTTGTCCTTACTATCTTTTTAGTTTTCCATACTTCATTATAATTCAACATAAACTTTGTGGAACTGAGAGAAAGCTGAGGGAAAGAAATTGTGAATGCAAATAACGCATTAAATAGTCACCCTACATAAAATATATGAAGGAACTGAAGTATGAAGAGCCACTTGTTTAGTTTTCTTCAGTATTTGCTATTCCAAACCAAAGTATTTTCCGTTTAGAAGTACCTGGTTGATAAAATGAAATGGAATTGAGGGAATGCTGGTAGTGTTGGAAGATGATAGACTTTCATGGAGATCAAAATCAATTGCTTCAGTACTTTCAGTAGAAATGTAGAAAATAAAAAGATAAAAAACAATCTTTAACAATTTGTCTGAGTGAAAACTACAATGCCAAAGACAAATATACTCATTATCTTCTTAAAATATCCTGGTCGATAGTGTTGCTAGTATAGAATAATATCCTCCAGAGAAGAACTAACTCTATATATACCTTTTCAAGTTAAATTGAATTTATGTGATGATACAGGTTCATTCCGAGTCCTAAAAAACTCATAGCAAAAGAACATAGTAAAATCTAAGAATTCATATTTTCCACATGCCTGAAAACCATGTAATAATTTTCTTTCCATGTGATATACATTTTTAATATGCTAAAATGCACTCAGAATGTACAACTTGAGTTGAAGCAATCCACGGAAATTTACAAATATAACAACACTAATCTAATTAATCAGAAACACTAATATTTTCTTTATGTTTTCACTTCTATCACAATGAAATGGCTGGTAATCTAAGAATATTTGCTAGTTTAGAATTTTTCTGCCTTGAAAAATAAATCTGAACCTAATTTGTCTCTGCTAACAATTCAATATGTATATATATGTATGTGTGTGTGTAAAACCTTGAATTATAAGCAGAAAAAAATTAGCTTTATATGTGTATATATATACATATATGTGTGTGTACGCAATATGGCGTGAATTATGTCTTCCCAAAATATGAATTGAAAATTGGAGCCTCTATGCCTGTGATTATAATCCCATTTGGGACTGGCTGTCTTTGTTATGTTAATAAGACAAGATTAGTGTAGGGTATGTCTTTTTTTTGCGGGGGGGACAACTGAATACATAACAATTTCTGTGATATTGAATTGCTCACTCTCTTTGCCCCATCCCTCCATGCCTGAATTCTGGCCTTCATCCTTCTTTTCCTATTCATCCTAGTAGTCTGCATTGTCTCTTTATGAAATGAATAATTCCTATGGGCTGTAGAGCTCTTTCATACATGCAAGAAACCATTTGTAATCTCTCCTCCTGCTTTTCTCTGCCAGGCTGCAAAAATCATGACCACATAGGTGAATCTTAATAATTTTGAATTATTTTAACTTCATATTATTGTTTTCTTTCCAACCATAAGAAACTGACTTACAATGTATAATAGTACTTATTCAGATTCTGCTAATTAGAATCTGTGCTGATTCACTTAGGAAAAGACTAAAATTTACTTTTACAGTCTTTAAAATGAAAGATCTGATGAAATAGCTATTTTTAAGCAGCCATAAACTGTAAATCAAATATGATTAGTCATTAATTCAAGTCCTCTAAGGATATTTACTAGTCAATGTACTAATTTTCTACTAACCAGGAAAATGGAAGATGATCACTAATTCACAACTTTTCACACCCACACACACACACATTTGTATGTATGTTTGTAGTACATTCTGAGTCTATTTTTACTAATATATGAATTTTAAATCGATAAGCTTGCTTATTGAAAATATTTTATAATTATAAAATGTCACTATTCTATTTGCCTTCCCCCTAATTAGTACTAAATTACTGAGGTTTTATGATACATTCAAGTGTTAGAAATATCATTTATTGAAACCTATCTAACAAATATTAAATATTGCAATTTATCTTATTTAGTCTTCACACAAATTGGTGATGAAATAAACTAAGTGTTAGATCACAGGCATAAATTTATTGTTTTCTCCCAATGCTACTTGTGTTCAAAGTTATACTAATAAATCCATGTATACGCAAATCTTTTGTAATAAGATGCATTTCATTTAATCATTTATCAGTTTTTTCCTTGTGCAATTCTAAGTGATTGTAATCTTTAAGTTTTCTGTAATAAACTGAACAGTCATGCCAAAAGAAACAACATCAAGACAAGGTGGTTTAATTTAGGGAGTCTACAATATCTTTTTACAATATCTGCTCCTTCATATTTCTGCTCTAAGATCTGAATTTTAAATTCTTCCTAAGGAGAGAGAGCATTTCAAAAGGTTCAACAAAAGCTCATTTGCATTACCAAAACCAAAACCAAACCCAGTGCCATCGAGTCGATTCCGACTCATAGCGACCCTACATCTACCTTAATTCACAATGCAATAGATTACCTAGAGTTGGGACTTCAAATACGGTTTAAATACAAGGAAGTACGATTTACCTAGTGCAATAAACTCCCCTTCTCCTCCTCCTCTTCTTCTTCTCCTTCTCCTCCTCTCCTTCCCTCTTCTCCCTCCTCCTCCTCTTCTTCCTTCTTCTACTTCTTTTCTCTTTAACAAAAACAAACAATGGTCCATTTTTTTCTCTACAGAGCTACTAATGGTCATTCATCTTTTAAAATTTTCTTCACATATTCTTATGCCCTAATAGTCAGTGTGCAATAAAATTTGGTCCTTATAAACAGAGCTAAGAATGGAGGGTGGACACAGTTGTCACACTTTGCCCTTAACACAGGTTCTAGAGTCAGATCAATGCCAGTGTATTCTATGCATAAAAAAGATACGTGAAAAGATGACCCGCATCCCCATTTCCAGCCAAATCTACCAAGAACATATCTATGTTCTCAAAACAACAGGAATGTCCAATGCCTTCTGGCTTTTTAAGCCATTAAAAAATTAAAATAAAATGACTGTGAGATCCAATTATTTGAAAGGTGGTAGATGTCAAATATAATCTATTAATTCCTTCAACAAACAATTAATGTGTCCTTGCTCTATTCTAGAAATTAAGGTTTTCACAGTCAAAAGATAGACCTGGTCTCTGGCATAATGAAACATATACCCTAGTGGTGAATGGAAATGCAAAACAGGTATCAGGTAACATAATTAAATAAGTATAAGCAATGAAGTGAAGTCCTGTAAAAATCTTCAAAAACAAGATAAAGAGTTGGTGTTTTATAGAGGGTGGTCATGACAAGCTTTTAAAGAGAAAGAATTTGAAGACAGTGTGAAGAACATTCCAGGCATTTTGAACACCATATGCAAAGGGCCTGAGGCTGAAAAGAATGTGGCTTGTACCACAAATCCAAAGACCAACTGGCCTAAAATGCAGTGAACGAAAGGTGAGTGTATATATTGACAAGGTTGGAAATTTAGGGAGAGGCCAGATAAAGCAAGAAATTTCAGACCAGAGCAGGATATCGGTTGTGATTCTAACTGCAGTGAGAAGTCATTGAAAGAATTAATCTGGAGAGAACTATGATAGGATTTATATTTTAAGGTATCTTTTTCAGCTGAGTTAAAAATGGATTGGGATTTAAAAATAACAGAGACAAGAAAATAAATTAGGGGATTACTAGTAGAGTCCAGGTAAAAGATAACAGTTGTGTTGTCTAAGGGTATGAATTTCAATAGAATAGAACAGAATGAGTTAAAAATATATCTTCAGAATTGTTGCCAGATTGCTCTGCAGGGATCATGTTGTAACTGTTGTTAGTTGCCATTGAGTTGGCTCGGACTCATGACGTTATGTATAAAATAACAAAAAATTGTTGCTCAGTACTGTGCCATCTTCATGATAATTTATATGTTTGAATCCACTGTTGTAGTTATTGTGTCAATCCTTCTCACTGAGGGTTTCACTCATTTTCACTGACCTTCTACCACCAGCTGAAAGCAGAGAATACCAGAAAGATGTTTACCTGTGATTTATTGACTTTGCAAAGGCATTTGATTGTGTGCATCATAAAAAAAAAAAAAAAAAAAAAAGTATAACATTGCAAAGAATGGGAATTCCAGAACACTTAAGTGTGCTCATAAGGAACATAGCTGAAGAGACAGTCATTCTAGCAGAGCAAGGGGATATTGCGTGGTTTAAAGTCAGGAAATGTGTGCATCAGGGTTGTATCATTTTCATCATACTTATTCAATCTGTATGCTGAGCAAATAATCCTAGAAGCTGGACTAATGAAGAACAGGGCATCAGGATTGGTGGAAGACTCATTAACAACCTGTGATATGCAGATAACACAATCTTGCTTACCGAAAGTGAAGAGGACTTGAAGCACTTACTAATAAAAATCAAAGACTACAGCCTTCTGTATGGATTGCATCTCAATATAAAGAAAGCAAAAATCCTCACAACTGGGCCAATAAGCAACACCATGATAAACAGAGAAAATACGGAAATTGTCAAAGATTTTATCTCACTTGGATCCACATTCAATGACCATGGAAGCAGCAGACAAGAAATCAAATGGGATATTGCATTTGGCAAATCTGCCGCAAAAGAACTCTTTAAAGTGTTGAAAAGCAAAGATGTAACCTTGAGAACTAATGTACACCTGACCCAAGTCATGATATTTTCAATCCCCTCATATGCACTTGAAAGCTGAGCAATAAATAATGAAAGATGAAGAAGAATTGATGCCTTTGAATTACGGTGTTGGCAAAGAATATTGAATATACCACGGACTGTCAAAGACAAATATGTCTTGGAAAAAGTACAGCAAGAGTGCTCCTTGAAAGCAAGGTTGGTGAGAATTTGTCTCACATACTTTGGACATGTTCAGGAGGGACCAGTCCCTGGAGGAGGATATCATTGCTGGTAAAATACAGGGTCAGCAAGAAAGAGAAGATCCTCAACTAGATGAAGTGACATAGTGGCTGCACCAATGGGCTGAAACAACAATAATTGTGAGGATGGCTCAGGACCAGGCAGTGTTTCATTCTGTGGTACACAGGGTTGCTATGAGTCAGAACGAGCTCATAGGAACTTAACAATAGCTACCAAACATATCTTTTTCTAGCAATTGGTCTTTCCTGATGATATGTCCAAAGTAGCAAGCCAAAGCCTTGCTGTCCTCACATCTAAGGACCATTCTGGTTATATTTCTTCTAAGATTGATTTGTTCATTTTTCTGGTAGTCCTCAGTATATTCACTATTCTTCTCCAAAACCACAATTTGAGTGAATCAGTTATTCTTCTGTCTTCTTTTTTCATTGTCCAGCTTTTGCATGCATATGAGGTGATTGAAAAGATCATGGCTTGTGTCAGGAGCACCTTAGTAATCAAAGCCACATCTTTACTTTTTAAAACTTAAAAAAGTTCTTTTCCAACAAATTTTCCCAATGAAATAGGATATGTGATTTCTTGACTGCTGCGTTCAAGGATGTTGATTGTTGATGCAAGTAGAATGAAATCATTGATAACTTGAATTTCTTCACCACTTATCATGATGTTGTTGATTGATCCAGTTGTTTTTGTTTTCTTCACATTCACACATAATCCATATTGAAAGCTCTAGTCTTTGACCTTCACCAGTAAGACTTTCAAGTTGTCTCCATTTTTCCATAAGTAAAGGATACTCAAAGATCATAGAGACATGTAAAGAAATCAAGATGACTCTTAGTATCTTGAAGTCTGATAGTATCATTATGATACTATTTTCTGAGATTGTGTATGAGAAGGGGCCAAGTAGAAATGGATTCAGGGGTGAAAATGTAAAGCTCCATTATGGATATATTAAGTTGCAGATATATGTAAGATACTTAATGGAAATGTTAAATAAAATCATAAACATCAGGCTGGTTCTCATATGAGGTCTCTGGGAGGGATAAACTAATTAGGAAGGCATCAATAGAGAGATAGTCTTTAAATTCATGGGAACTGATGAGATTATCACCAGTTTGAATGCTCAGAGATACAGAAGAGGCCTCAAGTTTGTATCATGAGCAATCAGACATCTGGTGGCTTCATACTGAAGACGAAATTAGCAATAGAGAAAAAGGTAAATTGAGAAAAGTAGGAGGAAAACAAGGAAGAGTGTTGTAAGTGAAGATCCTTCCCAAGTCACAACCTACTTGCAATTTTTCAAGCAGGAGAGATAAGTTTACGATTCATCATAGTTTCTGGAAGGGTGAGTGAGATGACTGTACATAAAGACAGACGTTCATTCAATTTGACAAGTCTTTCGTAGTAGAGGCAGAAGTCAGACTGCATTGGTTTAAGGAGCAAATATAGCTGTACTGTTGGGGAGCAATTAGTGATCAATGAAATGGTTTTGTTTTTGGTTTATACTTGGGCTCTGCTTTTAAGAGGAATAGTAGATCACAATTTAATACTTATGTGATAATAGAGAGAACATTTGATACTAGTATAGAAAAATAAGATTAACAAAGACATGAAGACTTTGAGGATGACCTAAGGAATGGAATCAGGAGTAAAAATGGAGGAAATCATCTTCGATAGAAAGAAAAAGGTTTTACTATTTTAAGAGTAGGTAAGATTTTACACTCCCACATGTCTGTCAGTTTGTCGTACTGTGGGAGCTTGCGTGTTGCTATGATGCTGGAAGCTATGCCACCGGTATTCAGGTACCAGCAGGGTCGCCCATGGAAGACAGGTTTCAGCTGAGCTTCCAGACTAAGACAGACTAGAAAGAAGGACCCGGCAGTCTACTTCTGAAAAGACTTAGCCAGTGAAAACCTTATGAATAGCAGCGGAACCTCGTCCGATATAGTGCTGAAAGATGAGTCCCCGAGGTTGGAAGGCACTCAAAAGATGACCAGGGGAGAGCTGCCTCCTCAAAGTAGAGTCGACCTTAATGACGTGGATGGAGTAAAGCTTTCAGGACCTTCGTTTGCTGATGTGGCACAACTCAAAATGAGAAGAAATAGCTGCAAACATCCATTAATAATCGGATACTGGAAAGTATGAAGGATGAATCTAGGAAAATTGGAAAACATTAAAAATGAAATGGAATGCATAAGCATCGATATCCTAGGCATTAGTGAGCTGAAATGGACTGGTATTGGCCATTTTGAATCGGACAATCATATAATCTACCATGCTGGTAATGACAACTTGAAGAGGAATGGTGTTGCATTCATTGTCTAAAAGAACATTTTAAGATTTATCCTGAAGTACAACACTGTCAGTGATAGGATAATATCCATATGCCTACAAGGAAGACCGGTTCATATGGGTATTATTCAAATTTACGCACCAATCACTAGGGCCAAAGATGAAGAAATAGATTTTTACCAGCTGGTGTAGTCTGAAATTGATCAAAAATGCAATCAAGATGCATTGATAATTGCTGGTGATTGGAATGCAAAAGTTGGAAACAAAGAAGAAGGATCAGTAGCTGAAAAATATAGCCTTGGTGATAGAAACAATGCCAGAGATCGAATGATAGAATTTTGCAAGACCAACAACTTCTACATTGCAAATATCTTCTTTCACGAACATGAATGGCGACTATACACATGGACCTTGCCAGATGGAAAACACAGAAATCAAATTGACTACATCTGTGGAAAGAGATGATGGAAGAGCTCAATATCATCAGTCAGGACAAGGCCAGGGGCCAACTGTTGAACAGACCATCAATTGCCCATATGCAAGTTCAAGCTGAAACTGAAGAAAAGCAGAGCAAGTCCAGGAGAGCCAAAATTTGACCTTGAGTGTATCCCACCATCTGAAGAACAGATTTGACGCATTGAGCACTAGTGACCGAAGACCAGACAAGTTGTGGAATGACATCCAGAACATCATCCATGAAGAAAGCAAGAGGTCATTGAAAAGACAGGAAAGAAAGAAAAGACCAAGATGGATGTCAGAGGAGACTCTGAAACTTACTGTCGAAAGTCAAGCAGCTGAAACAAAAGGAAGAATTAATGAAGTTAAAGAACTGAGGATTTCAAAGGGCCTCTCGAGAAGACAAAGTAAAGTATTGTAATAACATGTGCAGGAGCTGGAGATAGAAAACTAAAAGGGAAGAACACGCTCTGCACTTCTCAAGCTGAAAGAACTGAAGAAAAAAATTCAAGCCTCGAGTTGCAATAGTGAAGGATTCTATGGGGAAAATATTAAATGACGCAGGAAGCATCAAAAGAAAATGGAAGGAATACACACAGTCCTTATAAAAGAATTAGTCAATGTTCCACCATTTCAAGAGATAGCATATGATCAGGAACGAATGGTACTGAAGGAAGAATTCCAAGCTGCTCTGAAGGCACTGGTGAAAAAAAAAGCCTCCAGGAATTGATGCAATACGGTGCTGGAGGTGCTTACTCATCTATGCCAAAAAATATGGAAGACAGCTTCCTGGCCAACTGAATGGAAGAGATCCATATTTATGCCTATTCCCAAGAAAGGTGATGCAATTGAATGTGGAAATTATAGAACAATATCACACTCAAGAAAAATTTTGCTGAAGATCATTCAAAAATGGCTGCAGCAGTATATTGACAGGGAACTGCCAGAAATTCAGGCCTGTTTCAGAAGAGGACATAGAACCAGGCATATCATTGCTGATATCAGATGGATCCTGGCTGAAAGCAGAGAATACCAGAAGGATGTTTACCCGTGTTTTATTGACCATGCAAAGGCATTTGACTGTGTGGATCATAACAAATTATGGATAACATTGTGAAGAATGGGAATTTCAGAACAGTTAATTGTGCTCATGAGGAGTCTTTACATAGATCAAGAGGCAGTTGTTTAGACAGAACAAGGGGATACTGATTGGTTTAAAGTCAGGAAAAGTATGCATCAAGGTTGTATTCTTTCACCATACCTATCAATCTGTATGCTGAGCAAATAATATGAGAAGCTGGACTATATGAAGAAGAATGGGGTATCAGGATTGGAGGGAGACTCATTAACCTGTGTTATGCAGATGACACAACCTTCCTTGCTAAAGTGAAAAGGACTTGAAGTGCTTACTAATGAAGATCAAAGACCACAGCCTTCAGTAAGGATTGTACCTCAACATAAAGAAAACAAAAATACTCACAGCTGCACCAATGAGCAACATCATGATAAATGGAGAAAAGATTGAGGTTGTCGAGGATTTCATTTTACTTAGATCCACAATCAACACCCATGGAAGCAGCAGTCAAGAAATCAAAAGACACATTGCATTGGGCAAATCTGCAGTGTTTCTTTCTGTTGTGCGTAGGGTCGCTATGAGTCAGAACCGACTCAACAGCACCTAAGAACAACAACAACAAGATTTCACATATACAGGCTTGTAACTCAGCAGCATTCCCTGCTGAAACCATACATTACATAATTCGGCCCATTACATTAACATAAACAATATTTTTCTTCTGGTATTGACATGATGCTGTTAGCTTGAATTTCATTAAAAAGTTACTTTCTTTTGCCTTTGAAAATCACAGACTGTCAGTAATCATATTTTTGTACAAATGTATATGACAATTTTAAACATAAGTCAACATTTAAGTGAAAATACTATCTTATTAAATTATTAGATATTATATATCTAATTACAGAGTAGAGCATATTACCAGAAATTGGTGATGTTTTTCAAGTTTTCATTACTTTCATTTTTTAGAAAATTTCTGTATTGCTTTTAATTTTGAATTAAAATGTCTTTTAATTTTTTAAAAAAGAGCTCCCAAGTCAAGAAACCTCAGCTACCGTAACTGAGAATAAATTAATTTTTCTAATAGTAAAATACACCATTTGAATAATTAAAATGCTAGAAAAATATAATTAATCAGCTTTTCTTATTCAGAAGTGTATATTTTCAGTGTAAGATAGGATTAAGAAAGCAGTAATAATCTTTATTTTCCTGAGAAAGTTGATTATCACTTTAAGAATCTTTTGAAAGATGAATATCTCTGCTATTCTAGAATTAAGTTTAAAAGAGTGAATCTTTTATAATTTCTACGGTACTCACAGAACAGCTAATAACGTTTAACATCCTTTTAATTTTCCCCTCTTCAATGTGTCCCCCTGTAAAGATTTACTGCCAGTGTGTTGACAGATGGTGTATAATATATACCAGTGATTTGTGGCCAGCTCAATAACTTTTGACTTTTTTCCCCCACATGACACAACAAATGATTTAAATTACAAAATTTTTAGTCTATTCTATAAATTTATGTATTTCCTTTTTTTTTTTGAGTCAAAGTGATACAGAATTCCCCAAAGATGAATACATGCTGTTAAACCCGATTTAATATTTTTCCTTCAAAGACATTTCACACACTACCACTATGATATGGTATTTAAATAATGATACACGGGGGCAGAATTTCAATAAAATGTAGAAGAAATTGTTCAGAACCTTTGCTATGTATATTCAATTATTTTATTCCTCACATATGAGTCATGAAGTCAGGAATGGCCTATGCTGCAATAAAATAAAGTGTCATTTTAATCATACTAATAAACTGTGTATTCTCAATCACTGGCTTGTTTAAAATACATTTGAAATTTCAAACAGTTTACTAAGTGAACAAATTAAAATCACTCAGCCTTGACATATTTAGGATATGATATATAACACTGTTTACCTTCCAAGTACCAGGAATATATTTCCTTAACAGTCAGCAACAGCTTAAAAATATTATTACTGTGAATATATTTAGCAGAGGCTTGGTTCAAGAATTATTCTTTGGGATGGGGCACAGGAGAGAACATGCATTTATTTATGCTTAGCTAAATAACTGTTCCTAATAGGGAAATTTATTTTGAGTGTTACAGGGAAAGACTCTATTGCATATTGAAAAGTCAAATACAAGAATATTCATTATCGAATTTTTGTTTGTGGATCGGTTATTGTAGTTGAAAAGAAGATCCAGTTCCTAAATGTGTAGTTGGAAATTCTTCATGTAAAACAAAACTGATAGAATTGTGAACTAATAGAATTCAGGAAATAAATTAGATAAAGCACATATTTTGAATAAGCTGATGCAGCCTATACATGATGTAGGGTGATATCTACTGACAGTGTATATTATACAGTCTCTGGAATTACTGAGCATTGAAAATACCTGGTGCAGCCCAGCAACTTTATTCCTGAGAGCCTAATACTGGTCAGTACCAAGTATAGGATACACCGCAGACATCCTCGTCTCAGTCACAGCTCATTGCCTGAGATACGTACTTCAATCTATCCCATGTTCTGCTTCTGAGTGTTTTTCTCAACCCTGAGAATTCTTACACTGGCATTTTCTTGTTTATGGCTCTTTTCCTCAGTAATGAGTCACAATAACTACTTGAAATTTGGTTCGTTCTGCAGTCTCCAAGCTAATGTCTCTTCCAGTACGTTCTGAGTTCCAAGACCTTACAACCATGTTCAGGTCCTTTTAGCACCTCATAAGACTGCCATTAAAACATTGAAGACAGGTTGTGACCTTTTAAACCTTCTGGGGGCTATTGATTTATTTAGTACTAGGAAAGATCTATAAAACACCTTACACTCCCTGTATGTCATCACTACCTTGCTAAACAAAGATTTACATTACCCAAGAATTATATATATATATATACATTCTATATGTGTGTGTATATATGTATACATACATATACTTATACACACACACACACACACACACACCATAAGATATACCACAGTGTAACAGACTGACAGACGTGTGGGGATATATTGCCATCAAGCTGTTTCTGACTCATAGCAACTCTATAGGATAGAGTAGAACTGTCCCATAGAGTTTCCAAGTAGTGGCTGGTGGATTCAAACTGCTGACTTTTTTGGTTAGCAGCCGTAGTTCATATCTATCTATCTATATATGTATGTATGTATATGTATATGTGTGTATGTGTATATGTATGTGTAATATACATCTATGTGTATATGTATGTTTATATGTATATACATACACATAAATATATCTACATAGGTAGATATATCTACATAGATAAGCATATACATACATACATATGTATGTATATATATAAAGCTGTTGCCATCAAGTCCTTTCTGACTTATGGCAACCTCATGTGTTACAGAGTTGAACTGCTCCATAGGCTTTTCTTGGCTTTAATCTTTATGGATATGGTTTGTCAGGCCTTTCCTCTGTGGCTTCACTGGCTGAGTTTTAAACATCAACCTTTAGTTTAGTAGTTGAGTGCAAACTGTACCACCCAGGGACTGCTCTCTCTCACTCTCTCATATACGTATGAGCTCCAGTAGACACTTAAAGTAGCCCCAGAGCACTATTCATACAATGTCTACTTCTCCTGGAAAAAGCTGGAAGTATAATAAAAAAATTATTTATTATAATATTGTTCAGTATCTTAAGCTTTTTTATTCAGGTTCAGTCAGAACTTTATGGAGCACAGTTTTCAGAAGGAAAAGAGAATGTTTTGTTTCTTTATTTTGCCAGAGAGGGATGCAGACGTATGGATTTTCTCACAAGTGCAACCAGGCATTTCTCTCCAGAAAGATTGGAAAAGATTCTCAGCAATTTAGCAGATTATTTGAACCTTCTCTCCCAACTTGTCCAGATCTGAAGAACCTGTCCAAACTCTCCACCTTTTCAAAGGCCATAGTGTCACTCAATTACCATCCTGCTAAGAGTTGATACAGATTCAAAATTACCCCAAATGATAATAATTATGGAAATTGTGTTGGGGGAGTGGGGAGGATTGAAATAGAGTGTCCCAAATGTTGTGGCAAAAATTATTAGTAAAGACACATACTTTTGCAACTTACAGATCACTTTTTCTATAATATATTTTGATACATAACGTTTTAATGAAAATAAATTAAATGAAAAAAAAACACTAGAAGAATTTCAAATTTTTTTCTTTGTGTTCTCCATTCTCCATTCAGAAATTTGTTTTTATTTTATATAGAAGTTGATCTCTAAACCAGAAGTTTCTAATATTTCCTGAGACTAACTCTTTAAGTTGGATTCCAGTCAAAACACATATTTATGAAACCAGAATATTTTGCATATAATTTCAGTGCTATGTGGCCTGCCTAAAGCTCAACTTTAGATTAAGAAATTTTGCCTGCAGAGAGCTAATAAGTTTTTCTCTTCTCATTCTTTCCTTCCAAACATGCAGCACTCAAGGCTTTGCCAAAGAGAAAGAGTTATATGAATAAAAGGAACAACAAATTCCTTGAAAACACAAAAAAGGCACCTCAATATATATGTGGTACTATTAACGGTTCTATTTTACAGGTGAGGAAATTATTTTATTCCTCTCTTTGGGGATTATAGATACTATATCTTGGAAGATGTTCCCTTCCATTGAAGACCACATGGAAATCAAGGTGGTATCAGCTTAGTGATGGCATATAGCTGGCATCCTGTTGGCACCCATGTTATTCAGGTCAGTCCACAAGTTAAGGAGAGTAAATAAAGATTTTGGCTGACGCTTCAGCCAAAGAGGATACATTAGGTGAGCCCATTCTCAGAATCCTGGCAGAGGTGTCAGCAGCCATCAGAGGAAGGGATCACAACACTGACTGTTTCTTTTACGGTGACTAACTTTAGGGGTAGCTCTCATTTTCATTCTGAGTACTCATTTTTTTCTGAGGATAGAATCTCATATCTCTAGCTTCTGGTTGGGGTCCTGTTCTATCATATATGGATCATTTTAAAATTATGCTGGTACTACACACTGTACCTACTACTCCTGTAATCAGAAATGCTTGCTTTCCCTTCATATCTCCCTCATCAGATATCTTAGATTGTGGGGGAGATAACAGATTGGGAAGAAGAGGTCTAATATGGGGCAAGGTACTGAAAGATTATATAATTCTACATTTAAATTACTAAAGAAACATTTATTACAAGTTGAAATGGGGAAGTACAGTAAAAGATGAAAGAGGTAACTAATTTTTATTAAGTATCTACGTTAATCTCTTAAAAATATAGTGTATTTAGTATAGTGTTTTTTTTTTTATATAGTGGGCTCTGTAATCATACATACTGTTTTCAAATCTAGGTTCTGCCTCTTACTAGCTAGTAACCTTGACTGAGCTGTTTAGCATTTCTGCGTATCTCAGCTATCTTCTGTTAAATCATAATAATAATAATAATAATAATACCTAACTCACACAGTTGGGTTCACACAATCCTACTGTGGGTTAAATTAAAATACCTAAATTCCTTAGAACAGAATATGGGATAGCTCTTTGTGCCTAATTTTAAGACCTGGAGAGTTTAAGAACTTCCCAAGGTCACTGCAGTCGGCTAATATCAGGACTGGGATCAATCTACTTTTAAGTCAATGCTCTGTACACTGTGCCAGAATGAGTCTATTATAAATCGTATTGGTAAAATTATTAACAGTAAGATTGAAACTTAAACGAAATGTGCCTGGGTGAATTTAGGGGGAGGGGTGCAACAGAAACAGTAGACTTGATGATAGTGTTCATTATAATTAAAATAATTTAAACATGTAACAATATAAACCAAAACCCGTTGCCATCGAGTCAATTCAATATCAATAAATGTGAGATTGTTTCCAAGATTTTTGGAAGCGTCATGGCTTATTTTGGGTGTCATCCTGTGGCTTATTTCCATCTGACAGTGTATTTTGGAGCCTCTGTGCCTTTCTTCTCATTAAGCCAAATTAATTTGTTTTCTATTCAACTGTCCTAATCTGGGGTTGTTAAAATTAAAAAATTTTTAAAGAAAACAGGATGGGCTTGTAACAACAACTATTATTACCATGGTCTAAGACACAGTCATTCTTCCCCTGGACTAAGATAAAACCCTCATTATTGATTCCTCTTCTGTTTATTCTTCAGACATCAGCCCACATGAGTATTTAAACAATGTGTATAAAATAATTCCTTTGCCTAGAACCACCCAAAGGCTTCCAATCTTACTTTCAATAAGACTCAAGCTACTTACCACCTATCATCTGCTTGGTAACATATGATTTATTTCCTGTATATTTCTCCTATATCAGTATGTAATTCTATCCTAGCTTACTTGGTACTGGCCTTTCTTCTTTCTACCCTTTCACCATGGCCATCTTATTTCTACTATCTCTTTCCTTTGTGTGGGAGCTCTGCTTCAAGGTCAGGTCTAATCACTTGTTTCTATCAGAAATTATTTCTTCATTAACTTTTTTACTTGCATTATACCTACCCCCAACCCCAGACACACATAAAATAGAATACAAGCTCAAAGAAACCAAAACTGTGTCTATTTTGGTCCATTCTATAACCTTACTTATAGATTATTCAGAAGTAGATGCAGCAGTACATCAACAGGGAACTGTCAGAAATTTAAGCCAGAATCAGAAGAGAACGAGGAGCAAGGGATATCATTGCTAATTTCAAAGAGATCATTGTTGAAAACAGAGAATACCAGAAAGATGTTTACCTGTGTTTTGTAGACTATGCAAATGTGTTCAATTGTGTGGATCACAACTAATTATGGATAACTTGAGGAACTTATACATAGACCAAGTCATTCAGACAGAGCAAGGGATACCGTGCGGTTTAAAGTTAAGAAAGGTGTGCATCAGGATGGTATCCTTTCACCACACTTATTGAGTCTGTATGCTGAGCAAATATTCTGAGAAGCTGGACTATATGAAGGAGAATGCAGCATCAGGATTGGAGGAAGACTCATTAACAACCTGTGATACTCCGATGACACTACCTTGCTTGCTGAAAGTGAAGAGGACTTGAAGCACTTACTGATAAAGATCAAAGACCTCAGCCTTTAGTATGAATTACACCTGAACATAAAACAAAACTCCTCACAACTGGACCAATAAGCAACGTCATGAAAAATGGAGAAAAGAAGTTGTTAAGGATTTCATTTTACTTGAATCCGCAATGTTCATGGAAGCAACAGTCAGGAAATTAAATGAGGCATTTCACTGGGTAAATCTGCTGCAGAATATCTCTTTAAAGTGTTAAAAAGCAAAGATGTCACTTTAAGGACTAAGGTGTGCCTGATCCTAGCCGTGGTGTTTTCAATTGCCTCATGTGTATGTAAAAGCTGCACAATGAATAAAGAAGACCAAAGAAGAATTGATGCTTTTGAATTATGGTGTTGGCAAAGAATATTGAATTTACCAGAAGAACAAACAAATCTATCTTGGAAGAAGTACAGCCAGAACGCTCATTAGAAGCAAGGATGGTGAGAGTTGTCTCACATACTTTGGACATGTTGTCAGGACAGACCAGTCCCTAGAGAAGGACATCATGCTATGTAAAATAGAGGGTAAGCAAAAAAGAGGAAGACCCTTAATGAGTTGGACTGACACAATGGACTGGATCAATGGGCTCAAGCATAACAATGATTGAGAGGATTGTACAGGACAGGGCAGTGTTTCTTCTGTTGTACATAGGGTCACTATGAGTTAGAACCGACTGGAGGACACCTAACAACAACAACAACAACATAACCTTACGGTGTTTAAGTGATAAATGAATAAATAATATGTCGTTTCTTCCATATGGAGATGAGTCACTGGTATGGTTCACAGTTTGGGCGATTTCCCTTATTTTACAAATTTCCACTAACGCAGTTTCTTTTGTGTTTCATTTAGTATGTGACTGAGAGGAATTAACAATGTTTCCAGTGGCCAGGAATATGCTTGAAAAAAGAAAGAATAAAATTGAACCTGTATGTTTCTAAGGAATGCAGTCGGCTTTTCCAGGCAATTTATTGAGTGGTTACAATGGCCCTTAAACAATTGCATTTTCTTGAATCAGTATGCTGTGGCTAAGCTACTTGTGATCCCAGAGGATTGATTTCCCTTCTATACTTCCCTTCCAAGTTCAAATCCTACATTGAGAAGAAACAATTAGATCTCTCTAAATGTGGTGTTACTGATGAGCTTGTTCCATGGTCAATGGTGGAAATCAATTTCCATTTAAGAACCTACAGTACTGTTCCTTTTTCCTTTTCTGTAGTCTTTATTGATTCTCTTCCTGGGGAAAGACACTATCCATTCTGCTAGGTATGTTTCCAAGGTCCCATAATAATGGAGAAAAACTTCTCAGAGACTTTTTACAAGCTGGCAATAAGTCTACTTTTCAATATGTAGATGAAGGCCATTCTCTCTATTAAAACATGAGAGAAGACTTCTATTTAGAAGAGACAGAAGCATTATTGTAACAAGATTTAAAATAAGCTTTTTCTCTGTCTTCTCCACAGGTTTCAGGGGCAAAAAAGGGTGGCAAGAATACTATAATGGATTATAAAATATTCTTTTTGGTTATACGTAACTGCCAATTCATTCAGGTCAAAGAGTGGTTTGAAACAATTGTCTCTGTCCCTCCTACACTCAAAGTTAGGAGCGTTTTGCATAGTATGTGTTTAGTAGATATTTGGTAACAGGGGGAGAGTATTTAGCAGTAATTGTTATATCAGTAAAATACACAATGTAGTACTTGTATTTATATGAAGAAGAGAATTTGTCTTAGGGGTAATAACTCCTGGTGTCACAGTAAAGCCGTTTTTGGAAAAACATCTCAGATTTGGCAATCCTGGTCTCTTTGTTTACACTAAAAATATTATATGAATATACTGAAGGGTAAAAATGGTTTATCTGACATTTAGTTTTCATATGTGTGTTGTCTCAAGGAAGAGTTTTCTGATAAACATTTAATAAACTTTCCTTCTCATAAAATTTGTGTTTTATGTATTCTGTCATGGAGGATAATGGTTATGGTTCCTCTAGTTTTCATTTAAATGCATGACTCCATAGGGTAAAACAAAGAAAACAACAAAATTTAGCCCTTACAGCAAAGATAATAATTTTTTGATATTTGTCTTCTACAAATAACAGTAGGGATTAAATATACATCCAGTTATAACACAAACCAACTAACAAGCAAAAATTGCTATTCCCAGGATCCAGATGGAAGAACATGAAGTGAAACAAGGATTTGAATCCAATACTTTGTGCTGGATGATGAGCCAAAAAGTTTGGTGCTTCAAATCCACCTGGAGGCATCTGGGAAAACAGGCCTGGGGATCTCCTTTTGGAAGGTCACAGCATTGAAAACCCTATTTCGTTTTTGTTAGGTGCCATTGAGTCAGTTCTGACTCATAGCAATCCTATGTAGTATAGCACAAAACACTGCCTGGTCCTGTGCCATGCTCACAATCATTGTTATGCTTAAGCACATTGTTGTAGCTACTGTGTCAATCCATCTCTCTGAGGGTCTTCCTCTTTTTCATTGACCCTCTACTAGATATGATGTCTCTCTCCAGGGACTGATCCCTCTTGACAACATGTCCAAAGTATGTAAGACATAGTCTCGCCATCCTTGCTTCTAAGGAGCGTTCTGGTTGCACTTCTTCCAAGACAGATGTTCCTTCTTTTGACAGTCCATGGTATATTCAACACTCTTCTTCAACATCACAATTCAAAGACATCAATTCTTCTTTGGTCTTCCTTATTCATTGTCCAGCTTTTCAATGCATATGATGTGATAGAAAATACCATGGCTTGGGTCAGGCACACTTTAGCCTTCAAGGTGACATCTTTATTTTTAAACACTTTAAAGAGGTCTTTCACAGCAGATTTGCCCAATCTAATGCATCTTTTGATTTCTTGACTGCTGCTTCCATGGATGTTGATTGTGGATCCAAACAAAATGAAATCTTTGACAATATCAATCTTTTCTTGGTTTATCCTGATGTATTGGTCCAGTTGTGAGGATTTTTGTTTCCTTTATGCTGATGTGTAATCCATACTGAAGGCTGTAGTCTTTGATCTTCATCAGTAAGTGCTTCAAGTCGTCTTCACTTTCAGCAAGCAAGGTTGTGTCACCTGCATAACGCCTGTTGTTAATGAGTCTTCTTCCAGTCCTAAGGCCCCATTCTTCTTCATACAGTCCAGTTTCCTGGATTCTTTTCTTAGCATAAAGATTGAATAAATATGGTGAAAGGGTACAACCCTGATGCACAACTTTCCTGACTTTAAACTCTGCAGTATCCCTTGCTCTGTTATAACAGCTGCCTCTTGATCTATGTACAGGTTCCCTATGAGCACAATTCAGTGTTCTAGAATTCCCATTCTTCACAATATTATCCATAATTTCTTATGATCCACACAGTCCAATGCCTTTGTTTAGTCAATAAAACACAGGTAAACATCTTTCTAGTATTCCCTGCTTTCAACCAAGATACATCTGACATCAGCAGTGATATCCCTGATTCCAGGTCCTCTTCTGAATCCGGCCTGAATATCTGGGAGTTCCCTGTCAATATACTGCTACACTGTTTTTGAATGATCTTCAGCAAAATTTTGCTTGTGTGTGGTATTAATGATATTGTTTGATAATGTCTGAATTCTGTTCGATCATCTTTATTGGGAGTAGGCATAAATACGGATCTCTTCCGTTCAGTTGGCCAGGTAGCTGTCTTTCAAATTTCTTGGCATAGAGGAGTGACCATTTCCAGCTCTGCATCCTTTTGTTGAAACATCTGAATTAATATTTCATCAATCCTGGAGCCTCGTTTTTTGCCAATGCCTTCAGTGAAACTTGTACCTCTTCCTTCAGTACCATCAGTTCCTGATCATATGCTACCTCTTTAAATGGTTGAACATCAACCAATTCTTTTTGGCGTAATGACTCTATGTATTCCTTTCATCTTCTTTTGATGCTTCCTGCATCGTTTAATATTTTCCCCAGGGGTTCCTTCACTACTGCAACTCGAGGCTTGAATTTTTCTTCAGTTTTTTCAGCTTGAGAAATGCAGAGCGTGTTCTTCCCTTTTGGTTTTCTATCTCCAGCTCTTTGCACATGCCATTATAGTACTTTGTCTTCTCTAGCTGCCCTTTGCAATCTTCTGTTCAGTTCTTTTACGTCATCGTTTCTTCCTTTCACTTTAGCTACTGGTCTTTCAAGAACAAGTTTCAGAGCCTCTTATAACATTCATTTTTGCCTTTTCTTTCTTTCTTGTCTTTTTAATGACCTCTTACTTTCTTCAAGGATGATGTCCTTGACTTCAATCCACAGCTCATGTGGTCTTCGGTCATTAGAGTTCAACCCATCAAATCTATTCTTGATAATGATCTCTAAATTCAGCCAGGATATACTCAAGGTCATATTTGGCTCACATCGACTTTTTCTAATTTTCTTCAGTTTCAACTTGAACTCTCCTATAAGCAATTGATCAAATGATGGTCTGTTCCACAGTCAGGCCCTCACCTTGTTTTGACTGTTGATATTGAGCTTTTCCATCATCTCTTCCCACAGATGTAGTCAATTTGATTCCTGTGTATTTCATCTGGTGAGGTCGCTGTTTATGTTGGTGAAAAAAGGTATTTGCAATGAAGAAGTTGTTGGTCTTGCAAAATTCAATCATGCAATCTCCAGCATTGTTTCTATCACCAAGGACATATTTCCAACTACGAATCCTTCTTCTTTGTTTCCAACTTTCAAATTCCAATCTCAAGTAATTACCGGTGCATCCTGACTGCATGTTCAACCAATTTCAGACTGCAGAATTTTGTAAAAACCTTCAATTTCTTCATCTGTGTCCTTAGTGGTTTGTGCCTAAATTTGAATAACAGTCGTATTAACTGGTCTTCATTGTAGTCATATGGACATTATCCTATCACTGACAGCACTGAGTTGACATAGTGTCTGCAACAATGGGCTCAGGCATAGCAATGATTGTGAGGATGGTGCAGGATTGGGTAGTGTTTTGTTCAGTTGTACATATGGTCACTCTAAGTCAGAACCAACTTGATGGCACCTAACAACAACAACTTGAGAAGAAGAAATTCTTTCGAGTATACAAATTTGAATTTTCCTGGCACGGTAGCCACATTGTCAAGTTTTATGGGGTTTCTTTAGCTCTTCTATAGAATGTTTTTAGCCCTGTTTGATTGATAGTTCTTTTACCTCCTAGGAAACTGTCCTAGTATACCTGTGATTCTCAGCATTGTCTCCTGAGGTGCTAGTTAGACTTCTCTAACCCAACTGTTATACCAAACTAAAAAGAAAAGTGAGAAGAATTAAATTGATACATGCTTTCTATCACCACCTAGACATCTACACTTCTGAAAAAGCATTGCAATCAATTTTTAAGAGTTTTCATAGGAATATATATAAGCATGTTTAATTCTGATTAATGATAAAAAAAAAAAGAAATAACTTAGAGGATGAAGACTTTTTTAATACTTCTAGGATGGTATTTTACCAGTATACAGTAATAGATTTTTTCTTGTTGTTGTTGCTGGAGTTATAAGAGCAGGAAATTTTCAGTAAGATGAAGGGAAGATTGAAAGACTTAGGAAAATGCAAAAGAAATAGCTGGACTGAATACTTTTGCACTAACTACGGGAGTGTTAATCCTTAGCTGTGTCACAGCCACTTGTGGTTCATTAGTGTGTTCCGTAAATAGTATGATTTTCTTGGTGGTCCTTTTTTAAGTCTTTACTTCAAAAATTTTTTTCTTTGTTTTAATTAATTACAAAATATTATATGCCCACCACACACTTTGGAAACCAATTAGAGAACAACTGAACCATGTTGGTACATTTCTGTTCAAATCTAATAAGCTTAGGATATTAAATGACACTTTTCTAATTTTTAAAAAAGTGTGTAAGATTGATGTAATTGGTGTCACTAAATTGTACATGTGAAAAATTTTGAATTAGCAAGTGTTATATTATCTATAATTTTACAATAAAAAAGTATATATTCTTATGGTGGATAGGGTTGTTAGATAAAATACAGAATGCCAAGTTACATATGAAATCAGATAAGCAGTGTATTTTCTTTTATTACTATAAATATGTCCCAAATATTCACAGGACATGCAATAAAATGTATATATATTTTTTGCTTAAATGAAATTCACGTTTAACTTCAGTCTTTTTTTTTTTTTATGTCTCATATAATATTTGGGACACACAATAAAAAAAAAATTCAGTCCTTATTTAAAATACAAATTTAAATCAGGGTATATTGAATTTTTATTTGCTAAATCTGACAGCCCTAATTATAGACCATTTGAGTTTTAGGAAATTATGTAAAATATATGTAAACACCTATAACTCTACCAAGGAGAATTACTACTTTTAATGTTTTAATGTACTTCTTTGCAGACTTTTCATATATTTGAACATAATTGAGCTCATATTGCAAATTTATATTTTTAAGAAAAATAATCCACAACTATTCATTGTTACGAGGCTAAAATTTATGCCACGAATGGCCTGAAGACAGTTAATGCCAATCTTAGGTAAATTTCCTAGTTTTTCCAGCTTAACAAAAATTAGAGTCATTTATGTCTTTTAAAGGGGTATGAAACCATGATTCAAGTTCTTTTGCAATGTGAAAATCCTCTTAATTCAGCACATTTATACTGAAGGAGATAAAGAGCCATTTTGTTTAGTGATTTTTCTAGCGCGGTTCCCTGTGAAAATAATTTGGCTTTTTTCATAAATTGGGAAAAGATGATAATCATTATTCTTCTAAGTATTTATGAAACATGGAAAAATATTTAATTAAGTAATAAGGTGAAGGATCTGGTGCAGAAAATAAATTGTCTAAGAACAAAAAAGAAATAATACATAAAAAGAATTGTCAAGGGAAATAGTAGAGAATATAACTACACCTTTGTATGATAAATTCTACCTGACAACTGACCCCTGCGATTTGGTTCTCAATCAATTAAAAGAAGACTTGAAAATGACTGTTTATGAATTTAAATTGTTTTCCTTCTCTTGTGAACTGGAATAAATCTAATTTTATTAATTTATTTATTTTTAAGATAAATGTCTTGTTAGTATGTTTTCTGAGGCTGTGGATATTTAAATGAATATACCATTTTCACATATGAAAATATTACTTATACTGTTTCAGAGTAATACATTTTTATTCCAAAATTCTAAAAATACAAACCCATTGCCTTCTAATCCTTAACACTGAAGGAAAAAAATATGAGGCCAGCATTGTTTTCTAGCCTTGTGTTCCTCACCCTAAAATTAACTTATTTGTCTGAACATCAACAGGTCTTTTTCATTTTCTTTTAATTCAAACATTTAAATTTTATTTTTCAGTATGTGATGAATTCGATTTGTATTCACAAGTCTATTTTTAACTCATTTTTCCTTTTTTTATTAATTTATTAATGCTGTTTGTGACATTTTCATCCTTTCTTTTTAATAGGATACCAGATATCTGAATGTAGGATCAACATTCTCTTTCCTTCATATTCATTATGATATTTTTATTTGCCTATCAGCTTCCTTTCCTCTTTTTTTAAAAATAGCTTTATTGAGGCATACTTTACATGTCATATAGTTCATTAATTTCATCATACAAGTCTATGATTTTTAATAAATTTATCAAGTTGTACAACTATTATCACAAATCAGATTTAGAACATCTTCATAGCCCAATAAGATTCTACATGCCAGTTTATTGGTACTTCATTATCTCCCCCATTCCTGGCCCAAACATCCACTCATTTACTCTCTCTCCATAGATTTTCCTTTCCTGGAGATTTCATGTAACCAAAATTATACAATATGCAATCTTTTATGTCTGGCTTCTTCCTTTACTTCTTTACTCTGTAAGTGCTCCTGAATTGTCTTTCATATCATTGCTTAAATTTTCTATAGCTTCAGTTTTGTGCTCTACCATCTCCAGTACATGTTTTGGTTCTGAGACTGCATTTACATTTCCTTCAAATTCTTCCGTAAGCACACATGCACACGTTTTTATTTAATCTTATCCTATTATATTCTCATATCCAGTGGTTAGCACTATGCTAGTTGTTAGGAGGTGTGAAACAGTATTGTATTGATATGAAAAGTAGCACCTACAAAATAAAGAGAAACTTCCCTTTTTTGGGGGGAGGGATGGGAGTTTAGCCCCTGGATTTTTGACTCTAAATGTAGCTCATATGGACATTACAAAACACCTTATTGATATATTTTTTTCAGGTGTCTCAGGTTCATTAGAAAACCTCCCAAAATAATTTATCCACCTGTCATTTATTATGAATGAAAGCAAAGAATTTAAGTGGTCAATAAAGGCTCCATTAAAGATGGGCCACCTAAACGACAGGCAGAACTTAATAAAGTTCAGATGTTGAGAAAGGAAGTGAGGCTTTGCCAGGGCCAATTGGCACCAACTCAAAGTGATTCAGTGATTAGAGGAGTACATGTGCTTTCAAGAGGTTTACTCATGACTCTACCAAATTTTGTTTGTCGATTTGTTTTTTCTGGGGACTGTTTCAATCTTCTTCTTAAAAGGAGTCAGCCCATGTCCCCTCCCCCATGAAAGAATTTCTGTCATCTTAAGGTCATTTCATCTTAATGATGGTGCCGTGTCATTCAGGGCATACTATTTGTTTATAACTGATTGTTTTTTATTTGTTTGTTTTTATCCTTCTCTTACATTGTCCAATTTTCTTTATACAATTTTTAAAAACACTGTTATTATTCTGACTAAAAACAGTCAGATATTTTATAAGCACCTTTCATAAACAAATAAACACCACTGATATTTTTATATTTATACAATTTCAGTCACAAAGAATTATACTAAGGATAATTGTCTTCATAAAAATTGTATCAGAGAAAGCTGTATCATAAAATCAGAAATTTTTCTTCAGAGAATCCCCTCTTAAGAAACCTGACCTATAAACCAAAGCAACATTTCCGATAAGTATAGGGAACACTAGGCTTTTTTTTTTTTCTTCAGTTTTTATGGTCTTCGATTACAAAGCAATCAAAGTAACAAGCCTCACCCCTTTTAGAATAGTAAGTTGCTTAAGTTTGTGCTGATGCAATCACAATATATTATAAAAATGAATCTCTTATCTTTTATAATCAGTGTCTACTCTGAGGGCAGAAGTTTAGTGCTGTATAAAATAATCATTAGTGGATTAGAATAAACAAATGCAAACAATGGCCTTGATTCCCAGAGTAAGGGGACAAGGTTTGCTGAACAACATATTGGTAATTATTTCTGTTTTTAATGTTGTTAAAAACTGTTAATTATTTAATGAGTTTTCAAGTGCTTAACTACATGTTTTTCCTCAATGAAAAATTGATACAAATGAGTCAGCAATACATTTTTATTTGCCCACTGAAGGAAACAGCATGCAAAAAAAATGTTTTTTTTAATAACTTTCATAGTCAAAATTTTAAGAAAAATATGTCTCTTATAAAACTCTTTCCCTATGTACTTCCAGAAATTGAAATATTGACAACAATTAAAATTAAAAACAACACTTAAGATGCAGCTTTCTTTAAGGCATATACAACATATATTCCAAAAATTGATAATGAAAGGAACTTAAGGCATAGAATTAGCCTCTTTTTAGCATTTTATAAATTATGTAAAATTTCTCATCAGAAATGCAAACATGTGGTAACAGTAAATAGAATGATGCAGCACTTAGAGATGGTATTTCATTTAATACTTCAAAAATATCTTACAATTCTGAAATTTAAATTCATAAAAGTGACTAGGGAACTAATTAAGAATCATCTTAATATATTCGTGGCACCTTCTAGGCTACTAAGTGAAAGGTTGAAGGTTTAAATCTACCCAGAGGCTCCTCAGAAGAAAGGCCTGGCAATCTACTGCTGAAAAATCATCTATTGAAAATCTTATGGAACATAGTTCTGTTCTGACACAGACTAGGTTGCACTGAGCCAGAATTCACTTGAAGACAGCTGACACTGGTTTTGATATATTTATTAAAAGCATTTATGGTGAAAATTTACAGTAATAGAGAATAGTCCCGATTTGAGCAATCTGAATTTTGGTTCAGTTGGAGCTATTGAAATTATGGATCTGTCACTGTATTTAACTGAATGGGAGCATTAAAATAGAGGTGAGAATCATGTATGTTCAACGCTATGATGCAAACATACACGCACACTTAAAGGGCATATAACCGACATATGGATTTCTAAATGCTTGCCTAAAGGCACAGATGCTCTGTTTTCTTCTGCCATTTGCTGAGGATACACACAGATACCATGGTAGCTATTAATGTTAAAACTAATTTTTTTACAGTGTACCGTAATGTAAATAAATTTCATCTTGGCATGACGAGAGCCATGAAATAAAGAAGACCGAAAAGCAAAGAAGGTTTAAAGTTCCAGACTTGTTTTGTTTTAGAATGAACTAAAATCAAATATATCATTTCAGGCTTAGGTGAACTACTTATCTGTAAAAGCATCACTAAGGTGCATTGTGCTTGCTTCCTCCAACCAGAATGTTGGAAATATTAGTTTTCCTTTTTAGACAGAAAAATACTCTCTGGCTTCATCTTATCTTTCAGCTTCTTGCCAAGAAGAAGTTAATTTCTGTTTAAACTTCTGCAATATTCCCAACTAGGGAGAGAGTAAGACTCTCTCTTTCTGGTTTTGTTCTGAAGACTGAACTGTATCCCTCTAAAATGCCTGAACACCTGAGTCCCAGGAATTAGCTTTAACGAGGGTGTTAGAGAAGGCAATTTGTCCTTTACTAAGTCAGGTTCACCAACCCAGGTTTAGGTGTTGAAATATGATGCATCTTTCTTACTATTAATCAAAAATCCATTTTTTCCCCCATTTGATCATTGCTCAGATTGAAGAGGATAAGATCATACGACCAACATTTTTGTAGATTGGATTACTAGCCTCAATTTGTCACCTCTTCCTGCATCTACATCAGCATGTAATCAGGACTGTTAATGGAATATTTCATATTTTTAAATAGAGTGATAAATTTAACAACCATTTGAGAGCTTATGAAGTACTCCTCTGTAAGAATTCTTTTCATTCCTTCCAGCAAGTTCTCTTATTAATCTCCCCCTCATGGTCTTTGTATGGGAAGTATTTTACCCAGAATTATGGTTTCCTTACTGATTAAGTGGCTAGATCTCAAAACCACCAATCAACGTAAGATGCAGTCTGGAACTGATTAATAAAAGAGCAATGTTAAGTGGTGAGAGGATACTAGTAGCCATAAACAAACTTAGGAAAGCACTCAAGAAATCTGAGCTGCCTGGCCCGGCAAGCAATAAGAGTCTCAGAATAATAAGAGACGAGAGAAAGGGGAAAGAAATAGTAGAAAATGAGACAATATGATAGAAAAGTACATCTTGTAGGTCACTTCAGGGGAATCTGATATTGGAAACCAAGGCAATTCTTTTAAGTCATATCTAGTAACCCATAAGGAAACCCTGGTGGTGTAGTGGTTAAGTGCTGCCGCCGCTTAGCAAAATTTCAGCAGTCCAAATCCACCAGGCGCTCCTTGGAAACTCTATGGGGCAGTTCTACCTGGTCCTATAGGGTCGCTATGAGTCGGAATCGACTCGATGGCAATGGGTACCAGTGGGTCGTAACTCATAAAAGTTCTGTGTGCTATCTCTAATAAATATTTGTGTAAATTGAATCTTATAAGGATAAGCTAATCCAATTATTCTTTTTTAAAACAAATATTTTTATTTTATTATTTAAATACTTTATGTGGAAGCAATAGAGCAGAATATAATAGAGAATAAGTTTTTTTTGTGTGTGTTTTTATAGATTTACATGTTACTATAAAAAATTAAATTCATAAAGTTAGAAGATGAAAGTTAGTTGAGACAGAATTTTCTCATTCAGTGACTAGTTTATTATACAGCACGTGCTGTGACTCTGAATTAAAAGGTGGAAAACTATTTTAACAGAAGCAGTAACTACTTAAAACTTAAAGAAAGGCATTGTGTAAATCTACTTTTAGAATTATGAGGCATTGTGTAAATCTGCTTTTAGAATTATGCAACAGATTGGCTAAAATTTATTTTCTGAAATATTTATGCCGCTGACCTAGCTCTTCATTAAACTTTACTCTTTATACCTAGTTGCATGGCTAACACGTACATCATATTTCATTTACAATAAGCTGAAGCCACATGATAAACTAAGAAAGTTGAAATTGGTTGGAGATATTTAAAAGACTAGCTAGTAATGAAAACCCTGAGTCACTTAAAATAATTATTTTACCTTGGAATGTCTTCCATGCCTGCAAGAGAGATTGATTTAATGTTTGAACTTTAGCCTCTCTGAATAAAATTTTCTTTCATTTGTCTACCTGCACGTTGAGGATTGCTTTAAAAAAGATAACATTTCATTCAAACAAATGACTTTTCTTTCATTCTATGTCAATGATTAATGAAAATCATACTTTGAAAGTATAAAACTGTCTAAATGTTATTCTGGAAGTTAAATCTCAGTGCCAGCCCACTCTTCCAGACTGTTCTTTCATTTTTCACCATAAATTAGATTCTGAATGGGAGGCAATTGAGGCAGGGAAAAGATTTGTGGCAGATAGACTGTAAGGTGGTCTCCATGATTCCCAGCTCCTTGCATTCTCACACTTATATTCTCCTCTTGAGCGTGGGCAGTACCTGTGACTTGATCCTAACCAAAGGTGACAGGATTTCACTACTATGATCACAGTATGTGGTGGCACAATGGATAAGAGCTTGGCTGCTAACCATAAGGTTGGTAGTTCAAATCCACCAGCCTCTCTTTTGAAACCCTATGGGGAAGTTCTATTCTGTCCTATAGTGTCACTAGGAGTTGGAATCCACTCGTGGGCAAATGGTATATAAGATTATCTTCTGCTAGCAGACTCAGTGTGGAGACTTTATCTCTCCTTTTTCTGGCTTTCAAGAAGCAAGCTGCCATAAATCTTGCAGTAGTAAAGAAATGAATAAGGCCAACGACCATGTAGTAGAGGGGTGGATTCATTCCTAGTGGAGCCTTTAGATGAGAATTCGTCTGTCATTAACACTTCACAACTTTCTGAGACGCTAAACAGAAGATCCAACTAATCCACACCCAGATTTCTAAACCTCAGAAACTATAAAACATCTGTGTTGTTTTAAGCTGCTACATTTGTGATGATTATTTTTGCAGCAAGGAAAACTAATGCAAGGACTTGGTCTATAGGATTCAGTCTTCTGAAGGAGCTCCTGTTTGCTTTGTTGTCATTACCATGATAATAGATTAACATATGTTTATATATTATGTACCTTCAGGATCATTGAAAATTGTTAAGAGGAGAACAAACAAAACTCAATTATTAGGAAAAGATTACCTCAGAATTATGGTGGAATGATTCCTAGGATGTTACTTATTCTTTGAAAAAAGCAAGTTGTCCTCGTGTGTTCTGAAAAGAACAATGATTTCATTATTTCCACATTCCTTTCTACACTTTTCCTTGGCACTTCCTTTGTCCCTGACGCACATTAAGCTGAATATAGAAACTAAGGAATAATGGAAATGATTACTCATATTGACAATGAATTTTAGGTAAGTTGGCTTAAAAATGCATAGTTTAATAATTTCCTAGTATCATTTCAATATTATAGTAAATTCTATACCAAACCAAAAACAAACCCGTTGCCATCCAGTCAATTCCAACTCATAGCAACCCTATAGGACAGACTAGAACTTCCCCATAGGGTTTCCAAGTTCCTTGGCTGGTGGATTTGAACTGACAGCCTTTTGATTAGCAGCCTTAGCTCTTAACCATTGTACCACCAGGGCTCCAGTAAATTCTAAACATGCTATATGTTATCTTATAGCAAAATAATACCATTTATAGAGTTTATGTATTTAAAAGTAGCAAAAAAATTGGAAAACATTTTATCTTGAAAATTTATAATACTTGGGATCATAAGGTGTCCATTATTTTACATATCAGTAAGAAGTCATTTTGTATGGACCCAGTACAATGTCTGCAAGTTGGTGCTTTGGTTGGACTGCAAGCTGGTTGTTTGCTTGGGGTGAAAATCACTTGTATTACTTAAAATACAGAAGTTAGAATAATACAACAAAAGTTATTTTATGAATTCTGTTTGGAAGTCACTAGTGTTTGTGTTTTAAGAAGAGTAATATCTTTGTTCTTGTAGAAAACTGGTCATTAGCTTTGTTTGTAGTACAGGAAACTGATTTTCTACAATACTAGTATTTGCTTGAGTATAAAAATAGACGAGCAATTTTGAAAAACATGATTTTCATTGAACTTCAATGCTTTGGAAAAAAGCATTTCCAACAGTGTTGTCTTTTGTAACCTGTTTCTAGTTTGAAGACAGAAGTTGAATGCTGTGTAAAATAATCATTAGTGCTTGTAGAATAAGCAATGCAAACAATGACCTTGATTCCCAGAGTAAATGTGCAGGGTTCGCTGTGTAGAGATGTTGGGTAATTAGCTCTGATTCCACTGTTGCTGAAAACACTAATTATTTAATGAGTTTGAAGTACTGAAGTGTTTGCAACTGACTGAGAAAAAAAAATGTACTGTTTGGTGATCAACAATCAGGCTTAGTCCAATGAAAGAAAACTCAAATGATTTCTCAAAGCTGTATTGACAATGTAAGTTATCTTTTGAAAATAAAGAAGAGGGGAGAAAAGTGGAGTGCCAGATTCTATGGTAGTTGATACCAAGAAACAAAATAACAGGAATGGTAAGAATGAGGGGTCAGCTGAAGAAACTGGGTCTTTAGGCAGAATAAATACCATGTTACTCCCAGATTTCTTTTAAAATAAAATGTGAGAAAATGGAACTTTCCCATTTTAGGTGACAAATGTGAAGATGTTTTGAATTAAACTGAAGAATTCTTGGAGTATAAAACTCCTGGCACTATATGAAGCACAGTCAAGGAAGTTGCCTAAGCTGAATAGTTGTGTTGTTAGGTGCCGTCAAGTCAATTTTGATTCATGGAGATCCTGTGTGACAGAGTAGAGGAGTCCCACAGGGATTTTTTGGCTGCCAACTCGACGGCAACGGGAATCCTTATGGGAATGGACTGCCAGGTCTTTCTGCAGAATGGTTGGGTGCCTTTGAACCTCCACACTTTCAGCTAGCAGTCCAGTGTTTAACCATTTCACCACCAGGGCTTCTTCAAGCTGAATAGTACCCTATTGCCATTGAGTCAATTTGACCTTATAGGACAAAGTAGAACTGCATCATAGGGTTTCCAAGGCTGTAAACTTTAAGGAAGCAGACTGTCATATCTTTCTCCTAAAGAGCAGGTGGTAGGTTTGAATCACTAACCTTTGAGTTAGCCACTGAGTGCTTAAGCACTGCACCACCAGGGTTCCATAAGCTGAATATTAGGCAGCGATAAAAGCTAGAAAACATGGAATAACATAGCAAAACCAAAAAAATTCAACTCGCTGCTGACAATTTGATTCTGACTCATGGAGATTCTATGTATTACACAGTAATATTGCTCCATAGATTTTTCTTGGAGAAGCAGATTGCCGGGCCTTTCTTTTGTGGTGCCACTGAGTGAGTTTTGAACTGCCAACCAGAGGTTAGTAGTCAAGTACAAACTGTTTGTGCCACCCAGGGACCTCTTTATAAAAAATTAAAAAAAAAAAAAAAACTTACACGGGAAATGCACATGTAACAAAGGAGTAAACTGTCTCTTCACATACTCTTTCTTTACTTAAAATTACCCACTACCGCGAAGATAACCAGACCCCTGGTGATGCAGTGTTAACTAAAATGTTAGCAGTTTTACCAGCCGCTTCCTAGAAACCCTATGTGGTGGTTCTACTCTGTCCTAGAGGGTTGCTATGAATTGGAATTGACTTGATGGCAACTGTTTTTTGTTTGTTTGTTTGTTTTAAGAAGACAACCAGTATCAGTGTATGACAGAAGTTTATAATTTCAAACTAAAACAATATCATAAAAACAAATATTTTATAGTTCTCAAAAGGCAAAAAATGCTTATGTTTCAAAGAAAAGAATTCATACAGATGATCCCACAGATGATGTTTAATCTGTGAGTAGATATACCACGACTATCACCTAGAGGAATATTGGGAGACGAAATACCAAAAAAAGAAAAGGAATACTACAGAGTACAAAGACCAAGGCGTCCTGGGTGGTACAATGAGTAAGCCATCCACTGATAACAGAAAGGTTGGCAGTTCCAGTCCATCCGGAGGTACCTCAGAAGAAGGGCCTGATAATCTACTTCTGAAGAATCAGCCATTGCAAATCTCATGGAGTATACTTTCACTCTGACATACTTGGGGTTGTCATGAGTCAGAAGAAACTTGACGGTAACTGGGAAAAAAAAAAAAAAAGGCAAGAGTAAGGTGTAATATCTTCTAAGTCAAAAAAGTAAGTTGTGGTGAGTTCAAATGTTTAAATTGCAAAGTACAAGTTAAGAAAGGTCTCTACATGAGGGGATATCTCAATCATAAACAATTTTCAGCATCATTGTCAGTGAAAAGATCATCTCTCTATGGCATGATTATGGTACCATACATATTTTCTTTTCAAAAATAATTACTTCTGGCAATAATAAAAAAGAAGAAATACTCGCAAAACAGACTAAAAGGAGAAAAGACAGGAAAAAAAGCTAATCACAGTGAATATGAAACAAAGTGAAATTCTGCACTGACAGCCTTAAACATATTTCTCTTTATTTTTTAAGTTGTCAGTGATTTGCAATACAAGTCAACCGTTTTACAGTTGTCTATTATTTGCATTTGTTTGTCCTCTTTTACAGCTTGGTTTGGGAGTCTTCATTTTTCAACAATTGTTGGAAAAATAATTTTTGTTGCAAACATTATTCCAACTGGAATATTTTCCTTACGGCAGTCTTAATTCTTTAAACTAAACTCTAAAAACAAAGACATTTTCTAGCAGCAAACAATATAAATGATTATGTTGTCACTTTGGTATACTTTGTGCCAGGATATCTCCTGGAAACTTCTGGAACAATAAATTTTTTTCATAACTTCAGCAAAATTTTGTTTACCGAGTCCAACTTTATCCTATTTCTGATCAAATAAGTGCTACGTCCCTTACAAAAGGAACATCGTTGTAATGAACAGCACACTAGGCAGAAAGTATTTTTGGATCCCAGGTAACAGCCAAGAATAACACCATTTTTATAATTCTCCTTAGAATGAAAATCATTGTCACAAGTTATTCAGTACAGTAAATGCTTTCTTTCCTCAGTCCTCCTTCATACCTCCCTAAAGTTAAAAGTAACATGGAAGAACCTGGAAGGCATTATGCTGAGCGAAATTAGTCGGAGGCAAAAGGACAAATATTGTATAAGACCACTATTATAAGATCTTGAGAAATAGTATGAACTGAGAAGAAAACATACTTTTGTGGTTATGAGGGGGGAAGGTAGGGAGGGTGGGAGAGGGTTATTACTGATTAGTTTTTTAGATGAAGGGAAGGACAATACTCAATACATGGAAGGTCAGCTCAACTGGACTGAACCAAAGGCAAAGAAGTTTCCGGGGTAAACTGAATGCTTCAAAGGTCAGCAGAGCAAGGGCGGGGGTTTGGGGACCATGTTTTAAGGGGACTTCTAAGTCAATTGGCAAAATAATTCTATTATGAAAACATTCTGCAACCCACTTTGAAATGTGGCATCTGGGGTCTTAAATGCTAACAAGCGGCCATCTAAGATGCATCAATTGGTCTCAACCCACCTGGATCAAAGGAGAATGAAGAACACCAAGGTCACACGATAACTGTGAGCCCAAGAGACAGAAAGGGCCACATGAACCAGAGACTTACATCATCCTGAGACCAGAAGAACTAGTTGGTGCCCGGCCACAATCAATGACTGCCCTGACAGGGAGCACAACAGAGAACCCCTGAGGGAACAGGAGATCAGTGGGATGCAGACCCCAAATTCTCACAAAAAGACCATACTTAATGGTCTGACTGAGACTAGAGGAATCCCGGTGGTCATGGTCCCCAAACCTTCTGTTGGCACAGAACAGGAACCATTCCCGAAGCAACTCATCAGACATGGAAAGGACTGGACAGTGGGTAGGAGAGAGATGCTGATGAAGAGTGAGCTATTTGTATCAGGTGGACACTTGAGACTGTGTTGGCATCTCCTGTCTGGAGGGGGGATGGGAGGGTAGAGAGGGTTGGAAGCTGGCAAAATTGTCACGAAAGGAGAGACTGGAAGGGCTGACTCATTAGGGGGAGAGCAAGTGAGAGTACGGAGTAAGGTGTATATAAACTTATATGTGACAGACTGACTTGATTTGTGAACGTTCACTTGAAGCTCAATAAAAATTAAAAAAAAAAAAGTAAAAAGGCAGTCAAAACCTTGATTGTGTATCTTAGCACAAATGCAAGGAGGACATAACCCTGACTGACTGTCACAAGAATGAGATGTGACCTTGCTTGTTCTCAGTGTTCTCTTCTCGGAGGGGAGCCCACATTCTACACACTAAGAGAGAATCCTTGATTCATGTTTGCCTCCTACATATACTTTCTAAGCAAGATCTGAACCACTTCCAAGAACAAGTCGTGTTGTCCCAGTTACAATGCTGTCTGCTATTCAGAGGTAGTCCTTCAGAAAGGTGAGCATGGCTGCCTGAAAAAAGGTGACTTATGGATTATCACAAAATTGGCTAAATATATTTAATGTCATGAAAAAACCTTCTGGACCAGCCTCTGCTCCCTTCAATCTCAGACCTGCCTGGGCTCCAAATTCGCCAAACTCCAATCGTTTAATACCTAATGCTGTCTCAGCCCCCCTCTGTTTCCTTCCATATACTTAGCACTTCTTCTGAAAATTAGTGCTCCAACAATGTTATACGCCCCTTCCTCCCTTCCCTATTATATATATATAAATGTATATATGTATTCCCTGTTATTGTTAGTTGCTGTTGGAGTCAATGCCTACTAAATATATGAATATGATGATCTGATTTATATAAAAGTTATTTTAATGCATAAACAGAAAATGTATGTGATGTTTTGTATTTTTGTAAACATTGCACTAATGAATTATTGCCATAAGGCCTGCATATGGAGTTTTGTCATCAAGTAGCAGTGATGAGTTTCTTCTAGTATATTCATAGGTTGGAGCCCTGGTGGCAAAGTAGTTAAGAGCTCAGCTACTAACCAGAAGGTCAGCAGTTCAAATCCACTAGCAGCTCAAATCCACTAGCAGCTCCTTGGAAACCCTTTGCTCTGTCCTGTAGGGTCACTATGAGTTGGGATAGACTTGAGGGCAGCAGAATTATACATAGGATAATCAGTTAACTTCAGGAAAAAAAAAAACTTAAGATGCTTCTCAAGTATTAGAGTTTTAGCCACTAAATATGAATATTTGTTTGATTTCTTATTTTTCTACACACCTTACTCTCATTCAAATAAATTCCTGTTCCATTATATATAAACCTACTTAGTCAGCAAATCGGAAGCCCAAATGGAAAACAAAATTACCTATCTAAGGATTCTGGTTGCATGAATGTGATTCCTATTACGTGGCTGAGGTCTTTCAAATCCTTCATTTATGAGCCGGATAATTCTAATTTTGAAAATTAATTCAATGTTTGTGCCAATGTGAAACACTTTTATAAATAGTCACACATATTTATTTGAAGAAATTCCAATTTAAATATTGCATTACTACCATTTACAATATTTTGTAATATTTTGTATGTTTAAAATGATGAAAGCTTATTTTTCTTAAAGAATTTCATAAAAGACATAAGAAGAATACCATGCATTGCTATAATGGAGTGCAATCATTAACAAAGTTTTGTTTCCAATGAGACAGTTTCTTTCTATTTTTGATTTGAGCTGTAGAGAACAACTAATAGTTAAGCACGACAGGATCTGCAGCTCTTCAGTGCTCTGT